>NC_092458.1:122990358-123631358 GCF_047495875.1 Pithys albifrons albifrons | reverse complement strand
GCCACACTTTCCCAAAAGTTTTAGTTCAGACACTTTTGGCCTCATCATCATCACATGGAAACACCACTTTGCCTGATCCCGTTGTTTTTAAGCAAAAAAGCATTTCTATGTTATGCTGAGCTGTGGGGTGTGTGGGTGGACAAGAGAGAGAGGGACCCATCACTTTCCAGATATTAAACCAGTTTTTCCTACTCATTCCTGTGCTTCACAGTGACTAAATCCTTACTGCTCTTCTTCCTCTCAAACATGTCTCTGTCTTTCTGTCACTGAAGTGAAGAGAGTTTTGCCCCAGGTGAGACCAGCCAGGAAAGCAAAAGTGCACCAACCACAGTGCCAGTGCCAGCAGGAACGTGGCCAGGGGCGTAAAGTTGTCTCATCCTTTTTGATCCTTTGTGATCCTGTGCACAGATGGCTTTTGTGCCAGGGAAACAACACCTCGCCTTCCCCCGAAGGGCTGTGGTGTGGGGAGGGTGGAGAGCAGACTTTTCTTGAAGGGTTCCTCAGCTGGGCTGGGAAGGAGACCCGTCTTATTAATACTTTCCTTAAATACTCTGCAGTGGCTCTGAAAAAACACCTTTTATTCCACACATAGCTGCCTTCAAAGAAAGATGGTTTGTGGGAAGAGGAAATGGCTTTTCTTAGGCTCTCTAACACAGCTGGAAAACACAGGTGAGGTTTTGGGCACAGAGCCCTTTTTATGGCTTCTTTCTCGTGTAATTGCTTTAGGATGTGTAACGGATGTACAGCACACCTAGAGAAAAAAATACTCCCTTCAAGAATATTAGTGTGGCTGTGAGCTTTCCAGCAGGACCACCCTTTCCAATTCTGTGCCAATCTTCTGCTGAATTTAGGAACTGCTTAATTACAGCCTGCTTGAATGGTGCTGCTCAGCTGAGCAGTGCCAAGGGGAGCACGGGCAGCCTGGCTGTCCCAGCCTGCAGCAAAGAGTATTAGGGATAAAGGATGGTTTTCCCTATCCCACAACCTAAACCTCTTTATAGACTCACTAGGTGGAAATCATCAACAAATCATTTTTGGACATGTCTTACTCTGCAAACAAATGAGCCTCGAAATCTTCTATTGGTGGCTCAAAATGCAGGCAGCAAAACAGAACCAGTATCTTGGTTTTCTCCTTGGATATTTCCATCTGAAATACTTTGAAAATCCGTTGAATTAAGCAGAGGAAAGACACACTGAAGCCCTTCAGAAACACTCCGGGAAAACAATGGCACTTGCAGTGACTTCCTCCAGCAGATCAAGGAGGAGAGAACAAAGGGCCAATTTATCAGGCCAGCGAAGAATGGTGTTATTGTTCCTTTATTTCCTACACATACCCACCCAAACAGAAAGGAGCCCTTTCTGCAAACAACACCAGGCCGTGGATGCCTCAGCTGATCTGTCTGTGCAGGCAGGAACGCAAAGTACTTTACGGGATTGCTTAACAAGCACTGAGCAAGCAGCTCAAACCCCTGGCAAGTGCGGAGGGGTGCGGGGGTTTTCAAGCCAAATTTGCATATAGGTGTAAAGAAGTGGCTCTGACTTGTCTCCACCTTTGAAACCTCATTAATTTTCCTTTTGATTCATTCATTCAGTTGCCTGGTTTGCAGGGAACAGGCTGCATGCTGCAACTTGACCTCCCAAGCGTGTTATAAGCACAGACAGGAGCAGTGGTTTGATTAACATCTCAACAAACACCAGATTTCCAGTAAGAAGAGAGATTTCTGCAAGATGACTGTAACAGGAGCTGGTATGACGTCCATCTCTCCAGTGATGGCTGTACAAACTTGGCTGTAAATCACCACCACACAAAGGCTCCTTTCCAGGTCAAGGCTTCACCTCTGACCCCAAAGGGGGGTTTCTGAAGCTGTTCATCCTCAAGGAGTTTCCAAGAGAAGAGTATTAAATGAGTGATGACCTCCAGCAACTGCTCCTACTTTGGTGATGTATTAGGATAGGAACTGTCTGCACACTGGTGTCCTAACCCAAGCTTACCAGATAATAAACTGCAGCTTCAGCACAAGCCATGGATACCACTCTCATTTCTGTACTCCAGATATGACTTTCAGCCTGATGTTTAAATCTAGTGCAATACCACAAGCAATTGAAAGCAGAAAAAAAAGATAGATTTTAAGTAAATTCTTTCACTTTCCTTTGTGTTACTGAGATTTACTGTGAAACTCTTTCCTCCAAAATACTTGATGAATCTTTTGACAGAGAAATGGGATTAATAGGAGAAAGCAGGGCAGCATTGGTTTCCTCATTGCTGGCCTTTGGTTTCTGAGCCACTGAAGTTCTCCTCTTCATGCTGAAAGGAAAAGAAGTTGCCATCACTCAGGGATTCCTACACACTCTTTGGCAGCCTGAGTAAAGGCAACTGGAATTACATTTGCCCAGGAGGGCACACGGACAGCTAATGCTCACTAACTAACTTTGAATGGAGATTCATCTGACCAACTGAAGGCATCAAGTTATTTGAGCTGATTGTCCCTTTACAGCACACTGAAAGGAAGAGAAAAATCCAGAGGAATTCACCTTACCCTAAGACAGAAAGCAAAACTAGGCCAGTTGACTCATGCCCCAAAACACACCCATTTCTCCCGGGTACTCTAAAGGGAGCCTTGGGTGCTGTGCTGATGGAGGCAGCCTTAGCATAGACATGTAAAGGCAAGTGAGTCAAATCCCACCCCCACGCAGAGCCCTCAGCCACCAGAACCTGGCCCAGCTCCTGCCCCCAAGCTGCCTGGGGAAAGGAGACTCATCTGTTCCCTTCTCACACTTGATAAAAAGATGCAGAGGGTCTTCATGTCTCAAAGGGAACATTTCCCTCACTTCTAGGAGTCGTGTGGGAAAGTGAAAAGTTTCCTTTCCAGCTCTTGCTACTCAGGCCATTATTGTCCTTCATGCCTGAAGATCTGTTCCACCACAGCGTTTTCTGAGATGCTCTCCAGTGTCTCCCTGCTGGCATGAAGTGCTGGCCCTGGGGCACTGGTCTTGCCACCAGGATTTTGGGTGCTTGTGGCTGCCACCTCACAGCTTCACCTCTTCAAACTGGCCACAGACCATTTGGTGCTCTCACTTGAGCCCACAAGTTTGGTCTTCCCATCTTTCAGTGTCAATGTCTCATCGATCAGGGGAATTACACCTAATTCTACTGCAGCTGCTGGGAGGGTTAACAGCAATCCTTGTACCCCAGATCAGCTGGCACAGATGGTGAGTGTCTCCTGGACCACACATCTCCAAGGATGGCTGGATGATGGCTCTCCTTCCACCCCCACTGCCTGTGTCCAAGCTTGGCCATGGGGATAAGGCCTCTAAGGGACACCTGGAGCAGAGATGTCTAAGCAGGCACTTTGGCCGTGGGATCCCCTGCAGCCTGGGGATTGGCAGGCTGTCCCCAGCCCTTTGAGGGTTGTAGTACCCCAGGGAGGGTGCCCACACTCACTCTGCCAGAAGGTACCTGATGGTACCAGAAGGATGCTGGGGTGTGGCATAAATAGTACAGGCTTTAATAAGCACAGCAGGGAAACAAATACTGCCCATGTTCTCACAGCTCTGCTTTCCCTCAATAGGAATGAAGTTCCTCAGTCAGGGAGGTGGACTTCAGCTCAGAGGAAAGCAGAGGAGAGCAGAGGGTTGTCACCCTGCAGACACATGCAGAACACACACCAGTGATCGTTTAGCAGGCAGAGGTAAAAAATAGCTGCTGCCTAGTTCGGAAATACAAAAATACTTTGGCTCTTCCCTTCCCCTTCAGTCATCGCTGCTCTGCAGCCCCGGGCTTTGTTTGGGTCAGTTGCTATGGGGAGGGAGGTTGTGGCTGCCAAGCCCTGCCAGGGAGCAGCATCCCAGGGCAATGGCTCTGGAACGGCAGCACCCATGGCTTTCTCCCTGTCCCTGTGAGTGTCTGACAGGGCATCTTGATGCAATAAAGCCTCACCATGCCTCCCTTTCTCACAGGGCATTTTCTGCCCTTTTATGAGAGCTGTGGGGTCTGGGGGGAAGGTTTTCTGGGCTGCTCCTTGCAACAAGTGTCATTCTCTCCATGAAATTACTGTCAGCACCACAGAACTCCTCATGGGAGAATGTGCCTGGCCCAAGTTCTGCTGAGCGCCCTGAGCTCTGTCAGGGAAAGCAGGACAGGGAACAGCAACTATCCCTTCCACAGCCCTCAGGGCACAGCAGCCAGTGCATCCCATGGTAGCAGCGACCTGCCTGTCTCACAGGACACAGCACTGGGTGGTGAAGTGGCAGCAATTTCAGCACTTGCAGGAGCACAAATGCTGTACCTGGTAACAAGTGTCTGCAGGCAAGGGCTTGCAGCACTCCCGTATATCTCTCTGGCTCTATTCATAGAAAACACCAGCCTCCTTTCCATGCTCCCTCCCCTCTGCCCAGCTCCCTCCCGACCATTCCATGCCTCAGATCCCTGTGATGGCCAGGTGGCAGATGTGGCAGCCCATGCAGATTAACCATCCACCTCTCTGGGATTGCTGCCTGGTGCCAATGGGCAGCACTTTATGGAGTGTCTGCAGTCCGTCACCTCCTCAGAAATACATTCTGGGACCCCCTCTATTTGTGAGTTTAAACATTCCTGTCTGCAATAAACCTGTCTTGCCTCGCCCCACAACTGTCTGAGCAGCGTATTTCCCTTTCCTGCAGTGTTCAAATACACTGTTTGGCACTAAACCCTTCACATTTTTCTAACACCTTCTATGTTTGCAGCACTGTGCAGACATTCATTGCCATCTCCCAACACCCCGGTGAGGGCAGCAAGCAAATATTATTCTCTTTTCTTGGGTGGGAAGACTGAAACAAAGTGAAAGCAGCTTGTCTGGGCCCACATGGCTTGGCCTCCCCAGACGTTCCAGGTAGCTCCTGAGCCTCCTTTCCCTTTGTGGGAGTGCTGTGTTTGCTCTGAGCCCATAGACTTTCTCACACCTGCAGCCCATCCCTGTGGCTGGCAGAAGTGTTTGCTCTCCATGAGCTTGGCTGCTGGGGCAGAGGAACGTGTGAGCAGAGCATGAGTAAGAAATGTTTCCTGCTGGGGATTTGGGTTAGGGCTGCTTTTTCACTCTGTGGAAACACCCAGCTCTTGAGAGCACCCCTGACCTTCTCCACTGGCTGGGCTGGAAGTGCTGGGGCTCTGTTCTATAAAAAAGGCAAGTGTTAAAAATGTGAGAGGACTTTCCAGAGCTCATGGGTGGTTTTGCTGCCATGCAGGTGTGGACAGCAAGGCTGAGCAACAGGGACAGGAGTGGGGATTTACCACGTCCAGCCCTGCTTCACATGGATCCAGCCCAAAAATCCAAGTCTTTGCTTGCTTTACACAGAATAGATGAGGTTTTTCACTTTGAGTTGCCTCTCTACTTGAATTTTTAATTCACATTGCCCTAAGGATCAGGTACCAGGTGACTCAAGGAAATGACAAGAAAGCTGCATTTGCTGCCCTGTTCTTATACACATTTATTTCTGAGCTCTGTGCTCTCAAACACCAAAGGCTAAGTATCTCCAGCCACTTGGCAGAGCTGTGCTGATAAGGAAGGGAACCATCAAAGGGAAGCACCGCTGTAAAAGGAGTGTCCCTGACTGTGACTTTCCCTAATGGCTCACAGGTGGGGAAAAATGGCAACTTTATTGTTTTTCTGTCTGGAACAGTATTTATACAAGCTGGCAAAAGACCAAGGTTTCTATTCTGGGCAAACCCCCTCAGCTCTGGGCTGGCACAGGTGTGCAGAGCCCAGCTGGCACAAGGTGTGCCCTCCAGCAGCACTGCCAGCGATTTTGAGTCTTGCCAGGCTCTGAACTCCAAGCACTTTACAGCTGGAAACTCTGAGCAGGCCACTCTTCCACAGCTTTCTAGGATGTTTTCTCTTCACCTGAGCTTTGACTCAACAAACGATCTTATACCGAGTGCACTTTCATTTCAAAAACTTGGTTTCAATGTGTGTTCAAGGGGCTTTTCTTTTTCTTTTCAAGTGCTTAGTGAGCAACAATCACCCTCCTGTCGCAGCCACCTCTGGGTTAGACACAGGTTCATTGCCACAGTCCTATCCATGAAAACAAAACAGGAGAAAGAGAGTCCTAAATGCAGTCGAAAGTTTTTCAGGGGCATTTCAGGAATTTTGGTGGCTCAGCAGGAATTTGGTAACATTTGTAGCCAGCTACAAATCTACCTGTGCTGGAGTTCAGTGTTTCAGGTTCCAGGGCACGCTGTCTAGGCTGGGGCACTGTTTCACGTTATTAGCTTTATAGCCTGCTTGGAACTACGGAGAGCAATTTAAATAATCACATCCTTGCCACAAAGAGCTTGAGAACCAAGGCAGCTGGGAGGAAAGTGAATGGGAAGGTGTGACAGCCCGGCTGGAAAAGCCATTAACTGGGGAAGTGGGCCAGAATTCACTGGGAGACACACTTGGCAGGGAGTTGCTCAGTGATCTTTGCTGACTGAGCACCTGGCTCTGGCTGTGCTCTCAGCAGCCCCTCAGATACATCCCCCCTGGTACCACCAGCAGCTGGGCAGCTTCAGCACTGAGTGGGAACATCATAAAATCATAGAATTGATTGGGTTGGAAAAGAACTTAGAGATCATCAAGTCCAACCCTTGGTCCAACTCCAGTCCCTTTACCAGATCATGGCACTCAGTGCCACGGCCAGTCTCACCTTAAAAACCTCCAGGGATGGGGAATCCACCCCCCCTCTGGGCAGCCCATTCCAATGCCTGAGCACTCTCTCTGCAAAGAATTTTTTTCTCATCTCCAACTTCAATTTCCCCTGGCAGAGCTTGAGCCCATCGTGCCCCCTTGTCCTATTGCTGAGTGCCTGGGAGAAGAGACCAACCCCCACCTGGCTATGACTTCCCTTCAGGTAGTTCTAGACAGTGCTGAGGTCACCTCTGAGCCTCCTCTTCTCCAGGCTAAACACCCCCAGCTCCCTCAGCCTCTCCCCATAGGACTTGTGCTCCAGTCCCTTCACCAGCCTTGTTGCTCTTCATCAATTGTCCAGACAGAAACCCTTTTTCCACCTGGTTCCTCTCTAGGAAGTGTTCTCTGGGTTTGAAAAGGGATGGTAAGTGCTCAGGGGTGGAAAAAGGGTGATAAGTGCTCAGGGAGGGCTCTGCCCATCCTGAGGAGGCTCAAGTGAGGAGGTTTCCCTCACTGTGGTTGTGGCTCCACAAGCATCAATCTGGATAAACTGGTGAAAGGCAAAGATCTGGATGGAGGAAAAGTGGAAACTATGAGGTAGATGTTGAAGAAACCTGGGATAAAATCTGGATACAGGGGAAGATATCAGCTTCCCCTGGCAGCACTGCCCACAGGCTGGGGGGAAAGCCTTGGAAAAAGCCACCACCTCTTCTTTTCCCTCTCACCAGGCTCTCCTGCTGGGACCCACTCCTGCTCTATGCCATTTGATCCCAAAAAAGGCATGGGAGCACAAGGAGGAAGCCTGGCTGAAGCACCATCCACCTGGGAAACCACAGAAAGGGGAGGGGACCACTAAATAATCCACAGAGAGAAGTGGTTGGCACTGCTGTGCCAGGACAGGAGAGCTTTCCTTGTCTGGCCATTTCTCCTGGAGTGGTTGAGATGAGATGGAGCCACTGGGCTGGTCAAGGTCTCCTGTGCTACAGCTCTGGGTAGTGCCAGGGGAAAGGCACTAGATCCATTCAGTGGAAATGATGAGGGTTTATACTACAAATCTCTGTTTAGGGCAGCATGAGTCATCTGCTGTGGGTGTGATTCAAGACCAAAGTTAGCTGACCAAATTCCCTATATAGTCAAGAAAGAGACCAAGAAAGACGGGGGCGTGATCCAAAGTGCCTCTTACACTCCTGCAGTCGAACAGAGTCAATACTGCCATTGTGTACACACTGGTATTTTAGTTTCTGGCTTCAGTGAATTTTCTGTGGAATCTGTAAAAGTAAAACAAGCTTTTAATGCTTCTCCAAAGTGGTTTGCCTTTTTTCAGCCACTGGCAGGAGGGATCGCACGTGTTTTCCTGGTTTGCACTCCCCACCAATAAACAGAACTATTTTGGCTACACTTGACAGGTGTTCTTGAAGCTTTCATTGAGAATCAACCCAAAAAACCACCCCAGGAGCAGCATTTCTCTGTCCCCACCTCCAAAGCAGGGCTGGCAAGGAGTGCTGCAGGGCAGATCACAAAGAAAAGGGTTTTTAAGACCTGAAGAATCCAAGGGAAACACACAGAAATGAAAGTAATGGAGTGAGGAGAAAGGAAAAACAAAAGAGCCCTCTAAGAGTTCAGGTAAACTATTGGAAAGAGGGAAACCCTGGGCAGTTACAGTCACTGCTCAGGTGAAGGGAACAGGAGCCTGGCAGATAATAGGATTAGTGAAACACAAATGACGGAATAACTGAACCAAAAATACATCTGCAGGGTCATTTACCGTCTGCTGTCAAGGAACTGCGTAGGAAAAGGTTCCTATCTTTAGTTACCTGTTGTCTGAGGGGGCAGAGAAAATGATGCAGTGATGTAGCAATGCTGGAAAAGAGTAAACATCATAGAAATTCAGCCACAAGGGAGGAAGGGGCAGGCCAGTTAACCTGGCACTGATACTGGTGAAGCAACAAGCTACCCAATTTCTGAGAAGTTATCAAGAGCACAGCCAAAACTCTGGTGCCAGTTTTCTTACCACATTCCCAAATTCCTTTTTTTTCCTGTCCCCATCAATCATTTTGCCTTCAGATTCTGGTTCTTTTTCCCCTGCACATCACCATTAACCTCATTTCCCCCTGACTGAAGGTGTTTGCATGTTTGGGTCAGCTTATCCAGTGACACCATCACTTTCTATCTTTGGAATAACCAACAACATTTCTATTTCCACAGATGTTTTCCTGACTCAGTCTCCCAGTTAGCATCCATCAATTGTTCTTGAACAGTTCCCTGGGACTATTTGCTGTTGGCAATTAAGTTTTCTTGGTCACACTAAGTTTTGTGCCATTGTTTCCATTTCCTGACAGGGAGACAAGGCAAGTCACTGCAGTGCTAATATTAACACAACATGATTTTTTCTCTTTGCTTGTGCAAACACTTGTTCCTGCAGCTTTGAAAGAATCATTCTTTGAGCCCCCATGGCACAGCTCAGTTGGCTGAACATTCATGACCAGCACATGCAAGTGGAGGGCAAGAACAGTTCAGCAAATTTCCTTAATTATATGCACAAATACTAGTGGATTTTTGTTTCAATACTTTTTACCCCAGTTCTCCATCACAATTATTAGCTTATTTTCCTGTATTTGTGTTCTCTTTCTTCATTCAGCTTCATTTCATAGTGGTTTCCTTTTCTTCCCAAATTCCCAAGATCTCCTCCATTCATTCCACTACCTAGTGAGCCTTTCTCCTCCCTGAAATGACTTATTCTTGGCAGCTCTTAAAGCAAATACTCTCTATCAGAAACTCTGTTACTACTTGAAATCTAATCTCCTGTTCTACAGGAGTTTGTTTAGGATGGGTCTTGCTTCTCCCTTGGGCTTTGCTTTGCACACTTTTTAGCGAAACACTTTAACCATTTGGGAAAGACCTCAACCAAAAATTCCCTCTAAAATAGGACAGCAGCCACCTTAATGCAATCAGAGATTGCAAAGGAAGAAAACTGTTATGAAGAGCAACAAAGTCAAGATGTTACACCACCCAATCCTTGGATGGAAGGTACCTTTGGTGTATTAACCTGGTAAGGAGGGCAAATGTTCCTGGATATGTCCTAGAAAAACTGCAGAGGGGGACTTTAATAGTTAAACATTGCTATAGAGGAAATGTCCCCTTTTTCTTGGGGTTAGAGGTGTGCCTTGCAGAAGGAATGCCCTCCAGATAAACTTGGGATGAGATATCAACATGCTCTGCATTTCTTCCTGCCATGCCCCACCTCAGCAGGGTTTCATTTTCTGCCCATGCAACAAGTGGGAGCTTGTGGACTCCTCTTCCTCATTCAAATGAGACACTCTCCAAACAATCCCAGGAGGCAAACAAACCTCTGCCTTCGTGCTGTCAAAGGAGAAAGGGCTGCACAAACTGCATTGTGAAACACTCGGTGTTGGCACACACAGCCAGAGGAACACACAGCCACCAAAAGGAAGGAAATCAAAATTAAATTATCTCCCTGTTCATTCAGCCGTGTTCCCACCCAGTTTTCTACCAATTCATTTACAGTGGAACTCAATGTATAGATGTACTGCAGCCAGTTATAGCTCCATTCTGGGTTTTACAGCTTGGGAAAGTAGATAAATTATAATAATAGCCTGGTTTAAGCACAGTTTTCATACCCTTACTGACATATTGAAATAGTGTCTGGGGATACAAGATTATCTCTTTATATCTTTCATTATCTCTTATTATGGCAAATTCAACATGCAGAAATAAATAATAGACCTAATAATAGAAATCAGAAACTTGAGACAGCAATGCAAATCCCCAAGCTCAGTGATGTGATAGGCACTTAGAAGATGCAAATTTGCTTATTGGTTCAGGCAGGCAGTTTGCTGATGAGGAGAGAGTCAGGTCAGGGCTCACAGACCTACACCAAAAGTTCCAGTTCAACCACAGCTTCCTGCATGACCTAATTCCAGTCACTCAATGCTGTAGATCTGTTTACAGCTGGTAAAAAAGGAGAATGCTTGTCTTCCCTATCATGGGGTGATTATGAAGGCAAAATCCCTTAATTGCTGTAAGGAATGAGAAGGTTTTGAGGGCTCTGGCAACCTCTGCCTGGATTTTAAATGCTTATTTCACTCCTGCAGCTCTAGGACCAACAGGCTTGTGGTGAGGAAGAGCCTCCAGTCTCAGGGCATGGCCAGACACTGTTTTGGCTGGAGCTGCTGGGGGATTTAGAGGTGACCTTGCTCCTCAGCTGCTTGCCACCGTTTGCAGACCAGGGTGGTTGTGGCAGTGCAGACACCAAGTTCAAGGAGAGCAGCTTGTGGAGCTTCAGAGCCACAGCGTTGGAATTAAGAGTTTAATATTAGTTAAACTGTTGCGCCATCTATGTTCAGATGTGGCCTGTGTTAAAAACGGGCTCAATCGTCCCTGAGTTGGCACAGACACCTCCCAATAAGTTCAAGTTCTCAGCCACAGGTGTGACCACCTGCATAAGCACAGCAGGGTGGCACCTGTGTGGGGCACCTTCACAGAATCCCAGAATCACTGAAGTTGGAAAAGCCCTGCCAGCCCCTGGAGCCCACCCTGTGCCTGATGCTCACCTTGTCCCCCAGCCCAGAGCACTGAGTGCCACGGCCAGTCCTGCCTTGGGCACCTCCAGGGGTGGGGACTCCAAACCTGCCTGGGCAGCCCCTTTCAGTTACTGACCACCCTTTCCACGAAGAAATTCCTTCTGATGCCCAACCTGCCCCTCCCCTGGCACTGCTTGAGGCCGTTCTCTCTCCTCCTGTCTCTGTGCCCTGGAGCAGAGCCTGACCCCCGCAGCTCCCCCCTCCTGGCAGGGATTGCAGAGAGTCAGAAGGTCCCCCTGAGTCTCCTTTTCTCCAGGCTGAGCCCCCCAGCTCCCACAGCTGCTGCTCCAGCCCCTTCCCCAGCTCTGTTCCTGCCCTGCACATGCTCCAGCCTCTCAATGTCTCTCCTCCATGAGAGCCCAGAACTGGACACAGCACTCGAGGTCCAGCCTTTCTTGCGCTTGGGTTGTATTCACATTTGGGTTGGCAAACTTGTGAGTCACATCAATGCTGTGATGTCCATTTAAATGCCTCAACCAACATCAGGAAAGGTCCATGAGGCTCCGTGTTTGGCCATTTGCAAGAGATAATCAGTAGAGCTTGATCCATGAAGGTGAAGTTTACAATAAACAACCAAGGGAGCTCCTGCTACAGCTGGCAGGAGAATCAGCTTGTCATTCCTCAAAACCAAGACACCCAAATGCAGTTTTATCTCCAACCACTACCCTTCTCAGCTCTTGCTTTTTAAAGTACTGTGGTTTCATGTTCCCTTTTCCAAAGTGTCAAGGTGTCAGGTGTCCCTATTTTGGAAGTCCAGCTCTTTTCCTTACTGTTCTCAGAGCTGAACTGGGATAACTGCAATAAAGATGTATAAAAGATAAAGGAATCGCTGTCTTTGCTGGTTTGGGTTGGGTGAGAGTTAATTTTCTTTGTAGTAGCTGGTGTGGGGCTGTGGTTTGGATTTGGGCTGGAATCAGAGGTGATAATTCAGGGATGTTCTGGGTATTGCTGAGCAGCTCTTGCACAGAGCTGAGACCTTTGCTGCTCCTCAGTCCACCCCACAGGCAGGAGGGCTGGGGGTGCACAAGGAGCTGGGAGGGGACACAGCCAGAACAGCTGACCCCAAGTGACCACAGGGATATCCCACACCACATGGCATCATACTCAGCATGTGGAGAGGAGGAAGAAGGAGAAAGGGGATATTTGGAGTGATGGTGTTTGTCTCCCCAAGCCACTGTTACATGTGATGGATCCCAGCTTTCCTGGGGATGGCTGAACACCTGCCTGCCATGGGAAGTGGGGAATTTTGCTTTGCTTGTGCATGTGGCTTTTGCTTTGCCTATTAAACTGTCTTCATCTCAACTCAGAAGTTTTCTCACTTCTGCCTTTTCAATTCCCTCTCCAGTCCCACCAATGGGGAGAGAGAGGACAGTCACACAGACAAAGGAGCACCTACTCTCAGATCTCAGCTGTGTCTTCATTTCACATGCAACAATGTCTGGGTAAAATCCAGAGGAAACATTTTGGGTGAGCAAAGAGATCACCAGCCATTTGCAGGCAACAGCAGTGGCTCCTGTGCCACTGCCCCTCTCCTTGGTCCCTGTGAATGGTGCACACCAGGTCTGAGGCAGAAGCTGAACAGACATTTCCAAGATCACAGTTTCAAATTTAGCCCTTGTATGGATCTTGTTCTGCGTGTTTGCCTCTCAGCTTCTGTCCTAGTTCAGGTGGGACCAGTTTATCACTGTGTGGGGGTGATCAAAGCTGTGGATTCTACCCCCTCTATTCATTTCCCAAGAACAACGGACCATTTGCAGCAGCTGCCCAGGGCACACCTGACCCCTCAGGTTGAGAGCTGGGTGTGAAAGAACCCTGTGAGATAAGAGCTGTGGCAACTCCCCTCCAGGGAGTCATTAGCACCTTCACATCCAGCCTGAGGGGACGAGTCTGCTCATGGGCCATCAGCAATTCCAAAATTCCCCCGACTCACAGAGTCAGTTCACCCACTGTGTGACTCCCCGCCCTGGGGGAGGTACTGGGTGTTCCCACCTGGACCTGGGGGTACATATCCTGGGGTAAGAAGACCTCAGGAGTCACTTGTCAGATCGAGATGAGGACCAAAACCTCAACAGGAGGAGACCACCACTCTCCACCAGACTGCAACAGTCAGCAGCTGCACCAACAGGTTTTCCACTTTGGACTTTTACTTTGGACTTGGGGGAACCACGTGGGGCTCAGCACAGGGGCCAACAAACCCCTTTGTGCTTGTGCCCCAGGGGGCTGGGTTATACTTCTGGGGTTTTGTGGATTAAAATCAATTTTTTCTCTTTGTGCCATTGCATTTATTATAATATTGTTATTAAATTGTAACTCTGACTTATAATCTCTTTTGTGTTGCATTCATTTCTCTTGCTGGTTTCCCTTTAAACCAGCAGAGCTTCTCAGGCTGCTGCCAAGGCAATGCCACTGCGGTCAAGAGCTCCAGTTGTAAACAAGGCACATTTTCCAAGGGCATTTCCAAAAGGCAGCGAGATACCCAACCCTTGGTGGCTTTCATCTGTGCCCATTGCTCAAACATGGGGCATTTCAAGGCATATTTCAAAGAAGGTGATTGTCTTGGAAAGGTATCGAGTTGTTAATTACTCAGCAGCGGTTCAGGGAGGGGCTGCAATCCATTAATGACTCGCCACAGCACATCCCAGGGAGATAGATGAGGTGTCCAGGAAAACTGTTTTATTGTGAAAAGTGTTAAAAGCATCCTTTAAACTGCTCCTCCTTGGCAGGTTTTATTAGCAATTCATTTCTGTCACACCTCAGGTCAAGCTACTGTAGATCTTGCAGGGATTTTCTGGGTTTTAACATGTTTTTATTTAATTGCTGTCTCGAAGGTTGTTTTGAATCCTCTGTGTGCCCTGTGAATGGCTGTCTGGGTCCTCTTCCAAGCTGACTTTCCACAGCAGAGCATGAATCTTCACTGTATTAGCTTTGTGTGACTGCCATAGCTAAAGGACCACTGCCACACACTGGCAAAATTTGAGATATATATTTTCCTAAACTACTGCTGATGGCCACTTTTTTTTCTTTCCACCCTACATCTCTTCCTCCCAAAGGATTTGTGTGGAAACAAAATTTCTTTGTTTTCTTAACCAGATTTATGCCTCTGCCTGATTCTCTGAGGGATGCTGCCCAATTGGCTCCGCAGGTGACGTCAAGACTGACCACCACAAAAGCTGCTGGTAGGAGGAGAGGTGTGGCCAGAGCGTGACAAACTGAGAGTTTACACACAAATACTCTTGCGACAGATCAGAAGTGACCAGGCAAGTCATAAAGGGAGCTCTGTGACTGCTCTGGCTTTATTAAAATCTCTGGGTGAGCAGTTGAGGGTCTTCCACCTCCCACCAGCTTCTGAGAAAGTCCTGGTGCCATTCCACAAACCAATTGCAGTTCAAGGGTAGGTTGGAACAGAAACCTCCTGCAGGCTTGCAGTGCTGTCTCTGTTCCTGGCAACACAATTAAATTTGTCTGAGAGAGGGAGACGTTAACACAGGTTGGCAAGAAAAACATCACTCAGGCTTCAGGTTCAGCTTGTGCTGACACTTCTCAGGCTTTAGAGCAGGGCAGGTCCTGCACTGATCACAGGGGCAGGTGGATGGGGTTGTCATGTTTCTGCAGCATCTCAGCTCCATCATTTTGTTCTTCCTCCAGCAGGACACTCAGTGACTCTGTGGTTTAAAAGTGGCTCTGTGGTTTAAAAGTGACTCTGTGGCTTAAAAGTGACTCTGTGGTTTAAAAGTGATTCTGTGGTTTAAAACACAAACCTGAAAGCATAGTCCTGTTGTCTCCTTTACTGCCTTGAGCAGATGGCTTACTGGCATGATTACAGAAGTTTGGTTTAATTGCTTTTGATACCCTTAGGTATCCTATTTACATGTGACAATTTTGCTTTTTCAGTTTTCTAGCTGGACTTTTTTCTTCCCTGAAATGTGACCTTCCTCAGGGCTCTGTGCTGGGTGTCTGTGGTTTGCAGTAAAAGCAGAGAGACAAGTGGAATTTAACAGAACATGGACTTTGTGTCCATTTGGAAATACTATCACTTCAACATCTGCTTTAAAACATTTTCAGGTGTATCCTGGAGTTATTTTTCTCCTCCTCAGGCAATCTCTTTGAGGCTGGAGCCACTTCTTCACCCCACTTGAGAGACACTTCACCTGATTTTAAAAAGAATTTACAAGCTGCAGCACTTCTCCCTTTCTCTGCAAACACAGATCAAACAGCTCTGATTAGAGCAGTGCCCCGAGTCTGATTAAATGCCTCTCAGGTAGAAAACATTTCTTCTTCTGTTGATGTACATCAACAACCATTTAAAGCTGTTACCAATGAGGAGGAAACCTGATGGGAAGAGCAATTTCTGAAGTTGTTGTTATGCCCCAACTACTCCAGCCCAGTTGAGTAAAAGCAGGAGAGAGACCCCTCATGCCTGAGTTTTTCTGATTCAGTACAAGGTACACCAAATAACAAATGGAACAAATGCAAAAAAAAAAAACAAAAAAGAACAAGGAGCTAAGGTTTGTATTAATCCCCCCTATTTTGAAACATTTAAAGTATATTTCACGTGAGTAAAAAGCATCATTCCACCTTTTTTCTAGTGTTGTTTTTTTTTTCATGTTTCTCACATTAAACCCTTGGGCTCCTCTGACTTGCAACTCACCTGCCACAACCCTTTCACAAGCACATCCCCAAACCTGATGCTGAGGCTGTGAGACAGGATTTGTTTTTAACTAAATGCTCACATAAAACTTTTGCCTAATAATTGTGGTCAGCTTTAGCTGCTGTGGTTTCATCACTGTTGTTGTTACAATATTTTTATGACAGCAAAAGCCCTAATGTAGAATCAACCCTTCAAACACACCCTGATGACTTGGTTCTGTGTATTTTGTATTGGTCTTTTGGAAGGAGGAGCAGATCAAAGGTTTCTTTTCTCCTCTGGATTTAGTAACTTCATGTGGATATTCAATATTTTTCTGCAGCATTTATAAAGGGCAAACAACATTCCTCTGCTGAAGACTGTCAGTTTTCCTGCTTGGTTTTTCCCATTTTTTTGCTACATCTTGCTTGTGCTATGATTTCCCAGGAGTTCACTCTCCCTTTGTACTGAGGCAATGTATTTCTTTTCTTCTTACAAGAACTTCAGTTGTAAGATTTTATTTTTCACCAGATTGTAATAATGAGTGTGTGTGCAATAGGCAGCTTGATAATTAATTAGAGCTGCAAAGTAATTTAAGTAGACAATATATGGAAAGCCCATTTCTCTTAGAACCCCCTTCCACCTCAAAAGCCAACAGATGAGGGAGCAGTTTTTTGTTCAGCATCAGCAGGATGGGACCCAAATTCCTTCAGCAGCACAGCCTGGTGTACAAGAGGAAACATCACTGAGAGAGAAGAATCAGACCAAGAGAGCTCTGAACTGCTGAAGTGATACAATCCCTATTGTAATTTCATTATCTCGAGTGCTAATGGAGCAAAAAGAGGAGAAAACAGGAGCTACAGAGTGAAATAACCATCGTGCCAGAGACCCCTTCCTTTCAGAGCCACGCACTCCAGCACCAGCAAAAAGCAGAGACTATTATTAGAATCCAGACCCTGATACAAAGAGCTTTTCCATGAAAAATGACACTGAAATTTCACTCAGAGCAGTCAGGATACCAACCAGAGATGTGAATAAAGACCCCAAAGGCTTTGACTGCCAAAATCCTCTTAGACCAAGCCCAAGCAGCCTGACTTGTCATGCAGGTCCTGGTTACTGAAATGCCTTTTTACACGACATAATTTTCTTGGCAGCATCACTTTTATGCTCAGCTTGGTGTGTAGCTGAGCACCTCTCCCTCAGTTCTTCTTGCTCTGTTCCCTTCATGCACAGCAGGAGAGCGTAGGCACAGCTCTCCAAACAGCCTCTCAGCTTCCCTCAGGAACCAACCACATGGCAGGAATAATCTCCTGCCTGTCTTCCCACTCTTCTCTCCTCTCCTTGGGTCCTTTGCGGTGGGATACAGCCCAGCTTCCACTGGCTGGGGGTAACTGGGTAACCCTTGGTGCCAGAGCCCTCTGCCCACATGGCTCTTCCTGAACACCTGCACCACGTTTCACTTAATTTTTCTATGGAATTTCTCATTCCATCCTTGAAAGCACCTGAAGTCACTCATCAGAGGAAGGTGGTGGAATAAGGACTGTGAAGATGCTGAAGGGCCTGGAGCATTTCTGGGAGCAGGACAGGCTGAAGGAGCTGGGGCTGTTCAGCCTCCAGAGCAGCCCCTGAGAGGGACCTCCCCATGGCTGGCAGTGCCTCAGGGAGGGGGCAGAGCAGGGGACACTGAGGGCACCTCCCCATGGCTGGCAGTGCCTGCAGGGAGGGGGCAGAGCAGGGGACACTGAGGGCACCTCCCCATGGCTGGCAGTGCCTCAGGGAGGGGGCAGAGCAGGGGACACTGAGGGCACCTCCCCATGGCTGGCAGTGCCTGCAGGGAGGGGGCAGAGCAGGGGACACTGAGGGCACCTCCCCATGGCTGGCAGTGCCTGCAGGGAGGGGGCAGAGCAGGGGACACTGAGGGCACCTCCCCATGGCTGGCAGTGCCTGCAGGGAGGGGGCAGAGCAGGGGACACTGAGGGCACATCCCCATGGCTGGCAGTGCCTCAGGGAGGGGGCAGAGCAGGGGACACTGAGGGCACCTCCCCATGGCTGGCAGTGCCTGCAGGGAGGGGGCAGAGCAGGGGACACTGAGGGCACCTCCCCATGGCTGGCAGTGCCTGCAGGGAGGGGGCAGAGCACGAACCAGGCTCTGCTCCGGGGGCCCAGCAATGGCATAAGAGGAACGGGCAGAAACTGATGCCCAGCAAGATCCGCCTCATTCTTTGCTGTGCAGTGACCCAGCACTGAGTAGAGACCAGAGAGGGTGTGGAGTCTCCTCACTGGGGATATTCCAGGCCCACCTGGACACAATCCTGTGTCATGTGCTCTGGGATGGCCCTGCTGGGGCAGGGAGGTGGCACCAGAACACCCACTGCGGTCCCTTCCAACCTGGCCCATCCTGTGACTGTGAATAAGTGCTCTGACCTGGCACATCCTATCAAAACATCATTATTGAACATAGCAGTCAGTAACTCCTGCCTCAGTTCTGTGCTGCCTCTGCTCTCTGCTCACCTGCTGAGATAATTTCTACTCCTTTCTGTCATTTAGTCCTTCCTGCAGCATTGATTTTTCCTGCAACGCTCAGAAATCCTCCCGTCTGTCTGTGCAGAAGACACTAAAATACCAAATGAAAAATTGTTGTTCTGTGCTATGCTGGGACCATCCCTGGCATTTCCTGAGGCATTTTTTATGTCTGATTTTTAATTTACTCTGCTGAAAGCTGCTCAAACCAGAAAGCACATTTGCCCTTGTTTCTTATCCTGGAACCCAACACAGCACAAGCCCTTGTGTAACCATGAGGGGCTGTGTGTGCTGGGATTTCTCACCTTGTTTTGCAGTGTGTGGCTCTCTGCACCTTGTTCTCCCCACAGGTACTACCCAGCAAGCAGATACAGCCTCAAATTTCATTCAGAGACCCACTTTGTTCCTGGGGGAGATGGCATTTCCATGCAAATCTTCTTTGGAAGGGGCTGTCTCTGCATTGCTTTATAAATTCTGGTGCTTTGCAATGAGATGCCTTTTTTGAGAGGGTCCACCTTTCATCCCAAAATGCTGTTGTGCAATGTCTGGAGGAGCCTCCTGCTTTTATGAGTCTCCTCTTCATAATTCATCTGCAGAAGGGAGCTCAGCAGAGCCAACCTCGATAGAAAATATACTCCTGGGGAACAGGAGTATTCTCCAGATTTGGGATATATTTGCAGCAGGCAGATGAAATGCATAAATTAAAAGGACAGGTAGAGGCTCTGAAGAGTTTAAGCCAGCCAGGGGACTCAGACACTACATACATTTATTAAGGACAGGGTTTTTTTCACAGGGAGTGTTACTGTTCCAGTCTGACTTTCACAGTTGTGGTAAAACACACGGTGGCATTTTGAAAGCGCCGGGACCGCCCTGAAACCCCTCACTTCGAGTGGTTCCCTGGTAGGAGACCTTGGCAGAGAGGAAATCCTGGAACAGACTGAGAGCTGATAGCAAGCCCAGCTAAAGAGCACAAGATTCAAGTGCTGCAAATGGGGAGTTTGTCTCCAAAAGAACCACATGGACCTTTATCCAAAGGAGACAGTGTGGGAGCTGGAGGGGTTTTTTGGGATCTTCACCCTCTTTGGTCAGCACGAAGCTCCTTGCTGCCTGAGGAGCACCTTGGGTTCAGGCTGGAGGCTGCTCAGTGGCTCAGGAGTGCCTGTGGATGCCAACACCAGCCCTCCCACCAGGAGCCAGCCGGGATTCCACACGGCCAAATGGAAACCAGACGGGAACCTCTCCAGCCCCACTGGGCTCGCCTTCCACCAGCTCTGCAGTTAATTAGGACTGAAGGGGAGGTTTTGAATAACCCCTTTGTGGAACAAAGTACACGCAGTGAAAACCCAGCTGACAAACACAACAGAACTGACTTCATGGCTTCTTATGAGAAAACCATTAATGGGCCAGAGAAATGAAGCAGCACTTTGTTCGAGTCGCTGGTGTGAATGCAGCATATTCAGATTACAAAGCAGTCTTGGCCTGCTATAATAAATATCATGTAGCTTTATCCAGGGGTAACCAGGTGTATAAAAGCCAGGAATAACACATTAGGTTTTAAGTCTGCATACAGGACTATTACATTTCCACAGAGTTCACTCACAAAGACTGAGCACCTCGACAGCAGCCGATGCCTCTGATGGAGCAAGTACTGATCACCTGATGGCCCTGCCGTGTCCCTGTCTGGATTTCAGACCTTTGTCCATGCCCTCCTCTTGTGTCAGCACCCAAGGGAGAGCTGGGCTGAGTGCTCAAGGGTTTGACAAAGAAAGATCTCCTTCATCTCGATGGTGCGTCGCCTCCTTCGCCACAGCGGCTGCCAACAAACAGGGGCAGGTTCCTCAAACAGGCAGGAAGGAGGAGGGAAAAAAGATTATATTTGGGGAAAACATTTACAGTGTCCAGACCTTAGCTGGGTGAAATTTAGCAGTGTGTGTTACGTGGCAGGTCAGAGCAAAGAGTATGATCCAAAGGCTTCTGGAGCTCTGGGAGCCTCGGGGCCGTGCCCACTGCCCTGGGGAGCCTGGGCAGTGCCCATCACCCTCTGGGGGAAGAGCCTTTGGCTGAGATCCCACCTGCCCCTGCCCTGGCACAGCTCCAGCTGTGCCCTGGATCCTGTCCCTGGTCCCCACAGAGCATAGATCAGTGCCTGCCCCTCCCGAGGAAGTTGTACATGCAATGAGGTCTCCCCTCAGTCTTCTCTTCTCCAGCCAAGCACACCAAGTGCCTTCAGCCACTCCTCAAATGCTTCCCCTCAAGGCCCTTCTCCATTTTCATTGCCCTCATTGCTCCTTGAATCATAGAATCACAGAATCATAGAATCGATTGGGTTGGAAAAGATCTCCGAGATCATCAAGTCCAACCCTTGGACCAACTCCAGTCCCTTTACCAGATCATGGCACTCAGTGCCACGGCCAATTTGTATTTAAAAATCTCCAGGGATGGGGAATCCACCCCCTCTCTGGGCAGCCCATTCCAATGCCTGAAAACTCTCTCTGGAAAGAAAATTTTTCTGATCTCCAACTTCAATTTCCCCTGGCAGAGCTTGAGCCCATCGTGCCCCCTTGTCCTATTGCTGAGTGCCTGGGAGAAGAGACCAACCCCCACCTGGCCAGAACTTCCCTTCAGGCAGTTCTAGACAGTGCTGAGGTCACCTCTGAGCCTCCTCTTCTCCAGGCTAAACACCCCCAGCTCCCTCAGCCTCTCCCCACAGCACTTGTGCTCCAGTCCCTTCTCCAGCCTCGTTGCTCTTCTCTGGACTCGCTCCAGCACCTCAATATCCTTTCTGAACTGAGGGGCCCAGAACTGAACACAACACTCAAGGTGTGGCCTCCCCAAGGCAGAGTCCAGGGGAAGGGTCACTGCCCTGGGCCTGCTGGCCACGCTAGTTTTGATACAGGCCAGGATCCCATTGGCCTTCTTGGCCACCTGGGCACACTGTTGGCTCATGTTGAGCTTGCTGTCAATTAGACCTAATCCAACCCAGGAACCCAAGTCCCTTGTGAAAAACAAAGCAGCCACCTCAGCAAATCAGTATTTCAGTCACAGATCTGGGTATTTTCTGGTAGTGCCATTGTTAACATCCAGAGACACAGTAATTTTTAAATTTATAGCCCTAAAGTGACACAGTTCTGATCGACACACCTTATTCCCATCAGGTTCTCAGAAACAAAAGCACAGCACCGTGTCAGCCCCACAGTTTGGCAGCACATTTGTCTCCATCATTTGGAAGACTTTGATGCCTTGAGGATGGCCAGGTAGGATAGCAAACAATTGGTTTACTTCTAGAACATGAAAAGAACTCACTGCGACACTGGGACTGCTCATACCAGCCTTGCTCAATCAACCACCTTTGGATTTCCAACACTAATATTTTCTGGCCTCTCCAGTTTTTGTCTGGAGAGACCATGTCAGTCTAATCTAAAGAAGGTGGCCTGGACAGAACAGATGGGGAGAACTGAAAGACCTGGCTTTTCCTTCACCAAAGCCACTGCAAAATTAGCTGATACAGAGGTGGCTTTAGAAAGATTTCTCACTATGAGCCAATCATGACATCAGATACCCAAAAATGTTAGAGATTAAGTAAGATTTTTATTTGAAGATGATTTAAATTTGAAAGAGTCTGCCAAAAAACCAACAAAGTAACTACTCAAATGAAAGAGGAGCATTTCCCAAGGCACACACACACTCATGGTTTGCCCTCTTCTCCTCTACCAGGTCTTTAGATCATTTAAGATGAACAGTTGCAGCTGCCACCCATGGGCCAGGTGGGGCTGTGTCAGGGCCATTATTCCTCCTCCAAATGTGTCAGATCTTTTATTTCAGCGATTTGCCTTTTCGAGCACTTGCTCAAATTAAAATTATTTCCTGCTACTATTTCTTCATAACTCACCAAAACTTTGGGCAGAGCTCTCCTTCTTTCTCCTGGTAAATTTGGATCTGAGTTTTATGTTGTGACTTTCTGCCATCCCTTCTCCCAGTTCAGCTGCTTCTTCAAGCCCTTCAGGGAATACTGAGGAACATGTTTCTGCACTCCCCACTTTGACCAAACCACAGGCATTGTCTTAAATATCTGCTCTGGCAACCACAACACCACAGGAGCTGCCTCCTCCCTGGCTCTACCCCCACATCCATGGGGCACATCATGACATCATCCTCTTTCTGTTCAAACCCACTGAATGCAAGGCCCTACTCAGCATTTTACCTCATGCTGTAATTTCTTGTGTGTAGTGTAAGTCAACAGGACACAGCCCAGAGAAAGACCAAAAAAAACCTGCCACATTTACACACCCCAAATTTGAAAAGTTTCTGGATAGACCTTCCAGCTCGGTGACCTTCACAAGTTGAGCCCAAACTGATAGTTCTGCTTTAGGTTTTTAAGTGATACCTGCACAGAAAATTTCTCACCAAGGCCTCTTCAACCCAACAAATAAGCTGAGTTTGCTCCACTCAAACTTCACAGAGAAAAATTTCCCTTTAGCCAAGAGGGACCAGCACTGAGTATTTTGCTCAAAAAAATGGATAGACAGAGCTGGGAATTGATAGGGGGAATGGGGGCATGACTGGAAATTAAAGCTCAAGCTTAATTATGTCCTCCAGTAACTGTGCTCACAGTCATTTGGACTTTTGTCTATCAGAGATTTGTTCAAAGATCAACTGCCTGACTTCATTGTCAAGAAGAAAATGTTTTTCCCCTGAAGGGGCTTTGCTTTCTACAGCTCACTGAGCTCACAAACCAGGAGAATGAAACCAGGAAGGAAAGGGAAGAATTTAATAAGAATGTGATGAGTGGGAAAAGAGGTCAGAAAAATAAAGAGCCCCTTAACTGATAAATCTTAAGACGTGGTAACTTTTACAAAAGTCAGTAGTTTTACTCTGGGAATGACATGGAATTTTTGCTGTTGGACACTGACCCAGGATAAAAAGAGAATGCAACTTCATACTTCGTGGGGAAAAGTGGTGGATAAGGACTACTTCTGTATAGTCACGGGTTTTGAGGTGATCAGAACAAAATCACTCTCAGAAAGCAAAAAGGTGATGAGAAGGCACCACAAATCCCAAGCCCTTCTAGAGTCTCAAGTAGATAATTTAGAATTATTATTAGTCCATGGCTTCACCAAAGCCACTGCGATTTAATCAACAGCTTGTTCTTTCTCTCTGTCATGTTCTTCCTCCCCTGTTATTTTTTCAAACACAAACCCACAGCAATGTTGCCCCAAGTACTACCAACAGCACATAAATATTGTTCATGCTCCTGTAAGTGGAAAAGTTTATTACAGCAATTTCCATGCGACTGTTGCTCAGCATGAGAATATTTTCGGTGTCAAAGTAAGGAGGCTGCAGAAATCCTGCTTTTTCCATGGTCCATGAAGTATAAAAAAGAAAAAAAAATCCATGTTGCATAGCATTTTGAGGATTTGATGAGAGTGCTGGAGCTTAGGGCTGAAGGCAGAGCAAAGTACAGTGACTTTGCCCATTGGAAGCACAGGGTCATCACAGAAAGAGTTCTTGAAATTCTTGCATTACAAGAGATTAACAAGGTCATGAAAGGGTCCAGCTGCCTGTGGCAGATTATTCCTTGGGCCTGGAGGCTCTGCATGGTGCCAAGCACCCATCCAGAGACAGCATCACTCCCCTGGTGTTCCATCTTGGATTACCTTTGGATGGCTGTAACAATCTCCTCTCCAACCTCCGGCAGTCTCCAAACTACAAACTCAACCAGAGAAGCACTTGAGCCATCTGGCTTTGCAGTGACCCATACTGGGATACAGGGGCAGGGGTCTCTAGAGGTCCCTCCCAAAACAAATCTTATCCTGATTCTGTGAAAACATGGCATTTCTTCTACTGAATCCATTGATTTTTGACCTCCATTCAAAGCGAGCTTCCATTAGGTTTAAATCATAGAATCATAGAATCTATTGGGTTGGAAAAGACCTCCAAGACCATCAAGTCCAACACTTGGGCCAACTCCAGTCCCTTTACCAGATCATGGCACTCAGTGCCACGGCCAATCTCAGTTGAAAAACCTCCAGGGATGGGGAATCTACCCCCTCTCTGGGCAGCCCATTCCAATGCCTGAGCACTCTCTCTGCAAAGAATTTTTTTCTGATCTCCAACTTCAATTTCCCCTGGCAGAGCTTGAGCCCATCGTGCCCCCTTGTCCTATTGCTGAGTGCCTGGGAGAAGAGACCAACCCCCACCTGGCCAGAACTTCCCTTCAGGCAGTTCCAGACAGTGCTGAGGTCACCTCTGAGCCTCCTCTTCTCCAGGCTAAACACCCCCAGCTCCCTCAGCCTCTCCCCACAGCACTTGTGCTCCAGTCCCTTCTCCAGCCTTGTTGCTCTTCTCTGGCCCCGCTCCAGCCCCTCAAGATCTTTTCTGACCTGAGGGGCCCAGAACTGAACACAACACTCAAGGTGTGGCCTCCCCAATTCAGAGTCCAGGGGAAGGGTCACTGCCCTGGGCCTGCTGGCCATGCTATTTTTTTTTTACCTTTTCTTTTTTCTTCCAAATCAACCCTAGAAAATTGTATCTTGGCCTGTTAAAAAGAGAAACATGACATTTGACAATTATTTAGTTTAACTGAGCTCCTGCTGCCTTACTGTAATGGAGAGAGAAGTACTGTGAATGCTGAAGAAGTACATGTAACTCTAAAAATAGGAAGAAAACCCATAAGAAATCCTCTGTGTGTGATTCCTGAGGAGTACACTCATTATCTTGCTGGAAACATCAGCTGTCAACTAAATGTGACTTGGGTACATACAGGAAAAAACAATATGAAACATATTCCTCTGAGTATCTGAGGGTGATATTCCCACACCTTTGAGAGCTGAATCATATTGTGCTTTCATTTACAAAGCTCCTACTCCCTCCAGGAGTCAAGTGTGCTCAGGAAGTGAATATTTAAAAAAGAAGGGAGCTTTTGCTACCCAAGCAAACAGCAAGGCAAGATGTTATTGGTTTACACTTGCAAGTTAAGAAGAGTGAAGTGGACAGGAGACCACAATGAGCTCAACATCAAAGGAAAAAGCAACAGGGAACTTGAATCCTCTCTCATTATCTTCTGCTTTGGTGTATTGGTTTTGTCTTTTAAGCCCCCCTGCAACAGATATACATTCAGAGTTGTGCTATTTTGAACTCCCCTTGTAAGTAAAGAACACCATATTTGTATTTTTACTTGGATAATACAATAGATCACATGCTGGTTTCCATCTGCTCAATAGTAAATCAGATTCATCTCACACATACAAGAGGAAAGAACTCAATCTCTTCCACAAGGCCTGGGTAAGTTGTTTTAGGTTTTAGCACAACTAATCACATGGTTTTCTTACTGCCAGGAATTGAGAAACACAGAATGGCTTGGGTTGGAAGGGACCTGAAAGACCATCCAGTGCCAACCACCCTGCCATGGGCAGGGAATGACCCTCGGGAAGTTCCTCTCTCTCTCCTTTGACCGGAGAGGGGATTTCATGTGAGGCATCGCAATACAAAACAGTCCTTTGTTGTGACAGCACAGACCCATTCAAGACACTCCTCAAATCCCTGTTTACTGTGGTGACAAGAGGGTTTCCCCCAGTGTTGCCATGGGAAGGGTGGGTTTATGTGCCAGCCACGAAGGGAGGGGTGGATGGTGACCAGGGTCTAGCTGAGTCAGAGCTGCTCATCAAGCAGTTCCTCTGCAACCTGATGACCAAAGAGGCCTTTCCTCATCCTTTTTTGGGTATAATCTGCACTTCCCATCCCAGTCTCCCCAGACCTTCGTTTCCAGGCAGGCTGTTTGGTGCTCACACCACCCACAAGCTCAGTGGCAGTGCTGTCTTTTGGCATGCAGGAAAGAAAGAGGAATGACAACCAGAAGAGTTCCTCACCACTGGAGAGAGATCCTGATGGAAGAAGAGCAAGAGGAGTACAAGAAATGCTTTGCTCTACTCCCACAGCCTGCACTTGCTGTCTATTGCAGACATACCTGACCTGTATCAGAACAACTGGGCAGGAATCCCAATTCCTTGTGCAGTGTAGACACCTCTCTCTGCCAAGGCAGGGGGAAAATTCCAGCAGGAGTAGAGTCACAGGTGGGATAGTCCAGTTGCCTGAGCTCACATGGCTCTGTCAGATGCTCTGCAGAAGGTTGTGCTTTGTATTCAGGGATAAAATGCAAGCAACAACAACAAAAAGTCCTGTTTCAACAGGAACACCTGTTTGCCACAGAACCTCAAAATCTCCAGGGCCATTCTCCTCACAGGAGCTGTAACTCATCTGCAGGGTCAGCCAGCCTTGCAAAGAGCATTTGCAAACACATTAGCAGATGTACCAGCAGGCTGTTCAGGAGCTTGAAAGACACATTCAGAAAGGTGCTGGTTATTTGAGACTGTTGTTATAAAAACCTGATTTCATTCCTGAAGCCCATGAGCTTCAATGAACTTGGCAAACACAATCCTCTGCCTTCTCCAGGTGCACCCTGTGGGGAAAGCCAAAGGTGCAGGAAAACCCAAACCAGTGTTTTAGCAGCAGAGTGTGAGTGCAGAGACAAGGAAACAGAGGAAAGACAGGAAAAACCTCTCCTACTCTGCTCCCAGCTCACAACCAGGAAGTAACTGGCAGCAGCAGCACCTGTCCTGGACCACCTCTTGGTTTGTTTGCTTTTAATAAAAGGTGTCACAAGTCCACCAGCAGAGCTGGGGCTGCACCATGACCAAAGCAGTGGCACCTTGGAGGGATTTCCTTTGGGCAATCATTGAGCCTGGTGGGGAAATGACTCTTCCCACAGCACCAAGAGCTGGTGTTGGGGGCCCCGCTCCCCCAGCTTGTCTCTCTCTGGCAGTTCAGTCCCTCTGAACCTCTGTCAGGTGGGTGGGGAAGGTGACCCACCCTTGTCCCTCCCAGAAATCATGTCCATGCTGACCTCTCCCCACCCCACAGCACCCACCCCCTGGGCAACCATTTTTCCTCCTCATCCTGAACTCCCAGAGCTCCTGAACCCACAGCTCAGTGGGGTTTGGCCCTGCCTTATCCCCAGGACAAGGGGTTACCCTTGGCACAGCCCTGGCTGGCTCTGCTGCCCCTTCCCCACTGCCCAGGTCTCCTTCCCAGTGACCCCACAGAGTCTCCTCAGCACTCCTGAACCCCCTAGGGCTGCTGCAGAACCTCATTAAGGAATTCATTAAGCAGCACAGAGCCTTCCCTGAGGTGCCCCAGCATCACTCCCCTGGCTGGGAGCAGCACCCACCCTGGATACTGAACACTCCCAAGCTTCCATGGCCTGTGGAGGCACAGACCTGCAAACAGGCAATGCCAGTGGCTCACCCTGCAGAGAGAAACCCTGAAAATGCCACCTCTTAGGGGATCTACCAAAGCAACAACTGAAATATTTCAAGGATTTTTATTTTTTTTAACAGTTTGAGGCATTACATTGCTCTATAATTCTGCCCTGGCTTCTCTGCCAGCTTTACTTTTGTCTGGAAATCATATTATCCTTTTCTCTCACTCCCAGGAAGAATGTCCTTAAATGGGAAAGATGTGCAGTGAGAAAGATCTGACCAAGACCCGCCTGTGAAGCAACAACACACTCAGCACTTAATCAGCTTTTAAAAGCAATACATGTTCAAGAGAAACAAAAAATAAGAGACTTCTCTTTTTTTTAAGAGCCAGAGACCCAAAAGACCATTGAAATCCAACTCCTGGCCCTGCACAGGACAGGCCCGAGAATCCCACCATGTACCTGATAGTGTTGCCCAAACTCTTCTGGAACTCTGGCAGCCTTGAGACTGTGACCACTGCCCTTTGGTGAGATTATGGGAATGACATGGAATTCTGCTATTTGTGCAGAGAGTGCCGGAATAAACTTCTTCTCAAGGAAGGGAAGCACAGACTGAGTGTGCAGAAGATTTTATGTTCAAGCTGTAGCCTGATGGCAAAGAAAGTAGATGTAGAAGAAAGAATATCACACTGGTTTGGGCCTCTCTCTTCATGGGCAAATAAGGGAATTATGACAATTTAGCTCAACACAGGCACTTCAGTTTAGCCATAGGGTGGTAATCCATGGAAAAAGGGAGGATGGATATGTTTGCTTGTGAACTACGAGGACACAGGAGAGGCAGCAACGTAATAAATCCGAGTCTGATGCCAAGTCGGTCACTGAACTGGAGGGAGAAGATCCTTTCCATTGAGCTGGAGGGAGAAGATCCTTTCCACTCCTCCCAGTGGTTGTGCTCCTCCAGTTCCTGTTGTGTCCTGCACAATGCTCCATGAAGAAAACCCAAACAACATATTTTTTCCTCAAGTTTGTCCAGCTGTGGACAGCATAAAACTTTCCAGGACAACACTTGGAAGAGAGGAATTCTGTAACATCACTCACTTCATTTAAGGCCTCTGTTGCTTTCCCATCCAAATAACACGTGTACGACTTTTTAATTGGCTGAAAGGAGTTAAATGGAAAATAATAAAGGAAAAAAACCCACTCCCAAAACCCTGGGTGAAACTTTAGCATCCCAGCTAAGATGAAGACCTGCATGTCTTTGCTTTGAGCCATTAATCTTGGTCCATTGGATTCTATGGATTACTGTAGCACCCAAATTCTTCCAGAAATGTCAGACAAGTTTACCACAGCAATTAACTCGTCTACCATCTGCAAAAGATTTGCCCAGGAGTTTTCCTCATGTTTTTTTTCCCCCCTGAATTACATTTCACTTAATTCTTTCAACATTTTGCCTATCCTTCGAGTCCATGGACATTAAGTATTGCAGAGCTGGCTGGATTTTTGAGGGCAACTTTTCCTTCGAGGGATTAGTTGTGCACTGGTGTACTGAAATTTTATATACACAGTAACACTCTGCATATGAATTATTTCTTGAGGAACACTGTGCCTATTCTTGGGAATGGAGAAGTAAAAACTTTACTGGGAGTTTCAGCCAAGGAGCTGAGATTAACACCCTTTATTCTCCTCCCAAATGGTAAGTTATTTTGAGAATACCAGTCCAGGCTCAAGTTTTAATGTCTCCATCACACTGTATAAAAGTGCCCTACAAGTAAATACGTGCACTCAGCCACTGACAATGAGAGACAGGGATCTGAATTCTTGAGCTCACTGGAGAAAGCTTTCAGTTTTCCCAGGAACATTTAGTGTACCTTGTGGTCCAAGTAAAACAGGGGTTAGGGAAGCTGAAGGATATTCTTTCTGTTTCTCCTCCTTGCATATAAACTGGTTGTTCCCAACCTCCTAACGCTGGTGGGTGTTCTCACTTTTCACTATGGAAACGGTGTTTTTTTATGGAGCTCTCTAATTACAGATTGCTTATGTGACAAATAATCAGCCAGTCTGCAACACGTTATTTTCTCTCTCTCTCTCTCTCTCTCTCTCTCTCTCTCTCTCTCTCAGCATTTCTGCTTGGATTGCAAATTCTGCTCTTCCATCACATACCCAAATACTGAGTCTCCCAAAATAACCTCTGAAAAAGTAATTCATTAACAATTAAAGGCAGGAGGGTTGGGGGAACAACCTTGTTCTTGTCCCATCGATGTGGCATCCCCTTTGGAGACTGATTTTGACAGAATTGGGAACCATTTTAGGGCTGCCAAGCATTGGAAGGGGTTGCTCAGGGAGGTGGGGGAGTCCCCACCACTGTTGGTGTCCAAGGCACTCAGTGCTCTGGGCTGGGGGACAAGGTGGGCATCGGGCACAGGGTGGGGCTCCAGGGGCTGGCAGGGCTTTGCCAACCTCAGGGATTCTGGGATTCTGTGAATTTTATGCTGCTTCTGTGACTCTGCAGAAGCATAAGGTAAGGTCAGGCCTTAGAAGAACTGAGACTAAGAAACGGAGTTTTAACAAAGCTCGGTAAGTTACTATATAGCCAAGGAGAGGGGCAATTACAAGAAGAAATCACTCAGTCCCTCACCTGGCCCTCAGTGTAGGGCCTTTGAAATCCCTGAGTGATGAGACCTATCAGTAAAATATGAAGCTTTGCTGTTGAAACCAGATACTGGATTTTGGGACAGTGATTCTGAGCAGTTCAAAACCATCCATGAGCCTCAGTGATTTTAGAGCTGATGCTTCACATTCATTAAACAAATTAACAATGTAATGGTGTTCATTTCTTTCAGTTTTTATAGTGTGTTTTTATTATTTCTAAATGTCATCTGAGTGCTGAAGCCCCTTGGGCTCCCAAAATCACAAAATCATAGAATGGTTTGGGTTGGAATGAATCTTAAAGATGATCCAGTGCCACCCCCTGCCATGGACAGGGACAACTCCCACCAGCCCAGGGTGCTCCAAGCCCCATTCAACCTGGCCTTGGACACTTCCAGGGATGGGGCAGCCACAGCTTTCCTAGGCAAGTACTGAAAAGCAAGCACAGAAAGGGCTGATCACACAGTCCTTGAGCTGGACCTGAACCCCCAAGTGCCATGAGCAGCACTCACAAAGTCTCCCAGCCACAGGGCTGCCCACCCCTCCTTCCCCATGTCCTCCTGTCCATCCACATGCCATCAGTCCACACACTGTGCAGAGCACATCCCATCCTCCTCCTGCTCCAGGGCTGACACTTCCAGTGTCTTCCACAGCTGCCAAGAGGAGCTGTTTGCTCCCCTTTCCATATAGAAAGTCAAATTTATAGCACTAAAATGAGACCTCTCTCCACCCTACTTTACACACAAAAATACTGCTGCTTTTCAAAAAGATAAAAATAGGCACTAAAAATAATAATCAACAGTGTGGAAAACATTATTTCCACTAAAACTTTTTTATAGCACGTGGGTTCAGTGCTGCTGACACCAAAAAGAACACACACAGAAACAGAGCAGAGCCATCAGAGGGGCCATAAAGCCCAGGAGCCCTGCAGGATCTGGAGAGGAGATCCAAACATCCCCATTCCTCTGGCTCAGAAGCAGGACTCATAAAAGACAAGACAAAAAGGGTACTTGTAAGGATTGGGAATAGCATGGGGGATCAAGGGAATGAGAATAAAGGTGGCCAGGAGAGTCACAAGAGGAGGATCATACCCTGGGGCTGGCAGGGCCAGGCACCCTCCCACCCCCAGAGCCACCTCATTCCCACTGCCAAGAGTGTCTCCATCCTGGAAAGGTGAAAGGGGCACAAGTTGACATCTGAACTGCTGGAGTTGTCCTTTCCTGAGGATGGGAGTCACAGAATCATGGAATGGTTTGGGTTGGAAGGGACCTTAAAGATCGATTCTATGATTCTATGATCTCATTCCAACCATGGGTATCTCCATCTCATTCCATCTCTCCATGGGCAGACACACCTCCCACCAGCCCAGGTTCCTCCAAGCCTCATCCAGCCTGGCCTTGGACACTTCCAAGGATGGGGCAGCCACAGCTTTTCAGGGCATTTATTGCTCTTATGGGAAGGAGACACACAGCTTATGTTTACTCCAGTGTGCAAAATAAGGAAGGGCTACACAAACACAGAGTGCCACCTGCCATACTTTAGAGACCAGAATTTTCTTGCAAGAGTTGCTCCTTCAGTTCTGTCCCCACCATGGCAAGGTTCCAGCTCAGTGAAACATTCACACTGTGCTCACCTCAACCAGCAGCCAAGGAAGAAGGGAGTACCCTAAGGGAGCAAGAACTGTGGGGTTACCACAGAGACTGTGCTCTTCAAAACTGAGGGACACAGTCAGAGGGGAAAAAGATAAAACCATCTTGTCTGAGGGTCAGGAGGGAAGGGTGGTGTGTACAGCACAAATGGGGAATCACAGAATCACAGAGTCATCAAGGTTGACAGGACCTTCAGTATCATCCAGTTCCACCAGCACCACCACAATCACCTCTAATCCAGGTCCCCAAGGGCCACATCCAGACCTCTCTGGGACACTTCCAGACACAGGGACTCCACCACCTCCCTGGGACAATTATTATAAGGCCTGACCACTCTGGGAGGGAAAAACCTTTTCCGAAAATCTAATCGGAACCTGCCCTGGTGCAACTTGGGGCCATTTCCTCTCCCCCTTTCCCTTGGGCCGTGGCAGAAAAGCCTGACCCCCCTCACTGCCTCCTCCTGTCAGGGAGTTGTACAGAGCAATGAGGTCCCCCCGAGCCTCCTTTTCTCCAGATAAACACCTTCAGCCCCCTCAGCTGCTCCTCACAGGACAAGTTCTCCAGCCCCTTCCCCAGCTCCATCCCCTTCTCTGGACACCCTCCAACACCTCTGAAGCTCATCTGCTGATTCTGCCCTTCCCATTAGACCTTCTTCTGGCTTGAAATGTCCTGGCCAGAGACTCCAAGTGCTGTGCTGACTCTCCCCCTCTCTCCTGTGCTCTGTCTGCACCCCATCATTTTAATAGACTTCTGGTCTCACTCTATATCCTGCCTACAAATTTCCCAATTTCCAATTCTCCAGGCAGTGTTATCCTGCCACAGACTCCAGCGTGCTCTGCTGACAGTCCCTGGCTGCCAGGCCACTCACTCCAAAGTTCTCACCACACCTGGAAAAGCAGCAACCAGAAGTCCTGAACTCAGGCAGTGCCTGGAGGTGCCAACAGCCCTTCCAAGCCCAGAAGGGCAACACCCACAGTGGGAAAAGTGGTGCTGAAAATCACCTTTTGCCACTTCAACTCAGAGTTCATTCTTTGTGCCCACCAAAAATTCACTCACCAGGTGCAGGACTGGCCTGTGTGGTGTGAGAGAATTAGTGCCAGAGCCCCTGAGTGCCCAACTCAGGATCATGTGGTCAAAGGGAAAGTTCTTGATTTCAGCGATACTGAAGGAGGAGAGCAAAAAGGAAAGATCTTGAGGGGCTGGAGCGGGGCCAGAGAAGAGCAACGAGGCTGGTGAAGGGACTGGAGCACAAGTGCTGTGGGGAGAGGCTGAGGGAGCTGGGAGTGTTCAGCCTGGAGAAGAGGAGGCTCAGAGGTGACCTCAGCACTGTCTGGAACTGCCTGAAGGGAAGTTCTGGCCAGGTGGGGGTTGGTCTCTTCTCCCAGGCACTCAGCAATAGGACAAGGGGGCACGATGGGCTCAAGCTCTGCCAGGGGAAATTGAAGTTGGAGAGCAGAAAAAAATTCTTTGCAGAGAGAGTGCTCAGGCATTGGAATGGGCTGCCCAGAGAGGGGGTGGATTCCCCATCCCTGGAGGTTTTTCAGCTGAGCTTGGCCGTGGCACTGAGTGCCATGATCTGGTAAAGGGACTGGAGTTGGCCCAAGGGTTGGACTTGATGATCTCGGAGGTCTTTTCCAACCCAATCCATTCTATGATTCTATGAAAATAATTTCAAATGTTGGCTTTCTGTTTCTCTAGGAAATGAATATTAGTAAAACTGACACTTTGCAGCCAGCACAAAGTAAAATAATTCAATAAATCCACTTAATATGCCCTGGCATGACAGGTGTGTGCTCAGGTATGTGCCTAATACACGCTGGAGTTCTGCTGCTGGAATTCATAAGTTGTTTTTAGAGTGAGTTAAAATGCTGTCACTGAACAACAGGTTATTTATTTTGTCTCCCCAAATGAAACCTTTGTCAAAAGCATATAAATTAAGCAGATCCTATCCTATTTTACACGTATTTTCTGCAGAAATTCATCCTTGGGATTGTTCAAGGCAAGGCTGGATGGGGCTTAGAGCAATCTGGGCTAGTGGAAGGTGTTCCTGCCCATGGCAGGGAGGTTGGAATGAGATGGTCTTTAAGGTGCCTTCCAACCCAAACCAGTCTGGGATTCCATGAAACCATAGGATTCCATGAAATTCATTTTGGGCACGAGAGGAAATGCGCTCTCATGCTCACAGAGGTGCTGCTGAGAAGCATAATCTTCAAAACCAAAATTCCAGCATGAACAAAATCGTTGGGAAAAACATCATTCTGTATTGACTTGAAAGCAAAACACGGCTCCGTTTCCAAACGCCGCCAGAAAGGCAAACTTTGAATCGTGCGACGCAAACCACGATTGCATTCCGCAAGGAAAACGTCCCAGCAGGAATTCGGAGCTGAACTGGGAGCGCTGGGGTTTCTCTCCCAGTTAAATATCGCCACCGAGAGACCGAGGGGGTCCGAGTGCGGCTACAAATACCAGAGCACTCGTACGATGTAGCAACACTGCCCTCCTGCTTCCAAGAGATTCCTGCCCTTTTCTGTATTCCATATACCTGGTGACGGGCGATGTCTCAGGTGGCTTCTCCCACCACCAAAGGGTTGGGGATTTGCTCTGTGTTTCCTTCAATCTCCTCAAATCTCCTTGTGCTGGCAGTAAAGAGGCGTCTCCTTAGGGAAAAGGGTAATAAAAGCCCCAAACTTGAATGTCTTGGTTTCCTCAGGGGGAATAGACACAGCCATGCAAATAGTTTCAGAATCCACTGTTTGGTTTCTGGGTTCAGCTTTAGGCTTTATAACTGAGCTTTAACACTTTATAACCGAATTAGTAAAATTATAATTAATTCATTTTAGAACTGAACCACCAAGGTTGGAAAAGACCTTCAGCATCATCCAGTCCCACCCTCACCCAGCACCACCACAATCACCCCTAATTCATGTCCCCAAGAGCCACATCCCGACACCTCTGGGACACTTCCAGACACTTCCCTGGGACACTCATTCCAATGCCTGACCACTCTGGCAGGGCAAATTTCTTTTCTAATCTCTAATCTGAACCTGCCGTGGTACAGCATAAAGCCATTTCCTCTCATCCTTTCACTTGAAACATGGCAGAAGAGACCAATCCCCACCTCACTCTGATTAAAAGTGGTTGATATTTGTTCTTTTCATTAAGTTAAACACAATGAACGAGGCTTGAAAAATAAGGGAAATAGATTATTGGATTAGACTAATCCTGCTCTTTCTAAATTCTGGTTTTGGGGGATGGCAGGGAGAGAAAGACAGAACAACCTAATCCTGGCCAGACTAACATTTTTAAAAAATCAATTAAATTAAAATGCAATTAAAAATATGAATTCCTATGACCTGTTCTTATCTGCTCCTATTGAAAAAGCTGTTACAGGCCAACAAAGACACTGTGGGAAGTGAGAGAAAGAGAGGACACATCCTGCTCCCTGCACAGTCCAGGGACAGCCCTGCAGGCGGAACAGCCTGAGCAGGACTATTCAAAGGGTTAATTTAACCATATGATGAAGAAGTTAATTACTGAGTCACCTGGGTTGGTGGAAGGTGTCCCTGCCCATGGTAGGGGGTTGGAACTGAATGATCTTTAAGGTCCCTTCCAACCTAAACTATTCCATGATCTTATGATCTCTGATGCTGCAAACTAAGGTGATGATAGAAACCTTTTGTTTTGTGTAATGCTTTACATGAACCTCTGCATTTTTTGCTTCCAGGAAGAAAAACAAGCTGGGCTGTGCAAATAAACCAAGAAAACTGGAGGGAAGGACAGAGCAGCTTGCAAAGCAATTGTGAAAAACAAACAGCAGCAGTGAGGAGGAAGGAACAGGAAAAGCTTCACAAAGAAAGGACGTGGGTCAGGATTATAAAAAAGATTAGAAAGATTCAAAAGGTGCAGAGACAAAAAGCTTGAAAAGACTTATTGAACCCAGGAGGTGAATCAGAGTGAGTAACAAATGAGAAAAAAAGGAGGTTTACAAAGAAATAAATCCCTCTGTGGGAAAGTTCCCATAGATCAGTCTGTGAGTGCCACTGCTGACAAACCTGAGCCTCAGGTGTTCATGTGTCCCAAACTTCCCTGGACTTCTGTCCTCCACTGAGAGTTGTCACATACACACAATTCAAAGGAAAAGGTTGACCTGGTATAAACTGACTGTGTGCTGATCCCTTAAGAAAGATGTTTATGCTTCCAAAAAAACCTCCAAAAATAACTACAAAAAGCAGATACAGGGACTAGTCTTGCCTGCTTTTCGCCACCAAAGCCCTTTTGGTATTCTGACTTGAATCCAAATCAATAGAAATTTGTGGATCTCCAAACTGTCCACTGGAGAACTCTCTCCCTCCCATGTCTCCTTCTCTCATCTCTGACCTGACCAAAGCTTTCTTTGGTTGGGAACACACTCAGGAATCAACACAGCCACACTCTCCTCCAAGCACACGCCTTCCAGGTGCACCATAGAGGCATCTCCACAGCTCTCACCATCATTCCTGCATCAAACTCCCCCTCTCCCAGCAGGAAAGCTGTGTGTGCAGCACTATGTTTTCCTTCCAGAGAACCTGTAGAAGAGGAGCAGAATCTGGGAGTTTTGCTTGGGTGGTTCTTCCCCCAGACTCTACAGAATTTTGAGTCCTCAAACACAGCAGCTGAATGGTCCAACATCCATCATCAATGAACATTCCTACTCATCAATTAGCATTGATCTGCACATTTGCCCCATGCTGCCCATCACCTTCCAGCCTTCCCCTACCTGTTGGGTTTTCCTGACAAGAGCCATTGCTTTGATGCCTGGGAGCTGGTCTTTGTTCTGCACTCAAAGATCATACAGAGAGTGCTTTTTCAAAGCTTCCTTCAAGCCAATGACAATGACAAATCCCAGTTTATTGCCTTTCCTAAGGCCTCACAGCATTTCCTAAGACATCCTGGTGGTATTCTCCAATCCATCATTCTCAAAGCCAGATGTAAAGTAACCATGGAAAGCTGTGTGCAGCCATCAAACCCTATGAAGGGTTTTATAACTACTGGCAACCCACTGAACATTAAATATTGGACTAACATTCAACAGCTCTGCTGGTGCTTCCTGCACTTTGGCAGAGAGCTCTCCCCACCGCCTTACACTCGTGGAAAGGGCCACAACTCTCCTTCACAAAGAACTCACAAAATGAAGGGCTTCCTTTGTGCTATGCCAGGCTCCCAATATGAAGCCAGACGGAAATGGAACAAGGGAACAGGACCACAGGCTGGGAGATGAGGCTTCTGTGCTTTCCAGCCTCTGTGGAATTAGTCTGCAACTCTCAATGTATGTGGCTGACCCAGGGGAGAACATGGGCTTGAGTTGCTTCCAACCCAAACCAACCCTCTCGTATGAGCTTTGGTTCCCTCTCTCCCTTGCACTCCCCTGAGAAATGTGATCCCTTTGGGATCAGGGATGTTTTTCCTGTGTGCAAGGTGAATCTGCCTTTTGCTTGTTGATCTCTCCTCCCATAACATGAGAGCTTCTCCAAGCAGGAATAATTTTCTCTGAGAGGTCATTCCTGGTCTCTGGACTCCAGAGATGCACGAGCCCCAACACCACCTGCCAACTCCTAAGCAAGTAGTTTCCCCAGCTCTGCATCCCTCATCTCTGCCTGGCAATGGGTCAGGAGCTTTGTGTAGGGCCAAACCTGCCTCTGGTGTGAGGTGCTGCAAGACCACAGGTACCAACCTGACCCTGTCACAGCTTCACCTTCCTAAAGCTGCCCTGAACGTGGCGATCCTGCCAGCACAGCTCAGGCACTGCAGTCATCACCTGCCATCCATCAGCACTGATCAGGGCTAAATAAACAGATCCAGCTCAAAAGGGCTGCCCCATCCCTGGAAGTGTTTAAGGCTGTGTTGGATGGAGCTTTGAGCAACCTGGGCTAGTGGAAGGTGTCCCTGCTCATGGCAGGGGGTGGAGCAAGATGATCCTTAAGGTCCCTTCCAGCCCAAACCACTGTGTGATTCTATGACTCTGTGGAAGTCATGGGGACAAACCCAATCCCAGAGGATGCCAGGCAGCTCTGCTGGAGAAACTCCTGCTCGCTGTGCACACACAGCCCTGCTCACTTCTATTTTATACTCACAGGCTGCACCATTTTTAGAGTCAGAAGAAGATTGGCTGATGGACTCCAGCACAGAGCCCAAAAGATGACAACAGGGGCCATCACCATGTCCACACCACCATTTGAAGAACCATGACCTGTCAGGTCTGCTTGTGTTGCGAGTCTCAGCCCCGGAGGACTCAGGTGCATTCCCAACACATCCAACTCATTGCAGCTTCCATTCATTTCACTCCCTGTTAGAGCTGCTCCACTTTCCAGGAGAAGAGGAGGCTCAGAGGTGACCTCAGCACTGTCTGGAACTCCCTGAAGGGAAGTTCCAGCCAAGTGGGGGTTGGTCTCTTCTCCCAAGCACTCAGCAATAGGACAAGGGGGCACGATGGGCTCAAGCTCTGCCAGGAGAAATTGAAGTTGGATATTAGAAAAAAATTCTTTGCAGAGAGAGTGCTCAGGCATTGGAATGGGCTGCCCAGAGAGGGGGTGGATTCCCCATCCCTGGAGGTTTTTCAACTGAGCTTGGCCATGGCACTGAATGCCATGATCTGGTAAAGGGACTGGAGTTGACCCAAGGGTTGGACTTGATGATCTTGGAGGTCCTTTCCAACCCAATCCATTCTATGATTCTGTGATTCTGTGGTTCTATGGAAGCCAGTCTGATCCTCAGCACTCGGCTGGAGCCGGATTCCTGCAGGAAAGCCGAGCACCTCTTTGCACCGAGCAGGGCTGTGGGTTAACAGCGAGCGGGGAAACGACCCCGAACAGGGCTCAGCATCCTCCGGAGCCTGGGAATAAAACACATGGAGCTGGCGTGGCCGCCGATTGGATTTTGATTGCTCTGGAACGCCGCCAGATTTAAAGTGGAGAGCGTGGCCTGAAAGGAAATCCAGGAGACAGCAGACGATTTATTTGTTGCCGAGCGGGGCCGCGGCTGCCGAGCCGCTCCAAGGGGGCTAACGAGAGCAGCGTGTTCCCATATGGAAACCATCTGGAGGGAATGAGGCCGGGATGTCACGGCAGCAGAGGGAGCAGAGAGCTGGGAAAGCCGTGCCAGCCACAGCAGCGGACTGCGAGGGACGGCGCTGGGAACGAACCGCAACCACGCCGGAGCTTTGGGATAACGGAGGAGGCGGAGTGGGGAATTATGCCCAGGGTGGTGTCTGGCAGTGCCACTCAGCTTCATGGGCCTGTGAAACTGAAGGATTATAAAATCCTGGAAATAAAGGGGAAAAAATTCCCAAACTGTGACCGACAGCCTGAGGCTGGGTCACGGTGCCCTCGAGGGGATGCTCAGCCTGAGGCTGAGTTACAGTGCCCTCGAGGGGATGCTCCGCATCGTGCCACACCCAGGGGATTTGGTCCCACCGTCGACGGTGGCGACACCTTCAGAGAAGGGGGGACAAATAGTACAGGAGCAAAGTCAACAGAATTCCCTGAATTCCGGACAATTTTACTCATCACCTTGATAGAATAATGACGAGAAATTAACACTCATCTCTCCTTTTTGAGTATTTTAGCCCAGAATGGTTTCACACCTTTTCTTTCTTTTCTCCTCTCCTCTCCTCTCCTCTCCTCTCCTCTCCTCTCCTCTCCTCTCCTCTCCTCTCCTCTCCTCTCCTCTCCTCTCCTCTCCTCTCCTCTCCTCTCCTCTCCTCTCCTCTCCTCTCCTCTCCTCTCCTCTCCTCTCCTCTCCTCTCCTCTCCTCACAGAAAATCAGGCAAAGTTTGTCTGGATTTAAAGTACAATATTAAAAAAAATCCCAACCTTTAAAATTGAATACTTAGTCTCAAAACAAGTTCAACTTCTCAGTCAATAAAAAAACCCCAAACAATTTAAAAAAAAAAAATTCTATTTTTCTCTTAGTTTCATTAAGGAAGCAGAATTGTTTCCTGTTTCCACACAGCCAGAAGAGCTGCTTTTCTGATGGTGAAAGAGAAAAAAGAGCCATCAGCACCATTTCAACTTCGAGGGCAAACAGAGAGGGAAATAATTGATGGTGTCAAAGCACAGTTCATCCAGCAACCTGAGAGTCACCACAGCCACATTCCCCACTGCTCATGAGCTGTGGAAAGGCTTCCAGGACAGGAGCATTTTGTGGGAAAGCAGCATCCAGAGAGCTAAAGCCCATGACTGCAGAAAGGTTACGCTACTACGCTCTGCCTTCTCACTTCGTGAGTTACTAACATTTCATTTCTTAATGTTATGACTTGAAAGGTGCAGGGAACAGTTTTATTTAAGCTGCTGTCCATGGAAAAGGCATCAGCCTTTCCACATTAACCCCCTCAAGATTTACAGCTTTCCCTTTTGCCGGTGACAGTTCGGGAAATGTTTCCCCAATCTGTTGTATTTCTACATATTCCGTTCCTGTCCTCAGTAATATTAAGACCAAAGAATTGATTTTGTGTTTATTAAATTCTTACTTGATTTATGCCCAAAGGAAGACTGTTCCAAAGCCCATAGAAATCAACAGCATTTACAGTGACTCTGAGAAAAACCCTCTTGGGACAATAATATGTTTCCTGACAGCTTTGAGAAGCTCCAAACACTCCATTCAGTCTCCCTGGAAGACCCTTGTAGGAAGACTCTGTTGTCCTCCTACCCCATGTTCCTTCCTGCTGTTCATTCCAGGGCTGGTGCTGCTGGAAGGATAAAGTCCATAAAAACATCACCCTAAGCCACAGCTGACTCTTGGAGAACTTCAGGTCCTGACCTTTTGTGTCTGTGATTATCTGGATACAGGTGACTGTGCACGTCCTGATCAGAGGGTTGGAGCATGAGCACCAAATCCAGAATGCTTAAGAAACAGCAGAGGAAGAGGAGATAAGAGAGATATCCAGAGACACCCAAACGTGCCACACACCCACTGGAGATGGAGTAATTCCTGAATCCTGACTGAAGCAGCCAGAAACCAGGGAGCTCTACAGTTATGGAATGGCCATTGACATAATGGAATGGTTTGGGTTGGAAGGGACTTTAAAGATCATCCAGTGCCACTCCCTGCCATGGGCAGGGACACCTCCAACCAGCCCAGGTTGCTCCAGGCCCCATCCAACCTGGCTTGGACACTTCCAGAGATGGGGCAGCCACAGCTTCTCTGTACCAGGTCCTCCCCACCCTCACAGGGAAGAATTTCTTCCTAAAATCACCAAATTTTCAGGAGACCACTGGATGTAGGGGCTTCAGTTTTGCCTCTATTTTTCCAAAGACCATTTGGCCATGACTTTTGGAAGAGCAGAGATGTGACTGGGGTGTCTCACCTGCTTCAACCTCAGTATAGTCCCTCAAGGAACAAACATAAGATTCCATGACTGTGCCATAACCTTCACTTTCATCACAAAGAAAGAAGATCCAGTCCTCAGAGTTAGAGGATAAAGCAAAACCTCAGGAGGCAAATAAACCTACCCCAAAACATAGTCAGAGTTTAGAAGTGTTGTGGCTTCAGAGTTTGCACACTTAGAACTACATACACCAATAGAGACTCTATATATATCTAGATATATCTCTATATCTGTATACACATATACACACATACATCCTCCTGGAAGGCAGGAGGGCTCTGCAGAGGGATCTGGAGAGACTTGAGAGATGGGGCTGATTGCAATGGGATGAAGTTCAATAAGGCCAAGTGCAGGTCCTGCCCTTTGGCCACCCCAACCCCCTGCAGCGCTCCAGGCTGGGCACAGAGTGGCTGGAGAGCAGCCAGGCAGAGGGACCTGGGGGGACTGAGGGACAGGAAGCTCAACAGGAGCCAACAGTGTGCCCAGGTGGCCAAGAAGGCCAAGGGGATCCTGGTCTGGATCAAAACTAGTGTGGCCAGCAGGCCCAGGACAGTGACCCTTCCCCTGGACTCTTCCTTGGGGAGGCCACACCTTGAGTGTTGTGTTCAGTTCTGGGCCCCTCAGTTCAGAAAGGATATTGAGGTGCTGGAGCGAGTCCAGAGAAGAGCAACGAGGCTGGAGAAGGGACTGGAGCACAAGTGCTGTGGGGAGAGGCTGAGGGAGCTGGGGGTGTTTAGCCTGGAGAAGAGGAGGCTCAGAGGTGACCTCAGCACTGTCTGGAACTGCCTGAAGGGAAGTTCTGGCCAGGTGGGGGTTGGTCTCTTCTCCCAGGCACTCAGCAATAGGACAAGGGGGCACGATGGGCTCAAGCTCTGCCAGGGGAAATTGAAGTTGGAGAGCAGAAAAAAGTTCTTTGCAGAGAGAGTGCTCAGGCATTGGAATGGGCTGCCCAGAGAGGGGGTGGATTCCCCATCCCTGGAGGTTTTTCAACTGAGCTTGGCCGTGGCACTGAGTGCCATGATCTGGTAAAGGGACTGGAGTTGGCCCAAGGGTTGGACTCGATGATCTCGGAGGTCTTTTCCAACCCAATTGATTCTATGATTCTATGATATACATATATACATTTCCTTCTCAATGTTGTCTTCACCTTTAAAAGCAGCAATTTGCTTTGCTGCTACAGAGACTCATTACTCAGTCACACCAGAGTGGGACTTCTGCCTCTTTCCAGCAATTTTTCCATTTCTGGCTCTCAAGTTCTGACCAAAAAGGTAATTTTTCAATCATCAGAGAATGGGTTTGGCACTCAGGGTTTAGTGCCCTGTAATGACGTCTTTAAAGCTGGAGAGTTGATATGTACTTAAAATAAAATAATAAAAAAGAAAGCTGGGCTAGAAAAGTAACAGCTGAGAAACTTATTGGAACAAAATATATACATAAAAAAGGCTTTTTATGTTTTAAACACTCAAATAATTCTGTCCAACTGCTGTAACAACCAAAACTTTTTTTCATCATCTCATTTTGAACACACCTTTAAAACAAGCCACAACAATGACTGGAGCTTCCTGCACCCACTTCCTGCTCTGAACCCTCCTAATTCTTTGAAATAAATATGTTTTGGGTTATTTTTGTGAGGGCAATGTTTAGTGTCCATCCCCCAGTGTGTAAATGTGTAGAATACACCAAAGATTTAACATCTGCTGCCAATAATTTTACAGAGGACCTCGAGTTCTCTAAAGGTTATTAGGATATTGTACAGGTGGCCAAATTATTAAAATATGGTTTAAATTCAACACATGCATTTTCATAACATGGATTGGATTTGAAAGTCTGGAAGCCACATGTGGATGCTGGAAAACCCCAGGCTGGCTCCCTAGAAGTTCCAGCATTAAAGGCCACTTCCCAAACATTTCAGCTGTGGCAGCAGCACCCCCGAGGTAGAGGGGATGTAAAACCTAAGGCAAGTTCCTTCCCTTTCAGCCAAGTGACCTTTTCCACAGCATTACAGCAGCACTTTCTCTACCCCACACTGATCAAGACCTTCCCCAGCTGAGCTTCATTTTAACATCTGACTCCAAGCACAAGCTGCAAGTGTAATGCAGAGTCAGACAACTGCTTTTCATCCTGCTCCTTTGCTCAAAAAGTGAAAGCTAAATGAGGGAGAACTAAATCAATGTGATACTAAAAAGCCCTGCGTGTTTTTCATGGGTAATACTCTGTGTTTATTCCTGGCTTGGGCTGCTTTGTAATGAATGAACAGGAACCTCCTGCCTGCCCTGCAGAGCTGAGGGGAAGGTCACGATTCAGGAAAAGCCACTTGTGCAGCCTGTGGTTGTGCTGGGCTGCTCTGCAGACCACGGGAAGTGGGTTTTAGTGCAGAAATTTGTGTGCCTTCTTTGGGGGTGGCACTCACTATATTGCTGTGGGACAGGAGTTTCCATATCTGATTCCCTCTGTCCCACAGTGTGGAAGTTCAAAACTAGTATGGCCAGCAGGCCCAGGGCACTGACCCTTCCCCTGGACTCTGCCTTGGGGAGGCCACACCTTGAGTGTTGTGTTCAGTTCTGGGCCCCTCAGTTGAGGAAAGATCTTGAGGGGCTGGAGCGGGGCCAGAGAAGAGCAACGAGGCTGGAGAAGGGACTGGAGCACAAGTGCTGTGGGGAGAGGCTGAGGGAGCTGGGGGTGTTCAGCCTGGAGAAGAGGAGGCTCAGAGGTGACCTCAGCACTGTCTGGAACGCCCTGAAGGGAAGTTCTGGCCAGGTGGGGGTTGGTCTCTTCTCTCAGGTAACCAACAGTAGGACAAGAGGGCAGGGGCTTAAGCTCTGCCAGGGGAGGTTTAGGTTGGATATCAGGAAGAAATTCTTTGCAGAGAGAGTGCTCAGGCATTGGAATGGGCTGCCCAGGGAGGTGGTGGATTCTCCGACCCTGGAGGTTTTAAGGTGAGACTGGACGTGGCATTGAGTGCCATGATCTGGTAATCAAAGTGGGGTTGGATTAAGGGTTGGACTTGATGATCTCAGAGGTCTCTTCCAACCCAACTGATTCTATGATTCTGTGCTTACCTGGAGAAGCATCTCCAGCACCACCTGAGCTCCTGGGGGCTGAGATCTCACTCTGCTCCAGAAGCCACCAAGATGCTCAGAGGGATGGATGGAGCAGCTCTGCCCTGGGGACAGGCTGGGAGAACTGAGGGTGTTCAGCCTGGAGAAGAGAAGGCTCCAGGGAAAGCTATTGCAGCCTTCCAGCACCTAAAGAGGATAACAAAAATGAGGGAGAGGGACCTTTATATGGGCAGATAGTGACAGGACAAGGGAATGGTTTTAAACCCACAGAGAGTAGTGTTAAATTAGATATTAGGGAGGAATTCTTCCCTGTGAGGGTGGGCAGGCCCTGGCACAGGGTGCACAGAGAAGCTGGAAGTGTCCAAGGCCAGGTTGGACAGGGCTTGGAGCAACCTGGGCTGGTGGAAGGTGTCCCTGCCCATGGCAGGGGGCGGGACTGGATGATGGTTAAGGTCCCTCCCAACCCAAATCATTCTGTGATTCCATGAAGCACAAGACTTACTGCTTTAACTACACCAAAATCAGAGACAACTGAGCTTGAACCAGCAGAGAGTCAAAAACCATCTCAAAAATATTGATACTGAATTTCATCTCCAGCATTGACCTGGGGAAACATTTTCACCCAGATTTTTCTTATACAATTATTAAATTGAAAAAGTTAGTGACAAAGTGGAGCATTCCTACTTAGTTTCTAATCATAAGATCTCTGCAAGAGCCTTGTAGGAGCTGAAATTCCTGGCCATAAAGACAGGAAATGGGCTTCTCACAACACCTGGTTATGTCTATTTATAAAACCCCTACAGGTCATATTTTATTAAGAAAAACTACTAAATTTTAATAGTTGCTGAAAGCAAATATTCCTCACATCCACTCTAAAACTTCTGTCTTCCACAGAGAAGTGGAACATGAAAAACTAATCCCAAATGTTCTTGTTTCCTGCCATTTGGAAGAGAAGAGCCAACAACCTGGTGGAGCTGCATTGGGCATTCTCAGTTCTGGATTGAGGTCGAACAGTTTTGCACCAACACTTTCTAAGGGCTGAACAAAAGAACTGCTTGTTTCTGGCAGCAGCCAAAGGATTTCTTTCAAGTGCCCTCCAGGGTTTAAGGGTGGAAATAGGCACAGCATTTTGTACTTCTCACTGTGCTTATTCTGCACAAAAATATCCTTTTAATTCCAGTCTGGAAGGCAGTTCAGTGGAGCAGCACAAAGGCATTCTTGGTGACCTGCAGGAATGCAGCAGGGAAGAGCAAACCCACCTTGCAACCTGCTTTTACTTCACAACAGCCCTTCCAAACCCTAATTTTAGAGGATGATCAGGGCTGAGGTTTTCTCTGCTGTGCTCTCACCTTCCCACAGTGGCTGCCTCTGTTCTCATGTAACATTCCAGCTGCAACCTTTTCTCCAACAGGTTTGCTCTGGGTTTTTTTTCCTTTAAATTAAGCAAGGCTGTACATTCAGTATTCTGTTCAGTAATCAAACTGCTGGCTTTAGTGATCCTGACTTTATTATTATTATTCGTTCTCCTCTTTGTTCATTCCCTTTAAAGTCTCCAGAGTTGACAGAAAAAAGATGGCTTCTATTTCATGTAAATGGATCCAAGTCAAAATCAGACCTAAAAGAATTCAAATATCAATCCTGAACATGAAATACAGCGATTTTAGTTTACAAAGGCACTCTGCAATCCTCTGATTCAAACTCAGGGGAGGAACCCACAGTATTTTCAGTAAATGCTGTCAGTAACTGCTCTTTGAAGGCACATCACCATTCCTATGAAACATTTGCTGCTTTAAAGCCATTTCCCAAATATCCCATAGAGAGAACTTGAAAACCACTTGGTTATACAATTATTTTAAAGCAAAAAATTTGCCATTCAGTCTTTAACCTTCCACACACACAGTCTGGGGTCTGTGTTCTTCCCTCACTGAAGAAACCTCAGGATGCCTTGATGTCAAAGTGGAACAAGTGCTTTGCATTTTTATCCCTGGGAGTTAATGGTTTCCCACAGTATTTATTGTATGGAATTCTCAAGCACTTTTGCTCATCAGCTATTCCTCCGAGATCATCAAGTCCAACCCTTGGTCCAACTCCAGTCCCTTTACCAGATCATGGCACTCAGTGCCACGGCCAAGCTCAATTTTAAAACCTTCAGGGATGGGGTAACGGAGGGAGGCGGGTTTGTGACCTGCAGAGACGACTTCACAGAAGTTACTGCAACAGGCAACTTTATTCATCCGCTCACAAAACTCTTATACACTTCAAAAGCTGAATCCCTCCGCAGCTCTGCCACCTTGGCACTGATAATTGGTTAACAATGCTGTTTACATGACAATGCCCGCTCTAATTGGCCGATTACACACATCTGTTGAGAGGGTGGCAGGAGCTGCTGACCTCATTAATTAGTCCTTGAAGCTACAACACGCTAAGTACAGAAACAAGTTCAATACACAACTCACACTTTAGATCTAAGAGCATATAAAATCCCAACAATGGGGAATCCACCCCCTCTCTGGGCAGCCCATTCCAATGCCTGAGCACTCTCTCTGCAAAGAATTTCTTTCTGCTCTCCAACTTCAATTTCCCCTGGCAGAGCCTGAGCCCATCGTGCCCCCTTGTCCTATTGCTGAGTGCCTGGGAGAAGAGACCAACCCCCACCTGGCCAGAACTTCCCTTCAGGCAGTTCCAGACAGTGCTGAGGTCACCTCTGAGCCTCCTCTTCTCCAGGCTGAACACCCCCAGCTCCCTCAGCCTCTCCCCACAGCACTTGTGCTCCAGTCCCTTCTCCAGCCTCGTTGCTCTTCTCTGGCCCCGCTCCAGCCCCTCAAGATCTTTCCTCAACTGAGGGGCCCAGAACTGAACACAACACTCAAGGTGTGGCCTCCCCAAGGCAGAGTCCAGGGGAAGGGTCACTGCCCTGGGCCTGCTGGCCACGCTAGTTTTGATACCATTTTGATATATTTGATGCCATCTGCCACATTTGACAAGTTTAAAGTTTATGGACTCCTACAAGTATGAAAATCAGCAGCTGCTGGAAACAAGAAAAACCTCATTGCAGGTTCTTAGTAGGTACTGGAGAGCACAGAAGGGGAAAAAAAAGGGAGCACTGTAGTAAGAAAAAAAATTCCCATCTTATAAGATACAGGAGCATCACTAGTTCTGCTGCTTCCAGAACTATTTAAGGGGTGACTGGGCTGCTTCCTACAACAAATTATGGAAAAAGAGAGAATTTTAAATCAAAATACCCATGAAATTAAAGAAAAAGACAGAATTTGAAATGAAAATATTTCACTGCCCTCACCACATCCTATATAAACACTTCCAGTTCTGCAGAGCTGTCACACCCTTTAAGGAGGAATAATTAACCCTTGAGGAATTCTGCCAATCCACCAGTTTCCAGTGGAATTTCATCCCCCAAAGTGCCAATGTTTTTTTTGCCACTTCTCTTCAAGGTGTTTAAGGGCATTCTCACACCTCAGCATAAACCCAGGTAGTAAAAAATGAATTATGTATAATACAGAAAGTGTTTTGAAACATTGCAAACTGCCTGGGTGATCACACCAATACCAGAAACACATTCACATTTCCTGTAAGAGCCTGCATTTTTATTATTAAAGATATTTCTTGTTATCTACTTCCTTATTTATTATGAATTAAACAAGTACAAGTAAGAAAATGCTGCAGTTTTCAGAGCAACAGAATTCTCAGCTCACTCAAAGAAACAATTTTTGAATTAAAATGATGGACAGAAGTGGGAAAACCCCCAACAAACCACAGAAGGAACCATGTCCTGCACTTCTTGCTTCAGAATTTGTTCCAAAATCCAGTTCCAAAATCCAGCAGCACTTTAAGCAACATTTTCTTGCTTATCTGTAATAACATGAACAGAAGCTTAAAAGAACACACTGTTCAAAACTGTCACTGAGCATCCAGTGTGAGTCAACGTTGAATTCCACAGAGAACAGAATTCCCTGGAGCAACACAAGTACCATCTTTAACATCGTTTTTTAAAACAAAATACTGAATTAAAAAGAGGGTAAAAACAACTCAGAACTGCATCTCAGTCCTAGTAAATATTCTAAATAAACTGCTGAAGTGATTACCAACTTTCAGAGAATTTTCTGAGACACTTTAAAACTTGAATTTTTACTCGGCTCTAAAAATCACATTCTCTGCATAAGAGATCTTGTATTATTCCTATTGTTGCCAAAGTTTTGGAGTTTTAAAATGGATAAAATTAATCAGTTTGTCCTGGCAAATGCAGCTGAAGCAGCTTGAGATCCTGCCAGCCCCTTTCACCAGGAGAGGTTATTTGAGTCTCTTAAAGGCATTAATATATTTTGTATCATTACATACGTTAAAAACAGTATGTGCAGACACACAAACAAAACAAAATTATATATATTTGTGGATGTAAAAGGGCACAGAGGGCATTTTCTCCATCCCTGACAAACCTTTAAAGAGGATCAGATATTAGAAATTTCATTGTGAATGAAAATAAAGTAAAAAATGGGTGTTTTCATGAGATACAGAGAGGATTCCTTAACTGCATTTCCTCTTTTCCATGTAAAAGGAAAACATTTAGGTGAGACAATTTCCTCAGGAGGACAATAACAAGTTGCTTTTCATGTTGAAGGGATTTTTCCAGTCCCTCCAGCAGAAAGTCTCCCAAGCCATGCAGAAGGAATACCAAGTGTTTGCAGTGATGAAGTTGAAAGCAACAAAAATGAGTGGAGGAGGAAAAACCCACTGGAGTAAAAATAAAATACAGTAAAAATTCCCCAAAATCCTCTGCAGAAGAAACTGGAGTTTCCAAAAGTGCAGCCCGTGGCACAAATGTCCTTGTCAGATATAGATATTATTGTGACTTTCATTGGCTGTCAGGAACTTCTTCAAAATCTTTGTGCTTTCAGATGCATCCTGGCAAAAGGAAGAGATGAGCAGCATTAATCACATTGCTGGAAACAAGATCAAGCCAAAAAAAATTATTCAAATTTTTATTACTCTGAATACCAAATTTATGAAAATATTCACTATATTAAAATATTAACTGTGAGCAACACCTGCAAAAAGCTCCACATGAATCTGCAGCTCAGCCATAAAATGGGATTTATTATTTTGCATCCCTCCTCACTTGGATGTGAGAGGAAGAACCTGAGTTTTTGTTATTGTTTTCCTTCAGAGTTTAAATATTTATATATAATCAGACTTTTTTAGCAGACTAGAATAAGCTGTACTGAAAACTAACTTGCAATTCCCACATTTATAGCTGAAATAAATATCTCAGCACACACAGACCTTATTTGAAATTTAAATCTAAGCTCAACTGGCCAAACTGAGTGTTTTGAACCAACTATACTTCAATTAAAAATATTTAGAAAGAAGCAAAACAATCACTTTAGTTATGCCCTGATTTCACAGCTGCTGATCAGTGGAAAAATGTTAAGAATCATCACTAGAAATTCAGTCTTTTAGTTCCAAAAAGAAGTTATAGGTCAAAATGAGTGTTTTAAAAAGCTTCCATGTATGGCACGAAACAGGCAGAGCTAGAACAGAGCTCTGAGTGTAGGATGGAGAAAACATAATAAAAACATAAAGGTTTTAATATCAGACACACAAAAAAATGACTCCCTGATATCCTCATACTCCTACAAGAGCCTGAAAAGTCAAAATGAAGTTTTGAGGGAACCTGTAGGTTCATTCTTTCCAAGAACAGAGATGTCAAAGCAGGGACAATTCCAGAAATCACTGCCCTCTGTCACTAAAATCTGCATTTCTCTGCCTTTTCAGGTGGAATCCTCACCAACAGCAGAATGCAAGAATTGAAAGACAAACAAAACCAGCCCAAACCTCCCACCGATTCTTTTTTTAAAATATGAAATTTCACCTTGACTAAACTCTTGAGGACTTTGGAAGAAAGCAGAGGCTTGAAGGCTTCAATTGTCACCGTGTCCAGTTTGATGACATCAGAGTAGCACAGGTACAGCACTGCAGGGACCTGCCACACCTGGCAGTAACTCAGAACTACACACAAGGCAGAAAAAAAGGTTGAATTTCAGCACAGGAGGAATCTCAGCTCTGTGGATGAAAATAAGAACTTGAAAGTTTATAAATTAATTCCTCCAGCCATCCCTCAAACCTGAGGAACAAAAGGAAATAAAACACCAAAAGTGAGTTCAATGCAGTTGGTATTTTTCTTGACAAACCTGAACTGGAAACTGTGTGTTATTTGGAAATAAAAATAATAGGAGCTTCTGTGAAAAAAAGAGAGGAAAACCCAAACGAAACTCAAACAAACATTAAAGTGTGAACAACATAAAATCATCTACTTTTATCTCCTTGTCAGACAAGTTTTGCCTCATGCTGCTACCACTTGGTATTCTAAAATAAAAGCCTGGGGGGGTTATTATATTAAATAATAAAACTGAATGTACTTTTGCATGAGGTCAATCAGTAGCACTGTGAAACCTCATTACCTGTAAAGTGCAGAAATTACTTTATGAGCCTTTACTTGGAGGCTCAGATGAAAGTAATTCTTAATAAAACCTACTTAGTTCCTAAGCAAAATTCCCCAAACCCCAACACACAAGATGCTTTGTGAGGTTATACTGAAAAGTTTTCCAGGACTTTTGTCCCACGTATAAAGGGTAAAAGGATTTTTGGGTGCTTTTGCAATTTGTCCTTATTTTTCAGGGTAAGATGTGAAACTTTCAGGGATTAATTTTCAGAGCTCACTTCAGCCAGTTCACTTGATAAAGGAAAAATTCCCCTTGCAATGGGATGCTCCTCGAAGTGAATTTTGTGTTGCCACCACCAGCAGCCTTGTAATTAATTAGAATTGTAAATAACTGAAATAATTGCCCAATACCAGCAGCAGGAAGATCCCTCACAATGTTGGGCTGTTCCAGCAGTGGGCAGCAGAGCTGCTCCTGGAAGTCTTTGGTCTTCAAGGCTCTCAGAAATGGAGATGCAAGTGTTAAAGTGGATTCCTGAGTTTTGTAATCAGCCACAGGGCACGTTGAAAGAATGGTTACTTGCAAACCTTCCTTCTGCATAGGGGCAAACACCTGAAATTAAAAAAAAAAGACATCAGCAAAATGTATCTTCTCACAATAACAGCACAAAAAAACAGATAATAATTTTAATTTCAGTGCAAAGGGTAGTTTAACTCAGGCCTGCAGCACTAACTACAACTTTCAGGTGGAAATTTCCCATGCACTGATTTTGGGATGGAGATAAAAAACCCCAAATGAACAGCTGACATAATTAACAAGTCCAGTGACTTTCTGGAGATTTTTTAGGTTTTCAGCACTTTCTATTCTGCTGCAAATTTATTAATACTTCCTATTTTTATTAACAGTGATTGTAGAAAGGAAAAGGACTTCAAACAAAACCTGGCAGCTCACTAAGCTACAGAGACATTTGAAATGGAAATTGCACTACCCAGATGTTCTACAAACACTTTAAGAGTTTTTATTTTAAATACTCTGATTTAATTCTATTCAAGTTGAATGGAGAAAGAGAACCTTACATGTTCTTCCTCAAATTCAAAGAGGAGAGTTTCAAAGCTGCTGTACAAAACATTCCCTTGGATTCATTATTTGCCACCACAAAACACCAACACAAGAAACAGAGAATTGGGTAAATGCGACAGAAACGTGCCTGTTTCTGTCTATGCACCAATCACAGAAGGGAAGTTGCCTGTCCCCTCACATCAGTAACAGAAAACTGACAGAAAAGCCCATATATTTTCCATCTCCATTGGTGGGAACAGTGTCTTGAATGCTGGGAACACTGTCTGGAATGTGTAACTGCAAAACTTCAGCCTGTGTGTTCTCATTTGTCAGTGATCACTTGCTGAGAGAACACAGAATCACAGAATCATAGAATGGATTGGGTTGGAAAAGACCTCTGAGATCATCAAGTCCAACCCTTGGTCCAACTCCAGTCCCTTTACCAGATCATGGCACTCAGTGCCACGGCCAAGCTCAGTTGAAAAACCTCCAGGGATGGGGAATCCACCCCCTCTCTGGGCAGCCCATTCCAATGCCTGAGCACTCTCTCTGCAAAGAATTTTTTTCTGCTCTCCAACTTCAGTTTCCCCTGGCAGAGCTTGAGCCCATCGTGCCCCCTTGTCCTATTGCTGAGTGCCTGGGAGAAGAGACCAACCCCCACCTGGCCAGAACTTCCCTTCAGGCAGTTCCAGACAGTGCTGAGGTCACCTCTGAGCCTCCTCTTCTCCAGGCTGAACACCCCCAGCTCCCTCTGCCTCTCCCCACAGCACTTGTGCTCCAGTCCCTTCTCCAGCCTCGTTGCTCTTCTCTGGACCCGTTCTAACAATAAAAGTCTGACTCCTGAATGAGGATTTACACACAGAACAGGTCTGTAATTCACATTAAAAGCAAAAGATCATCAGCACAACGTTTGTGCTGTACATTTAAAAACAACAGTAACCACAAAGTCTAAAAATACTCAGGAACACTGACTTGGTAAAATGACACTCCTGCTGTTCCTGAACACCCACACTGGAAATCACACACACACACAAACAGCTGCAGAAGCACCAACGGGGAAGACAACAAAACCACAACCATCTTTCTTCTGCATTCCCAGTTTAAATGAAGTGCAAGAATGGGTGGAATACAGCAAACTCCAAATGTTTTAGGTCTCAGCGTTTCTAAGCCTTACTTTTCTCCAGCCACAGCCTTATACAGGAGCTTTAGAATCTCTGCTTTCCATCAGCACAGCAGAGGTTTAAAGGTAGGGAGGCAGGTTAGCAGACAGACAGCAAGACAAAATAAGCCTCACTTCCCTCAGGCAAAGCAGTGACCCAAATCCAGCAAGAAAATCAGCAGCCAGAACATCCACCCCTGGCTTTATCTTATTAAAGTCAACATGATGGGTCCAGTCCTGTTTAACATCTTTACTGATGATTTAGATGAGGGGATTGAGTCCATCATCAGCAAATTTGCTGATGACACCAAGATGGGAGGAAGTGTCGACCTGCTGGAAGGCAGGAGGGATCTGCAGAGGGATGTGGATAGACTTGAGAGATGGGCTGATTCCAATGGGATGAAGTTCAACAAGGCCAAGTGCAGGTCCTGCCCTTTGGCCACCCCAAGCCCCTGCAGCGCTCCAGGCTGGGCACAGAGTGGCTGGAGAGCAGCCAGGCAGAGGGACCTGGGGGGACTGAGGGACAGGAAGCTCAACAGGAGCCACCAGTGTGCCCAGGTGGCCAAGAAGGCCAAGGGGATCCTGGCCTGGATCCAAACTAGCATGGCCAGCAAGCCCAGGGCAGTGACCCTTCCCCTGGACTCTGCCTTGGGGAGGCCACACCTTGAGTGTTGTGTTCAGTTCTGGGCCCCTCAGGTCAGGCAAGAGATTGAGGGGCTGGAGCGGGGCCAGAGAAGAGCAACGAGGCTGGAGAAGGGACTGGAGCACAAGTGCTGTGGGGAGAGGCTGAGGGAGCTGGGGGTGTTTAGCCTGGAGAAGAGGAGGCTCAGAGGTGACCTCAGCACTGTCTGGAACTGCCTGAAGGGAAGTTCTGGCCAGGTGGGGGTTGGTCTCTTCTCCCAGGCACTCAGCAATAGGACAAGGGGGCACGATGGGCTCAAGCTCTGCCAGGGGAAATTTAAGATGAAGATCAGAAAAAACTTCTTTGCAGAGAGAGTGCTCAGGCATTGGAATGGGCTGCCCAGAGAGGGGGTGGATTCCCCATCCCTGGAGGTTTTTCAGCTGAGCTTGGCCGTGGCACTGAGTGCCATGATCTGGTAAAGGGACTGGAGTTGGACCAAGGGTTGGACTCGATGATCTCGGAGGTCTTTTCCAACCCAATCAATCCTAAGATTCTGTGATGCTATTTGGATGGACAAGAATGACCCAGCAGTGTTCCTGTTTCTGAATGATGCTGGGCTGAGGCACTTGGGAATATTAAATCTATGAATAAATGCTGCTTTGGAGGCACCTTCCTCCTTGTGAAAGGCACAGGACACACCCATTAACAGACACCATCCATCAGGAGTTTCCCAGCAGGTTTGGCTGGTGATCCTTTGGCATCTTTACAAATGCAGGTGTGCTGTTAATTTTTAAGGAAGGATTCTCCAGGAGCTGAAATAAGCCATGGAAAATTAAAGCCAAATAGGAAAAAGAGGGTTTGGAAAACTGAAACTGTCCAAAAGAAGTGACTGCACTAAGTTGGGAAGTTACAGCAGATACAACTGGCAACACCTACAAAGGGACTTCCCAGAACCTGCAGAGTAAATCTGTGCATTTGTTGGATATTTAAACAATGGAAGCCACTGGAAAAGGTTATTTCCAACACTGTCATGTTTATCAGAGAAGAGGCCCTTTAAGCTGAAGATTCCCTACTCCTGAGATTTCATTACTCAGTTTGTTGTCTTGCCAGTTTTACCTTCTCAAGCCACTGGAACTGTTGATCCTCAGCAACGTAGCAACTACACTGGCACAATAAAACCTTAAAAAAAATAAAATTGTGTAAGCAAGTGGTTTAAAGAGCACAACAACAGCTCATAATCATGTGCAAAGGTGATGTGGCTGCAACCAACAACTTGTTCAGTTATTTTGGGTTTCTTTAACTTTGTTTTAACAAGGATTTTTCAGTTTGTACTGAGCTTCACGCGCCAGAACTTCACAGAGGTTTAGTGAGCATCAACTCTGGAGGTTATTTGTGAGATTAATCCAGAATACTGGAGCCTCAGCACTTTTTGGGGTGGCTGAAATTGCTCTCATTTTAACAGAGCTAAAACACAGAGGAAAAAAGTTTCATTCACTTACTGTGGGATCTGATATTAATCTGTAGAACAAACAGAAGGAGTCTGTGGGGAGGACATTTGTGGTGCTGGATGTTCGACACCACTCGTTCCAAAGCTTCACAACTCCAACCACTTCCCAACACACAGAATCCAGAATAAAAGATGACAGGAAAGCTGCAAAACCCAATAAATACTGTTACTTTATAAAGAATAAAATCTCTGTTCTGCAAATAAATACCTGAACTGAATGAGATCATTCCTTTGCAATCTGAAGTGAAAACAGCTCATTTTTATCAACATACATTTCTTGGCCAAATCCAGGAAAGACCAACAATATGAATGACCTGAGTGTATAAAAATGTAAAAGATAAAGATCTACATACAGAGATCTGTTACATCAAAAACTGTGTTCTCAGGAATTGTATCATTACAGTCAATTTCATTTCATTTAGTATAAATTAAGGATGTGAATATTAAGTCTCTAATACTCCTTAAGAAACAGATGTAACAGACAATATAAAAATCACTGAAGCAGAACTATTACAATAATTCTAGAAAGCAAAGGTAAGAGTATGGCAAATATATTCAGAAATCAAATTCCTGTCAAAAGCTACAGAACAGAGATCCAAAATATCTGTTACCGTTTGTGAAGTTAAAACATGAACAAATAATTAAATATAAACAACTGTCATCTAAATGTGACTTCAATGGAAGCAAGACTTAAAACTTCTACATGTCCCCAGGGAAATAAGTATTAAAATACTTCAGTGTGTGTGGGAAGGGCAGAGGGTGTTTTAAGCCCCTGGGCCTAAAGAGTAAATAATCACCTCAAAAGAGAGCACTTTGAACAGTAAGGAACTGGAATATAAAAAGGAACTGATTGATCAAGAAAGTAATAGTTTAGAACCTTCCAAAACACTGTTCACTAGAAATAAAAGAAACTGCACATTGGTAAGCCATATCTGACACTTTTGACAGATCCCTGTTTCACAAAACTACCCTGCACTGAGCAACTTCCTATTATCAGAAAATGTCTGTCATTTAAAGAACAATCCAGGAGAGTTTACAAAGTAAAAGTCAGGTAAAGGATAAGAGGAGTTGTCCCAAATAAAATCCCAAACCAAAACATACTTTGCTTCTGCCTGGAAAATACATCAAATTTCAGGAGGAATAAACAGCTGGAACAGAAAGTTTGTTTTGCAAGTACAGAGTAACTTCAGCTCTCTCTGGACAACTTGGGTTGAAACTCTGCTCCTAAATCAGGGGCTGGACATCCAACACCTACAGGGAGCTTAAAAAGGGACAGAGAGGGACTTTTCAGAAGGTCTGGAGGCAAAAGGACACGGGGAATGGCCTTACCCTGATGGAGAGCAGGGTTAGGAAAGGTTTTAGCAAGAAATATTTCCCTGTGAGGGTGGGCAGGCCCTGGCACAGGGTGCCCAGAGCAGCTGTGACTGCCCCATTCCTGGGAGTGTCCAAGGCCAGGCTGGACAGGGCTTGGAGCAACCTGGGCTGGTGGGAGGTGTCCCTGCCCATGGCAGGGAGTGGGACTGGATGGGATTTGAGGACCTTTCCAGCACAAACCACTCTAGGATGATTCAACTACCTGAAAGAAGGTTGTAGCCAGGTGGGGATTGGTCTCTTCTCTCAGGCAATCAACAGCAGGACAAGAGGGCTCAGGCTTAAGCTCTGCCAGGGGAGGTTTTGGTTGGATATTAGAATAAAATTCTTTGCAGAGAGCGTGCTCAGGCATTGGAATGGGCTGCCCAGAGAGGGGGTGGATTCTCCGACCCTGGAGGTTTTTAAGGTGAGACTGGACGTGGCACAGAGTGCGATGATCTAGCAATCAGAGTGGGGTGTGATTAAGGGTTGGACTTGATGATCTCGGAGGTCTCTTCCAGCCCAACTCAGTCTATGATTCTATAATTCCATGACCCACCTGCCGCGTTCCGCCCGATGGCCACGATGAACCTGGAACAGGCCGCGGGCCCCGCGCCGCTCCACAGCAGCTCCACCTGCCTGGGAACGGAGCAGAACGCCCTCAGGGACCATCAGTCCGACCCTCAGCCCAGCACACACCCCTCAGAATCCCCCCCAGCCCTGAAGGCATCACCCGCTCCCTGGGGAGCCTCACAGTGCCCTCTGGGGCAGCGCCGCGCCCCGACCCCCAGCGCGGGCACTCCCTCCCTGCCCTGCCCCGCCCGCACCGCTTCTTCTCCAGCTCCCTGCGGATCTCCCTGTCCTCGGGGGTCTCCTCCCGAGCCTCCTCCTCCTCGTCCAGCCCGGCCCGGGACGGAGCCACCACCACCTCCCCGAAGAAGGTCGCCATGTCTGCGGAGCGCGCATGCGCAACCCCGCCCCGGGACGGCGGCCGGGGGGGACCGGGATGGATATGGGATGGGAGCGGGATGGATCTGGGATGGGACCGGGATGGATCTGGGATGGGACCGGGATGGACCCGGAATGCATCGAGTCCCGGGATGGAGCCGGGATGGGGAGAGCCTCGGGATGGTGGGATCGGGATGGACGCTGGATGGAGCGATAGAGCGAGCCCCGGGATGATGGGATCGGGAGGGACCCGGGATGGCGAGATCGGGAGAGTCCCGGGCCGGCGGGATGGGCAGTGTGGGAAGGGACGTTCCAGCCGTCCCATCCCACCGCCATCTCCCCCAGGGCCCCAGGCAGGAGCTACTGGAACGCTCGCAGAGGCGGCAGCGACTCCATCGCCTCCCAGGGCAACTTACCCCAAAACTTAACCACCTTTTCCGGGAAGAAATTCTAATATCTCCCGTGCCCCGGCCCAGCCTGAGGCTGTTCCCTCTCTCTCCTCCTGTCCCTGTGCCCTGGAGCAGAGCCCGAGCCCCTGTCCCGGCTCCCCCCTCTAGGCAGGGATTGCAGAGCCAGAAGGTGCCCGCTGAGCCTCCTTTTCTCCAGGCTGAGCCCCCCCAGCTCCCTCAGCTGCTGCTCCAGCCCCTTCCCAGCTCATTCCCTGCCCTGCACACCCTCCAGCCCCTCAGTGTCCCTTCCATGAGATCCCAGCACTGGGCACAGCCCTGTAGGTGCCTGAGCAGTGCCAGCACAGGGGACAGTCCCTGCCCTGGGGCTGTGCCCACACTATTCCTGACCCAGCCCAGGTGCCCTTGGCCTCTTGTTCACCTGGACACACCTGGGCTCGTGTCCAGCCGCTGTCACAGCACCCCCAGGGCCTTTCCCATCCCCTGTACCCCAGGCTGGGGCATTCCTGGGGTGTTTGTGACCCAAAGGCCCTCGGACACGTTGCAAAGAAGAGCACAGTGACAGGACAGGTGTATGCACAGCTTTACTTTGGTCCACTAATACATGTACATCATAAAAGTCTTCAATACTAAAGAATTTGATTCCTTTATGATTCCACCCTGCACCTTTTACTGTTTCCCTCTGGTCATGCTGCCTGTTTGCTATCACAGATTCAAGGTCCTGCTTTAAAACAAACAAAAACAACCCCCCAAAAGTCACACTAAATAAAGATCCTACTTTTACAGGACTACTACATTGCTTTGCTTCCCTGAGTACAGCTGGACCAAACCAAGGATGCTGACTGACTGAAACAACCAGGAACGTGAAAGAACTGCCACTTCTGTAAGAGTCAGCATGCTCATTGAAATAAATTAAAAATAAATAAACTCTCACAAGGTCAAAGAGTCAAAAATCTTTTCCAGTTTAACCATTTCTCTTCCCACTGGCTCTTTGGGACCTGTCTGTGTGTGTAAAATTAGGAAATACAAAGCAGCCCGTGCTTTGCTCAGCAAATGAAGTGTCAGGGTCCCTAAGCCAGTGATTCCCTCTGGAATACACAAATCCCGAGGCCAGGACCTTCTCCCAGCTTTCAGGGATCACCACAGATGTGTGTGTGAGTGGAGGATGACAGGATACAGCATCTGAGAGGGGGTGAGAAAGAAAACCTGCTTCATAAAACTAAGCCTGAACTAGAAATACAAACTTACCCAACTTTAGCTGTTTAAACTGAAAATTAGTAAGAACTCTGATGTTCACTCAGAGCTCTTGTACCAGCATTTATTCCCAGTATTTATTCCTTGGAGGCTGCATTCCATAGGGCACTTATCAAAAGCAGCTGCTGAACAATGCAGTTTATGGAACACACAAAAATAATAGAATATCAATAGACTTAATTCTCTTTTAACAAAGTTGCCCCCAAACACAACTTTGTATTTTAGAAATGAAATAAAGAAGCCAGATAAACATTTATCTTGAATTTCCAAAATTCTGCTCTAAGTAAAATTTCCTGGGACAAGAAAAGATTTAACTTAGGTTATATTTTGAACTTCACACTGCAGTTTTAAGGAAAAATAATTCTCTATGCTGAGATGTTTTCAAAACCAAAGTGATGTGATGGTAAATACACACAGTGTCAGTGAGGTTGTTGAAGTGGCTCTCACTGACTGACTCCCTTTTCCATGACCCAATTCCAATTGCAGAGGGAGTTCTGCCATTAATGACTGGGATTTTGCAGCTGCACAAACTTTTTAGCCCCAAGCCCTTCCAGATCCTACTACCAGTTCACACATTTTTTGAACAATAACATCAGGAATTGCCAAGTTTTAGCAAGTGTGGGAAAAGGAACCTGCAGAGAGGGAGGAAACCTGGAGTGGGGAAGGAACAGAGATTCCCTGGAGCTGGGCTGTGTAGCTCCCAGCAGCACAACTCCAAGGAAAATGTAAGAATTCAGAGGTGCTGTGCAGCCTCATTGTTTCTACCTGTTCAACCAGGAACTTCCACATTTTTCCCTGGAGAAATTTTCTATTTTATATGCAAGAATTCTTTCCTATCAACAACAAACATTCTGAAAACATGAACTGCAACGATGAGAAACTGGTAAGGTTTAATCAGTGGGAAATCCAACATTCAAGCACTTGGAACTTGGAGGAACAACAGAAATGTAGCAAAAATGTCTGGAATGTCAGAATCCTGCACCTCAGGCTTTCCACGCATAAAGAAAACAGAACAAAGTGTTTTGTTTGTTTTTCTATTTTATAAAGAAAACACACAAACCCCTTAGGCCCAAGAGTTCACCTGCATTTCATAATCTCAAAGTTTACAGTATAGAAGTCACATTAATGAACATAGTACTACCTGTCAGCAGAACCCTCTTCACCAGCACCAACAGCCTCTGGAACTGGCAAATCCACTTCTTCACTGGTAACTGGGCATCCATAATGGAAGTACAGAACGTTTAACAACATCTGTACTAAATCAAGCTGTGGAGTTATCAGCCTTCTCATCCCTCTTTTGATGCAAGGCTTGCATCCACCAGGTTTTTATAGTGTGTACTATTATTTAGAAGCCTGTTACTATTGTAGATGATTTCATACAGCATTAGAGATGTTTGAAATCTGTTCTTGAATGTTGCATGACCTAGGTAGTATTTCATTGCAGCACCCATAACAATAATACTCAACATACTGCTATTAACCTGTTTGCAGTGTTTTAACATTTTTAAACTCTTGTTATATGTAATAAAATACCAGTAAAGACAAAAAAATTGCCCCTATAATGAGGCACATTTTGGCATCTGTGCTAAATGCTGCTACATGGGCAGGCAAGTGCAAGTCAAAATACGAAAAGGAGAAAGTCATCATCTAATCACATTCTTTAACTTTTTCATAGAAAAATATAAATATATTCCCTGAAATGTAGGACAAAGAAGAGCCAGCATCCATCAGGAGTTCTAGTGCTATTACCATTGGGAAAAAAAAACAAAAACAGAAAAAAAAAAGTTAAAACTAAAAAAAAGGTGGGCTGGCTTTTCTTGTTTAAGGTTATGTTTGACAGTCCACGTCGTCGAGGGCTCTGTCGTCGTCGTCGTCGTGGTATCGCACAGTCCGCCTGCCGCGGTTCCGGGTGCGGATCTTGGAGCGCCGGTTGGCTCGCCGGTATTTGGTGTATTCCACGAACTCAGAGTCGTGCTCCTGGTTGGGTTTCCAACGTTTCCTCCGCTGGGGTCTCCTAGAAGGCTTCTGGGAGTTGGGACTGGTGATTTCTTTTCTGTTTGTTTTCGATTTCCTTTTCCTCTTCCTGGTTTCCGTGGCATCGCTGCAGACGGTGTTGTCAGTTCCAGAGTCCGAGTCGGAAAAACAATTGAAACTGGTTTTGGAACCTCCCGCAGTCCCAGGTGCCTCCACATCCTCTGACACAGAGCTTTTCTCCTCCTTCTTCCCCCCACTTTCAGATTCGGTTGTTTCTTTGAAGCCACCCAACAGTTTTGATCTTTTGGAAGAAGCTCGAGATTTTTTATTTGCTGCTACTCTGGTGTTTTTAGTTTCAGGTTTAGCAATATCAGAATCCATGTCCTCTTCAGAGTTACTCGTGCAATGGTTGTGGGCTGAAGCTGCCTGGCGAGAAAGTCTCCAGTTTCCCCCATTTTCCACCCTGTGGTTCGTGGAATTGTCCTCTGAAGAGTCATAGTCAAGATTACTCAGAGCTGCAGCACAGACTGATTTAAGTGCCTGCCTGTGGTTCTGCTTTCGAGTCTCTGCCTCAGATTCAGTTTTTTCATTCTCAGACTCACTAAGGTATTTTCTTTTAGGAGCAGATGACTCAGGGCAGGGAAGTTTTTTCCTGCCAGAAAGCTGCTCTCTCTCATTTTCAGACCTCAAACAAGCATCTCCCTCTGAGCTGTCCAGCAGTTTCTTCCTGCACGCCCCAGACATGGCGCCTTGGAGCTGCTTCCGGTTCTTTTTTACTGGGGAAACACTTTCTGAGCTTGACAATTCCTCCTTGGCATCGCTCATGATCTTGATCTTGTTGGCTGCCAGGGTGGCACATCTGCGGGGGTTCTTCTTCTCGCCCACACTGGACACTTTGATGTGTTTCTTGTAGTTGATGATGCAGGTCCTGCTCCGCAGCACCTTCGCGCTTTGTCCCGTCCCCTCGGATGCTGGTTCTGCAAAATAAACATGCACAAGTTCTTTTCAATGTCTTACATCCCTGAGATAATTAGTTTATTAAGCACAGATGCTTTAATAAACTCACAAAAGCATTTGTGGTTTTTTTTTTACTATAATATGTAATTTACCTGAAGCCTTTCCTGAAAATACAGTCAGTCCCAGGGATATTTTTGGCTCTTGGAATTGCTCTTTTCTTACTTTCCAACCCTTTCATTATCTCATCCTTTATCATCACTCTGGTAATTAGCTCAGAAATTACAAATTACCTACTTTAGCCAACAAATGCTTTCCCATTAGTAACACTGATATCTTTAGAAGTTATCATCTCCCTACTTGAATAAAACTTGCAAAATTAATTACATATTTTAGCCATTCTGATGCTAAAAAGATTATATTTTATGTAGACATATTTGACAATTTTAGGTGCTTTCACATGCAGAGAGAAGATGATTTAAACCCTTCAGTTCCTTAGTGACTTAAACACTAAGATTATTGCTAAAAGTGACTCATCCAGTCAGTAGTTTGATTTTTAATATAGAACTTCTGGGTTTTAAAATAAAATTTCAATTTGTAAATCCTGTGAATAATGTTCAAAAGATCAACAGTATAATTGTTTGCCCTCTAAATAAACAATTATTCATATGTATCAATAAAAAACTAAAGAAGTTCTTGCAATAATTTTAAAGTAAGAGAAAATTCCAATGTCCAGCTCGAGTATCAGTATTAACAATCTCTTCATGTACCACTCTGGTCCTTATTCCAATGGAAATCCTTTTATGTACTCAAGTATATTCTTACTTGACATTTCCAAAGGATAATTAATTTCCTCTCTTTTCTAACAGGTTCCAGGAATTATAAATGAATGTTCCTCTTGGTTGTACTGGCTGATTTTATGGCCAAAACACAACACAGTCCTAAATACTGCAAAATACTTAATGAAAGGGGAACTAATGCACAGATTAAAAAAATGAAGGGTTAAATCTTAAATTATACACTCTTCTCCAATACTATTAAGTAGCTGGAATGCAAGTCTATGTATCTGTAATATATATTATATATAACATAATTGTAGTACTATATACAGATTGCATTTTATATATTAAAAAATGCTGCATGTTATATATTTATTTATGTATTTATTTTAAACCAAAAGCCTCCCCCCAAAAAAACCCTCCAAGTAAAGCTTCCACATGAATTGTTCATCTGGTTAACTGAGCAGTGGATGTATATAAAAATACATATTTATATGAAAATAGATACTATATAAATAGATATGTGCCTATATATGTATTTAAATAAAAGCATGATATGCTCCAGCAGTACCTAAAATGAGGTGCTAGAGAAACTTGAGGATGGAAATATTACTAACTGCCTACTCCAAAAGCTACAAATTCCCAATAAATGAAACATATGTACAAATATCTTCCCTTTTTGCTGTATTAAGTCTCATCCAAGCAGCTCAAATTAATGGTACAAGACCCCAAACCCCTCCAAAACAGTTTTATATTTGACTCAGAAACATGTTCAAGTAAGATTTTTCATTTTTTTTTTTCTTCTTTTCCCCCCAGTTGTCCAGCTGGATCCTTTCCCACTGCTAATGATAAAAAATAAGAAACGTTTTCAGTATGTTTATCACATATAAAAACTAAGATCTTAGTGCAAAACAAGTTAAATATTCCTTGTGGAAATTCATCTGAAGAGGTTTTTCTTAGATTCATCTTCAGAGATAATAATTTTCTTCTCAAGATTCTTAGAGCACAGTGACAGCTTTGGAAGGATTAGACCAAGCACCAACCTCAGAACATCCTTCAATTCCAAATTAGGACCAATTCCCCAACAGTGTTAATTAAGACACACAAGGTACAGAACCTGTTTTAATGAACCTCAGCATCATTCTGATAATCTAAAAAAAAAAAACCTCTAAAATTAACTCTCTAAATCACACCACACATGAGTATTTGAGTGACAGAATTGCAAATTTATATATTATTATTATGTATAATAATATAATTTAAAATTATTATCTATTATAATTATGGGGGAACCCCCACCCCCACAATCAAAGATTTTAGCTTTCTGAAACAAGTGGAATGAAAAATCTTGCTCCTGCCAAGTGCCTCTCTGTGTTAAGGCCTCCACACATCACTGACAGATTAAAACCCAAAAGTCAAATCAAGTTACAGGTTCTGGTGCCCACCACGGACATGAGAATAATTAAAACAGCTTTTAACCACATTAATTTTGAAAAACTATCAATAAAGTTACTTCAGCTGAAAACAACAGGTGTAAATCTGTGCTAGCACAGAAAATTTCACCAGGAAATTAAGATAATCTTTACCCACAAACTGAAGGTAATAGAATTCCAAACCAGAGGGTTTTGGCTACTGAAATATTCCAAACAAAGAGAGGTCAAAGAGAGGGAACACCCCCCCTCCCACGCTCAGAGATTTTCTCTGTCCTCACTCAGGATCAAGAGTTAGAGGCATTAACTTTTAAAATTTTACCTTTTCTAACTGTTTTTGGTTTTCCTTTTCTCTTCCTCTTCCTTGCTTTCAAAGAAGGTTCACAGTAATTGCTGTTCAAATCTGCCTCAGAGTCTGTGTCAGAGGAGCGATGGAAGCTGGAAGAGGGGCCGGATTTGGAACTCCTTGCAATCCCAGTTGGCACCAAGCTCTGTGAGAGAAAATTTTTCCACTCCTCTCTGGCTTCTGTTTCAGACTCTGCAGTGTCCTCTAAATCACTCAGGACTTTTGCTTTTTTCCCAGGAGCAGTGAGCTGCAGGCCAGGTGCTTTCCTGCCATCCCAGCGATCTGACTCGGAATCCGCCTCATCCTCGGAGTTGCTCCCTGCAGGTTTGTTGTGTGCAGGTGTTGACTGGTCAGAAACTTTCTGACTGCTGCCACCCTCGGAACTATGGCTTTTGGAGTCCTCCTCTGACAAGTCTGGGGTGGGACTTTTCCCTTTGGGAGACACGGAGCAGGCTGAGCCCCGGAACTGTTTGTGGCCGTTGCTTTGCCAGTTTTTCTGCCTCGCCTGCACGTCCAGCTCAGAGTCCGAAGTTCCATTTTCAGAGTCACTCACAAACTTTCTCCGTGGAGCAGATGAGCCAGGCTGAGAGAGAGTTTTCCTCTTGCTGAGCTGTTCTTCTAGTTCTTTCTCACTCTCTGACTTCAAGCCTGTGTCATCCTCGGATCCCTCCAGCAGCATCCTCCGGGCAGCGGCCGAGGCGTTCCGGTGAGGCAGCTTCCTGTTCCTGCAGCCAATTCCAATACTTTCAGAGCTGGAAACCTCTTCCTCCACATCACTCATCAGCCTCAGTTTATTGGCAGCCAAAGCAGCACTTCTGCGAGGGGTTTTCCTGTGTCTGCCAGTGCTATTGCTGAGCAACTCACAGGGCACCAGCGAAGTGTTCTCACAGTCACTCACATACAACTTTTTCCTGACAGTTTTTCTTGTATTCCCATTCTCCTGAAGATCTGTTCCTGCAAAGGAAAGCAGAGATTAACATCTTAAATTAAAAAATATGCAGCTTCTCAAGTCTTCTCCCAGGCACTCAGCAATAGGACAAGGGGGCACGATGGGCTCAAGCTCTGCCAGGGGAAATTGAAGTTGGAGAGCAGAAAAAACTTCTTTGCAGAGAGAGTGCTCAGGGATTGGAATGGGCTGCCCAGAGAGGGGGTGGATTCCCCATCCCTGGAGGTTTTTAACCTGAGCTTGGCCATGGCACTGAGTGCCATGATCTGGTAAAGGGCCTGGAGTTGGACCAAGGGTTGGACTCGATGATCTCTGAGTTCTTTTCCAACCCAATCAATTCTATGATTCTATTCTAGGATTCTCAAATCCAGGCTGAACCCATAGACATTATAAATGAAATCCTAATAAATAGTCATGTGCTTTTACTGTCATAAATTTCAGATTCACTCCAGTTGTGTCAAAATTAGAACTTCATTATGAATTATTGCTTTTTCATTAAGATATAAAATGTTGCAAGGCATTCCCTCTCACATGACATTCTCTCATTCCCTCTTGGTTTCTGCCCTCCTACCCTAAGTAATGAAAAAAAAGAATCATTTTAAAAGCTGACTGTCATATTCAGAAGCTTCAAAACTACCACCAATAGAAAGATTAGTATCTTACCTGTACAGCAATTTAAAAAAACACTAATTACACTTAGTTTTATGTATTATACTTGAGTTACTTGCTGTTCACAATGAACTGCTCAGCCCTTACCTGTCTGTTTCCTCTGAGCTGCTCGATTTCGGGTCATCCTGCGGCTGCTCCTCTTCCTCCTGCACACCCCGTTGTGCAGTGGGGGGGACACAAGAGCCCCAGAACACTCTTTGCTGTCCTCTGAGCTACTTGTAGAGGATGAAGATGAAGAGGATGAAGATGAAGAAACCACAGAACCCTCTATTTCACTTTCTGTCAAAAAAAAAAGAGGCAATAGGTAATTATAATTCCAAACAGCTTCCACTTAGGAGATACATTTTGCTGATCCAAGAAATGTTCAAGATTTCCTCGTGTATCTTAAAATACACAATCCTGTCTGAATGTCTTACAGGGATGAAATTAATGGTTCTACAAAACATCCCAGTCCATATTCATGCAGTGTTCAGTGCCAGGAAGCTTCTTAAGCCTGTACTTAAGCTGCAATTAAAACAAAACAGCCCTTTTCAAGCAACAGATTTAAAAGAAAAGCAAGTTAAAAAAACCACCACGACAAAACATCTGCTTTGAAATGAGTTGCATTTTTGTCCAGGTCAGGTGTAGAGGAAGAAGGGAAGACAGGCACTTCTGTAATTTGCTAATTTTGGATGCCAAATTCTATGTAATGTGTGTACATACATATATTTACACATACATATATTGTGTTTGGGCATCTAACCTGTATTTTATAGTATCATTTATCAAACACACTATTCTTTCCCATTAATGGGTTTCTTGATTAACAAACTGACTGTATTCCACATGATTTCAAAACAGAAAATTATGTTTAATACACAGATTTTTTACAACATTCATTTAAATAACGTAGTAATTTTCCAAAATTCAGTAAAATTCACAGAATTCTGTATTATCCAAAAAACAGCCAATGATATGGAAATCCTGTCTAAAAGATTTTATGTTAAGAATATAAACTTCATTTAACAATTCAGAATTCAAATGCAAATTATGGCAAATCACAGAATGGTTTGGGTTGGACCTTAAAGCCCACCCAGTGCCACCCCCTGCCATGGACAGGGACACCTTTTACTGTCCCAGATTGTTCCAACCTGGCCTTGGACACTCCCAGGGATGGGGCTGCCACAGCTGCTCTGCCCAACCTGTGCCAGGGCCTGTCCACCCTCCCTGCCATGAATTTCTTCCCAATATCCAATCTAACCCTACTTTCCATCAGTTTGAAGCCATTCCCCCCATTCCTGTCCCTCCATCCCTTGGAAATGGTCTCTCTCCATCTTTTTTGTGGCTCCTTCAGGTCCTGGAAGGCCACACTGAGGTCCCCCCAAAGCTTCTCTTCTTCAGGCTGGACAATCCCAGCTGTGCCAGCCTTTCCTCCCAGCAGAGCTGCTCCATCCTCTGCCCACCCTGGGGCCTCCTCTGGCCTCTCCAGCAGCTCCATGTCCTTCCTGTGCTGCCCACAGGGCTGGAGCAGCTCTGCAGGGGAAGGTCTCACTAAAACAAGACTGTAATACTACACATTTATAAACTACCAAGTTTCTGACCTGATGACAATGCAGAACAGTTGGTTAGTGTTGTGGATCTTGCTTTCCCATTCCTTTCAAAGGGTGCCAGGCTTGGGAAATCCGAGGATTCTCCCGAGGAACTCTGGTTGTAGCTCGCAGTGTTGGGTTTATGGCTTGTGACACAGGCGGATCTGCTTGAGGTAGGTTGGGTAAAAGAATCTTCTTGCTCAGATTCAACTTTTGCCTGAGACTTCAATGGTTTCTGCTTCAAATTTCTGGGGAAAGGGGAAAGAAGGAAAAGCAACACAGGTTGCAAAACTGAGAGAGATAATGGCAATTCTGTATTTCAACACCACTAATGGCACACCACTGGATTTTAGGTTTGTGGAAGGGTCATTAGATGTGTGAGTCAACATTTAGGGACAACCCTAACTCTGAAAAGGATAAACATCAAGTACTTTCATTAAAATAAGTCTGCACTCCTCGTGAAGTTACACAGGAGACATTTGTTCTCTGCCCTGAGAAATTTAATGCTGAGTGTCCTGCAGACAATCCACGTCCTCTGACAGTTCACCAGGACGTTGCACCAGCAGCTGCAATTCCTGCTGAATTCCCAGCCTCTGGTTCAGTGCACACAAACCCTCCAATGAAGTGCTATGCAGACTCACATCATTCCACAACAAACTGAGTTCCAGAGACACGCAGAGGGTGCAGCCTCAGAGAAAATTCACTTCTGAAACAAAAACTCACCAATCTGATTCCTCACATGTTCCAGTGCTACCTCAGTCACATTCAGAACTATTTTGTCAGTGGTTTCCTTACACTGGAGGTTTTCAGACATTCATCCAGGGGCACAAGATGTAAAATCCTTTCTGGTCTCCAAACCCTCTCCCAAAGACTCCCAAACAAGACATACAATTCTCCACGTATGAGAAGAAAGGCAGTTTCAAAGTACAATTTCTGTCTATTCTGGTGTTTCTTTTTTTGAAAATGTAAAAAGTAAACCCCTGAAATTAGATTTATTTTTTTCCTTAAAACTCTTATTTCTATCCTTTCACTGCCAGAGAACAAAGACTGGACAGTAACAGAAAGGGAGAAGCTCAGTTTACCATGTTTAGCTTTTCTATTTTGCCTCACTTTATCCCACCCAGAAATTAAGAACATGAGTTAATCATGTCAAACAGCAGTTGTGCCAAAAGCTTGTTTGCCTTGAAAGGAGAAAAGGCAAATCCAGTCACCAACTGGATGCTACAGTAAGTGACAATTTCTATAAATTCTACAGGACTTTCTTCTGGAAGTCATAAAATATGTAATATATCCACATTTTAATCACAGTAATATAATCAGAAAGTTTCATTCCTTATTATTTTGGTCAGATTAAATACTGACTTCCTGACACAAATATTAAAAAACCCAAAAGTGAACCCTCCCAACCTTTCCTCCTCTTCTGTCCCTTTGCTGTTTCACACCCAGTTTTATACTACAAAAATCCCAGTATGTCTTTCCTACTGCAAGAGGATTATACAAAGTCTCAAAAAGCTTGCAAACTATTTAGCAGATCAGTTTTTATTCTCTTCCCACACTAAATGATGAGTATCAGTGTCTACATCTTCACAGTTTGGTTACCTGAGCATTTTGGTGGGCTGCTGCACTGAGCTTTGATTATGAAACCTCCTGGTGTACCTCTGGTTCCTTCGTAGCTTTTCGTTCTGTTTCTGCCCATTTTTGAAATCTGAAACAATTCTTCTTATTTTCTCTTCAAATAGTGCTGACAATCTCAAGGTCATGCTATAAATCTAGGAAAGGAAGTGACTTATATTAAAAACAAATCCTTTTATCCAAGAATAACAGTTCTAAAATAAAAAACTGTACAGAAAAGCAATAGGGAAAGCACATGGATTCCCATTAACATTCCAAAATAAGCCCTCATTTCATTAAGACATTCACAAGCCCCAGAACATTAACAGCTACCTTTGATTTTTTGTTTGGAGTATAAGATTTTGCATTACTAAATATCAGTCTTATATCTTTGCACAGTTCCATTGGAGTGTCGTAATTTCCAGCTTCCAGAGTTTCTTTCACTGTCCCAAAGTCCATTGGAGTATCAATAATATGTCTGTAATCCTGGATAAAACATGGGAAAAATGATACTGTGAAGGTGTAAAGGACAGAAAATACTTTGGAATTTCATTTCTGTAATTTAAGAGCAGCTAAAATGACACAGATCAGCTTAACCAGCAGGGGAAAACAAGCACCTACAACAGCAACACTTTTGCTGAGACTACTTGATTTCAAGTCTCCTCTTCATTATCCCATGAATTTTACCATGAGAAACAACTGATCTGGTGTAAAAAAACAGCCAAAAAACCCCCAAAACACAATGATGACACAAAACACCCCAAATTAAACCCTATCAAACACCTCAATCTTCCTTCCTCTCCTGTTAATTTTAAGATGTTTTTAAAACCTGGAGTGAGACTCCAACTCAAAATGTGAAGATCACAGGAAAACAGCTACAGTTTTTTTTCCTTTAAATGAAGTTTGTTGGGTTTTTAGGCCAAAAAGGACTGAAAAATCAGGGAGAAGAAAGAGAAGAAACAAATCAAGTTGAGCTCAAGCTCAATAAACTGGTCTTGTAGATTTTCCTCAATAAATTTTTTAATTAAGAAAATATAAATTTATCACAAAATTAATTCCCTATATGGAACAATAAGAAAGCAAGTTAAAAAAAAAGACTTTGAGAAGGTTACTAAGAAGGTTACTAAAACCAACTTACAGGATATTGATCCAAGTCAACAGGCTGCCTGAAAGGTTCTGAATCTTCACACTGGAAAATTAAATTCACCAGTTCCATGCACTGCTTCTTCCAACAGTTCTCATCATAGCCAGTTTTCACACTTTTGCCTTTCTTTAAGCCCCGTCCCTTGGAAAAAAGAAGTCAGGAAAAGCATTACTGAAAAATAGCAAGACAAAATTAAACCTGATTAAGTCCCTGCAATTATTTTTGTAGCAGAAAAATGCACTTCCAGACAGATTGTTCTGTAACAAAAAGGGCACTGTACTACCAGATTGTTTCCTAATATTTATTAATGAAATCTGGTGAATTATACTATTTTATTTTACTATATTTAATTTTTTAAAAAATAGTAAATAAGGCACAATCCCATACCTTCTGTTATATGTATTACATATTATTATATATCTTTTTTTCCCAAGTATGTCAGGTAATTATTTTATTTCAGCATTATGCAGACAACTGGAAACTCTCACACTGAACAACTTGAAAATGGTATTTTCTTACACAACTATATAGAATAAATATAAAAGCATTAAAACAGCAAAGACCTATTTAAGAAAAGCTTTTCCTTCCTTAACTCAATCAGAAAAATTCTGCTCTATGACTGTTAGAAAACCAAGCATAATTCCCACAGAATTTGGGTTATATGGTAAAGATCAGCCAACTCACTCTTCTTCTTCTATATGATGTTCTTGGAACACATTTTTCATCATCCTGCAAAAAAAAAAAATCAATCCTCTCAAAAATTATGTGGGAAAAATAAGTTATGGGTGCTCAAAGTGTCATTAGATTAAAACTGTGGTAAAAATAAGCTTTGATTATCAATTCTCTCAGTAAGAGAGAAGATGAGCATTAAAAAAACCCACAGCACAGCATTGCAGTCAGCAATAGGACAAGGGGGCACGATGGGCTCAAGCTCTGCCAGGGGAAATTGGAGATCAGAATAAAATTCTTTGCAGAGAGAGTGCTCAGGCATTGGAATGGGCTGCCCAGAGAGGGGGTGGATTCCCCATCCCTGGAGGGTTTTCAACTGAGCTTGGCCGTGGCACTGAGTGCCATGATCTGGTAAAGGGACTGGAGTTGGCCCAAGGGTTGGATTTGATCATCTCAGAGGTCTTTTCCAACTCAATCCATTCTATGATTCTATTCTATGATTTGGTAGACTTGGAAAGCAATACCCTTGATACCACCTGTGAAGATTCCTGAATCAAACTCTTGCCCTTATTACAAAGGAAAAAACACCCCCAGAAGTTTCAATGAGAAGTCAACCACCAGCTTTGCACCTCAGTGACTAAATATCATCAGTAATTCAACTCACTGATAACAAACATCATAAAACATTCATAAAAATATCACAATATTTTCCATGTTTTCATTGGCTATGTAAATAATTGAGCAAGTTTACCAAAAATATTGGAAGGCTGGTGGTATTTTCTCACCACCACAAATTACTGGAATTACCCACAAAAACCAAAAAGCTTACCAGGTCTGCATCATGACAATCTTGCTCATCATCTGTTGTGCTGCAGAGTTCAAAGATGTTGGTACAGTCCTGATCACTGCAATGCAATTAAATCTCTGTTACTGCAACTGCAAAACCTGTGCTGTTGTTTCTGAGATTAAACGGGGCCACAGCCAAGAGCTACATATGAAATGGAAGACAATAACTATGAATTAATTAGAAATTAGCATTAGAAATTTGAAAGGGGCCTTCCCTCCTGCAGAAAGGCTGCCCACACTCCAAATAAACCTCCTCAAGTGAATTAAGTCAGAGAAGCAGCAACAGGAACTTCTACCCATGACAGCACAGAATGTACAGGTTGAGCTGCTCAACACCCTCAATGCCAAGTGACATCTTGGTACTAGAAATACCAGGGAAAAAAAGTTAAAATGCTTTTAAGCTGAACATTTGAGTATTTAAAATAACGTTCAGGTAGAATTTACACCTGTCCTTGCAGTGCACTGAAAAGCAAATCAAAAGCAGGGCTCAGAACAAAGGGATGTTAAGCTGCTCATCCTTTCCCACTGTTAAAGAGCATGAGGATCCAAACATTATTTAGATTAAAATGCCACTTACTTGATAAATTTTAAGAGCTGAGTAGTGATCTTCTTTGCAGCTCTAGCAATGGCACTCCCAGGTTCATTGAAGGTTCTGGCATTGCTTTCAATGTATCTGACTTCCCAAACCAAGGCTGAGATTCTCCTTAAAATTAGAAAACAGGGCACCTTTAAAACTAAAGAAAAGCTTCAAACCAGCAAAATTCAACCTTTGTAATTTTCTGCCCAACTACATTGAGATGACCTTTGGTTTATGTCTTATTAGACCAGTCTCAAACTTATCATCCACATGGAAAACCCAAGGAAATAAAACCAACAATGCACATCTTTCATCCCTTGTTGTCCAACTCATTATTGATAATTCAAGACCAGAAAGTTTGGGGTAAAAACTCAGTTAACAGAACTGACCATGTAAACACTAGCACTTGTTACCACTAACCCATAAAATACCACTGAAATAATCCTGAGGATTGTGGATTCCCTGGAATCTTTAAGAACACTTGCATTTTTAAAAAGCTTAGATTTGACCTTATTCAAAAGGATGGGGGTAAAGAGCTATTTAACCACTACTGTAAATAATCACATTTATTCTGGACACATCAGAAGGTGCTTGTCACTAAACCCTATAAATGAAACACAAATTGTGTTGTATCTGAGGAATATTTAATTAACAAATACAAGGCACAAGCAATTACAAAAACATTGTCCAGAAGCTTCACCAATATTATATCTTTAAAGACATTTCAGTTACAATATTGCTTTCTGTGTTCCTCACAGACCTTGCTTTGAGGCCAAGTGACCAGTCAAAGCAGTGTCCTCTATAAAACAAGACTTGAGAAACTGCTACAAATTAGTTTTAGCTTGGTAGAAATGAGCTCCCAAATGACTTTTTATAATTAATTTCTCCAAATCCTTTAAACTGTAAAGCAGAGATAGCCCAGGCTTACAGTTCTTCACCTACAGATTTTCCAACTATTTCCCAAGACTTCATTTCTGTCTTATATAGGAGCAAACCCACTATTAATGACTCTATTGTATTTACAGACAGTGAATGCTTGAACATGATGAAGAACATGCTTCAATTTATTTCAGAGCTATGGACACCCAGCACATCCAGCAAATCAGAACTTTGTCATCACTACACTCTTTCCTCTTCCTCTTCCCTAAGTTTTATCATTTGAAATGGTGGTGCTAATATTTAATAGTTCATCTCTCAGTTTTAAGCTCATTTGTTAAATTAGGGAGAGCACAAGGGCTTAACCCTCTTCAAGTTCAAAGCAACTGAAGTACAGCACTTCAAAATTCGAATTGCCTTTAGGACCGAAGTAACTTCAGGGGATTTTTTTAAGTATTTGTTGATTTCAGAAAGCAAATTTCTCAGAGAATAAATGTCAGTGCTTATTGTAAGTCTGAACTGTTTCTGCAATGGCTTCACTTGATTCGTTGCAAATTCCCACCTTTTCCTGACCCCCATTAACTCGTCCACGTGACCTGGTGGAGAAAATCTCATCACTGAATCACGGGACAGTTCGGGGTAGAAAATTGCCATCACATACAAAGATTTCCTTCAAATCTCAAACTGTCACCACATATAAAGAGGCAGAAAGGGACTTGGGGGGACTGAGTGACAGGAAGCTCAACAGGAGCCACCAGTGTGCCCAGGTGGCCAAGAAGGCCAAGGGGATCCTGGCCTGGATCCAAACTAGCGTGGCCAGCAGGCCCAGGGCAGTGACCCTTCCCCTGGACTCTGCCTTGGGGAGGCCACGCCTTGAGTGTTGTGTTCAGTTCTGGGCCCCTCAGGTCAGGAAAGAGCTTGAGGGGCTGGAGCGGGGCCAGAGAAGAGCAACGAGGCTGGAGAAGGGACTGGAGCACAAGTGCTGTGGGGAGAGGCTGAGGGAGCTGGGGGTGTTCAGCCTGGAGAAGAGGAGGCTCAGAGGTGACCTCAGCACTGTCTGGAACTGCCTGAAGGGAAGTTCTGGCCAGGTGGGGGTTGGTCTCTTCTCCCAGGCACTCAGCAATAGGACAAGGGGGCACGATGGGCTCAAGCTCTGCCAGGGGAAATTGAAGTTGGAGATCAGAAAAAACTTCTTTGCAGAGAGAGTGCTCAGGCATTGGAATGGGCTGCCCAGAGGGGGTGGATTCCTCATCCCTGGAGGTTTTGAAACTGAGATTGGCTGTGGCACTGAGTGCCATGATCTGGTAAAGGGACTGGAGTTGGCCCAAGGGTTGGACCTGATGATCTCGGAGGTCTTTTCCAACCCAATCCATTCTATGATTCTATGAAGACAGTGCCAGCATGTCTGCCCTGGCAGCACTGACCTGTAGAACCTGTTGGCCAGCCGGGTCCGGATGGTGTTCAGGTCCGTGGGATACGCGATCACGGTGCAGTACTTGGGGTACGTGCACAGGTCAACGGGGCCAGAGAAAGCGGCTGAAATGTCTGTGAGGAAACAGCAACAACAGCAAAGATTGAACTGCTGGAATCGTGGGAGGAAAGACACAGAGGAGTGTCAGGACAAGGGGAAATGGATTCAAACTGACAGAGAGTAGGGTTAGATGGGATAACAGGAAGAAATTGTTCCCTGTGAGGGTGGGCCTGGCACAGGTTGGCACAGGCCCTGGCACAGGTTGGCCAGAGAGACCTCGAGATGAGCTCAGTTGGTTAAAACTTGGTTGTAATAATGCCAAGGTCATGGGTTCAATCCCCTGTGTGGACTCTTGACTTAAGAGTTGGACTCGATGACCCTTGTGGGTCCCTTTCAGCTCAGAATAGTCTGTGATTCTTTGATGTGGTTGCCCCATCCCTGAAAGTGTTCAATGCCAAGGTTAGACAGGGCTTGGAGCATCCTAGGCTAGTGGAAGCTGTCCCTGCCCATGCAAGAGGTTGGAATGTGATGATCTTGAAGGTCCCTCCCAACTCAGGCCATTCTATGATTCTCTTTCAAAGCTTGTACACATATGACAATGGTCATATGTGTTCATTTGTTATGTGTAATTATTCTTGATAAAACCAATGACTTACAAAATTATCACAGAATCCCAGAGCACGCTGAGCTGGGAGGGACCCACAAGGATAATCAATCTTACCCTTAGCCCTGCACAGGCCCAACCCCAAGAGTCACACCCTGTCCCTGAGAGCAGCAATCAAAGGCTCCTGAAGCTCTGGCAGCCTCGGGGCCATACCCCACTGCCCCGGGGAGCCTGGTCAGTGCCCACCACCCCCTGGGGGAAGAGCCTTTCCCTGAGATCCAACCTAACCCTGCCCTGACAACTTCAGGCCATTCCCTGGATTCTGTCCCTGGGACCACAGAGCAGAGATCAGTCCCTGCCTCTCCTCTGCCCCTCCCCAGGAAGGTGTAACTGCAGCATGTTCTGACCTCAGTCTCCTCCTCTCCAGGCTGAAGGGCACAGACAAACGCACAAACATTTCCCATACTTTATCAGAGGGAATTTTTAAAGCATGCCATGGATATTTCAAGGCTCCTTATAAATGAATGTTAGGAGAAAACTACCTAAAGCTTGGATTACATGCTCACCAAGAGTCATAAGCTGATCAATACCACTGATAATCCGTTCACAGGCTTCATCCCGAGATTTCATCCCCCACTCCCCTTCCTGGGGTTTGTACAGGAGCTTCTCCACCTCTTCTGAAGTCACAGAGACACTTGCTCCCAATTCCTCAGGCTGATCAACTGAAGAGACAGAGCAAAAAGGGGAAGGGGGAAGAGTGAGAATACAAACCAAGATAAATCATGAAATATTCACACTTATTAATCATACGCTTTTAACTGACAAGAAAAATCTTGGAGTTTGATACTACAACTGTGGGGAAAAAAGTGACACAAAAATGTATGTAACAACAAAATACCCTTTATTCTCCTCTTCTGCAATTCTGAACTTCCAGAAAACTTTTTCCTCCTCTTACTCTAGGCACAAGACTTGACAGAGGACTAATCAGAAGGGCTGTTTATGCTTTTTGAGATGCACATCCTGAACTTCACAGGATCATAATTTAATGACTTAGTTTGTACCTTTAATCAACTGCAAGTTAGACAATATACTTTGTGACACCCTTCCTGGTATTAATAACTGTGATCTTTTGACAACTTTGAAATAATTGTTTTGAACATGGCAGCTCTCAAAGCAACAAGTTTTGTCTTAGAGCTGGATACCAACAGCACTTCCATCAGCACGGGGAGTCTGGCCATGGAAAAAGAAAGCAAGAAAGCAAAAGGGTCCTTGTCAGTGCCAGGATGACTGCAATCCATGAATATGCTGCAGACTAAATCTAAAATACATTTCAGCTGCAACTACTGTAGAGAAAAATCCAAGTTTTAATGGGGAATCCTCTAAGTTTACAAAAAATACTATTTTTCCTTCAGCTGACATGGGTTAGTTTTAATAACTCAAAGTAATTTGTAGTTCTTCTGGTGCTCTGACAGAGTGTTTGTTATTCACTGAAACAACACTAAAGATGAAGCAGCTCTTCAAGCACCTCTGAGTCTGTGTCTTGAATATCATGAGACAAAACTTATGCTGGCAGGATACAGAAAGTAACAAATTATTAGTCCACCTTCAGTGCTGCTGCTCTCCCACACATCCACCTGAGCCAACTGAATGGAGAAGAAATATTTTTAACAGTGGTAAACATGAGGGACAATTTCCATCTGTCCTGTAAATCATTCCATTGAAAAAAAGGAAGGGACAGCAAAGGGGAAGGGGTTTAATCCCCTTTTTACACTGTATTGTCAACATTAAAATGTTTCTGTAAATGAACTAAGTCTAACAGCTTCACTTCTCTACACAGCGCCATTTTCTGCCTGAAACAAAGACAGAAAAAAAGGAGTTCTGCATAGTTTTCCTGTTCTCCCTGTAGCCAAGTAGCTGTTGTACCTATCCAGGGTCAGATGATGTTATTCCCAATGTTTAACCTTATCCACCAAAGCCACATTACCATTTAGGTTTTCTTTATTCCCCTGGGTGACCCTTCCCTGCTTCCCTACAGTAAAGTCATAGCCAAAGATGAGACAAGTGGCTACTGAGAACATGTGCAATATACTCAGATTTAAAATACAGCTCAAGCCTTTCTGATGTCTGGGGAATACCTAGAAAAGGTTATTAAGAAATTAAATTTATTATCTTTTTTGATAGCTTTTTCAATAACTAATCTCTCAGTATCTACTAAACTTTCCCCAAACATTTGAAGTATTTCCTTCAGAATTGCCCTGGAAGGTGCAAAAGGGAAAAAATAAAGGTGTATTTAAGTTACTTCACTAAATCTGAATTAGTAACTCACAGGAATCTCCTCAGGTGCAATACCTGCATGAAATAAAGGAACTGGAAAGAGAGAGAAGCACATTATAAACCAATTTATTAATAAGTTTCTACCTACCATTATCAGGAACTGGTTCCATGTCCCAGGGGCTCAGCTTTTCAATTTCACCATTGTCCCACCTGAGTCGCCAAGAAAAAAGTAAAATAAGAGAATAAGTTCAATTTATCTTGACTCAGAAGTGTTCCCTCCAAGCATATTTAAATCACAGCTATAAGCACATTTAAATTACAGCTATTGTTAGGGATTGATAAGATATATTGTATAAACATACCTGCAAACAAAAGCATTAGTTTGCAATCAGCAGAGAGGAAACATTCTTCACAAAGAATTCAAATTAAAACTGTGCTTCTGGTTTTGGCTGTATGCAACTTACTCAATTTATAAACCAATTTTACAAAGCCTGTATCAAGAAGCTTAAGAAGAAAAATAAGCTGCAGACCTGGAAAAGTGAGATAACAACATCAAGGGGAAGATTTGAGAAAAAACACAAGAGAGGATTTTCCTGCTGACCACAACAGGAGTTGGGCAAGCCCATGGAATGTTTCAGAGGAAGGGAGAACAGTAAGTGAGGTATTTCATATATCAAGATTTCATTTGATTAGGCAGGCCCCATTTAAGACAAAGAAAAGAATAAACATAAAATGAAGAAACTGAAGTTAATTAAAGTCCAATCAAAGTAAAAGTAAACTCAAGAGATATTGATGTATCTGTATATTCATTCTGATAACCAAGTATTAGGCATAAACATCATTTTGATCTCTCTCCAAATCCTCAGATGTTTTTAAAAACACACAAAATACCTCTGAATTTTGGTATTTTGAACACAAGAAATGCCTGACTGTATCAGCTGGTCCAGCTACACCAGTAATTGTGTCTTTGAAGCTCTGAGTGGAGATGCTGTTTGCAGACCACATAATCCTGGTGCAACCTCATTCTACTCTCACTTGCAGCATTCCTGAGCCCTCTATTCCTCCAGGCACATCTGGGAACACATCCTAACCCATTTCCTTTGCTGTTTATGTTTATTCAGTATCTTTTTGAACCTGCCAGTATTGCTTCCACAGCCTCCTGTGGAAATCTGTGTGCTCCAATCTTGTCATTTTAGTTTCTCTAACATCTTTTATATATATATGTACATCTATCTCTATCTGTATATATACCTGTATATATATATATATATATATATGTATATATATATATTCCTTTATTATCAGCACATACCAGAAACAAATACAATCAGTCTACAGTTCACCAATTTCCCTCCAGAGCTTTGCCAGCAGCTTCCCTCAGAGTTCTCCAAATTCCTGGGTGAATTTCATCTGCTTCTGATGCCTTAACACTCAGATATTTGGCCTAAAACCTCCTTTGTATTTACTACAAACCAATTGGAAATTGAAATGATTATGCTCAGAGTACTTTGTAATGAAACCTCTGCTCAGCAAGAGCATTCTCTCTGTTGTTTTGGATTATCCCATGACTAAGGAGAACTTGGATCCATCACATTCAGCCTGTTTGATCTTCATGAACTGACAGAGTTCTGAAGGTTCATCAGTTCAGTTCCCCTCCCTAGTTATTGTACAATACTTCTGAAGTTGATAATATTCCCAAGTAGATAAACTACTTCACAATTTTGCATTTACCAACAGTTTGGGCCCCACTTAGTTCTGCTTGAGCTCCACTCATCCAAGTAATGCAACTTAATATATCAAGCTGCTTCTACACAAACACCTCTTACTGTCTGACCAATAAAACAACAACAAAAAAAATCAATTTATCTTCAATTTATTTCCTATCTGTACAACAGTAACTGTGATAACTTGGGATTATTGAGCGTGTGACAAAAAGAACAAGGGACCCAGCCAAGCTACAAAACCCGAATGCATCTGCCACACACTCCAGATACTTTCATGTAATGTTAGAAATCTCTAGAAGAGCTGTTTGAGCCCAGTTAGAACAAAGGCACATTCTCTACAAAAGCAGCACAGATCTTGGAAGAGGCTCTTTGGAAAGGGGTCTTTGGAGAGCACAGCATTCCTTCCCTGTTCAGTTACTGGGATCTGCTCTGCTGAAGGCTGGGGCATTAAAATACTGAAACATCCTTTAGCCTTCACAGAAGGAAGGAGCCCAGGAAATGCCCCATTTCAGAACTGCAAACTTCATTTTGAACTGGTCAAGAAAACAACCAAATTACAACTAAACTTGTTCTTAAGGAACAACTGTGGTACGTAACAAAATATATGAGACCTACAGATATTGATCGTAGTAACAACATAACAGCAAGAACTTCAGTCTGGGAGTTAATTCCACCTTCTCACCAAGGAAAATTATGGGATAGAAGACCAAGTAGATGAAACAAAGAACCCAAGTATGTAAAACAATCTTTGCAGTCCCGCAGAATTGTCTATTAGTGATAATTATTTCCTTTCTTTGCAACAAGTTCAAAAGTTCCTGAGAACAGAAGTAACTAAGAAGCCCTCCAACAATGAAACTCTGAATATTAAATGTACTGTAAAAGACATGAGAACAATCTCTGGGCATGGCAGAACAGAAATATTAAGTATTCACTATTTACTCTCCTTGGAGTCCCACCTTGCTGAGGGAATCCAAAGTAAGCAAGATTCCAGAATTGTCCTTCCAGTGCCTAAAGGGGACTTACAAGAAATCTGGAGAGGGATGCACAAGGGCAGGTAGGACAAGAAGGTTAAGCTGAAGAAGGGCAGGTTTAGATCAGGTGTTAGGAAGAAATCCCTCCCTGTGAGGGTGGGCAGGCCCTGGTACAGATTGGGCAGAGAAGCTGTGGCTGCCCCATTCCTGGGAGTGTCCCAGGCCAGGTTGGACAGGGCTTGGAGCACCCTGGGCTGGTAGGAGGTGTCCCTGCCCATGGCTGGGGGGTTGGAACTGGATGATCTTTAAGGTCCATTCCAACCCAAATCATTCTGTGATTCTATTCAAAACAGTTTGGACAGGGCAGGGCAAGGATAATACCCTGATTCTGAACACTGAGGTCCAGAGACATCTCTGCCCACCTTTGTGTGAAGGCCTCTTTGCTGACATAAAAGAGGGTGTACAATGTGACAGGCAGAAGACTGAGGACTGGAAGCAAAAGGACCATGATGTCAGTAACCAAAACAGATTCAGCATCTCCATCCAAACCCAATCATCAATGAAGACTAAAATTAACATTCACTGAAAATTGCATTGCTTGGTTCATGGAAGGGATCCAGCCTTAGTCACTACAGAAAATGTGAAGAGGTCAACAGCTTCTTTTACCATTGCCATCCATTAACAAGTTGCCACAAATTATTACATATTCACATTGTGCTGCATTAGCAGCTCAAAACTGTAAGTGACAACGCAGCCAGGAAAATAATTTAATGGAGTGATTTATACACTCTCATACCAATAAAGGCAGCTGTGTGAGAGGCAACCCACACCACCACCACCTAAGCGTGAAACTTGGTACTTACTTAACACTGTAGCACTGGAAGTGACTGTCTGGATACTGAGGCTGGTAAGGTTCTTGTCCCAGCACTGTCCCAAACCACCAGGCATCGTCAATGATGGAGCGGAACCTGTCGGCTACAGCAGAACACTCTGCTCAGAGATTCTGTTAAGGGACCTTATGGAACTCCTTCTCTTGCACATGCCATTAGAAAAGCTTTTAATCAATGTACTTCTTGATTTCTTTCTGTAATTAAAAGTTCTAAACCCACTGACATCCCAAAAAAAGAGATGAGATCTCAATAGATGTTTTGACAACTGTACTCAGCTCCAATGCAAAATTTTTAATTCTTACCTACCAGAGAACCCTCTGAAGCTGCAAACAAGCAGCACATTCAGGAATTAGCCAAGGAGGTATTTCTGATTTCCAAACTGATCAGTCAAACCCTGAGCAAACACACTTACAGGCCTGCCAGTTCCTCTGCCGGGCTTCATCGTAGAACTGCCGTAAGATCAGGAAATCGATAACATCTGGCATGTCGTGGTACCTGGAGGACAAAAATCAGCCCTTCCTTATGTGCCTCAGGGTTTTAGGAAGAAGAGTCAAGAGAAACACATTTTTAAATGCTTTCTAAAAAATTACAAACACACATACCTGATGGAAAATGATTTGTCTGTGTGTTTCCCAGTGGCGTGATCGATAAAGGCAAGCTTGAGGCAACATAATGTGGGAGGGCCAACTTCGTATCTAATTCCAACAATTTTTACCAATTCCTGATCCTACAGGTAAGAACAAACAGCTTCAGGAATTATTCCCTTAGGGACCATGCACAGAACTGTCAGTGTAACATCAGTTAACTGACTGCACTACATGCAAAAACCCCAAAATATTGAAATTACATTTGAGATTTCAATGACAGCCTGTCAGGCTTGACAATTTTAACACAGGCATTTAATCTGGGCTTCTCACAGGGAATTCTTAAGACATTCTGGTAATTGAAGACACTTTCCCCTATTGTTTCCATAGGGAAATAGTGTAACCTCCTGAAGCCACGTTTCACAGTGTAAGGAAACTCTTCAGTGCAGACCTACCCTAAGCACCACTTTCCTCCAAGGCTCCTTGTGGGGGTTCAGTTCATAGATGTTATTTCTTCTCACTGCTTCAATGTAAGCTTCGTGCCCTTGTCGAAAATATATCACCTAAAAAACCCCAACAAACCCCAGAGAGTCAATGCTTTCCTGAATTCAGTAATTATAGTCACAGAATCACAAGCATTGAAGGATTTTAATCAACATTCCTACCTCGTCACCCATCTGAGGGACAAAGGGGGATCTTCGAAGAGCTGTGTCTGTTATCCAAACTGGAGGGTGCCAGTCATAGGACAATTCCATGTTTAATGGTTGTGTTGCAGCATCAGCCTGCACAAAATTAGACACAATGGACATAATGCTGACATGACATTAAAACAACTTGTTCCATCTTCATTTGGCAGAAAACAGCTTAACTTACACAAAAGATGCGTTACTTAAAACCAGACATTTAAGAGGGTTAGACTCACAGTCACAGAATGGTTTGGTTGGGAGGGACCTCAAAGCCCACCCAGTGCCACCCCCTGCCACGGGCAGCGACACCTCCCACCAGCCCAGGTTGCTCCAAGCTCTGTCCAGCCTGGCCTGGGACACTTCCAGGGATGGGGCAGCCACAGTTTCTCTGCCCAACCTGTGCCAGGGCCTGCCCACCCTCACAGGGAAGAATTTCTTCCTAATATCCAATCCCTTCAGCTTAAGACCATTCTCCCTTCTCCTACCACTCCATGCCCTTGTGAAAGTCTGATATCCTGTACAGGTATTTAATAAACAGATTTTCTCTTTCATACCAGCAACCTTGAGAACCCTTTTTATGTGGAAAGTGAAAGTGACTTCACTTGGAATGCTGATTCTTCCCTACAAATCAGCAGATGCCTCCCATTTGGGATGGCCTCAAACTAACTACACGTAACTGTGTGTAGAGACACCAATACTTTTGTCTAACGACAATAAAAATTATTTTGAGTTTTCAGTGACGAGGCCTAAAACCTGAGACAGAAATTACTCAAAGACTGAGTATGAGAAACAAAACTTATACCTCCTCCTGCTTTTTCGGTTTGGGTTTTTTCCTCCTTTTCCTTCTCCTCCTCTTGGGAGGGGAGGATTTCTCTGCTGACACCTCATCCTCCGAGGTGCTGCAGTACCGGACCGCCTTGCGCCGCGAGGTGCGCACGGGCGGCTGGAGGTTAATCCCGGCATCCGCGATCCAGTCCGAGTACCGGCTCGAGGAATCACTGCCAGGGGGTCAGGGAAACAAACACAGAACCAAAGGGTCACTATCTCAGAATGCTGAATTCATAGAATCAATTGGGTTGGAAAAGATGTCCAAGATCATCAAGTCCAACCCTTGGGCCAACTCCAGTCCCTTTACCAGATCATGGCACTCAGTGCCACGGCCAAGCTCAGTCGAAAAACCTCCAGGGATGGGGAATCCACCCCCTCTCTGGGCAGCCCATTCCAATGCCTGAGCACTCTCTCTGCAAAGAATTTCTTTCTGATCTCCAGCTTCCATTTCCCCTGGCAGAGCTTGAGCCCATCGTGCCCCCTTGTCCTATTGCTGAGTGTCTGGGAGAAGAGACCAACCCCCACCTGGCCAGAACTTCCCTTCAGGAAAATACCAGCAGGTATCAATCGCTGTTGAAAGCGACAACAAAATCACTGCAGTTACTGCACCTGAAGTTTATTGTGAATTTTTTGGGAACGTGGTAATTAAAAGCACATTTCTTACAGAAACTGAAGTCTGGGGATTTCCAAAATCAGTCATTTTAGTCAAGAAAGTTGTGCAATGAAATTCTGGACTAGTTATAAGCCCTCCCTGAAGAACACAGCAGCCAAACACTGCTTAAATTCTTTAGTTATACACATCTCACAGCTACACATTTGCTGTCCCTCTCTCTGTATTTTTTAGTTCCAGAAAACAGATCTTAAAAAGCCACAATAAAATAGAGTTATCTAAACTTCAGTTCTACATAAACTAAAACCTTGCAAAAATGAAGATTTTTTTCAATAAATTTGGTAGAGTAAGGAACTGACTTTTGCTGCCTTACTAAAATAAACAAACCCAAACAACCGAAACCCCCTCAAAACCAAACAAAATCCCTCACAACATAAAAACCCAACAAAACAAAACACAGTATAATGTTCCAGACTGTCTTCTCTTTCCTTGCCATGTTGCAAAAAAAAAAATAGGGATTTGGAACTATATTAAAAGACAGAAGTATTTTGGTGAAATAGAACAGTAAATAACAATTTGATGTGTCAGTAAAGTGTATCAATCATAATACAGAATGTAATCCCAGCTGAGGCTCAGCACAGCTCTGAAGTTGTCAGAATTCAAGTAAAACTCATCATCAAGTAAAAACTGGGGTGTTTGTTCACTTTTACCTAGAACTGTTACTGTTGCTTTTCTTGTCACTTCTCCACTCTTCCTCTTCATCTGATGAGCCAGAGCACTCACTTTCTTCAGCTTCCTAAATTCAAAAATAAGCAGTCAATCCTAAATTTTCTCACAGCAAATATTTTAAAGGTTTGAAACATAAACCCACATTTATTGTCTGCATATTATCAAGTTAGGAAGAAATGTGGTAAGAAGTTGTTGAAATGGCAATCATTAGGTCGTGTAAAGTACATCAGAAAATCTCTCTCACAGAGAAGGATTTACTCACTGCAACAGGAACAGATCAAGAAAAATCATCACACCTCCCCTGCACACACAACATGGGGATATTCTGACACTGCTATGGTTTTTTTTCATTAATTATGCAAGTCACAATCAGGTGATTTTCTTTCCCCTGGTTTTAGTATCAACTGATTGACCAAGTACTAACTGAGTGTATTCTGGCATGTATTTTTTAAAATGCTAAATTAAATTGTGCAGATACATCAAGACATATCACAACTTCTGTGATTTCCTGATTGTTTTTCAGCAATTTATTTGCACCAACTTCATGTTTTAAATGTGTCTTCCAGAAGCATAATGCATTGCTCAAGTTCTATCCTGTCAAGCAAAAAAAAAAAATCAATAAAACCCTAATAAACAAGATTTAACTTGTAACTTCAGTTCTTCTCTTTAACTCTACCATTCATATGATATAAACCAAAAAACCCTGAACATTTATATAAAAGCTCAGATTTTTATATATTATTACTTTAAATATTAATACATCAAAGATCACTTTAAAAAAAAAGTATGTCTAATATTTACAGGACACTGCACACAACTCTCCTATTTGCACCTGGAATGTCAGGTGCCAAAAGTCTCCTGTCATCTCCCCTCCCACTTTATTTCCAAAATAAGAAAAACCTGAACTCTTCATTAAATTTAAGTGACTTCCAGTTTTCAGCCACACTGAGGCCGAGAGGCCAGAAGAGAATCAGTTTCTAAGCAATACCATTCCTTGTCTTATTTACAAGATTTCCTTATCTCCTGAACATTGTCCATTTTATCCAACCCTCTTCCTTATCAAAGTGACTGTTCCAACCTTCTCTACTCCTTTCAGGTCTTCCCTTTTTCCCAGCCTGAGACTATTTCCTTGTGTCAAGGTAAGAATTGCAGTCCCAGCAGAACTACCACTGATTTACAGCATCTGGTAACACAACAGCCCAAAGCTCCCTCTGCCCACAGCACAGTCCTGTGTCACAAATTTGGAAGGTTTTCACAGAGAAACGGCAAAATGTATCTAAAATCCAAACTTAAAAATGCATCTAAAATCCAAACTTAAGCTGAAGTCAACTGTCCATCAGATTTTTGCCTTGGGCTGTGGCTCTGGTTTAGAGGATTCCCAATAAACCAGTTCAGCCATTTATGAAATGCCAGGAAATAGTATTGTTATCAAAGGAACAAATACCAAAGCTTGAGAAGTGCCAACAGTGATGATTCACAGAGAAATACTTTTCCTTGGAAAAAGGGGGGGTTTGTTTGCTTGTTTTAAGAGGGAAAAGAGCACATTTAACTTCATTTATTGAAGAACTCAAGTTCAAAATCAGAACTCTCTCATAAGAGACCTCACCTGCTCTATCAAGCCAAAGCAGTTGTCCCTTTCCTCGTCAGAAGATTCCAGCTGTTCAATGTTATTCCGGGTTCGGTAATTGGAATATTTCCTTCTGTGCAGTCTCCGCTTAGATTGGATTAATGAGGACTCAGAATCACTCTGATTAATACAGGAAGGGAAAAAGCAGAAGTCAAATAAAAATATTCATGTGGCAAACTTTTCTGAGGGTGGAAGTGTGGCTGAAAGCGCTGCTGAATGTGAAACTGAAATGGCCTGATCACAAACAGCCTGACCAGGACAAAACTCCCTCTCACAAGAAGTAAATTCCCTATAAGTCAACAGTTTTAAATTTGCTGTTCCAAATTAAAGATTAATTCATTGTTGTAAGAAATTGCTCTTTATCAAGTACTGTGACAGTCTGTTCACATGACCTGATAAATACACTCACAGAATCACAAACAGTAACTGCCTACAATGTGCAATTCTGAGAGGACCAGAAATCACACTGTGGGTTGGCCTGGAAGGGACATCAAAGCTCTTTCAGTGTCACCCCTGCCATGGGCAGGGACACCTCCCACCAGCCCAGGGTGCTCCAAGACCTGTCCAATCTGGCCTTGGACACTTCCAGGGATGGGGCAGCCACAGCAACACTGGGCAACATGTGCCAGGGCCTGCCCACCCTCACAGGTGGAATTTTTTCCTAATATCCCATCTATCCCTGCCCTGTGGCAGTTTGAAGCCATTCCCCCTTGTCCTGTCCCTCCAGGCCATTGGAAATGGTCTCTTTCCATCTTTCTTGTGGCTCCTTCAGGCACTGGAAGGCCACAGTTACGTCACCCCAAACCTTTTCTTCTCTCCAGGCTGAACAATCCCAATTGTCTGAGCCTTTCTTTCCCCAACTCCCCTCAGTAAAGGGGATTCCACTGTAGAATTCTTCTGTCAAACTGTTTAATACTGCAAGACAGTTAATCAGGCCACAATCTTATAAAACCAACACAATAACCAAGTTTTCCTTCTCACCAAACTTCCACAAACCAGACAATGAAAAAAAGCACTTGAAACAAGGCAAGTCTGAAAAAGTTTCCCCATACACAAAACACTGCCATGTAAAATAAAATGACAAGGGAACAGTAATGTAGCCTGTAATTCCTCAAACACAGGACCCTGAACCATCTCACTTGCACCTCAGGGCAGTACCATGGACCTGCAACAACTCTGTTTCATGCAGTAAAACCAGAATGGCCTGAGAGCAAACCTGCCTTTTAAAATGAATCCGAAATACCTCAGATGGAAAGAGGTAAAGACTGAAAACAAAAAGAATTCCAGGTATTCATCAAAATAAATTGAACCCTGTCCTGCAATAATTGGAAGCTGAATCATGTGGGGCCTTTGAGGACCAGACCTACAGAAATACCTGCCTTCATTTCTTACACCACCACTTGTCCCTGGGCACAGAATGCCCATTTTCAAGGAGCTGCCACGTACCTTTTCCAATGACTCAAATGACTTTTTCTTCTCTGTTGCATAAAGATCTCTCTCTTCTTCCCCTTTTGCAATCCGATATTCTTCCAGCTTCCTACAAGAAGGTCAGGAAAATCCAATTCTGTAACTGTTTTGACAGTGCTGGTCTCTTTAAACGATCTATCTCAAAATTCCTAGTACCTAATCCCATTTCACTATTAATTTCAGATGTTATTATTGCTCAAACAACTCCTCTCATTTCCAGATAAAACATGGATATTAAGAAATTATTCCTTGCAAACGTCAAAATGCAACCAACTTTTCCAACCTAGTTTTTAATGCACATTTTCCCCTTTGCAATAATTCCATCTCCCAATACTGGGAATGTTTCTTAAAACCTTCAGAGGCGTAGTAGCACATAAGGCTGTACCATTAAAGAGAAATATTTAGCTGTTAATTCTCCTTTTTACTGATGAATCTCAGAATATTCTGAGTTGGAAGGGACCCACAAAGATCACCTTCAGTGACTGGCCCCTGTGGGGACTGAACCCACAACCCTGCCATTATTACCACCATGCTCTAATACTGACAGTCCTTCTGAAACCAACTGGTTTAGCATTTCAAGTGCTTGGTGCTACTTCTGGTCATAACAAACCACCCCCAAAATCCTCACAAAGAGCACCATCTTGCCCAACTCTTCCACGGAAATGGATTGGGCCTGTATCTTATTTTGAAGAAAGCAAGAATCTGGGTCATCCAGCTGGCCTGGAAGATCACAGAATTGACTGGGTTGGAAAGGACTTCCGAGATCATCAAGTCCAACCCTTGGGCCAACTCCAGTCCCTTTACCAGATCATGGCACTCAGTGCATTGAAAAACCTCCAGGGATGGGGAATCCACCCCCTCTCTGGGCAGCCCATTCCAATCCCTGAGCACTCTCTCTGCAAAGAAGTTTTTTCTGATCCCTAACTTCAATTTCCCCTGGCAGAGCTTGAGCCCATCGTGCCCCCTTGTCCTATTGCTGAGTGCCTGGGAGAAGAGACCAACCCCCACCTGGCCAGAACTTCCCTTCAGGGAGTTCTAGACAGTGATGAGGCAAAGATGATTTAAAACACTGAAATATAGGAGAATCATTCAGCTAGAGAAACTCCCACTTATTCTTGCTGAATGGCCTTTACAATTCAGAGTGTTGAGCCCATCTGACCAGGACACTGAACCACTTCACCAGCAGCTGTGGTTTAACAGCACCACATGCAGCAAAGTGATCCCTGCAGTGCCACCCGTGGCCCAGGAGGCTGCCACACACCTGAGGAGGCTCGGGGGGATCTCTGGCACCACCACCCTGCGCCTCCAGGCCTGCAGGTCCCTCTCCGTGGCCATCTGGCTGCGCGGCGCGTTCTGGTGCATCTGGCGCACGCCCTCCACCTGCCCACTGCGCCGCAGGCCGATGTTGGGCGGGGACTGGATGTCCAAGCTCGGCCTCCTGAAAGCTGAAACACACAAAACACAGACCCAGTTTCTCACCAGACTGCAGAGAATTGGAGCCTTTGTTTCTTCTTACTACAAGATAAAGTATTAACACTTTATATATTTTTATTGCTCTAAGTATGTGACTTAAAGCTCCAGAATTATCTGTGTCATGGAAAATGCAGAAATCATACAGAAAATACAGTGAGAACACAGAGACTTTAAAAACGGTTATGTCTGCTAATATGTTAACCCAATGGAAGGAAGTATGATGTGACACAAGGGTTTTCTTGAGCTATTTCAGGCAGCTCTGAGGCTGGTGAGGTTCTAAAAAGCACTTCTCTTAGAGCTGAGTGTAGAGAATTAAATATAAACTACCATATAGTTAAATATAAATATAATTATATAGCATTTATATGATTACACATTACATATGTACATAATTACACAATATATAAATATATATTTTATATATTATATAATTAAAACTACAAGGACACAGCTCAGAAAAGCATCTTGTTTAAATCTGTAAAAAAGGGTGAGGAGAAGCCAGTTTGAATAATGGCACAATTCTTATTTTGCAAAAAAATTAGTACTGAAAACATACTTATATTAACAAATATTTGCAAAAAAGAAGCATTGTATTTATTTTGCATAAATGTTATGTCAGTACTTTACAAATATTAATATTATTATATTAGTATGTAGCACTCTGTCTTGAGTTTAGGCTTACTTAGCTAAACCCCTAACACTCTCCACAAGGAATACAATTAATGTTGTAGAAAAGTGAAAAGCTTTGTTTTGGAATTTAATCACAGGAGTAGCAGTGTTTTAATCAATAAGAGTATCTCAATCTGTTATCATTATGTTAAAAGAATCTTAGTGCCCCAAACAGCAATAAAATTAAAACCTGCTTCAGTATTTCACACAGTGTAATAAAAATGGAGACAAAACAATCACCTAAGAATTCATCAGTGATTACCAACCTCTTCTGGGTGTTCCCTCCCCGTTCTGTGGGGCATTTGAAGCAGACTCTGGATCAGCTCCAGTCCTCTGATCCTGCTCCAGCTGTAGCTGCCTGATCATTCCATCAAGAATGCTGGGCTCCAGGCCCTGCTCATCCTGGTCAATGGTCTGCTGGCCAATCACTTGTTCAACCACTTCTCCATCACCTTGCAAGTGTAAAACAAACCCAGTGAGTGAAATTACTCCAATTGCTTACTCCAAGTGGGAATTCATGGAGTCTGCAATTCAAACACGGCTTGGGCACATCAGTGTCCACAGAAAAGAACTGAACAAGTGAACTGTCTGCAGTGAGATGGTTCTTACTTGTTGCCACATATCCAAGCTGAGGAATCAAATGTTCATCTGCACAGTTCTCTCTTCCTGGCACCAATCTTTGATATTTTGTTGGATGAGGGTTTCCATCCACATCCACTAAGAAGGGAGGGGGCATGAGATGAGGGGCCTGCTGAGTCTGCTCGTCCAGGACGTAGTTGTTGGAGTCTCGGATCAGCGGCCGATAGTCCGTGTGGAAGAACATCTGATCAGGAATCTGAAGGAAATTGCAACTTTATGTCACCAATTTGAATAAAAGAATATGCTTAAGAACAGAAAATAACAAATGATACTGAAGTATCTAAAAATCTCCTTAAAGGGCAAGTTCCCAAAGACAAGGGTTAGGCACAACTTCCATTAACCTGGATGGGTGTTGCAGTATCCCAATTTTTCACAGTGCTTTTGCAGAAACAAAATGCTTTTAGGTATCAAAAGCTGAAGTCATTCAAAGGAGAATCACTATTTTACACTTAGAAATGTTTTGTATCTCATTCTATTTTTCCCCTACAATTAAGAGAAGATTCCTTGGTTTCCACGCAAAGAAATCATTGCCTAAAGCTCAACATCAGCTCTCACAGTAAATTTCCTAATCACGAATTCTTTCTTAGTATGTGCCCACCTCGAAGTTTTTCCTGCAACTGAAAGTCTACTGAGCCCATGAGGCTGAAGGAAAATAGTTATATAAGTATCAGATCACAGTCAGAATCTTTGCTCCCTTGATGGGAAAGATGAAGAGAACAAGTTTCAATTTCAGCTAGAAATGTAGAGCAAGGAAAAAAATAGTTCTTTAAAATGAAATACACGGAATTATCATTTCAACCTGAAAACCCTGAGGGGAAGGAGAAGGAAAGAAGCAACACATGTATTTACCAAACCAAACAGCAAACAGGCTGACAGATTGTGGGGTGATGGCCCCTGATAAGCCTGGATGGGTTGAGGGAGACGCCTCAGCCCCTGGAGGGAGGCTCCAGCAGAGAACAAAAGCTTTCAAACTCATGAGATTAACGAAGGGTGGAGTGTTAAGAAATAGCACGGCCCCCCTTTGCGATATCTTCTATGACTGCTCAAAGGAGCCACCTCCCCTTGGGCATCTGTGCCACCCCACCAAAAGATTGACTTAGTCACACAAACCACATGAAAGAAAAAAAAGTATAAAAAGTGTTTGGAGTTTAAACTCCAGAGGAGAGGGGAAAATGCCAGTGTCTCTGTGAGGGTAACTGCGGCAGCTTGTCCTGTCTCCTCCTCCTCCTGGAACTATGTAGGGGTCAGCAGACCATGTGCTTTCTATTTTTCTATACTTCACTTTCTTAACTTTACTTTCTTGCAAAGCTTATTCCTTTATACATTCTATCTTACATCTTATGCTAACAGCTACTTTGATTCTTGATTTATAAGCATCTTTCCTGTGTTTTGCTGCCTTAATACTAATAACAGTAACTTGCTTCACACTTTGCTACTTTATATTGGTTATTGCTTTTTGCTATTCTTACTTTATAAGACCAGCTCTGGTTTGCAACTCCAGTAACTTGCTTTACTTTCAATGTGTAGTTTCCTTTTCAGCATGTGTGTTGATAAGAAGCAGCTCTGTTCTCTCCTTTTGTTTTGTGTTACAGAGTGGGGTGCAGGATATTTTATTGTCCTGTGTTACTGAGGTCTAAATAAGTGTTTTAGGTGGCTGTGTTTTGTTAGTAGTTCTTTGTTGCTGTGTTTTTGGTTAGTAGTTCTTTGTTGCTAGTTTCTGTCTGTTGTGAGAATGGGATACATTGCTGTATTGTTACTTGAGTTTAGTGTGTTTGTCTCTGTAAAATGTGCTTTGTGCTGGTTTCTTTTGGGGTCTTTTATTATCAATTAAATACAATCTTGCAGCTGAACGTTCTCACCGGCAAAGCAGAACCCACAATAACTGTCACATGTTTGTATTAATAAATGTTATTTCAGGAGCTGTTGTGGGGGACAGTTCTTTTCTGGCTTGTGTGGCTTAATATCAGAGGTCAGGAACTCTCCCAACCTGTGGGCTGTCCCTGTCCACAGACAGTGTTGGGGACATGAGGCTCTGATTGTCCAGAAGTGCTTATTGCTAATAATTTCTCCCTGGCTTAAGTGTGGTCCTCATAGGGGAGTCAAAAATCTTTCCAGCCTGTGTCCTGTCCAGAGTTCTGCAGGCAGTGCTGGGTTCATAAAGCTTTGATTACTCCAAGGGCACTTATAGCTAAAAACTTTTATTAATACAGTCAAGACTAGAAATCTTTGCATTTCTGTCTTCCTCCTCCCTTTCACATGACACAGATGAAAAGAGCAAAACATTTATTCCACACACTTTCCCAGCCTTTCCAAATTCACAGGGTTGGATGAATACTTTGCTTTTACTTATTTTCATCAACTCCTGTGAATTTGGGCTTGAATATGGAAAGGCCTAAAGAACTGCAAGACAAACCAGCAAATTATCCTTCCATACACTGGAATATATAGGCAATAGTGCAATAAACTTTGTGATGTGTTCCAATCCTTACACACTGAGCTCTTTTCAGAAATTAGGAAGTAATTTTGAGGTTGAACAATGAATGTGAGCTGTCCAGAAGGTGCAAATGTATTCCAGAAAAGTTCTTGGGAGCTGCTCCCCAGGGAATGTTAAGACACTGGTTGTTTCTGCTGTGCCAGGACCACACTAAGAAGAGAACCCACAGACCTCAAGGAATCCATTCTATTTAGGTCCTGTAACCACACAAAACTCTTTCACATGTGATGTCTTGAAGGAATTAATAGAACTAATCTAATTTCAGTCAGAAACCTGATACAGAGTTCTAATAAAAAGCTGAACTTACCTTTTCATAGGGCCTGCTGCAGCCAAACCCAAAGATCAGGAGATGCCCATGAGAATCTGTACATGCAAAATGCTGCCCATCTGGTGAAAATTTACAGTCAAAAACAGCACCATGTCCTTGGCCTTCAATCTGGATTGAAAGAAAAAACTCCCTCAAGATTATCTGACAATTATGCAGCATCAAAAATTAATTACTCCACCAAAAGCAATCATGCATCTTCTAAATAACCCCATTAAGGCACAAATGATCTTGTTACTTCAATTTATTTCTTTTCCCCTTGACATGTGAATTTAAATTCTCAACCACCCATTTTAAAAGACACACTAAAGGGTATGAAAATTTACTGTTCAGTGAAAAAAATTAAGAAATAAGGTGCTTTATAGGCTTTTTAGCTGTTAACACATTGCTTAAAGTAAACTGGAGCTAATATACATATATTTTGTTAAACCACTTTCAATAAAAACCCAGAGCTAAAAAAATTTAAAAATCCCTTTGCTACTTACTAACCAGGAAAAAAAAGGATTAAAAACACATATGAACATTAGATCACAACTTAAGTCTCAGAGAAAATAACTCAATTGAAAGTGTAAATCATGAGTTGTGAAATGGAGCAAATGGCATGGGAGGTCTCAAGAGCTGTTCCAATAAGTAATATAAGACTGTAATTTTTAAGACAGTGGGAAATACAAATATTTGCCCCCAAGAGTCTTGAAATTATTGTCTCAAACAAACTTTCAGATGGCACCTCAACTGAGGACAATGAATGAGGTGATCTTTAGTGACAAAGAGTGGAAATGCAGCAATAACCACGAAATTCAAAGATAAAAGCTCTAAGAAAAAAAAGAACACACAAGTTTTGCTAGTTTGGGGTTGGGTTTTTCCTCCAAAAGGTACAGGAGGGTGGGAGTGTTGCTGACAATTCCTCAAGCTGGTATGTGAACACGCTGTCACGTGCTGAGAACAAACTGTGCTTCAGGTCTTACCATGTTAAAATAATGCTTTGTTTTTGTGCCTTTGGTGATGTCCCATATGAAGATGTTGCCATCGTGGCCTGCAGACAGCATTATCCTGGAATCAAAGGGATGGGTCTCCAAGACAAACACTTCATCTGCATGGCCCTGAAATTTCAAATTGCACATCACGTGCCAACAAGGAAAATCCACATTAACAGGGTATTTACAGTAGAACCCAAAGCCTTGAACTGTCCTCTCTGGAAAGTTAAACCCCAGGCAGCCAGAGAAGTTTAACATGCAAAAGGTAATAATTCACTAGATTTAATAAAAAACTGTAGAAATATGGAGCTTCTGCCAAAGGAGCTTTTGCCAAAGTGGGGATTGGTCTCTTCTCCCAGGCACTCAGCAATAGGACAAGGGGGCACGATGGGCTCAAGCTCTGCCAGGGGAAAGTTAAGCTGGAGATCAGAAAAAAAATCGTTGCAGAGAGAGTGCTCAGGCATTGGAATGGGCTGCCCAGAGAGGGGGTGGATTCCCCATCCCTGGAGGTTTTTCAGCTGAGATTGGCCGTGGCACTGAGTGCCATGATCTGGTAAAGGGACTGGAGTTGGCCCAAGGGTTGGACTTGATGATCTCAGAGGTCTTTTCCAACCCAATCCATTCTAGGATTCTATGATTAATCATTTAATGGGCAAGTAATGCACAGAAATTTTGATTTATTCCACAGGAGATGCAAGTTCAGCAGCACCTGGGGAAAGGAAAGTCCAAATGCAAGAGGAAGCAGCAAGTCTTGGTGCAAAAAAAATCCAAGAAGCACCACACTTGCTGTATCATTGACCCAGAGCCTTCAAGGGAAATCAGATCTAATCATAAACCCAGCACACACAACATTGCAATTCTACAAAATTCCTCAAAAAGCAAGGAAAATGCCATACCACCAAGTCATGGAGCAACTGCCCTGTGCAGGAATTCCACACTTTGAGCAGATGATTGTTCACAGCAGTAACGACATAATTGTCATTTTGGTTCCAAGCGATCATGGTCACTTTGGGCTTCATAAATTTGTCTTCTTCTGCACACGTGTCACTGTTTTAAACAGGTCAGAGATACCTTTAATTAGCCCATTTCAATCTCAAAATACAGACAATTAAGCTGTTTTCTCATAATCTGACAAGAGAAGTGAAGAACTGAATTTGGTTTGAAACTTTTGTCCATAAACTTCCTTCATTTAAAGCAAATCTGGATTTTTAGCATATTTATTTTAGAGGACACGATAATCTCTTTCCCATTTGAGATTCCAGGCAAAAACGCTTTCCTTTTCCATGAAGTAGTCTTGGCTCTTCTACAATTAGAGTCCTAACACAAATCCCTTAAAATTTTGGACTTCAGTCAGGTTTTCCAACTGATTGAGAAGCCAATCTCTACATTAGCCAAGCTTTTTTTACTGAGTCCCCACATAAATTCAGTAAAGATAATATTTTGTTTCAACCTCAATCTACTTCCTTATTCTCTCCCCAAAATACACTTACAGGATACTGCAGCACTCCCTCAGCATTTTGGTGGAGTGAAGGAACAAGCTTTCATTGGAAAACACCTTCCCACAGGATTATCTGTGTTCCAGGTCAACCACAGGCCTCTCCCACAAAGACTTGCTCAACCACACAACCACAGTCAAATCTCAAATATTATTAATAACTCCTCCTTCCTTTGTGAAACCACATTTATTGTTCATGGCCGTGTTAGAAAAAGACCTTAACATCAGCCTCCAATCAGCCAGTGTACCCAAGGCTTGGCTTTTAATTTAATCACCTACAAATCATTTAATTAAAACCTCATAGAATCATCTGCAAATTAATTTCTGTTTAGTGTCTGGGGAAGCTGACTGAGCATTCTGTACTCCTGTAAATTATCCACCCTTCAGGTTTATCCAGCAAGTAACATCCTGCTCTTCATCTGTAATTACACTGCTCAGACTGTGCCACCAGCACTTCATTAATACACCTTTTGAAAACTACAAAATGAGAATAGTCAGAAAGATCAGTCCTTGAGGAAACCCCTGTGCCATTACCCTCTCCTGGAAACAGGTTAATTACCACCTATTTTATTTTCACTGATGTAAAAATATTTCTCCTGTGACATACCAGGTGTCTGACTGAAACTCAGACAGAGAAGGGAGACTGCACTATCTGTTCACCTTTTTCCACATTTGACAGCTTTGGAAACTCTCGTGCATTTCCCCAAGCACAGACTCAAATTCAGCAATTATTTATTACATCACCAGAACGCTCATTTTACGCCCTCCAGAGACCACAGAACTTGATCATGATGTTGCCAAGGCTTAACTTTAGTTTGAGTAATTGAGTTTTTCAATCTGACTTTACACAGCAGAACAGAAGAGATAAAGCCTTCACCTACCCCAGCAATCGATCAGACATATCCAACAAAATGCTCCTCCACTCCGCCTGCTCAAAGCGCCAGATCCGAGCGGTGCCATCTCTGCTGCCACTTATGAACCTGGACAAGCATTAAAAGAGATTTAATTTATCCTCAGATAATTTGCTTTAAAGTATGTTTAGAATTACACACCATCATAACATCAATTCTGCAATGGAAGACTGATAGAAGTGAAACCTTCCCACTTGTGTGCAAGGGAATTCTTTTCAATTACCTGTCCATTAATTGTCTTTCCATAAAATCAGGAAAGTTCTTCTTGACTGAAAAACTGAATAAAGTTGTCAAGACATGGAGAATAAAGAACCAAGTTCCAAAGTTAGACTCAGTTCACAACTGCACCCTCAACTTCTCAGCTGCAATACTTTAATGAAGTGTTATAAGTAATTGCAGAGTATCAGATACTGAAGTAGAGGCAAGAATAAATCAGATGGAAAGGACTATAAATTATCTTTGACCACTTTCCCTGCATTTTCCCCATTTCCTATAAAATACTTCCTGAAAGCAAAAGGGAAGGAGAGGGAAGAGGAGGTTTATGAAGCCTCAAATACATTGGGCATATCAAAAATGGGAATATTCCTCCAGGTAAATGAAACCCCAGGCAGGCAAAAGACATCATCTAACAAAGATTAATACACAGCTGAAACTTTCCTGGATCAATCCAAATTTCCCCTCTGAGTTTTAAATAAGTAGATTTTCCTGCTGGAAACCTCCAGACAATAACAGAACATTAATTCAAAAATGATACATTTTTTTGTCCACATTTGAGCATCTTTCAACATACCTGTCACCACTGTTAGAGAACTGAATGCTGTCAACTTTGTCCTGTAAGAAAAGTGGAGTGAGTTATTTTATTTTTTAAACAGGAAATACTGTTTTTGAGAAACCTGAGCTTAGTAAAAATCTGAAACAATGAAAAAACTGCATAACTTGTAATTTCTAAGAGTTTTAACTGCAAGGCAAACCAAGTCCAACAAATACTCCCCAGAATTCACTAATCATTAATGTATTTAAAATGTATGTTTTAAAAACTGCCCAAGTTAAATATGAAGGATTAACAGATTAAATAATCTGGCAGCCAAGTTAATAATTTTGAATGTATTTCCAATACCATAAGGCAACTACAATGGTGAGGAATGTGCTGTTCCCAATCCTACTTACGTTCCTCAAAGAAATAAACTACTAGTTATTAGTTTTTATCACAATAAAAACTGCAGGGAAAATGGGTAACAAATATAAAATTCTCTGCGTACAAAATAAGAAATGATCAAGCCTTATCACTGCAACATAAAGCCAGATTCAGTATTAGAGAAAACATAAAAAGTCAAACAAAATTAATGAAGAGTATTGAAACAAACCCACTCCCAATATTACCTGTGACTTCAATACTGTTTGAAGTGACTAATTAACTAATTACTCACAGCATGGCTTTCCAATTCAGCGATTTTCTCAGGTGTTTCAGAGCCAAAAAAATACATCCTGATGACATGGTCAGTGCTGCCAGTTGCTAAAAACATACCACCTGTAACAATCAGGCAATAATTAAGCTACTGTGTATGAAGTTAAAGCAGATCACCAACATTTCTCAGAGGTCTGGTTTAAATTTAAAACCCCACAATATTTAAAGAATGGCACATTTTTATGCTCTTCCACTGATGTATAAATGTGGAAGGAAATCCCCCTCTTGCCTCAGGAAGTTTTCTCAGCCACAGTAAAAATAAATCAGTTACAAAGATTTTAAAATACATAACTAGGGCAACACTGAAACTTGTAACACTGAATTGCACAGAGAAGCTTTTCATGATGGGGAATGTGGCTCTGGATAACCAGAAGTGTGTAGATGACTCTCTCTCTGTAGCCTGTGCCTCATTTGTGCAAGTGAATTGCTTCAGAAGGGGGTAAAAGGGGGAATAAACCAGTAAAAGTGAAGTACACCAGTATAAACACACCAGTATTTAGCTGTGGTGGCAGCAATTCCAAGATCTGCCCCTTGGCAACATGAAAAAAAAATCCCAAACACTATCCCAGGCTCTATCCTGACACTATTAACAAGCAACAAGACTTTAATCAGTGTTTTATTTCTGAAATTCCCAGAAAGCCACACGAACTGAAGGAAAGAAAAGTTCAAGCCAGGAGTGAGGCACAATTATAGACACTTTTGGGGATCCTCAAGGAAAGAAGGATCTCTGTGACCACCCCTGGCACTGAATCAGGAGCTCCTGCTGGCAGGAACCACTTCCATTGTTGCCCGTGGTATTTTAAAGAACTGATTTTGCCAATCCCTGATGTTACACCAGATAAAAAAATAAAAATCCAGCAAAGAGGGACAAAACATCAGATGACTTACTCCTGTGAAATCACCACTTTCTTCAACAACCTTTCACTCTCTGCTGAACAAAGTCCCGTTATTTAATTATGTCCTGGCTAACAATAAACATCTATACAATTATTTACTAACAGTTACAGGTTTTGTCCATTTTAAAGCTGTCCCAAGCAAGTTTTATAGTTATACTTCAGAGGAAGGAGGAGAAATCACTCCACCTGTACGTGACTTACCCACACTGAAGGAAGAGCAAAGCATCTGGACCCCTGGCCTGGGTTTCTCTGTGAACTTCACTGGCCGGTTGCTTAAAAAGAAAAGATGTTTTGAACAGCCCACACCACCCAAAACTTGGCTTTTACCAACATTTCCAAACACAAAGGGATGTTTCTTCAAAATTCTGCATAACAGGACACAATAAAGTAACACCTGTAAATCTCTGAGACCTTCCAGTGCTTCAAGTAATTGAAGTCCATGCTTGAACCAATTTCTATCCCATACAGCTCTCTAAATTAATTTCTGAAGGAAAATAATTAAGGATGCAGCTTAAACACTCTCCTCTTTTACAGCCTGTTATGGGTTTAGCTAGGCAGGCCTAAGTTTAGGCTTTAGATTTCAGATTAGGCCTGGGACTGTGGGCTCACACAGCCCTAAGATGCTATAAAAGATTATGCCTTTTACAGTTTTTGCTGTAATTTTGCTACCTTAAGATCACAAGTTTGAATTAAAAAGCTAAAATATAATAATAAATATAACCTGCTTTCTAAGATATTGGGGTTTTTTAATGTATGTTCTAATGCAAAATGCATGATTTTATACCAACACCCAGGATATGGCACAACATTAGACACAGACTGATCATCTCAAATCTTTACTTTCTGGTAATAATCTAATTTTTATACAAATAAAGAGTAATTACATATAGAACATGTAAAACTACCCTACATGCATATTCTGCATGGATGCTCTGGAAGAGACATCCTAAAGCTACAGGACTGTTGGAAACCCAACACAAATTTATTATACTTTATTATACTTTGAAACATATTTACACTTCCAGCCACTCTTGTTGTCCTACACACATTTGTACTTTTAATACAGTAAGAAGTTAACAAATCTCCCAACTAATCTCCCAGAAGAATGTGGATTTGTAAAGGATGTAGTTAGTGACATTACTCTAAAATAATTAAGGAATGCATTATTTCCACAGCATTTTTTAATCACAAACCCCAATTTCTTTTAGCTAGTCAGTTAAAACCACCTGAATTATTTTACTCAAGCAAAGGATGGCACAAGAGGTTTATCAGCAGCTCATTTACATACTTGAATTTCATGGAATCTGTATCCCACTGCCAAAAGCAAACAGTTCCATCTGCACCAGTGGAGACCATGTATCTCATGGAGCCTTTCACCATGGGACTAAACTACAGAGAAAAAAGTGAAAACAGACACACACTCAAAGAGGTATTTAAAAACTGGTTATGAACTCAACAAAGGTTAATCTAAAACCTTGATTTACTTTGGATTTCCTTACATTAACTCTTCCTTTAGCAGTTTCAAACTGTCATTTTTAGTGTTTACAAAGTAGTATCTTCCACACTTTAAAATAACTTTGTGGTCTATGCTTCAATTATTGCAGTATATAAAATCAGTTTGTTCAGTGGTTTGCTTTTGAAGTATTAACTCACCACAATAATTCACTGAAAATTTTGTCAAACTGAGTGAAAAAATGAAGTTTGACTAGATAGATGTACTTTAAAAATTCTTTAATTAAGCAGAGAATGAGTTACGAGGTTTGAATGAACTCAGGGTCACCTGATTTTATAGGAATTCTTTCCTTAAGATATGCAATTATTACTGACCAATTCTTCAGAAAACTTCACAAACCCCAGGTTGATTAAACTGTTCACCAATTATTAATGTTGGAACCAGTCAAAAATTGTAAATAGTGCAATTACAGTCTTATTAAGAAAGCTTAAATTAAAAATATCCACACACTATAATAAAACAAGCACCCCAAATAAATACTTTGGCATTAAAATACAAAAAAAAAATGCAGTGAATGCCACAGAAATTGCAGATATGGAGATTACTCTCAGAGGCAGAGAAAAATGCAAAATTATTTGTTTACACTGAGCTTCACAACTCAGTCTTCAGCCCTCAACATAAGTGCTTGGTCTCCCTGGAAAACACTCCAAACCTGAATATTGAGCTATTTGTTTGTGTGTTAAAGAAGGAATTACAAAGGCCAAAATGAGATGAATCCAAAGGAGCACCAAGAGCACATCATGTGTCACCACACCACATTCAAATTTCAATACACAGTATGATACACTGAACATCTTTGTGCTTCTCAAATAACTCCTATTTTTGAGATTAAGACAAAAAACCTGTGTCACAGCAGTGGGTGGAATCATATGGTGGATCAGGACACTCATCCACACAAATCAGCCTGTTGAGTCTCCAGGAACAGACAACAGGAGGATATGGTACTTCCCAGATTCCCTTCAGTCCCAACTGCTCAAATAATGTAAATAATGATCTTTAAGTGAAGAACAGGCACTCAGCAATAGGACAAGAGGGCACGATAGGCCCAAGCTCTGCCAGGGGAAATTGAAGTTGGAGATCAGAAAAAAATTCTTTGCAGAGAGAGTGCTCAGGCATTGGAATGGGCTGCCCAGAGAGGGGGTGGATTCCCCATCCCTGGAGGTTTTTCAACTGAGCTTGGCCGTGGCACTGAGTGCCATGATCTGGTAAAGGGACTGGAGTTGGCCCAAGGGTTGGACTTGATCTCGGAGGTCTTTTCCAACCCAATCCATTCTATGATTCTAACTCCTGTCATGATCTTCAATTACATACTCAAGAATCCCAGACAGGCAAGCAATTAATTTAAGTAGGTTTATATTGTTGCTTAATTTTACTAATTGTTAAGATTTTAAGATTCCCACAGAAATAATTCCAGGTAGAAACACTTAACCCCCCTACCTGTAATGAGGTAATGGACCCTGTGTGCCCGTGCAGGACGGCAACTGGAGCACAAGTTCTCAGACACCACACTCGGATCATCTTGTCACAGCTCCCGGCTGCAATCATGGTGTTCTCATAGTTTACTGCCATGTCAGAGATCTCTGCTGAGTGGCCTCGTAATGTGGCAAATAACCTGCCATTGTGAGTCGACCAAATCTTCACCAGACAGTCATCTGAGCCCTGGAAAGAAAGGCTTAGTAAGGACAACAACTTCTTAAATGTTTCTGGCCTTTGATTACATCAAATTTTTCCACAGTGAGGGAGTTAATCAGCTACATTTTAGCACCACTGATAACCAGCTCCAGAAGCTTTAGCACAACATTAATTGTGTGAGGCCACACCTTGAGTGTTGTGTTCAGTTCTGGGCCCCTCAGTTGAGGAAAGATCTTGAGGGGCTGGAGCGGGGCCAGAGAAGAGCAACGAGGCTGGAGAAGGGACTGGAGCACAAGTGCTGTGGGGAGAGGCTGAGGGAGCTGGGGGTGTTTAGCCTGGAGAAGAGGAGGCTCAGAGGTGACCTCAGCACTGTCTGGAACTCCCTGAAGGGAAGTTCTGGCCAGGTGGGGGTTGGTCTCCTCTCCCAGGCACTCAGCAATAGGACAAGGGGGCACGATGGGCTCAAGCTCTGCCAGGGGAAATTGAAGTTGGAAATGAGAAAAAAATTCTTTGCAGAGAGAGTGCTCAGGGATTGGAATGGGCTGCCCAGAGAGGGGGTGGATTCCCCATCCCTGCAGGTTTTTCAACTGAGCTTGGCCGTGGCACTGAGTGCCATGATCTGGTAAAGGGACTGGAGTTGGACCAAGGGTTGGACTTGATGATCTCAAAGGTCTTTTCCAACCCAATCCATTCTATGACTATGATTCCTTGCATCCATCTAGAACTGTTTTCAGACTGGGATGTATTTCAACAACTTACAGTAAATATTCTGTGTCCAGTCCTATCAAATGCAACACAATACACAGAGGAGAGGTGGCCAAGGATCCTTCTGTGCATCTTGACATGCTGGTACATGGTTCCTGGGAATGAAGTGCTGAACTTGGCATATCCAGTTAACTGCTTTGCTCGATGCACTTCCACTGCAAGACAAAGAAATCACAACATGTTCATATATTATTCTAAACCATAATTTTATTCAACTGCTCAGGCAACCAACAGCAGGACAAGAGAGGATGGGCTTAAGCTCTGCCAGGGGATGTTTAGTTTGGATATCAGGAAGAAATTCTTTACAGAGAGTGGTCAGACATTGGAATGGCCTGGCCAGGGAGGGGGTAGATTCTCTAACCCTGGAGGTTTTTGAGGTGAGACTGGACGTGGCACTGAGTGCCATGATCTGGTAATCAAAGTGGGGTTGGATTAAGGGTTGGACTTGATGATCTCAGAGGTGTCTTCCAACCCAATTGATTCTATGATTCCATTAATATATTACTTAAAGACTAACTAGAAGTGACTTTCAGATTTCATTAAATCAGGTTTCTTCGTATTTGCAATTTTTCTGTGTGTGAAAACAGTATTTTAACAGCAGCAGTGGTGAGAGCTGAGCAGAGCTTACCAAGGTTGGGTGGGGTGCCATAGTTCACAGGAATTTCAGGAGGTCTCCCTCGATGAAGAGCAGCAAATGCAGAGCCTTTCCACACAGTGTTCCTGCAATCTGTAAAACCACTTGGGTGAAATTCATCATAAGCACACGTCAAATATTCCAAGAGCTGCAGTTCCAAAGAGCCCATCTAAAATTGGCCTCACAGGACTGAACCCACAAAAAAAACCAGGAATGCCCCAAATGGAGCACAAGTCCTATGGGGAGAGGCTGAGGGAGCTGAGGATTTTTAGCCTGGAGGAGGCTCAGAGGTGACCTCAGCACTGTCTGGAACTGCCTGAAGGGAAGTTCTGGCCAGGTGGGGGTTGGTCTCTTCTCCCAGGCACTCAGCAATAGGACAAGGGGGCACGATGGGCTCAAGCTCTGCCAGGGGAAATTGAAGTTGGAGAGCAGAAAAAAATTCTTTGCAGAGAGAGTACTCAGCCATTGGAATGGGCTGCCCAGAGAGGGGGTGGATTCCCCATCCCTGCAGGTTTTTCAGCTGAGCTTGGCTGTGGCACTGAGTGCCATGATCTGGTAAAGGGAGTGAAGTTGGACCAAGGGTTGGACTTGATGATCTCAGAGGTCTTTTCCAACCCAATCCATTCTATGATTCTATGAAAACTTTTCACCAACATTGCAGCACCAGAGGAGAGAAAAACCCATTTAACAGAGTAACAGAAGGAGGAAAAACCAACACAATCAACCATCAAACTCTGAAATTACTCCTAAATGTTGGCACCCCTGCAGTTCACGCAATGCAAAACTGACTTTTCCACTCAATTTTTGCTACTTGTTCTTAGTACAAAGCTTTTAAGGTTTTTAATATTTTCATGATAATTTATTCAGAAATTTAATTAATATTGAGTAATATGAAATTATTTAACTAATAGCTCTCAAGACCCTTCCAGTACCTAAAAGGGGCTTACAAGAAAGCTGGAGAGGGGCTTTTCACAAGGCCATGGAGTGACAGGACAAGGGGGAATTGCCTCAAACTGAAGGAAGGCAGGGTTAGATTGCTCTGGGAAGAAATTCTCGGCTGTGAGGGTGGGCAGGTCCTGGCACAGGTTGGGCAAAGAAACTGCAGCTGCCGCATCCCTGGAGGTGCCCAAGGCCAGGGTGGATGAACTCTGAGCAGCTGGGGATACTGGAAGGTGTCCCTGCCCATGGCAGGGGGTGGAATGAGATGAGCTTTGAGGTCTCTCCCAGCCCAAACCATTCCACAATTCCAAGAGGTTCTTTCTTAAAAAAAAATCCCCAAACTGACAGTTATTTTGACACACTCATCCTGATTTAACTGCAATCCCAATTTCCAGGACAGAAGAGTCCCCCCCATCATTCCCTGTGCATCCTTTAGAGCAAGCAGGGCAGGTAAGTGTAAACACAACAGTGTCCCCTAAACCAGTCCCACATCCCAGTTCCCAGCTCTCCCCAACAGAACTCCACACAGAGCTATAAACCCCAGACACAAAGAGGGAAGTGTAACACTAAAAGCCACTCTGTGTCCAAGTACCTGCTTATGCATTGCCAACCATTCCCTAAATTATGGATAAGAACTTTCCTCACTGCATGGACAGAACTCACAGGTATTCCAACACTCCTAACTATGCACATCTAACACTGACCATACCCATTCCAGATAAACAACAAGCCTTACCTTTTGCTGTCCGCAACAACGACTGTCTCCCTGCACCAAGCAAGGAATTGACTCTGGAAATGCTGGGTGGGATCTCCTTATCCAGGATAGGCCCAATCCGCTTGCAAATTTGTAATAAATGATCTGGAGCCACATGTTTGTTGGACAGCACCTGGCAAAAAGGTAAGGTTTAAAAAATATGAATGGTATATCCTGGATAGATGACCCTAAGAGCATCAACATTCACAGGTGTATCAAATAAATTAAAGTTTTAAGTTCCACTTAGAAACCAAAATCAATCCTTTTAAGCTCTGATCTAGTAAATTCAGTGAGTATTCCACTAGCAAGGGAGAGCTACAGTAAAAATAACTGCAGTAAAGTTACTCACTGCACATCAGTATTTTACTTGTAATAACCACCCCTGTGGCACCCACTTGTGAGGGACCCTACAGTGACCCTCTTTGCCCAACCCACACAATTATTTGTATTAAAAATACAGAATATGATTCAAACCCTCATAACTCCAGATCATGGAGAATTTGGGTGTAATCTATCACAAGAATTTATGCAGCTATCACTTCAGCCACACAGCACCTGCTCAGTGAACTGCAAAACAGGAGGTTTGAGTACAATCTCCCTGGAAATAGCTTCCTTGAAAAACCAGTACTACATAAGTCTGCCCTACTTCCTTGAACCAAAAGGATCTAAGCAGTCATCCCTACATTCAGGAATTATCTCGCACTATCTGCATCAAACAGCCTAAAAAAAACCCACTCCCACACACACTCAGATGTCTCAGTCAAGATGTGTGCAGGTTTTATTTTTCCCCCTTTTCTTTCTGAGAGTTCAATGAAAAGAAATCCTTATCCTGTTTAAGTCCATCACAGTAACACAGAAATTTAAGATGCAAAGTAGGATTTACACGGCCTTGAGCAAACCAAACCATCGGAATGAGAAAGTGAAGCTGTTGGGGAGGTGAATCCTCCACTCTGATCTGGCCACGCACAAACCAGTCAGACCCAGCAGCCACTCTGCTCCTCCAGCTCCCAGACAATTCCCAGCCAATCCATCCAGGAGAGGCACAAGGCCACACCAACACAGGTATGTGGCCTCCTGCCCAGGTAGCTCAGCACACAGGCAGAACCAGCTCGTGCTGCTGATGCTGTTCCTGGGCTGAATGACTGAGCTGGGCTGAGCCACGTCCTGACAGGGCTGATCTGCTCAGAACGGTGGGAATAAAAATACATCAGGTAAGATCTGGGTAGCAAAAAGCTGCCCAAATGCACACTGAGTATTGGGAATGCACAATTTAATCCACAGCCCTGCACTTGTTTTAGTAATAAAAATCCATGTATGAAGCTGGTGGGGGTACAGGTTGTATTCCTGATGGGGTGGTGAGGTGGTAACATCAGTAAAATAGTTCACATGACCCCTCAGGCAAATACATGACAACTGGATGCTGAAAATCAATTATCAGAAAGAGATTGGGCAGTCCAAAGATTACAAAATGCACTTTTTCAGCATTTCTTTACCTATTTTGCCTCTTGAATTGGTACAGAACAGCCCCAGCCACAACGTTCAGGATAGAAAGCTCAGCACACTTTCTGCCAAGCATTAAACCCGTTTTTGTTTTTATGCCATCAGCAGGAAGTGCATATTCCAAATGCAATCCTTGCCTGCAAAAACCTTGCAATCCCTTTCCTTTTCAAGTAGTTTCACTCAAATTTTGGAAGGAACAGTTACACTAATGTAAAATGAAATGCCATGATGACACAGAGAAGTAACTACACCCCAAGGCTGCAGTTTGTGGTCTCTGCAAGTTCAGAGTGAGACCAGAGGGACAGAACAGTCTCAAAGCCCCTCAAAAAGCAGAAACTAAAACGTTGAGAAGATTAATTTAGATATTCTGAAATACCAGTGCCCTGTGCAGAGATTTCTTTTAAATTGTGCAGGAAAAAGAGGCAGAAGCAGCATATGTTGAAAAATTAATCTGACAACTGTACAATAATCACAGTTAAACACTACTCCTGAAGTCAAAAGAATCCCCACATGGCATCTCCCAACACCCCATTTTTTTGTCAGAAGAAATGGGGTACAACAATGAACCAACCTCCCTACAGACCTTTTGAAACGTAATCCTACTTTTATCTTTGCTAAATTTGAGTCAGAGATTGAAAATATTCCTGTTTAGCAAGACTAGGCTTGTTAGTGACTTAAAATACTAACCTAAAATCTCGTTTGCTCAACTGACCACACTTGACAAGGAGAGGAAATGGAATCAAATTTATCATTTTAAGCAACACTTGAATAATTAACAAAATGTTTTAAAATTTCATTCCTTTTCTAGACAAATATGATCTTCCAGTGCATCACAACAGGGATTTAAATACAACAATCAGTCAATTAACCTGGAATGGCCGAATCCTAAGGGGGGGGGGGAAACAAGAATGAACATCTCTTTAAAGAAAACAAAACCAATTACAATAAGGCAAAATAAAAATCACACTGGGCAGGCACCCCCAAGCCAGCGCTTTGTGAGATTCAAAGGCCACTACACTTGGCCATTTAAGAAACAGCAAAATTAAGCACCAAAACACAGCTCTCCCTTCTGCAAAGACATCCAGACCAAACCACCCCATGCCTGGAAGGCAGAAGGGGCACATTTTGTGGAGAGACCTCTCCTATCTTTCCAACATGAGGAAACAAAGCAATGACCAGCGAGGAGCCAGAGATAACGAGCACATTCACAGCCACCAGGATTGCCAATCCTCGGTTTCTGAAGAGCGATTTCATTTCCTAATCTGTTGGAGGGGGCTGAAAGAAGCCAACCAGAAAATAAATACCGACAAATCACAACGTGCCTCACAACCTTGGCCCTGAAACTCCGAAATGAAACCTGGCTGCAGATTGGCTCCTGCCTGCCTGTAGGCAGTGGCATGTACCACTGCACAACGCCAAGCTCCACCTCTGCTATGTAAACAATATCCTCAATTTAAACCACCGCTTGTGTTTTTGTTAGTCTGATGTAAAGAAATTAAAGGCCCTTTCTAAAGTAATTCAAATGTCCAGAGCCAGAGCGATACCGGAAGGTGAAGCTTTGGGCCTACTTTTAAAGGTAAAGGGTCTAACATCAATGTCAACATGGTAATTCAAAGGGGTTTTTAAAAGATAAAAGTCTCACCAATTCTTCATAACTTCTGTAATGCTCATTTCCTTGCCAATCCAACCTTTTAGGAAGCAACTAAATAAAGGAAAAACAAAAAACGTGAGCGGTTAAAGGGAAAGGAGGGTTTATAGACCACATCCAAAACAATGTGTGTTGAAGGGGGGGAAAAGTTGAGACAGCGGCAGAAACTTGAATGACTTGCAAAGGAAACTTTTAACTACAGCAAGATTTCATCAGAGCCCACACAGACCTGGTGCTGCTCCAGCTCCTGCACCAGCACCTGCGGAGGAAAGGGGACAAAAAACACAAGAGTGAGGGACGAACCAGGGTTCGACTTGCCCAGCGCGGGGGGCGCGGCTGCCCCAGCTCCCCCCGGCCCTCCGCGGGCAGCGCGGGGTCCCCGAACGCCGCACTCACCTTCAGCGCTCTCCGGCAGGGCCCGGTGCTCAGGAACCGGGCGATGAGGAAGTAAAGCTCTACAAGAAACACAGGGAATGAGAGAGACACGGGGGATGAGGCGGGGGGCGGCCGTGCCCCGTCCTGAGGGGAGGGGGGGGGCAGGAAGATGGCGGCACCGGCGGCACCTCCTCACGCCGCGTTACCTGATTCAATGAGCGGCAGCGACGCGCTAGAGCTGGAAGAGGCCGCGGGCTCGGCCATGGCGGGCTGAGGGCGGCGGGCCCGGCTCGGCACGGCGCTGTCAGCGCCTCCCCTCCCTCCCTCCCGCCCCTCACGGCCGCCCCCCCGCTCCCCTCAGCGCTCCCTCCCTCTCCCCCCTCAGCGCAGCCTCGGCGGCGCCTCCGCCATCGCCGCCGCAACACGCGTCTCGGCGCCTCCGCGACACCTCCGCCGGGCGCGCCCGCGGGGGGGCGGGGGAAAAATAGTCCCCGCGCTCCACCGCGCTCCGGGAGCAGCGGGGAAACGGCGGAACGCGCGTGTGGCGGCGGGGAGGGAGAGGGGAAGGAGGCGGAGATTGCGGCGCGGGGGTTGGCGGGGAAGGAGCGCGGTGAGGGACAAAGAGAGGACCGGACGCGGAAGGATCGCGTGGGGAGGGCAGTGGTAAGACGGTTGTGGGCGGGGCCGGCGCACCGTGAGGTGGCGGCGCTAGGGGATGGCGGGGAAGCGGTGGCCGCGGGGCTGCTCCGATCGCCCCCGGGAACGGCGGGGCTGCCGCCGCCGTCGCGGTGCTACCGGGACCGGACAGCCCTCCCAGGGACCCGCGGCGAGGCCTGAGGGCCGGCTGCCCGCTGCGATGCGGGGATGGAGCGGGCACCGTGTGCGGCGGGGCCAAGGCCTCGCCGCCAGTGCTGTGTCCAGTTCTGGGCCCCTCACTGGAAGAAGGACATTGAGGGGTTGGAGCATGTCCAGGGAAGGAAGGGAGCTGGGAAGGGGTTTGGACATCAGGCTGACAAGCGGCTGAGGGAACCATGGGGGCTCAGGAGGGAGAAAGGGAGGCCTCAGTGGGGACGTCCTCGTTTTCCACAGCTCCCGACGGGAGAGGGGAACCGGGAGGGATCAGGCTCTGCTCCCAGCGATAGAACAAGAGGAAAGGACCTCAAGCCGTGCCAGGGCACGTTCAGGTTGAACATTGGGAAGAATTTCTTCCTGCAAAGGGTGGTCAGGGATTGGAAGGGGTTGCCTGGGGAGGTTTGGAGTCCCCAGCCCTGGAGGTGCCCAGGGCAGGACTGGCCGTGGCACTCAGTGCTCTGGGCTGGGGGACAAGGTGGGCATCAGGCACAGCGTGAACTCGATAATCTCAAGACATCTTTTCCAAACTAAGTCTGATTCAAGTGCACTGCCCCACACAGTGCCCAGTGTGCCCCAGGCCAGCAGAGAGCTGGAAGCATCGGTGCTGTGCCCATGTTGGAGGAGCTTGGAAATGGCCCGGACTCCTCCCGTGCCAAGGGAGTTCGTGCCCCAAACCCCAGCTCGGGGAGGGGCATTTTCCACCCCACTACGGGCAGCAGGGCTGAACTGACACCACCCATTAAAAACCAGCAGGTTTGCCCCAGTGCCAACTCCATCCCACCCTCACTTTGGGAACCAGGATTTTGGGATTTAGCAGCCAGGACAGGGAGCTGCTGGAGTGAGGCCAGAGGAGGCCCCAGGATGGGCAGGGGATGGAGCAGCTCTGCTGGGAGGAAAGGCTGGCACAGCTGGGATTGGCCAGCCTGGAGAAGAGAAGCTTTGGGGTTGACCTAACATTGTGTCCTTCCAGTGCCTGAAGGAGGCGACAAGAAACATGGAGACTCTTTGCAAGGGGCTGGAGTGACGGGACAAGGGGAATGGCTTCAAACTGCCAGAGGGCAGGGTTAAATGGAATATTAAGAAATTGTTCCCTGTGAGGGTGGGCAGGCCCTGGCACAGGTTGCCCAGAAAAGCTGAGACTGCCCCATCCCTGGAAGTGTCCAAGGCCAGGTTGGACAGGGCTTGGAGCAACCTGGACTGGTGGGAAGTGTCCCTGCCCCTGGCAGGGGGTGGAACAAGATGATTCTCAATGCCCCTTCCAAGCCATTCTGTAATTTACCTTTTTTCCCTCTCACAGTTGTTTCTCACCTATGCCCAGCATGAATTCTGATGCAAACAGCAATGGCTGTACTTGTATTATATATTTGAAATCCAAGCTGTTCTTTCCTTACTCCATTCCCCACCTGTGATACCTTGAAATGCATTTTAAGAACCTTTGAAGTAAAATATCTTTAGGTATTATTCCCTTAACCCAAACAACCAGTAGCAGCATTTAAATAAAGCAGAGTAACTTCCAATAAACTTGTTTTGTTCTCTTCCTGTTGTATTTTGAATGGGCTGGTGCTCCATCATGGATGTGTCCCACAGTGCTGGATGCACATCAGCTCTCACTCCAGTCCTTAAGGTGCAGAGCAACTATCTTTGGTATCACACACGACAGAGCAACATTAGGGAGAAGTTACAATATTTAAGCAGTGGATAATAGATGTTAGATGTTGAAAGTTCAAAAGTTCATGACATCAGAGACCCAAAACACATGAAAAAATGGCACTCTGTAAAATCAGCCAAGAGAGATTATTTTGGGGTATTTACCTGCAAGTTTATTACTCATTTAACTGGTGGGTTTGTCAAATCCAGAGAGTAAAGAATGTCATGGGGTTGTCATGTTACTATTAAGTTAAGCCAAAAATAAGGTCAGTGGAAGGGGATGTTGGGGGAAGTGAGTTAAAAAAGTGGCATAAATGTACAGATTTGAAATCTCAACTCGAAGCCAAAGCCAGGTGTGCTCTGCCAGGAAGACACTTGTGGAACTGGACCAGGAGCATGTTGTGATCCAGTACAGGAGGACTTCCCATATATAAGCAACAGTTAAGTTAAAGATTGAAGAGATAAAAAATGGTAAAATTCATTCTGAAATGAAATTATTAAGAAAATGAATTGAAAGTGAAACTCAAGTGTGTTTTTTAGAAAAAACTATGACAATTGGAAAAAGGCAACAAAAATGTACAGGAAGCAGAAACTGCTTGCAGGTGTTACTTAAGAGCATAAACAAATTCTGGGGCAAGGGGGAAAAAAAGAAACAAGAAACGTTACTGTTTGATCTTGGCTCCTCCCAGGACAAGGTGACAGTTGTGACTGGCTTAGTAATTATTGACTTCTTTTGTTAAAGTAACAGCAGCAGCACAGGACTCTCAGCTTTCAAACTGCAAGTTCAGGTTATTAACACTGCAATTTTCCACTCCCTATCTCTTAAAAAGTACATTTTTAACACTATTAAGAACACAGTTAAAAATCCAAACCACACCACTTGAATTGTGAGTTGTCACAGTCAATGCAGGAGCTACAGAAACTTTCATAATCAAGATTTATTTGGCTTTTGTTTGAAGATCACAAACACTATCAATAATTTTACAATTGTTTTTATTCACATAGTTTTTTTAAATCTAAAAACTAATTGTTTTTTTTCCTAGGACTATTCCAGATACTTTTCACTTGATCTTTATAGACAAGCTGTCCTTTAAAACTAGAGAAGTTCCAGTATCTCAAATATTGACATAACAAGTTCCATCTCCCAAGCAGAAACTTTTCCTTTGCCAGTATTTGAAGGTATAAAATAAAAAAATTCCAATCTTTTGCATCACAGCTACAAAGTTGTTGGAAAAAAAATAAAGCTGCAACTACCAAAAATAACTTTGTCACAGATTTACATCACTCAGCAAGAAATCCAACACTAGGGAGCAGTTTTATTAGATAAGGAATTCTACTGATGGTACAACCATAGATAAAGATAAATAACTAAAATGTTAAGACATTCTCAACACATCATTATGAATTCCAAGGTCTGATCTGTGTTATGCTTCATTTAATAGGATAGAAAACTGTCCCTCACAGCCTGTGGAACGTGAAGCCCAATCAAGACTTCAAAACCCTCTCCTCAATTAACATGCTGTTAATTTCTGGTTTCATAGAAAACAGACAACCAGTACATGATTTTACCACTTAAAAAAAGCATTTACACTTATCTAAATATGTAAAAAAATGGGTTGAGTCGGGATTCTCTCCTCTTTTAAAAATGTGTTTTCTAGAACTACTAAAAAACTTGCATTTACAAAATAGTTGATAAAAATATTCCTCTGAATTGTACAAGAAAGAAAGGTTTAAGGACCACCAGTTACAGATGTGGGACTGGGTGTTACTCAGACTTCACTTCTTTCTCTGCAGCTGCATCAGGTGCTGGGGTCTGGAAAGGAAACAAAAAACCAGGACAGTTCAATGCAGGAAGTTGTGAAGTGGCTCAGACTCTTAGTTTGGAGTGGTTTCAGTGCACAAAATGACAAAGAACAACCCTGACTTGTTTCTGCTTCATAAACTGGTGCCATGAGCTTATTCCTCTTGAATCATGACCTACTAAAGCAAACTGTCCAGAAAAGGCTCCTTGGATCCATCAGTATGAATTGCAGAATTTTGATATTGTTACTAAACACACACATTGCAAAGGACTTCAATTTTAATTTGAATTACTGCCTTTATGACAGGAGAAACTTCAGCTTTTACTCAGCTAAAATCCCTGAACGTGGGGTGTTGAGAGAAGGCAACAGAGATTCAGTTCATGCTTTCAATTTTCAGTGCAGCACTGTTAAAATATTCTCAAATCTTACTCTGTTTTACAGTAACATCCAAGAGGAAAAGACTCTGCCTCTTACAGACTTTGGTATTACAGTACAGCTGAAATGTTGGCTGCTGTGCCCACCACAAATCCAGCACAAAGATGTGCCCCAGAATTCATCATCCATTCCTTGTAAATTGAAATAAACCCTGCACTAATGAACTAAATAGACCCCAGCCCAGAAATGCTGCCAAATTTAGGTTTCACTGCTATTGCTGAAGAATTATGTGCACAAATTAAAAAAACAAATTACGTGATTGTAATGATGCCAAAAAGTTGAGCCAGCTGAAGAATTCCTCATTGGAGCCCAACTTTTCACAATGATCACAGTCTAAGCTTGCAAATGACAAACTGTTACCCCAGAGTGTATAATCTTGTTCACTCAAGCACCATCCTGTACTTTCTTGCTACCTGAAAACCTTTTGCTTGAAGGTCTGTCTGCACACTGATGGATCAGTGGGGTAGATTTCACATTTTCTCTATCTTAAAAAAAATTACTTTGCAATGCAACAACCCAGCAGGAAGCACAAACCACACATTTAAATTAAAAAAATCCTCTGACTGCTCAGCAGAGTCCAGTGAACTCATGAAAATGAGAGAGGCATCTGCTATCACTGAAATCTGAGACCAGTTCCAGGCCTGTTACCACACTTGTGTTTTTCCAGCTGTTGACTTATTGCCCTATTCAGAGGCACTGCCTTTCCCTACAGATCTTGTCCTAAATTATATGTGCATTCCAAGAAAATAATGCATTGTGGAGGTGCTTTAAGTTAAGAGGTGAGCAGTGACTCCAAACACTTCAGCCCTGTGGTGCAGCCAAGACTGACTGTTCACTTCTTCAGCATCAACAACCCTTAGGTGGGTCTCCCAATTTCTTCTCCATCTCTACACCTGTCCCTTCTCCCAGCAGTGTCTGTAAATGTTACCTCAACTCTAGTCAAGTTGTTTTCATTGAAAACTATTTCTAGTCACATGAAAAAATACTACATTTTTCAAAAAACTTCTGTAGCAAGAAGGAACTTCTCTTCCAATAGGACCCAACCCCAGCCCTCCAAACTTTACCTCCTCAGTTTTAGCTTCCCCATTCTCTGCAGGCAAGTTGTCCTTTGTCTGTTCTTGGTTTGTCTCTTCTGTCTGTTTTCCTTTAGGCCCCTTTTTCCCCTTTGATTGAGCTTTCTTGTCCTCAGATTTATCCTAAAATGAAATATATTTCCAGTAAGTAAATTACTTACCAGGTAAATTTTGAAAATAATAAAAACTACAGAAAACCAAGATGGACTTGCTAAGCTACCAACAACCTACTTCCAAAATATTTCAGAATTACATAACTGCAACACAGAGACCTCTGAGGTTTCATTGTCAAAATCTATTATTCTTCATTAATATTTATTTAAAAACTCCACCAAGTAACTCCATAATGAACAAACTTTTCCCTATCAGAAAAAAAACCTGTCAGGAAAGTTTTAGAAAGTCATAAAGTTGGTGCAGAAAAAGAATGTATTTTGATGGACCAAATACAGAAAAGAAAATATTTTAAAAATCTATCTTTGGCTGGTAATCAACACCTAGAAATAGGTATAGGCAGCAAGTCAGTATCCTGTGTTGTCACTCAGCATCAATGAGCAGCAGTAAGAACAGATGCATCAGACACTGCAAAAAAGAGAATTACAACTGAAGTAACATTGAAAAGCTTCCCCAAATTCTTCAAGCTTACAGCCCTGAGAGCAGGAGCACACTGACAGTCAAACCATTGGAATGAAGGTGCATTCCTGGTAAGTAACAGTCCAGTAGGATTAATACAAGGAAAACATCAGAAAGTCAGCAAAGTAGAGCTCTATATTAGTGTGTCTGAAATTAGACAATCACAGAATGGTTTGGGTTGGAAGGGACCTTAAAGATCATCCAGTTTCAACCCCCTGACATGGGTAGGGACACCTCCCACCAGCCCAGGTTGCTCCAAGCCCTGTCCAACCTGGCTTTGGACACTTCCAGGGATGGGGCAGCCACAGCTTCTCTGTCCAACCTGTGCCAGGGCCTGCCCACCCTCACAAGGAACAATTTCTTCTTAATATCCAATCTAACCCTACTCTCTGGCAGTTTGAAGCCATTCCCCCTTGTCTTGTCACTCCAGGCCCTTGGAAATAGTTTCTCTCCATCCTTCTTGGAGGGTCTTTCAGGTCCTGGAAGAGCACAATGAGGTCACCCCCAAGGTCTTTAATCCACACATCACAAAGAGAAGCTCAGGATGACACAGGAACACTTAACACATACAGCAGCAAGCTAAGAGACACACAGCCTGCTTTAATTCTCCCAAAACCCAGAGAATTTTACACCTCAGTTATTGGCACTGTGAGGCTGTGCTGAAAAATTTAAAGACTGTACTAAACCTCACCTTGTTGCACATACAGAGATCCAAAAGCTTGAGTTCATGAATGGAAACTGAGGAACTTTTTGGTGGCTAAGGAATTATTTTTCCCTGTCCTAACACACTGCTTTAAAATTTAAGTATTTATATAAGTATTTATATATTTTATATTTTTTTGTTACAGTGATCCAGTATAATCCTACGTACAGAATCATTTAGGTGGGAAAAGACCTCCAGCATCATAAAGTCCACCCTGTGCCTGATGCCCACCTTGTCCCCCAGCCCAGAGCACTGAGTGCCACGGCCAGTCCTTCCTTGGACACCTCCAGGAATGGAGACTCCAGGGCTGGGCACTCCAAACCTCCCTGGGCAGCCCCTTCCAATCCCTGACCACCGTTTCCAGGAAGAAATTCCTCCTGATGTCCAGTTGCTTTGACATCCACGTAGTTCTACCCCACAGCAAACTGGCATCTAACACACATGGATCAGGGCCCAGGTTTCCATGCAATGCCTGGAGCTTAACAAGGACTTACTCAAACAGTGGTGAAACCTGTAGATATTGGCAGAAACACCTTAAAATGGTACTTCAGCCAAAGTGAGTGTTCCCACAAGGAATAAAACCACCCCAACACTGTGCATCGAGGACCTGACACAGGACACCACCAGGCACCACCTGCTCTCCCTCCCCTCTTCACAGAATCATAGAATGGATTTGGTTGGAAAAGACCTCTGAGATCATCAAGTCCAACCCTTGGTCCAACTCCAGTCCCATTACCAGATCATGGCACTCAGTGCCACGGCCAAGCTCAGTTGAAAAACCTCCAGGGATGGGGAATCCACCCTCTCTCTGGGCAGCCCATTCCAATGCCTGAGCACTCTCTCTGCAAAGAATTTTTTTCTGATCTCCAACTTCAATTTCCCCTGGCAGAGCTTGAGCCCATCGTGCCCCCTTGTCCTATTGCTGAGTGCCTGGGAGAAGAGACCAACCCCCACCTGGCCAGAACTTCCCTTCTTCCCACGCACCTTTGCCGGTAACTTCTTTGGTTTCGGCTCTGCTTTGGCCGGCGGTGGTTTCTGAGGACAGAGAACAAGTCAGGTGGGAGATTCTGCCCGCGGTGACCCCTCCCAGGTGCTCCCACTCACCCACCCATCTACCCACCCACGCACCCCCCACGCCGCTCCCGCACTCACCGCGGACAGACGCGCCGATCGCCGCTTGGGCTGAGAGGAAGAGAGAGAGACAGGGACAGAGAACGGGCGTGAGCGGGCGGGACGGAGCCAGGGCCGGCCCCGCTGTCCCGCCGCCCCGCCCGTGTCGCGGTGTCACGCGTGTCGGGAGGTCACGCATGTCGCGGTGTCACTCACCTCCGCGGGGGCGTCCCCGTCCGCCACCGTCACCTGCAACACACACGGCGCGTCAGCGGGGCGGGACCGCCCGGCCCAGCCCGCCCCTTCCCACCGCCGCTCCCGCACCGCGCGTCCCGCCGAGCCACCTTCACCCTCCCGGGCCCCGCCGGGCCCCTCCGCGCCCCGCACCGGGGGAAGGCACCGAGAAAGACAGCGGGGGAAGGCACCGGGGGGAAGGCACCAGGGGAAGGCGCAGGGCCCCGTCCCCGCGCCAGAGCCCGCGGAGCGGCCGCGTCCTGCCCCCCGAACCCCGAGCCTCGTCCCCGCGAGGCCGCCGCTCCCCGCCCGCACCTTCCTCTTCGGCATCTCGAGGCTGCGGCCGCGACCCCCGCGGCTGCGGCTCCCCCGGCGCGGCGGCTGCGAGCGCTGCGGCTGCCTGCGAGCCACAGCCCGGCTGCGCAGCGGAGCCGCCTCCCCCCCCTCCTCCCCATCCCAGCAGCGCCAGCGGCACCGCAACAGGATCCAGCCGGATTGGAGCGGGGGGAGCGCGGGATGGGATGGGATGGGCGGGATGGGGCGGGATGGGCGGCATCGAGGGCGGGGCCTCCCGGGTACGCGCACGGGGCTCCCATTGGACGGCGCCGGTCACGTGGCCGCGCGCGCCCCGCTCCGCCCCCACCGGGCGCTCCCGCCGCTCCGCGCGATCGGGATCCTGGTTAATCTAATCGCGATCCTGATCGACATCCTAACCCCGATCCTAATCCCCATCACGGGCCCGGAGCGCCGGTAGTGCCGCTGTGGGCGGGGCGGGGCAGGGCCGGTGGGCGCCCCGCCATGGCGGAGGGCGGCGCGTGGCTGCTGGTGCTCAGCGCCGTGTTCCTCTGCAACGCGCTCAAGATCCTGCTGCCCTCCTGCTCCTCTGTCGTGAGTGATGTCCTTCCCCGGGTGGGCTGTGGGGGCCCGAGGCCGCGGGGCAGGGCGTTGTGGGAGTCCTGGCAGCGGATGGGGTGAACTCCGGGGAGCGCTGCCCATTCCAGGGGTATCCCGGTGCCATGGGATGTGTCGGGCGGGTGTCTGGTCCTGCTCCGGGGCTTGGGAGGGAAGGAGCTGGAGCTGGAGGTGGTGGGACCCAGCACCGAGGCTGGGCGTCTCCCGCAACCTCGGTTAGGCCGGGCTTTGAGGTGAACTTCGAGATCATGAGTTATCAGCGTCCTAAATGATGCTGCTGAGACTCCAACCCTTGGGACGTGTTGTAGAGCCACAAACTGGTTTGGGTTGGAAAGGACCTAAAGCCCATCCAGTGCCACCCCTGCCATAGGCAGGGACACCTTCCACCAGCCCAGGGTGCTCCAAGCCCTGTCCAGCCTGGCTTTGGACACTTCCAGGGATGGGGCAGCCACACCTTCTCAGTTTTCAGGGTTTATAAAGGACAGCTTTTCTCAGTCTCCCGTGTTTTCAGCAGGTGGACATCCTCATTGTTAGTAGGGAAATCAGTGGATATGGAGATTAAGGAGTTGAGGCATTGTAGGAGTAAATCTTGAGGCGCAGTCACTAACCAGGATGCTGCTGCTCTGATCTGAAGCATTCCTGGGTAATGGAATTAAGGACAAATAAACTCTGTGACCGCCAGATAAACTCCCATGTGAACAAACTTGCTGAAATCCCTCTTGTTCTGCTCTTTCACAAAATTAATGTCAGTGCCACAGGGATCAGTGCACACTTTGATAATGAGCAAAGAATCCTTTAAACCTGAAATTACTCTCAGCAGTTTGGGACGCTGAGCTCGGTGTTCCTAGAGATGAAACAGCCCCACGAGGAGTGTCTGAGGGCTGGAAAAAACTGAGGTGAGACCTCACTGGGGTCTGCAGCTTCCTCATGAGGGGCAGCTCCATCTCTGCTGGGTGTGAGCAGGGCCAGGCCCAGGGCACGGCTGGAGCTGTGCCAGAGCAGGGACAGGTGGAATCTCAGCCAAAGGCTCTTCCCCCAGAGGGTGGTGGGCACTGCCCAGGCTCCCCAGGGCAGCGGGCACGGCACCGATGCTGCCAGAGCTCCAGGAGCCTTTGGCCAATGGGACATAGACAGGGGGAATTGTTGGGGTGTCCTGGGCAGGGCCAGGGGTGGCACTGGATGGTCCCTGGGGGTCCCTCCCAGCTCAGGATATTCTATGAGTCTTTGAAAATCTCTGCTCAGCTCTCTGCTGTGGTTTGTGGCTGAAAGTGGCCTTGCTGTCCTCACTGGCTGCAGTTCTGGAAATGGCATCTGTGGCAAATAAATTACACTTGACTTGGGAAAGCTGGAAAGATTGCTAAGGAACAGCAAATGAAACATATTTGTATCTTCATATGGTAAAAGGAATTGATGAACCAACAAGCCATGGGTGCCTCTTGAAAGAAATTAGGAAAGTAAAAGACAGGGATAAAGGGCCTTTTTTATGGGAGGGTTTTCACATCATACTTTATATACATTACAGGAATTCTGGATCGATAACTGATATTATTTCTTTACTTCTTAGATATCCAGGTTGTTACAAAAGGATGCAGAGCAGGAATCCCAGATGAGAGCTGAAATCCAGACCATGAAGCAAGAGCTCGCAACCATCAGTATGATGGATGAGTTTGCCAGATATGCCCGGCTGGAAAGGAAGATCAACAAAATGACTGACAAGCTTAAAACCCACGGTAGAGTGCAAAGTCTGCTCCCTCTCCTAGTGCCTGAAAAACATGTGTCAAGAGTACTTTCAATTTTAAGTATATTTGTCCTTCAGCTTTTTCTTCTCCATCTTAAATATCTTCAGATTTCACCTCTCTTCTTTCTTTCTTTCTTTCTTTCTTTCTTTCTTTCTTTCTTTCTTTCTTTCTTTCTTTCTTTCTTTCTTTCTTTCTTTCTTTCTTTCTTTCTTTCTTTCTTTCTTTCTTTCTTTCTTTCTTTCTTTCTTTCTTTCTTTCTTCCTTCCTTTCTTCCTTTCTTCCTTTCTTTCTTCCTTCCTTCCTTCCTTCCTTTCCTTTCCTTTCCTTTCCTTTCCTTTCCTTTCCTTTCCTTTCCTTTCCTTTCCTTTCCTTTCCTTTCCTTTCCTTTCCTTTCCTTTCCTTTCCTTTCCTTTCCTTTCCTTTCCTTTCCTTTCCTTTCCTTTCCTTTCCTTTCCTTTCCTTTCCTTTCCTTTCCTTTCCATCTCTCTCTCTCTTTCTCTCTCTCTCTCTTTCTCTCACTTTCTCTCTCGCTTTTTCTTTCTCTCTTTCTTTCTCTCTTTCTTTCTCTGTCCCTCTGTCTCTCTCTGTCTCTTTCTTTCTCCCTCCCTCTCTCCCTTCTTCTCTTTTCTCTTCCTTTCTTCTTGCTTTTCTCTTTCCAGGACTTTCCTGGGCTTCCCTGTGTAATTATTTACTCTTAGTGATGCTGACCACTGAATCATGTCCTGAGTGACTCAAGAAAGAAACTAAGGTGTGATATGAACTTAGAAGTTTCTTGCAGAAGGGTATTTTCAATACAGCAGTGAATCATCTTGGAAAGAGAATTTTAAGCAGTGTAATGTCTTGACTTGAAGAATGAGATATTTTCTGTAAGTACAAGTCAATATTCTAAGTAATCATATTTTCTTTCTTTAACAGTGAAAGCACGAACTGCCCAATTAGCCAAAATAAAGTGGGTGATAAATATTGTGTTCTACATCTTACAGGTAAGTAAACGTTTTGTTACGAATACAAATGAAACCAAATCCTCAGTGGTGTTACAATTCTCTCCAGCATTTGTGGGCTGATGACTGGTCACACAGGGTTCCCACCTCAGGAAGGACATGGAGCTGCTGGAGAGGCCAGAGGAGGCCCCAGGATGGGCAGAGGATGGAGCAGCTCTGCTGGGAGGAAAGGCTGGCACAGCTGGGATTTTCCAGCCTGGAGAAGAGAAGCTTTGGGGGGACCCCAGTGTGGCCTTCCAGTGCCTGAGGGAGCCACAAGAAAGATGGAGAGAGACCATTTCCAAGGGCCTGGAGGGACAGGACAAGGGGGAATGGCTTCAAACTGACAGAGAGTAGGGTTAGATTAGACATTGGGAAGAAATTCTTTATTGTGAGAAGAAAAAAATATATTGTGAAGGAAGAAAATAAAATGAAAAGAAAAGGAAGAAAGGAAGAAAGAAAGAAAATAAAGAAAGAAAGAAAGAAAGAAAGAAAGAAAGAAAGAAAGAAAGAAAGAAAGAAAGAAAGAAAGAAAGAAAGAAAGAAAGAAAGAAAGAAAGAAAGAAAGAAAATAAGAAAGAAAGGAAGAAAGAAAGAAAGGAAGAAAATAAGAAAGAAAGGAAGAAAGAAAGAAAGGAAGAAAATAAGAAAGAAAGAAAGAAAGAAAATAAGAAAGAAAGGAAGAAAATAAGAAAGAAAGAAAAGAAAGAAAGAAAGAAAGAAAGAAAGAAAGAAAGAAAGAAAGAAAGAAAGAAAGAAAGAAAGAAAGAAAGAAAGAAAGAAAGAAAATAAGAAAGAAAGGAAGAAAGAAAGGAAGAAAATAAGAAAGAAAGAAAGAAAGAAAATAAGAAAGAAAGGAAGAAAATAAGAAAGAAAGAAAGAAAGAAAGAAAGAAAATAAGAAAGAAAGAAAGAAAATAAGAAAGAAAGAAAGAAAGAAAGAAAGAAAGAAAGAAAGAAAGAAAGAAAGAAAGAAAGAAAATAAGAAAGAAAGGAAGAAAATAAGAAAGAAAGAAAGGAAGAAAATAAGAAAGAAAGGAAGAAAATAAGAAAGAAAGAAAGGAAGAAAATAAGAAAGAAAGAAAGAAAGAAAGAAAGAAAGAAAGAAAGAAAGAAAGAAAGAAAGAAAGAAAAAAAAAGAAAGAAAAAGAGAGAAAGAAAAGAAAAAGAGAGAAAGAAAGAGAGAGAGAGAAAGAGAAAGGAAGGGAGGAAGGACGAGAGGAAGGAACACTGGGCGCTCTGCCTGGGGCCGTGTCCGCAGTCCTGGGCTGGGGGAGCCTGAGGTCCATCTGGGGGGAGGCAGAGGAGTCCTGGGCAGGCTGGGCCTTGGGCTTCTCCTTCCCCTCGTCCATCTCCTCATCCTGAAGAGAGAGAAAGAGAGAAAGAAAGAGAGAGAGAGAGAAAAAGAAAGAGAGAGAGAAAAAGAAGGGAGAGTGAGGGGAGGGACCCCTAGGGAGCTGCTCCCTCCGGGGGGAGCCGCTCCCGGAGTTGGACTGAGCTCTGCGCTCCTTATATACCCCTGGGGCAGGGCAGGGCTCTGTGATGTCACAAGGGTCTCTGGGTAACACCATGGCCATGACACAAAGGGCCCTGAAAGGTGCCTGTGATGTCACAAAGGGCCACCCCTGGCCCCCCATGGGCAGCAGAGAGGACTGGAACTGGCCCATGATTTGGACTGGATGGGGTACCTCAGATGAAGAGCCATTTCCTTCACCAAGAATCTGCCATGCCTTGTTTTGGTTCTGGTAAAAGGTTTTAGTGGGGCCTGTGAATGCTGCCTTAGCTGTACTGTGAGATGTGATGCCTGCAGTGTTACAGCACCTGAGCTTTGGAAACAGGCAGGAAAGTGAGAAGAGCCCCACTAAAACCTGGGAGAGCTGGGATTGTCCAGCCTGGAGAAGAGAAGCTTTGGGGGGACCTCAGTGTGGCCTTCCAGGACCTGAAGGAGCTACAAGAAAGATGGAGAGAGACCATTTCCAAGGGCCTGGAGGGACAAGAGAGAAAGGACAACGGACAAGGGGGAATGGCTTTAAACTGTCAGGGAGTAGGGTTAGATGGGATATTAGGATGCAGTTCTTCCCTGTGAGAGTCGGCAGGCCGTGGCACAGGTTGGGCAGAGAAGCTGTGGCTGCTCCATCCCTGGGAGTGTCCAAGGCCAGGCTGGATGGGGCTTGGAGCAACCTTGTCTCGTGGCAAGTGTCCCTGCTCATGGCAGGAGGTTGGATCTGGATGATCTTTGAGGTCCCTTCCAAGCCAAACCATTCCATGATTATGATTCCAGTGGCGGGGTGCATGTCAAATGGGAAGAGTTTCTTGAAGTGGAAGTGGGAGGTGCTGCAGATAAAGGCTGGTAGCTGAGGATGGAGGGAGTTCTGTGTTTGATTTCAGTTCTGTGTTTCTGGTTTTGAGGTGACAAAGTAAGAGCTTGTCTTGGCTTTTTAATCACTGATGGTTTTTTTGTTGACTTACATATGGCTCTGGATCCAGGAAAGTTCTACTACATGCAAATGTATTGTACTTGTGTTTTGGAAAACAAAATATGCTTTTGCTGAGGATGCAAATCTCCCCTTGCAGCTGCTACAACGTTTCCCCAGGTGCCTCATCAGATTGTCTCTATAGTTCTGCCTTGATGACAAAAATTTCCTGCTAATCAGGATGGCAGTGCTCACCCTGAGGACTCCCAAGTTGGATTTCCAGCAGGCAAAAACAGGCTCAGCAGAGTCATCAGAATTTCACAAGTGCTGTGACTGTGTTTGTCTCTGCTGGACTGGAACGAGGCTCTTGAAAGAAAACAGTGTTTTCCATGTTCTGCTGCTGCCTCAGTACTTTGTATAAATTTAAGGTCCTGCATAAAAATATCTTGAAATTTCTTAAGAACGAGATAAAACAACAAAGAAACTATTCTCTTTAATGAGAATTTATTATTACTAACTTGTTCAAAATAGCATGGGGAATGTGCTTTGATGTGTGTTAGTCCCCAAGCCAATAACAATTTCCCTTCCAGGCTGCCCTGATGATCTCCCTGATTTGGAAATACTACTCTGAGCCTGTCACGGTGCTGCCCAGCAAGTGGTTGGCTCCTCTGAAGCGCCTGGTGGCCTTTCCCACAGGGGTGGCAGGTAAGGACAGGGCCATTCCCAAGCTGGGACCCAACCTGGATTAACAGCACTGCCTCTGCACTCCTTTTTTCTGACTCTCTGAGCACAAGGAGGAGCTCAGACCTTTGACCAGCTGTTCCTACGTTCAGTTGTTCTTGAGCTGATAATGAAATGAGCTTTTTGTCATTTTTATTTCTTTGCCAACAGAGCAGCTTTATCTCTTTATCTGTATTGGACAGACCCTGGAGAAGATTTAAGTTTGAAATATTTTTATATTAAATAGTCCACAGAAATGGTAGAACTGGGTTTAGAAATGGGAAAATGCTTGAAAGATCTGGGTGTCTTACATGTTTTTCATATAAATTGCTGCGGTTTCATAGCAGTAACTCCAGAGTGGGTGTTCCCTGTGAGGGTGGGCAGGCCCTGGCACAGGCTGGGCAGAGAAGCTTTGGCTGCCCCATCCCTGGGAGTGTCCAAGGCCAGGTTGGACAGGGCTTGGAGCAGCCTGGGCTGGTGGGAGGTGTCCCTGCCCATGGCAGGAGGTGGCACTGGATGATTTTTAAGGTCCCTTCCAACCCAAACCATTCCATGATTCTGTGACTGAGCTTTGCTCTCTGTTGGCAGTTTGTCTTGTGTGTTCCCACCCCTTTTCCCATCACATTTCTGTTGCATTTTTACCTCCTAAAAATCCTGTTTTGGCCAGTTTAACACATGAATGATCAGAACAGTGTCACAGGTTGTACCTGTTCATGGGCTGAGGCACAGCCAGGATGGCAGGAAAGTGTAGGACAATCTTCATATTTGTCTCCTAAATCCTGACTGTCTTAAGAGGAATTCCAGTGCATGCTGGTGGAATTGTGTGTTTGCATCCATGATTTGTATCCATGTTTACTAGACAAGAGGAGTCTGCTTCAGGGGGAGGGAATAGTCCCTGGAAGACATTTATTTAAATAGCATTGGTGGGGAATTCAAAAGGCTCTTGTCTGTGTCTGCCTTCAAATCTTCTGTCTTGGCTGATAATCAGGGTAAAGAGATCACTGTTGAACTGCAGATGATTTAGACAGAAAAATGTCTAAAAACCACCCAAAAGCTGCTTCCTTCACATGTTTGCTATGAATAACCATCTGCTTTTAAAAAGACTGATTTAAATTTCAGAGGGAATTTACTTTTTGCCTCTCTCAAACCCTGAATTGAGATTCAAACGAAGCATTGGGTTTGACTCCAGCAGTTCAGAAGTTCTCTCTTAGGTCCTTAGCAAATGTTTTTAGCTGTGGGGTGCACATTCCACACTTGGGCTCCTATTTGTTCATTTGATACTCTCTTCCCAAGGTTTTCTTGGAGTCCTCTGCCATCTCTTGGAGAGACTCATTGGTATATAAAGAGATGTTTTGTTCCTGTTCACCTCATAACTTCTAAGTTCCCTTTTCTACACTTCCCAAGTTGGTTTCAGATCATTGTGTGCCTCATGTTTATTGATCCAATGCCTTAATCCATGGTTTGTATCCCTTCCAGGTGGTGTTGGAATTACCTGCTGGCTCGTGGTTTGCAATAAAGTTGTAGCTATCATGCTCCACCCTTTCAGCTGAAGGAACCCAGGAATCCATGGAGTCCTCAACTGTAATTTTTGTCATCACTGTTTTAAGTTAATTTTAAAAAAAAGGAACAGTTGTCTTTCATGAGACTGTGTCTGAGACAATCCTTGTTATTCCAGTTGGATTTCAGTCAGCATTCCTTTTGATTTCTCTTTCCAGAGGTTGTCTTTCAGTTTGGTGGTCAGGTTTGAAAGAACAGCAGTGCTGGTTATAGAACCTCAGTTTGGGTCTATTAATGACAGAACCATAACATTTTGTCATGGCCTTTGGCCACCAACATCTGTAAGTGTTGGATTTGGATTTTTAAACTGGAAATGTGCTGCATTAAGAATTAGTTTGGGATCTTTGCTGTTTCTTTGCTGTATAATGTGGTGGTTTCACCCCCATTGTGTTTGGTGACAGGTGGTATGGGAGGCACAGGGAGGTGGGTTGGTTGGCTCAGGGTAAAACAGTTTCCTGGCTATTTTTTACCCCAGAATTGGAATTTTCTTGGGCTCTCCAGATAATGAACTATTGGTGGGTGTGTTCCATCAATTTTTATCTCATGAGAGACTCCCTCAGCTGCCAAGCACAGGATGGCTGGATACTTTTTCCTCCCTGACTTTTAAAATTCATTGAATTTTTTCCTGTTTTTATAGATAATTGATCTTTCCTTCCTTGTTGGTTGTTCTGCTTCCCAAACTGAGGATCACGTGGTTTCCTTCCATGTTTCACTGAAAATATTCCCTTCCATGTTTTGGGAGAAAAGGTCTGGCCAACCTTCTCCAGCTCCATGTTAATAAAGAGAAAGGAGAAAGTGCTGTTCCTGCAGAGATGATCCTGATTTAACATCCCACTCTGGAATTCCCACAGTGGAATGCATCTCTTTTGTTACTCCAGGTCCTTTGCCTTCCTGCAAAGGAAGGGGCCAAGACCCCTCCAAAATTAGCACTGCCTTTAGAAATCAGATCAAAAGGTCATGTTATGTTGTGTGTATATGTGGATGAAATGTTTGGAGTTTTTTAATGTTAATTTAAAAATTGGGGTTTAAATTCAGGATTACATTTGGCCAACGTGCAAATAGATACCTTAAATATCAAGGAAAAAAATGTGATTGAATGTTATGTATAATTGTGGTTTTATTAAGGAAATAAAGCTTTTGAATTCATCTCAGGTTTTCTGATCCCTTTTTTTATATTAATTGCAGTTTTCCTAAAAAAAAAACAACCACAAAACCTCTTAAAATAACAAACCCAAACCCCCCAAACTCCAACCCAAAACAGCCCCCCTGTGTTCTTGCATAAGGAGTCAACAGAACCAATTTATTTTTAATTATTTTTTTAAACCTTTGTAATTTTGACAGATTCGGCTCTAAACATCTTTGTCATCTCTAAAAGCTTTTACAGTATAATTTTTGATTTTTTTATTTTTAATTTAAAATACACCTAATTTTCCCTCACTTCACATCATTTTAGCAAGTGTTTTGTGAGTTACTATGAGGAACAAACCATAATCCTCCTCCCCTCACTTACATAACCTTAAACACAGGATTTTGAAAGGCTTTTTGGGAACTGGCTATGCCTGACTTCTCCAAAACAATGGTTTACTCTTGCACATTCATCTTTGGATGTCAGCTGGGGAAGTTACCAGGCAAACTGCTTTGATAAGTTGGAACAGTGGGAAAGAACGAGGCTTTAGAGGTTTTTAATGCTCATGAAAACAATGGAATAGCAAATTATTTTTATTACATCTGAGTTCTGGAAGTTGTTTGGGGAGTGAAGAAAATAAAGAAGTATTTTCCTTTATTGCATTGTTAATACTAACCCAAGAGTGAACCTTATGAAAGCAGGTCACTCATTGGCAAGCTGAGCTCTGAAATTCCAACTGCTTGAGGGTGCAAAAACCTGGGAGCTACCAAACAGGGACTAACTTGGACACCTGATAACAAGTAAAAATGTTCAGGAACTCTTAGTGTGATGCATTTGCAACACACAGACCAAGCACAAGGGAATGGTCTTCTGTGACAACAGATCTTGAGTTGATTTGGAAAAATCATGGGAAGAAACTGCCAACGCTTGCAAGATTTAAAATACAGGTAATGAAGGTAAAACATTTGGATTCAACACTCTAGATCTAGTCTAAATTTTCTAAAGGTGATGCACCTGACTAACTGTCAGAAAGGCTTTGAGTATCCTCAGGGCTTGGTTCATGTTGGGCACTTTCCATGCTGTGGGGGTGGGGAACTTGCTCTGTGTCCTGCACCCTTTTGCTTCTCTGCCTTCATTCCTGTCGTGCTGGAACTCGAAGGGTTGTCTCTTTGAGCAGCTCCTGCTCCAAGGAGTTCTTTCATGAGCTGTTTCTTCCTTTCAGCAAACACCACCACGTGAGCACATCCTTCTGCTCCAGTGGCTCCCTCCTCCTGCCTGGGCTTGGTGTCCTTCCCAAAGGATGGTCATAGAGCCCAAAGGAATTTTCCTCTCTGGATGCAGCTGTTGCACTGCAGCCCTGCCCTGCCTGGCTCTGGCTGCCTGCTCTGGGTTTTGTACCTGCTGCTGGAAGCCCCTGATGCAAATTCCCAATGGCTTCCCAGTGTGTATTTTGTTTTCAACCCAGTGGGTGTTTTGTTTGGAGCTTCACCTTCACTCCCACCCTTCTCACTGGTAGTTTGTTGTTCTTCTGCCTTTTCTTCTCCTTCAAATTCTTCCACTGCATCTCCCTCTTGATTGTTGTCTTTTACACCATCACTTTGAGGACTCTCTTCAGTTTTCATGAGGTTCATCAGCTCCTTTTTAAGCAATTTGTCTCTTTTGCCTTTTCATAAATTCTGAAAAGTGTGTTCTGTCAGTAGCCTGCCCTCCCTTAGGTGCTCTAAAAATGAAATATTTAGGAACACGAAGAACCATGAAACATTAAAGAGAGCAAGTTTCACATCCTTATTTATTTCACTGCTTCAGTGATTGTTATTGATGGTATTTCAGCCTGGAGGGTTATGACAGTGCTACTTATAATAATTACAACAGGATGGGGCAAGATTTAAACAAGATCATTGTGCCATCGAATGCAGCTTAATATCTTTATTTTTACCTTTTTCATGATGGTTAATTTTGTTGAATGAATTTCACAGCAAATATCATCAGTAATGGGGCCAGAAAAGTCATGTGCACTGGAACAGAGAAACCAGATGAGATCTGAACTCTAATTGTAATTTTCTTGGTTTTAAGTGGAACTTAAATATATATGGGGATTTCTTTGCCTTGATTCACAGCAGACTTGCTTGTATGGAGGAGAATATGTAGCAACTCTCACCTGTAAGTGAAGAGTTTCCTACTTTTCAATAGCAAAAAGGAATGTGCATACAATAAATACATTGATCTGCTCTAGAGGACAACTTGTAATAAATATGTCCTGTGCTTTGGAGAGACTCACAGAACAACCAGGATGAGGCAGAGTCTTAAAGGAGAGATATGAAGTGGCAGCAACTAAAAAAGCTGAGTAAGGCTTCAGTAAGAAAGTGATATCAGCAGTGAGAGAACTCAGATTTTCAGAGAGATTCACAGGGAGCATCAGCAGACCTGTGATTTCTGCCAGTTTTAAAAGGGAATTTCAAAGACAAATGGTGAATTTGGATACCTGGGTGGAAAGGCTGGAGGCTGAAAAGGCAGAGTACAAATTTGGCACAGGAGTTAACACAGATTACAGGCTCTGGGAAGTGACCTCAACCTGTAAATGTGTGACCTTTGGGTCTCCTGCCTTTGTGAAGTGTTTACCATGATGGAATTCTGGTCTTGGTGCTTCCTACAAGCCTTACTTTAATGGAAATAACAGGGATATTTCTAGAAAGAAAAGCTTGAGCAAGGGAACAGATGCACTGGCTGCATCTTTTTTCTGTTATATTCAATTTCTTGAAAATAAAGATGTTTGTATTGAGTCCCTTGCAAGTAAGTTTTACATACGAGCACAGCCAGTGGCAAGGATTTCCATCAAATCTATTTACAGTGATCACTGTAACGAGGAGACAGACCCAGCCCTTGAAGTCCTTTTCCTCTCCCAGCCACAGAAATGCACCTTCACATCAGCTCTGATGAAGACTCACAACGAGAATTGGAGAGCAGCGTTTGATCAGTGTGGAATTAACAAGTGTTAGTTATACTTTTACAGACCAAGCCCTGAATTATTACCCACCTGCCCAGGAAGAACAGCAGGATGGAGAATTGTGTCCTGCAGAGCTGCTCTCTGTCAGTGCAGCCCCACCAGCAACTCAGCTGCATTTTAGTGACCCTCACCACATCATTTTGAACACATTCCTGTCACTCGTGTGCCAGATAGTGGCTGTTACACCCCTGTAAGTTACCAATGTCATTGGGAATTTGAAGAGATCCCAATGTTAAATATCCCTCTGTGTGCTCTGTTAGAAGTTTCTGGCAGCAGCATTTTCTTGGCTGGTTGATTTGCTGCTCTACCCTGAGCATCTGAGTTCGCTCCATTTGCTGCAGCTTCTTCCTCCTTTTTCTCCTGTAATTGGCAATTAGAGGTAAAAAGAACGAGGCAATACTTGTTTAGTGACTTTTAAAAGTACACAGTCAGTGCAACACTTAGAAGAAGATTAGTAATTTCTGTTGCTGTTATATCCTTATTCTGCATCACAACATTTTTTTCTGCACTATAATTACATTCATGCAAAATCCACATCCTGGGAAGCTGAGATGATGGATCAAGCTATTTAGGCACATAACTGAAACTTTGGGAATAACATACAGCTTAGCTGAGAGGTTGAACAAGGGAATGTGTTTGCATCCAGATCTTTCCTACCTTTATGAGCCGGACTGGGCTTTTTTCTGTGTCCTGGTGCTGTGACAGCAGCAGTGCTCTAAAACTCTCTTTATCTACTTGCACTGCTCTGGTTGCACTCAGACCTGTTGAAAAGGACAATCACTGGCAGTTCAGTAGTTTCTGGAACTGTATTGTTGATATAAATAAAAGATATCTGTGATGACTGATAATACTGGTAGGTGGCCCAGGATTCAAACATGTTTTTAATGCATGTCTTAATGTGCTTTATTGTTCTGCTTGATCTAGAAATGCTGAATTGGAACACAAGCAGCTGTCTGGACTTCTGAGCCTTTTCATCTGCACATCACAAAAACACTTCTATACACAGAAATAAATGTAAAAATATACTCCAAAATCCTGTTCAGACAGGACATGCAAAGTCAGGTGAATGTGTCTATTCCCCAGAGCCCTTATGGGCTTCATTTTTAACAATAAATTTAAGAGGTCTGGTGTGAGGCTTCAGCTTTCAGATTCCTAAATCTGGATCTTTATGGAACCCAAGTAATTAGGAAATGCTTAACACTGTTTGAGATATCAATGGTCTTTGGAAGGGATTCCAAGGGAGGGATGGAATGAGACATTTAAAGAAATAGCTGGATGGAGATGGGATGGAAAAGGTGAGTCTGTTGTTCTTTTATTCTATTTTCAGGATAATTTGGACAGGAGTACAGTAGCTGAGACAGTCACTACCACAGCAACAAAAGTAGGATTTTTCCTACATCCAAATTTGCCTTCACTCCCAGTTTTCATCTCAGAAACCAAAGGAAGACTCTCCATAAAAACGGTGCCCTTCCAATGTTTGAAAAGGATGCACGGAACCAATGCGAGGATCGCTCTGGGAGGGAGGAAGGGATGGCTGCGATGATGTGGAGGGAATGAATTGGCTTTCCCAGTGCTTTCAGCAGCTCTTCCCGCAGCTCTTCCCGCAGCTCTTCCCGCAGCTTTTCCCGCGGGAAGGAGAGGAGCGTTCCCTCCATCCGGGACTAGAGGGCGCTGCACCCCCAGGTGAGCCGGAGGGACCTGCTGTGCCCTCGGGAATAGCTCATGGAATGAATGGATTCATCCCAGAAATCCCTTTTATTTATGTGCACAGAACTCTCTGATAACTCAAGGAAGTCTCCCCTCAGCGATTTATTCAGGGTGTTATAAAATGCAGCCCCAAATTTCATTTTTTTTCCTGCTGGCTGAAAACTTTTGGGCGTATCAACTAGAAAACAACTTGGAGGCAGCTCCTCACAAGAAAGTTCAGTAGAGAAGAGGGAAAAAACACTGTCACTAATTCCAGCCCTAGGATTCCAAATTCATTAAGTGGCAAAGAATGAAAACATTTATTGGCCAAAAATTCCAAAAGGTCAGAGGACTTTGCTTGGAGCCTTTTCATTACCAAGTATCATGTCTATCTCTAACTAAGCTCCCTTATCTTGCTTAAAAATTACAACTAAAATAACAAACAGTGATTTAAGTGCCTTTATTATTGTATGAGGCCATGTATGAGTAAAATGTAAAAAACCCACATTAGTTTTGTGGCATAACTAAAATTCTGAGCTTTACAAAAATAGGTGTTTGATTTGGGATGAGAAGCAGGAATAGTTTTTCTTAATTTCACACCTTGAATTCCCAGTCTTTTCCCTGTACTTCACCTGCAGTTAAGGCAGAGCAATGGATTTATAAAGGTAACAGAGAAAGAAATTAATAACTGAACATGATCAAACTTTGTATGGATACCATCCCTGGAGGAATTTTGTGGCCATGTGCAGGATTTCCAGCAGGCAGGTTTTCTGCCACGGAAATTTTGAGTGCTCTTGGGTATCCATATGAAGAAAGTTCCAATTTCTCCTTCAGTTTAGGAGCAAGAATATCTGACCCAGTATTTTAAAGAGCTGCTTCACCCAGAGAAGTCCATGTTCAGATCATTCAATCCCAAATGAAGGTGTAATTAATGCAGAATGCACTGGGGGATCCCAAACAGCACTGGGTGTCTGGGATCAGGCAGCTGAATCCACTCAAGGGAGCTGCTCTTGGAATGTTTGATGGACAAGGTTGCTCAGTTGGTTAAAACTTGGCTGTAATAATGCCAAGGTCGTGGGTTCAATCCCCTGTGTGGGACATTGACTGAAGAGTTGGACTTGGTGATCCTTGTGGGTCCCTTCCAACTCAGAATAGTCTGGGATTCTGGGATATAACAGATATTTCTTCCCAATATTTGACTGAGCATCCAAGTGAAAATACTCCTAAATAAAAAGTTCCTCCTTCCTTCATAGAACTTAATTTCTATTGTTCTTCTCTATAATTCCACTACTTTACTCTAAATAACACCCGTTCTGTGGATGGAATTAATCTCTGCTTGTCCATTTCAATTTATTGATATCAAATCCCCAAAGGATCACTGAGGGCAAACATTATCAGACCAGCCCTTAAACTTCCTAAACCTTTTTAGCCCATATAAAAGTCCAACACTGGCATTTTTCTTGGAATATACCTCCCAGTTGTAAAACAATGGAAGTGTCACATATTTAAAAAAAAAAGAAAAATAAATATACATCTACTCTGTTCCTGAGGTACCAAATCACTCCTGTCCTTCAGAGCTTTAGCCATCCTATTTGCATAGATATTTTTTTATATAAAGGTGCCAATTGACTTCCTAAGAAGAAATAAATACTCTGCAACTTCTAATAGACATTAAGAAATAATATTAATCACTTTAATTTTCCCACGTTGGTAGAAAGCTGTCAGTGATTTCTCTTTGTGTCAGGCCAGGTGGTGACTGTGTCATTTACACAAATAGGAATCTGAAATTTTCCAAGTAGAAATTCCCTTTTTCAGGCTAAGAACACACCTTGACACCCAGATGACCTTACTCATAACACAGAGTTCAGAAGATGAAGGCCTGATTTTTTCATTTGTTGTTCTATTTTTTTTTTTTCAGAGTAGGTAATTGCTGCCTTTATTTCCTTTTTTAATATCATTAAATTAATTTACTCAGGGCCCTTGTTGATGTGCTCAGATGTTTCACAACCTGTTGCCTTGGGGGTGACTTAAACTTCAGAGCACACTTTTAATGTTTATTTAGCAAGAGTCCTTTTTCCTTACTGAAATCTTACTGAAAGTGTGTCTGAATACCTGGAATAGTCTGGAATAAACCAAAGGCCCAAAACTAGGAATGTGTAGGAATAAAACTCTGTTGTGGCTCAGAAATAAAGTTAATAAGAATGTCTGGGCTTCCTTATGGAAAAACAATAGAAGGTTTTGTGACTCTAAGTATAATATTAAGGAGAACTGGACACACAGAGAAAACTGTGTGGAAAAGAGATGAAGTAGAAATATTTTAGAGAAGCTTTAAGGTGAAAACTATAAACTAATTTGGATTTTGGGACAGTTTTTCAATAGTGTGGCTGGGATTAGAATTATTCCCATCTCCCACATCTGCAGTGCCAAATACCAGGAGGAAATTTCTGCACCTGATAAACAGGTAAGAGGCAGAAACAATGTCCAGGTACAGAAATACAAACCTCCAGGAATCCTCAGGAATTGCCTGTTCTGCCCTTCACAATGTCTGGGAAAACTCTCCCTAAAAACACCTTTTGCAGGCATTTGTTTCCATTTAGAAAGAGAAAACTCTCCAGTGGGATGAACATTACACAGAAATAATAATAAAAATTAAAAAGTGTATTTTAACAGCATTACAAACACATTTAATAATTAAAAAGCCACATGAAATTTCGAGTTTTCTGGAATATATCCTGGTTTTCTTGATTATAACTCATATGAATCCCCTTCCTGGCAGTTCTGGCTTTATTCCTATTTAGTTTTCCTGTATGTTTGGTTTCCAAGCATTGCAGAAAATGTTGAACTGGATGTATTTGTACCAAAAAATATTTGTCTAAAAACCAAGCTGGAATTTACACAAACTATTGAAACATTTCCATGAATTTTCTTGTTAAATTTTAGTTCTGCAGGCTGAAATATTTGGCTCCTTTTGATTTGAAAGTGTTTCTCTAAGGGTGTCAGGTTAGTAGATGAATATTTTTGACCCAGATCTGGCTTTTTTTGGTGTGGATTTTTGTCCAATTTGTGACACATTAACCTCTGTTTCAATTAATTATTGAACTGATTTGAACCTTTGACAAATAGACCCTACAATCATTTCACCATTTGATATTCTGACTTTTTTGACTCTAGATTCAAGCAGGAAACAAAAAAAAATCATTACTAAATAGCAAAAAAGAACAAAAGCAATAAGTAACATTAATTACTCAAATTATTTTTGGAGGAACAGAAATCTCTGTAACATCTTAATTATTTGCTGCACAGAGTTAATTTCCATTGTCAAGTTCTTTGTGACTTTTCCAGCTTCTAAAATCTTTTTCTTCTCCCTGTAGATGCTGTTGTTGAGCTTCAGCTGCATTTCAAGAGTCTTAAAAACAGACATATTTTATCATATGGAAAGTGTGACTATTGAAAAATTTCAGTTCTTACAGGATTGAAAAAATGTGTGCTGATATAAGGCAATTTAAACTAATAATTATATATAACAATATAAATAATTATAACAATTATATGCTAATAATTATGTTGTAAACAATACATGGAATTATGAGAAATTACTTTCCAAATAACTAAAAACTGATTTAAAACCTCATTTCACTAAACAAACACAAAGGTTTTGGCATCTCTCATGACAATAAAGCTGCACATTCCCTTTCTGGTGGATTAATAAATACAATTATCTTCGAGGACTGTTTAGACATTTCTGTTCACAGAGAACTATTAACTGTGGCAGAATGAGGGGGTTTGGTGGAAATGAAAATTAATTACTTATTGGGGATTTTATCATCAGAACCCACTGCCTTGCACTGAAATTCTGGTGCCTAAACCTGTTGGGTGGACACCAAACCCTGTGTGCTTTTTAGAGCTGCTCACCAGGACTTCTGTAAACAGAAAGTTTTCCAAAGAGGGTCTGAATTCAGCTGTTTATATGTTCATTTTCTCTAAGATTTCCTCTCTTTTTATTTAATTCTGTGCATACTGGACCCCATAGAAATTAGAAATTAATTCTTGAAGGACAATGGAAATTTTACTTTTCCAGTTTTGTATTCAAAACTGTGCTCCTGTCTTTGTGTCCAAGGGTCAGTAAGAATAAAGATGTGTGAGATGTTAAAAGGAGATGAATGACCTCCTGTTAAACTTCTCTACACTTGGGACAGCAATGGATTAAAAAAAAACACAACACAAAACCCAGTGTCCTGTTTTACAGGATTGTGTCAGACTCATTAATGTGACAAGAAGCAGCCAAACCCTTTCCACTATTCCTGCCCCAAACCGTCTCCTACTCAGTGCTCCTTGTGGGTCCCTTCCCATCAGGATATCCTCTGATCCAATGTCCCACAAATACAATAATAAACAGATACTAACTCTTGTCTCATCCTTTTTTTTCCAGTTTTTGTGTAAGGACTGACATTCTGTGATAAAGTTCTCTCTCTGCAAGACCTTTGTCGTCTGAAAGCACAAGCAAGGTCTGCAAAGCATCTTCAGCTTTTAGCAGCTCTGCTTCAACTTTTCTGACCTCCTGGGATGTCTTTCTCTCAGATTCCTGAGACACCCTCAAGCGATTCCTTCAATCTCTCACCTCCTCACAACATCTGGCTAAAATATCCTGGAAGTTACTCTGGGAATGTTTGTATCGATCTGTTCCAATGGGATGGAGTTCAACAAGGCCAAGTGCAGGTCCTGCCCTTTGGCCACCCCAACCCCCTGCAGCGCTCCAGGCTGGGCACAGAGTGGCTGGAGAGCAGCCAGGCAGAGGGACCTGGGGGGACTGAGGGACAGGAAGCTCAACAGGAGCCACCAGTGTGCCCAGGTGGCCAAGAAGGCCAAGGGGATCCTGGTCTGGATCCAAACTAGCGTGGCCAGCAGGCCCAGGGCAGTGACCCTTCCCCTGGACTCTGCCTTGGGGAGGCCACACCTTGAGTGTTGTGTTCAGTTCTGGGCCCCTCAGTTGAGGCAAGAGATTGAGGGGCTGGAGCGGGGCCAGAGAAGAGCAACGAGGCTGGAGAAGGGACTGGAGCACAAGTTCTACGGGGAGAGGCTGAGGGAGCTGGGGGTGTTCAGCCTGGAGAAGAGGAGGCTCAGAGGTGACCTCAGCACTGTCTGGAACTTCCTGAAGGGAAGTTCCAGCCAGGTGGGGGTTGGTCTCTTCTCCCAGGCACTCAGCAATAGGACAAGGGGGCACGATGGGCTCAAGCTCTGCCAGGGGAAATTGAAGTTGGAGAGCAGAAAGAAATTCTTTGCAGAGAGAGTGCTCAGGCATTGGAATGGGCTGCCCAGAGAGGGGGTGGATTCACCATCCCTGGAGGTTTTTCAGCTGAGCTTGGCCGTGGCACTGAGTGCCATGATCTGGTAAAGGGACTGGAGTTGGCCCAAGGGTTGGACTTGATGATCTCGGAGGTCTTTTCCAACCCAATCGATTCTATGAAAATAAAATAAAATAAAATAAAATAAAATAAAATAAAATAAATATACATGAAAGTATATATAAAATATTTTTAAAAGTATATTTCTGGTAACTGCTTGCTCCAGTACCAATGGAAATGAATTTTCTCCCTGGAAATCATGCACTGCATTAATGTAGGCACAATCTGGGGACTGATGGACCAAATTCAGCCCACCTAGAAAGATCCCCAAGAAGATCCACCTTGAATAGATGCATGGTAGGAAAAACAAACAAACAAACAAACAACAGACTAATCTACAGGTCTGCAAGGACTCAAACCCCAACATGATCCCAACAGCACATGGTTGGAATCTCTGCAGCTGGGATTTCTAACCAGCTTTCTAGAAATTTCAGTTCAGTTTTGAATTAAACTACATTTTTAAACCTTACATGCTCTTTAGTCTACAACAGGTGCAGTTGTGTGCATGGATTATAAACAGAAACTGAAAAAGAGATATTTATGAGCTGCATTCTCAGTGTTATTGCCATTTGCCTTTCCTTATGGTCAGGGTTCTGAGGGAATTACTCTCATTTGCCTTTCCTGAAGCAGAATTAGAATTTTAAAATGGTGAAGACTGAAAATCTGAGTGTGTTCCCCTTTTTCTGGCAAATATTCAATTCCACTGCAGCTCTCCAGGCATTTCAGGCAGTATTTTGTAGAAGTTTATTATGATTTATATATCACCTAATATTTCATGGATAAAATAGGCAAGGACAGACCTTAAAAACACCAAAGAACAGTGTTTTCTGTAACACAATTCCACTGCAGGAAGGCTACAATATGATCCCAAATGTTGTGACACAAATATTTGCAAATTTACATTAGGTTACTATTTTATTTTGCCAGAATGGAATTAGAGGATGGAAAAGGGAAAACAGTTTCCTGCAAAAGCTGTCAGAAGTACTATAAAATCTTCATATTTCATTTCAAGTAGTCATGAACAAGCAAAAATAACCAACTACTTTATCCAAATTATATACGATATACATAAATATATATAATAAATTATCCAATACAGGTAGAGGCCAGTAATGGTTCTTCTGCTAACTAGATTTCAAAAATATCATTATTCTTTCTGGTCTGCTTGTTTCAGGCCAGTCTGACTCCTTGACAGCAGCAAATAGCAGATAATAACAGAGACAATCAGGGCTTTCTCTCTCCTTTTTTGATTGATTTGTGTCTTGTAGCTTTGGTAGATTGAGATGAAATGTTGAAGCTCAGCAGGAAAAGGGCTGTTGGTTTTACAGTCTTTTTTTTTCATGTGGTAGGATTTAGGAAAGGATGGGTGTCCATGTGAAAACCTGCAGATGTGGAGAGATTCTACACTGTAATATGTACATAAATTACATGTACAATTATATGTTTGTGTTATATGGTCATTCTGTGGAATCATAAACTCAACGTCACGTGACTCGGTGGCCAAAACATGACTTTTTTTTTCCCAAACTGACACGTTTGTGGATTATTTTTAATATTTTTCCTCATGAAAGGCTTTTTCAGGTTCATCATGTGATGCACAGGCAGAAAGCAAAATGTGGGAGAGCCATTTCCAAGCCCTCAGGTTAAAGTTGAGGATTAAGGATTTCAGAGGTTCTCCCACCCCTCAGGGATTATCCTGCCTCTTGGATCACTGAGTACTGTGGGATAAGCCAGGGAGGGATCTCTCCCTCCCTTCCCACCCCTTATTAGTGTTTGAAACATGAGTTATTACACTTCTTCACTGTAAAACTGTTGCCTCTGTTTTCCTAATTACTGAAAAAAATGCCAAAGAGAGGGAACAACTGCATTTCTCAAAAGACCCTCAAACTACCAGAAAAAAAATATCCTTTTTATCACCTTGGGAAAAGAGATACTGGCCTTTTTTTCTTATCTCCCATTTTCTTTTTGCCATTTTTCTGTGTTTTCTTCTCTTCAGTTCCTGTTGGTTCTAAAGGTTCACTGCCCCTGACTGTTCCAGAGCCTTTGGAAACATCAGTGGGAGAAGATTCTCTTGTGTCTTCTTTGTGCTGGATCACCAAAAATTATGATTCTGCTACAGCTGCTGCTTCTGGTCCTTCTGTGTCTTGGGGAATCTTTATTTTCCTTGCTTTTTGTGCCATGTTTCCACTGCTGTTATTGAAATATGGAGGGAAAGATCACCTGTGTTATAGCAGACAATGTAAATCCTGTCAGAAATTAGAATGTTATTGAGTGTTTTTGTATTATCAAGTTGTTTACAGGTAACACAAACACTAAAGAGTGTTGAACTTAATTAAGTGATCCTAAGACATGCTCAGCTCCTGTCCCAGTTCAGCAGATGGGACCAGCTTATTCCTGTGTGGGTGTGACCAAACCTGTGGATTCTCCACCCTCCATTCAGTGCCCACCAACTGTTCCCAAGGGCCCATTGGCAGCAGCTGCCCAGGGCACAGCTGAGCCCTCAGGCTGGGAGCTGGCTGGGAAAGAAGCCTGGCAGAGGAGCTGGGAGAACTGCCCTGCAGGGACTCCTTGGCACCTTCACACCCACCTGAGGGCTCAGCTCTGCTCAGGGGCCAGCAACGATTCCAAAATCCCCCCTGACTGCCAGAGTCAGATCCCCCAGTGTGGAACTCCCTGCCCTGGGGGAGGCACTGGGGGCTCCCACCTGCACCTGAGGGGAGACAATCTGGGGGTTTGGGGACTTGGGAAACCACTTGTTGGATCCAGAGGAGGAGCAGAACCTGGACAGGAGGAGCCCACCACTCTCCACCAGACTGTGCCATCATCTGCACCAACAGGTTTGTCCCTTCCTTTTCCTTTGGACTCGGAGGAACCACGTGGGGCTCAACACAGGGGCCACCAAACCCCCCTGTGTTTGTGCCCCAGGGGGTGGGTTACACTGCTGGGTTTGGGGGTTAAACCCAATTTCTCTTTGTGCCATTGTATTTATTGTAATATTGGTATTAAATTGTCACTCTGACTTATGATCTCTCTTGTGTTGGGTTTCTCCTGCCAGTTTCCCTTTAAACCAGCACAGTTACCTTTAAAAAAAACAGGCATTGCTCTTTAATCCAGGAAAATAATTGTTTGTTTCTAGAAGGAACTGCAATATGAAATATAATGTTTTTTATCTCAGAATTTATGATGATTCCAGCTTTGATTTTCTACAGATTTACAGGTTAGTACAATTTAAATGGAAATAGATACTATAGTTTGTTTCCTGTGGACGCATTTTCTCCATGATTAATGCAATTTTAAAAAGGATTTAATTTAGAAGTGTAATTGTATTTATGCTCAACACCTACAAAGTGATTTACAGCATTTGAAAAGGAATTGTTCAAGTCTCTAGAAACTGAGTGTTCCTACCTGTGTTTATATAGCAATTTTAAATTACCATTTGTGTCATAAAAGTATCATTTAGTCATATTTTTGAAGAATTAGGTAGCAAATCAGATCATAGAATTAATTTATGCATTAAAATAGAACAAACCCCACCTGAGCTGCTGTATTAATATTATAGGTAGAAGATAGAACAGCATCTAAAGCTGCACAACAGAGTCCCTGACTTAGAGACTGAAAAAAAAGGTTTTCTTCAACTTCTGGGATTTTGTTTATTTTATCTAGTTCCATGAAAAAAAAAAAAAAGCTTGTAAATAAAACCTCACAATGTAATAAAAGATGTGATTGTGGCAAAAATTGTTTCCTGGGATATTGTTCAATCCACTCAATTTTCTTTCTATCACATGAAGACCACTCAGGCTGGAGTTTTACAGATGGAGAATTTTATCCAGTAGTAGAATAAGTTGCATATTTGGGGGTCTCTAAAATGGACATGGTAACTATTCAAAGAAATTTGAGGGGTATTAAAATGGTATTTTAGTTCACATGGATTTTAACAAACAGCCTTCACTAAAGAAAAATATGAGAAGATACTTTTAGAACATTCTAAATCCTCTGTTGGCATTTTTGCTTCGTGGTGGCATTTCATTGTAAATTAAATTAAATTAAAATAAATTAAATTTCTTCCAGGGGAGAGGGGAATCACACAACTCCCAAATTAAAAACTAAAAAGCGTAATTCAGGATTGAACAAAACATTTTAGGTTGAATCAAAACAGTTTCATTACTCTTAATTCCTTTACAAGAACAATTTTTCCTTGTGGAATACTGAGGAGTGCCAGGGTCCTGCTAAACCTGAGGCAGTGCACTCACCCCTAAGAGATGAGAAATCATATTTTGAGCATTAGGCAAAGCCCAGCTTGGTATAGAGATCTGTGTTTGTGTTTAAATTCGATTTGGCACTGCCAACACTTCATAGGCAAATTGTTTTAAAATCAAATTAGCTGAAATTAAACTTGAAACTCCTGCTTTAATTTGTTTTGATGAGAAGTGTGGGCTGAATCTCATCATTCAGCTTCAAGAGCAGGTGTTGAAAAGTAAATAAAATGGGAAAGGAGAAGAAAGAAAAACAAAAGGTGAAGAACTAGAAATTAAATTCAAGATATTGCAATAGATGACAAAAAGCAGGAGCTGAAGGAGGGCCTGGAATGGACAAACACCGGGAGAATTCATGTTGACAAGATGCAGGAACAAAAACAATTAGGGCCAAACAAACATTCCCATGTTCTGGAACCCACTCAGTGTCCCTCCTGGAAAGCCAATCCCACACCCATTCCCATGTCCTGGCAGCCCCTCAGTGTCCCACCTGGAAAGCCAATCCCACACCCATTCCCATGTCCTGGCAGCCCCTCAGTGTCCCACCTGGAAAGTCAATCCCACATCCATTCCCATGTCCTGAAAGCCCCTCAGTGTCCCACCTGGAAAGCCAATCCCACACCCATTCCCATGTCCTGGCAGCCCCTCAGTGTCCCACCTGGAAAGCCAATCCCACACCCATTCCCTTGTCCTGGCAGCTCCCTCAGTGTCCCACCTGGAAAGCCAATCCCACACCCATTCCTATGTCCTGGCAGCCCCTCAGTGTCCCACCTGGAAAGCCAATCCCACATCCATTCCCATGTCCTGGCAGCCCCTCAGTGTCCCACCGGCATATGCAATTCCACATCCAGCCCCATGTCCTGGAAGTCCCCTCAATGTCCCACCCAGACATGCAATCCCACACCTATTCCCATGTCCTGGCAGCCCCTCAGTGTCCCACCTGGAAAGCCAATCCCACACCCAGCCCCATGTCCTGGAAGTTCCACCAATGTCCTGAAAGCCCCCTCAACGTCTCACCTGCACATGAAATTCCACAACCATCTCCATGTCCTGGAATCCCCCTCAATGTCCTGGCAGCCCCCTCAGTGTCTCACCTAGACAGACAATCCCACACCCATTCCCATGTCCTGAAAGCCTCCTCAGTGTCCTTCCTGGAAAGCCAATCCCACACCCATTTCCATGTCCTGCAACCCCTTCAGTGTCCCACCTGGACACGCAATCCCACACCCAGCCCCATGTCCTGGAAGTCATACCAATATCCTGAAAGCCCCCTCAATGTCCCACCTGCACATGAAATTCCACATCCAGCCCCATGTCCTGGAAGTCCCCTCAATGTTCCACCCAGAAAGCAAATCCCACAACCATCTCCACGTCCTGGCAGCCCCCTCAGTATCCCACCTGGAATGACAGCAGAGGAGGAATGAGGCTTCAGTGAGAATTCTGTCCTGGAATTTGACCATGGATGTTCATTTACTGCTGTGAGTGTGAAATGAGTATACCCCTTCCTGGTGGGGGGCAGAGAAGGGGCAACTCTGCTCTGTGGGGACCAGAGACAGGATTCAGGGAAGGGCCTGGAGTTGTGTTGGGAGGTTTATGTTGGATCTCAGCCAAAGGCTCTTCTCCCAGAGGGTGGTGGGCACTGCCTAGGCTCCCCAGGGCAGTGGGCATGGCCCCAAGGCTGCCAGAACTGCAGAAGCCTTTGGATAACAGGACAGGGCCAGGGGGGATTGTTGGGGTGTCCTGGGCAGGGCTAAGGGATAGATCCATGATCCTTGTGGGTGTCTCCCAGCTCAGCATGCTCTGGGATTCCATGGAATTATTAGCATCCCTATCCCAAGGCACTGCTTGGCTGTACTTCTGCATCCCTTGGTTGTGCTTCTGCATCCCTTGGTTGTGCTTCTCCAGAGCACCAATAACCAAAGAATTTGGAAATGCTAAATTCCAAATGGTCCATCACCTCCTAGGCTGTACTCACATACAAAATCTCCTGGGAAACAAGCATGTGTAATAACTTCTGGCAATAATTCATGTTTTTTCATTTAAGTGGTTGTTGTTGTTGTTTTGCAGGAAAATGCTCTGAAAAGATCTGCTTTTAATAGGCTTTTTGCTGGACATCCTGTTGCCTCTCAAAAAGAAAAAGTAATGACAGATAGTGAGCCACAGCAAACAGTAGAAACTACCCATACTTTTAATTTTCAGAAGGGTTTTCAGGATCCCAGTTCCACACATGGACTGCTGCATTTCCAGCTTCACATAAGGCTTTGCAGAGACCAAAAAACCTCCTTTCAACAGCATCTTTACTATTTATTGCTATTTAGCAGTGCATTTCAATCCTATCCAACCCTAGAAACAAAGTTTTGTTTTCAGTGTTTTCAGGACACTGCTATGCTCAATCTGAATGCATGAAATGTGTGTGAGTACTTTTTAAAACCTAGGCCAGTTTCACCTCTGGCTTAGGGTCAGCTTTACTGAGCTCACGTTGCTCACTTACAGCAGAAACAAACTTTGCCCTTAAAATTTGAAAGTAACTGTGTTATCATTTAACATTCCTAAAATACCTCTCTTGCTCAGAGACCTCCTTAAGCAAATATGTGCAGGCAGCCACTGCATTGTGGCCATCTCTGGGGCATAAGGTGACAAAGAGATGGAAAAAAGCACCCTGGATAAGAGAATAGAATGTTTTTGAGTTTTTTTTCCCAAGTATTTGGAACCTTTAGTTCACCTTGTGCCCTGGAAATTTTCTCTGGTGTTGCAAAAAGAAGGAGAAAAGGCAACAAGAGGTTCTGGGTACATCAAGTGATTCAAACCCCTCCCTCAGTACCAGGCAGTGTCCTGACACACATTTATTTTGGGGAAGTCCCTGAGCCCTGCAGTGTGGACGAGGGTCTGAATTCTTTAAAGCTGAGAGCGTTGGTAACCAAGGCTTATTTCAACGTGATCTCTGCTATAATTACTTCTCTGCTCCCCTTGCCCTCCCCTTCCATAATCTAAAATTTCCAGCTCCAAAGTGTTGTTGTGATAAGGGGAAGGGGACAAGCTCTTTTCTGCAGGAGGCAGCGGTGACAGTGCCCATGAGTTCCAGCAGCTTTGGGATTGCCCCCAGCTCCCTGTCCCCTTTCCCTTGTCCCTTCCCCCTCTCCCAAATATTTCTCCAGCCCTGTCCCATTGGTGCACGACTCTCCCTTGCCTTTTTTGGGCTGCCAGCCTGTCAATCTAATGCAGTAAGGCCGGGGGCAGGTGCAAAGCCCTCGCTGTGGCTCCACTTACGGACCAATCCTCCTCCCAAAATCCCTGGGAGCCAATGGAGTGGGAAAACCCGGGACCCCGGGGAGAGGGCAAAGCTGCTGGATTGCTGGAGGGAGGGGGCATCCATTTAGGACCTGGGTTAGCCCGAGAGCTGCCGAATTCCTCTTGGGATCGTGGTGACTTGTGCATAGCAGGCGTTGCTGCAGATTCCCTGCCATCCCTGCCAACATGGTGATCAAAGTCTTTGTGGCCACATCTTCGGGCTCTACAGCGGTAGGTGACTCCTTTAACACCCTCTTGCTGCTGGGATCAGGATGGGGAATTAACCTACAACATGCCAGGACAGAGAGTGCATGTGAGACAAACAGCACTGGAATTCCAAGCAGTAATAAACCTTAGTTTTGTTGTGCACTGACCACCTCATTTCTGAAAGCTGCTCAAGATATGTAGAGAACTCTTGTTAGTGCAGGCTGGTTTTCATGAGAGCTTTTACCACAGTTATGGCATTTACATATCAATTATCTGTCATTTAGGAGATTTACTGCTGTTTGAAAAAGTGTATGCAATATATATTCCCTGAAGAAGGACAAAGTGGACATTGTACTTGCACAAAAGCAAAGGCAGATTGTCTGCAGTGGAAAATAATGTGTTGTTATTAAAAAAGACTTTTAAGACATTGCTCCTGCAAAAGGGGGAACTCTGGTTAAGAAAGAGCCTGGAGCTGAATAAAGTTATGCAGAAAAACTTCATCCCCACTCTACTCCCTTTCCCTAAGTTTTGGGAGTTTTTTAGTTTTTGGTGGTTTGTCTTTTGTGGGTTTTTTTTGGTGTGTGTGTGTGTCTCTTGAAATGCTATACTGATGATTTTTAGCATTGAGATCTCCTGCTGTAGCTGTCAGCAAAGTGTATCAGCTGAAGGGAAGGGCATGTGAATAGTAGGGAGGTTGGAAGTCCGTGGGAGGTGGGAACCAGGAAAGGACTGTTTCCTTTTATATCCAGTTCCCACATGAGCTCGGATTTCAGTTTTCCTTTGGCACTCACTCCCTGCCAGTGACAGGGCTAAACAAACTGGCTGCTGCTTGCACAGAGCTGTAACTACATCTCTATCTCCCTGACACAGCTCCGTTCCTTTAAGAAGCTTCCAGAGTGGAAAAGCTCCAAAACCCACCCCCTGTTCATGGGACCATCAGCTTTAGAATGTGAACCAGGGGTCGTTCACCAAAATTCCAATTGGATATTGCTGAAGAGGTTTGCAGTTCTCTCACTGAGCCTGACACTCTAAATTTACTACTGACATTTAGCATTCCTTTTTTTTAATAATAAAATGTAAGGGAGGAAAAAAAAAACAAAGAGGAGGTTGGAAACTTCAGGTTTGGTAATTTGTAATAGTTAATTTACTGCTCAGGGAGTTTTATAAATTGCCATACACTGTGCATGGCCTGTGTGCACAGTTTGGCCTGTTTTGGTCTCCTCTGGAGATTCCAAAAGAAAAGTATGGAATATTCCCATGACATGTCCTCCTTCCTGCTGTGCTGGATGTGTGTGGAGCTGTAGCAATCTCAGTGTTCACATCACTGATTCACAATTGCAATGCCAAGTAAGCCCAGCGTTCAGCTGGAGTAATTTTCCACATTTACTGATGAACATGGATCGAGTGAACCTTTCAATGAACCTTTCATGAGTTTTACTGTACATAAAATAAAATGCACTCATGCAGGAATTAGCATAGACCTCAATGTCTTGCTAAAATCCTATTAAAAATAAATTCTGTGTCAGCCTTGTACAGTCTTTTCTGAAAAGAATTAATTTAATCCCTAAAGAGTTTAAATTGGAAGTTTAAATTGTCCTACCAGCACTGGTGATCTCTTCAATGTGCCTGATCTCCATCAAATGTATGGTGTTGATTTTGAATTTCAAATAAGATGGGCCCAGCCTTCCCTGGTGTAAGTCAGGAGAGGATCATTGGCAAAGAACAAAAAATGTTTCTGTTCTATGTACGACATGGTCACCCTACTCATTGCAATGGTTTTCATGTTAATAAATACTTTGTAAAAGTGACTGCAGTGAACCCAGTGACGTTGTGGTGCTCTGGATCAGATCCTTGAATGATCTAATTCACTGTGTCTCTGGAGCATATCTCTGTATTTTTCTCCTCAGGGATTCAGAAATTTATTCAAAATATCTTCAGCTTTGTTGTCTTTCTGCCCCAAACTTAGCTGATATCGAACTACTCATTAAGTGGAGACTCTTATTTATAACTCTAAAAAGCAACAAATGCTTGGCTTGGAGCAAGCAGTAAAAAACTAAACTAATTTTGTTGCTGGTCACAGAGGTGTTTGGGAATTGGCAACATCCTGCAAGGTTCTAAATCATGGGAGAACGAGGTTTGTGACTTACACAGAGCAATTCTTCCAAAGTCTTGCTTACTGCTGTTAGGGCACCTCTAAAATCCATTATTCCCACTGGTTTTGATCACCTTTTATGAATATACTCCCTCTCAAATCTGCAGCAAAATCAGAGTGGGCAGCAGGGCAGGGGGGACTGTGCCCTTCTGCCCCCTCAGGTGAGCCCCACCTGCAGAGCTGCTCCAGCCCTGGGGGCAGCACAGGAAGGACATGGAGCTGCTGGAGAGGCCAGAGGAGGCCCCAGGATGGGCAGAGGATGGAGCAGCTCTGCTGGGAGGAAAGGCTGGCACAGCTGGGATTGTTCAGCCTGGAGAAGAGAAGCTTTGGGGGGACCTCAGTGTGACTTTCCAGGACCTGAAGGAGCCAATAGAAAAGATGAAGAGAGTCTATTGCCAAGGGCTTGGAGTGACAGAACGAGAGGGAATGGCTTCAAAATGTTCCTCCTGCTGTTCCCTGTGTACTGTTTGCTCCTGCTGTGAGCAGCTGATCAACAGGAATGCACTGGATTGTGAGGACATAGATGATAATTCTTAATTATGCATCAGGTGAAAGTAATATTGTCCATAGCTCTTTATAGAGTCATGGTATAGTTTGGGTTGGAAGGCACCTTAAAGATCACCCAGTGCCACCCCCTGCCATGGGCAGGGACACCTTCCACCAGTCCAGGTCGCTCCAAGCCCTGTCCAACCTGGCCTTGGACACTTGCAGGGATGGGGCAGCCACAGCTGCTCTGGTAAACTTTTTCACTGTAGTTAGAACAAAAATATTTTAATTTTTTTTCTTATTTTAGAGGACTAGCAGCTAGGGGTGGTAGAACTTAAGCTTTGTTGAAAGGGAAAATGATATTGATGAAATACCATTCTGTTCACCACCTCTTTCCAAGTAATCTATGGCCAAGTAATCTGAATTCTTCCCATGCCATCAAACACAAGTGAGGACACAAACAAACTCCTGCAATCTCATCCATTCTGGGAAAATCTTTACATGTGCTTTGTGTTGTTACATCTTAAATTTCTCTCCCTGAGTTCTGCTTTCCAGAGTGTTTCCTTTGGTTGCTGAGCACTTCATGCCACCCACAGCAAAGGTTTGCTTTATATTTTCATACTCAGTGTGTGTCCCGAGTCTTTGCTCTGCCTAAACCCTGGTAATGATAGAATCATAGAATGGATTGGGTTGGAAAAGACCTCCAAGATCATCAAGTCCAACCCTTGGGCCAACTCCAGTCCCTTTACCAGATCATGGCACTCAGTGCCACGGCCAAGCTCAGCTGAAAAACCTCCAGGGATGGGGAATCCACCCCCTCTCTGGGCAGCCCATTCCAATGCCTGAGCACTCTCTCTGCAAAGGATTTTTTTCTGATCTCCAACTTCAATTTCCCCTGGCAGAGCTTGAGCCCATCGTGCCCCCTTGTCCTATTGCTGAGTGCCTGGGAGAAGAGACCAACCCCCACCTGGCCAGAACTTCCCTTCAGGCAGTTCCAGACAGTGCTGAGGTCACCTCTGAGCCTCCTCTTCTCCAGGCTGAACACCCCCAGCTCCCTCAGCCTCTCCCCACAGCACTTGTGCTCCACTCCCTTCTCCAGCCTCGTTGCTCTTCTCTGGCCCCGCTCCAGCCCCTCAAGATCTTTCCTGACCTGAGGGGCCCAGAACTGAACACAACACTCAAGGTGTGGCCTCACCAAAGCAGAGTACAGGGGAAGCTGAGCCTTTAGACACAGCACATAATCTGCTTGGTTTGTTGTGGTTATCACAGTAAGAAATATCTTGCCCTTCCCTTATGCATCATAATTCCATGCACTTTCCTGGTTTACCTCAGTATTAATTTTTCACACAACCCTTGCCTGATTTTTGCTTTCAGAGCCTGTGCTGCCTGAGCCTCCTGTCTATTATGGACCTCAAGCTGCAGGAGAATTGTTAAGACAGATTTAAAAGTTACAGCCACAGCCACAAGCTGGGGAGCAAAGAATCTGTAGCTCTGTTCCCATTATCTCCTCAGAGGCACTATCCATCTGCAGCTATTCCAGGAGCCGTATCCACTGCAGTGCCTGTGTCCAAGGGGACAAGCTGGCACTGGAATTGCAGCTGTGACAGCACTTGAGTTAATTGGCAGTCACAGCATGCGATGAAACTTCTGGTAGTGGCTTGTGCAGATTTTATTAATAATTTATACAAATATTATCCTGCTGCTTTTTCTGATAATTTTCCCCTCAAACAATCCTTTCTGCCACCTGAACATGTTCTGCAGATAACTCTGCAGCTAAACAGCCAATAATAAAATGATCTCTGTCTAAAAAGGGAAAATAAAAGTATAAATAGGCACTTTTGAGCTCTCTCAACTCTATGGCTTTTGACCACTTTGGATTAGTGGTTCCTTTCAAAGTGATGTACTTTTCTCATCTCACTGTAAACCTCTGTTGTTATCATAAGTGTGTACAGCATTTTATGTTGGTTATTTTTTACAAGCAAGCCTAGATGCTTTTCATTTACACAAGAAGACTTGACCCTGAGGGTATCTCAGTTGGTTAAAACATGGTGCTAATAACACCAGTTGTGGGATCAATCCCTGTGTGGGCCATTCACTTAAGAGTTGGACTCAATGATCCTTGTGGGTACTTTCCAACTCAGAATATTCTGGGAAATTTTATCATTATTAATGAAAATTCATCCTTCCAGGATAATAAGCTCTCAATCTACTTCAGCTCTTCTGTTTTACTGGATTGCACAAATGCATAACCCATGACTTAGTTCTCCTCTCATTGCCTGTCTCAGACTGATTAACACTTGCTGGGTGTCACTTTAAACTCAGGTGCTCAGATGTCTGATGTGTAGGAGACATGGTTTCAAATCATGAGATGGCTCATATGTCAAAATTCCCTTGATGCATCATCTGGCTACATCTGATGGCAAGTGAAGTGTTGTTAAATCATAGAATCGATTGAGTTGGAAAAGACCTCCAAGATCATCAAGTCCAACCCTTGGTCCAACTCCAGTCCCTTTACCAGATCATGGCACTCAGTGCCACGGCCAAGCTCAGCTGAAAAACCTCCAGGGATGGGGAATCCACCCCCTCTCTGGGCAGCCCATTCCAATCCCTGAGCACTCTCTCTGCAAAGAATTATTTTCTGCTCTCCAACTTCAATTTCCCCTGGCAGAGCTTGAGCCCATCGTGCCCCCTTGTCCTATTGCTGAGTGCCTGCTTAGGAGTAGCTTTCCTTTATTATGGAATTATACTGAGCATGACATCTTCAGAGTAAAGGGACAGGATACAGGCTTGATGCCTCCTGCATCCTAGGTCTGTACAGAACATCAAAGGCAATAAGGGCCAGGAATGATTTTTAGATGTCACAGGAAGTGTGTCTAAGATGTTTTAATTGTATCTAACATGTTCTTCCTGGTCCAACTTCAGTGTCATTCTGTAATGTGGGAAATATTGAAGTGCAGCTATACTGGATTTTACTGAGCTTTCAGTTGTGTATTATATATCCAGGAGTAATGGCCATAGGCTAAAACACAAGTTCCACTTCAACATGAAGAAGAGCTTCTTGCCATAGAGGTGGCAGAGCACTGGAACAGCTGCCCAGGGAGGGTGTGGAGTCTCCCTCTCTGGAGACATTCCAAACCCACCTGGACACATCCCTGCTCCAGGTGATCCTGCCTTGGCAGGGGGTTGGACTGGATCTCCAGAGGTCCCTTCCAACCCCAACTGTTCTGTGATTCTGTGATATTTAATTATGCCTCAACATTAAAGAGCAGGGACAGAGACAATCGTGGTTCTTGGGGAGCTAAATGTCACATGGAATTAGCAGGAAAAAGGAGGCTGTTCCATGTTGAGGAGAACATGTACATTCCCAGAACTATGCTGACTTTAGGCAAGATTAGCTCAGGTATCTGTAGACCACACTCATGGATCTGGGAACAGAGTGGGAGGATTCCTGCTGAGCCTTGTTTCTTAGGCAGAGGTGTCAGTGCTTCCAGAGAGGAAAGAAAGGAGCAGGGAGGTGGGAGCGGAGGGGGGAATGGCAAAAGCAGTGGGTACTCAAAAGCAGTCTTGAATCTCAGCTTCAAAAACTTGGAGGGTTGCTGGAGCAGTGCATCCAACTTCAGGAACTTCCAACTTTCAAGAAAAAATTCTTCACTGAAAGGGTGGGCAGGCACTGGAAGGGGCTGCCCAGGGTGGTTTGGAGTGCCCAGCCCTGGAGGTGTCCCAGGAAGGACTGGCTGTGGCACTCAGTGCTCTGGGCTGGGGACAAGGTGGGCATCGGGCACAGGATGGGCTCCAGGGGCTGGCAGGGCTTTGCCAAGGTGGGCATAGGGCACAGGGTGGGCTCCAGGGATGGCAGGGCTTTGCCAAGGTGGGCATAGGGCACAGGGTGGGCTCCAGGGATGGCAGGGCTTTGCCAAGATGGGCATGGGGCACAGGGTGAGCTCCAGGGGCTGCGAGGGCTTTGCCAAGATGGGCATGGGGCACAGGGTGGGTTCCAGGGGCTGGCAGGGCTTTGCCAACCTCAATGATTCTGTGATTCTGTAAACTTGACATACTTACATGAGTTCTCCTTGCAATTGCAATTTTCTTTTTAAAGAAGGAATGTTGTTTTTCCTCTTTCCTACCCAGATAAAAAAGAAACAGCAAGAAGTCGTGGGCTTTTTAGAGGCCAACAAGATCGACTTTCAGCAAATGGACATAGCAGGGGATGAGGACAACAGGAAATGGATGAGAGAGAATGTCCCAGGTGAAAAAAAGCCTCAAAATGGAATTCCTCTCCCTCCACAGATCTTCAACGAGGAGCGGTACTGTGGGGTAAGAAACTGCATATTTCAATGCCTTCAGAGAGTTGTTTTTCACAGAAAGTGACTCTTTTCCATTAGTAGAAAGCATCAAACAAACTCCTCAAAACAATTTAAGACTCACTGTGAAAGAACAATCCTTAGGAAGCATTTTTTCAGCACAGAAAAGCAACAAAACAAAAGATCATTTATTTTCAAGAGCAGAGTACACACAGAAGGAAAACATTGAATTTATTTTGCATGGCAAGTGTTGATGTTTTGTTTGTTTGACGCAAACTCCTCTGGGCTGTCAAGTTGAAATCTGAGGCACCAGAGGCTGTGACCAGGAATCTTTTTTTCCATGATACTGTGCAAATAAATAGGAATGATTGTTTAATGGAATAGTTCTGGTGTGTGATTTGAATGATTTGAATTTTATTGGTTATTCAGTTTATGTCCAGCTCTTCATAACAGGCATTGTAGTGCTCCTCAGATACTTTTATATTTTCATATTTGCTTGTAACAGCTTCTTTCTCTTGAGACAGTCTGTTCAAATCACAGCTAGATAGTACTGTGCCAGCATGAATATTAGGACTGGGAATCAAAAGAGATAATCTGAGACCTTGTTTTTCTCATAGTCTGGGTGGAAATGCAAAGTCTGGAAAACGCTGTGATACGATCACTGGAACAAACCTGCAAAGTGCCCTGAAATGCAGCTCACATAGTGAGCCCAGTTTTAAGTTACTGCACAAATCCAGTGTGAACTACTGCAAGGTTGTATGGAGAGAGAAGGGATTTACATGCCACTAAGTTTTCAGAATTAATTTCAGTGCTCCCAGTGAGTGCAGTTGTTTCCCCATTTTCTCATAAGATCCTTAAAAGAGAACTTGCTGTGTTGGAGTTCATGTGCATTTCAGCATCCAGTCTGCACCAATGAAAAGTATAATTTGATATATCTTACTCTGGGGTTTATGCCAGCCAATGTTGTAATAAATATTTCTGATGTTCCCTGGAGAGTTTATATAGGGAATGAAAGAGTAATTGCCTTATAAAATATTGCAGCTGGTCAGCCTTGCCAGCACGTGGTAAATACACAGTTTTTACTCTTTGTCTGAAGCTATTTCAGGAAGCCAAATAATCTACACCTTGAAATAAATTTAAGTTAGGAAATAGTCCTTTGCAAAGACACCTCCATGGGGGAAAAAGTTGCAGCTATTGATTTAAAATCTAAATCAAATTTACAGTTAGTCTAGAAGTCTCCAGAATTCTAATGTGCCCAGCTCCCAGTGCTCCAGGCTAATGATCCCAGTGGGTGCATAGCAAAGGCTAATTAATAGCAGCATTATTGCCAAATAAATAAGGTAATGAGATCCCTATCAGTGCCTGAGCCTCCCCCTGTTTCCCAGGGGAGCTGCAGGTGAGTGGGATGCTGTGGGCTGGCTGAGACCACATACAGGATAAAACTGGGGGTTTGCATCCTGTGCAGGTCCAGAAGATGCATCACCCTGAAATGCAGAATTGTTTTATGCTGTTCAATGTTTACATGATACATCTTCTCATGTCCTGCTTACTTTGTCCTCAGCCACGTTATTAAAAATAGGCCTGAGAATTGCAAAGGTCTGTCTGAGTCTTGGCCTCCAGTCCAGTATCCTGAATTCAGGAAAGGCTTTTCAAAATATGTTGCTTTCTTTAGTACAGAGTCTTCAAGGGCCTCAGTCTTGTGACATTTGGAGACCTTGACTTTGTACCCTGGTTGTATTCAACCAATTTGTACCAAGTTCCTGCTGTGCCCAACACCCTTTTAGCTCCAACAGCTCCAATCCAGTGTATTTGTGAATGGGAATCATACCCTCTATTCATCTTCATTTTGCTGTGCTTAACATGGCAAACTCTTTACACCTATTTTATTGTAGGGCATTTTCTCTTTCTCCTTCCTACTAATTTTTTCTTTCTTCAATACCAGGTAGTACTAACTTTTTAGGTCAAATCTGATCCATTTGATTTCTGCTCATTCTTCTTTCTGAGCTCACTCTTTTCCTTCCTCAGAGAGATTTGAAGAGAAACACGACAAATTTCAGATATTTTAAGGAATTAAGTATTGGTTTGAAATCAGTGTTGACCCTGCTTGGAGCAGGAGATTGGACTAGATCTCCTGAGGTTTCTTCCCACCTGAATTATCCCATGCTTCCAGGATTTTGTAAAATATGTTCTGCTCCACACCCACTGAAGGTGGGACAAGATGGATGAGTTAAAAAAATGTGGCAAGGAAAGTTGAAGTCAGACATCAGAAAATTATAGTTTTCAGGGGATTGTCTCGTTACCTCATTAAAGGTCATTAGCAAGGGATCAGAGAAACACCTGTCAGGAACAGTGTAGTGGTTCCTGCTGTGGAGAAATGGTCCTTTGAGACCTTCTCCAGTGTCCTCTCCTGCACTTCAGTGACATTTTGGGAGTGGTGGTGGTAAGGAAAGAGGAGACACTGGGGACAGGTGAGGAGTCTTCTTTTTCATGCTGGAATAGAGTGACATAATGAGCCAGTAAATGCAGTCCTGCTGCTAATCTGCTTTTCTGCTGATATGGACAAGTCTCTGCATCTTCTGGGTGACCACAAAGTTGCTGCTCCACTTCCCAACTTGCTCTGTAAAGTGGAGGTTTCTTATGGATGCATTTTATGAAGATACATCAACCAGGAGCAGCTTTTTGGTGAGGTCAGAGAAGATTAAGACCTTCTCATAAATAGTTCAGATCTTATTTTCCTCTCAGATTTTGGTATTGCCACTTGAAGAAATACATTACAAATGGGTTCATTTAGTGTGCCCTGCTACAGCACCAATTTCAAGTATCCATCCTAATCCATCAGTGTTGGCAATTATGTCCTTATTTGATCTTTCTCTTAAGCTGCTTCTTTGCTCATGTCTAGACAGGTGTCTGCATCTGTGTCACTTGCTAAATATATTGGGCACTCTGTTGCTCTTGTCTTTGCTTTTGCTTAACAAAAACGCCCTAGAAAACTAGGAAAGAAATGGAATGTAAACTTCTGTTTTCCTTTGTAAGCTGAAATCTGTGTTTTCCTCTGTAAAGCATAAAAGGAAAAAAATACCTGTGTATATACTTGTAAAAAACCCTCTGAATTATTAGGTCAGAATTTTATTTGATGCTGCAAAGTGCACCTGCAGCCCAGGAACCAAACATGCATTCAAAGCAGAGTGGGCAGCAGGGCAGGGGGGATTCTGCCCCTCTGCCCCCTCAGGTGAGCCCCACCTGCAGAGCTGCCCCAGCCCTGTGGGCAGCACAGGAAGGACATGGAGCTGCTGGAGAGGCCAGAAGAGGCCCCAGGATGGGCAGAGGATGGAGCACCTCTGCTGGGAGGAAAGGCTGGCACAGCTGGGATTGTCCAGCCTGGAGAAGAGAAGCTTTGGGGGGACCTCAGTGTGGCCTTCCAGGAGCTGAAGGAGCCAATAGAAAAGGTGGAGAGAGACCATTTGCAAGGGGCTGGAGTGACAGGACAAAGGGAATGGCTTCAAACTGACAGAGAGTGGGGTTAGATGGGATACTGGGAAGAAATTCTTTACTATAAGGGTGGTAACAGGTAGCACAGGTTGGGCAGAGAAGCTGGGGCTGCCCCATCCCTGGAAGTATCCAAGACCAGGTTGGATGGGGTTTGGAGCAACCTGGGCTGGTGGAAGGTGTCCCTGCCCATGGCAGGGGGTGGGAAGAAGATCTTTGATGTCCCTTCCAACCCAAATCATTCTGTGTTTTTATCATTCCTGTAACTCGTGCAGCCCAACACATGGAAATAGAGGGACCTCTGGAGGGCTGTAGGCCAGCCTGCTACTCAGGGCAGGATGGCTTTAAATTCAGCTGGTGTTGCTTGGACCTTTGGCCACCAGAATTCAAAAAGACTCCAAGAGTGGTGTTTCCATACCCTCTCTGTGCTCTCTGACCTGGTGTTTTACAAGGCATGTGGGGAAGAACTTTCCACTCATGTCCAAATGACACCACCATCCTCCTCCAGACCATTTGTTTCTTCTCACAGAGATGTAACATTATTGCTTACCTGAAACAAATTGTTAGTGCTCGTTTTTTCTTACTGCCTGCCCTGGGAATATTTGCTTAGGTCACCATCAGGAAAGCAAGATGAAAATATGCAATAGAAAAACTATTCCATGATCACTGTAACCATTGCTTTACCCTTCCCTAATAGATAATGACTTCCTCCTCAGTGTGAAGGAATAAATGACCTTCCATTTACTGTGAGATGCCACATTGACTATGGGATGTCATTGCACATTCCTTGTTGTCAAAGAGCACCTGATGTGACAGAAGATACATCCCCCTTCTGATAAGGAGTTGTCTGGTCATTCACACATCTTGCTTTTGCCCTCTGGTTATCTCCAAGGCTGAGTGTTCCTGGTGGTTTGTAACACACTTGCCACCTGCTGCTATTCCTCAAAAAGATGTATAAAATATCGAGTCCACTTCATGGCATTTCCTTGTTATTGTCTTCTCTTTATTTCTTTAGCTCTTGACTTGTCATGCCATAATCTGCTCAGGCTGTTTTATGAGTATGTGGTGTGTGGAGGACACAAGTTCCCTGTGTTTTCATGGCCATGTCAAATTCCAGCCCTTGGAAGCGCAGAAAATCCTTGTTTGCTGCACTACTCCCGAGTTCATGGGTGAGATGGCAGACTCTGGCTGCCTGGGTTAGAGGAGAAGGAGAATCCCACAGCAACAGGAAAACAGCAAACAGATCATTTGAGAAATGGGTGGCCTGGGGCAGCAGCAGATATTCTGCCTGCCCGGGCCAAAATGTGCTCCAGGGCTTCTCCCAGCCCGGGCAGTTCCCTCTGCCTCAACTGTGTGAAAGCCAATCTGTCCCTCAGATAAATTAGTGAAATGGGCTGTCATTTCTCATGTCTGTTAAGCTCTTCCAGACTGGAGTGAAATGTCATTGATTCCAGCCTTGTTGACATTAAGGTGACTCCTAAACCATCCACTCCAGCTTTTCCCTGATATTACCCTCAGCCAATAATTTATTCTCTGGAAAGGCTGAAACGGTGCAATAAAACAACTGGGGTCTAACCCAGCCTTATAAACACGTCTCAGGGGTGACTCAGCACCTTATTATTTACAGGCTTCTATTTCTGGAGTTCTCTGGGATTAGAGGAAGGATGATGACATGACCAAGGCAGTAGTGCAGGACTCAGCAGGCAGGTCCAGTCCCCTGTCCTAGAGCTGTGGTGGGACTGTGGGGCAGCCACTTCTGACCAGACTTTCTGCTGAGATCTTGAACACATGTTGATTTTTACCTGTGTAAGATGTGACTTAGGAGCTTTCCAGTAACAAAACAGCAGAGCTTCCTTAATTGGTAGGGAAGTTGTGCAGGTGAAAACACTAAAGATCCTTCAATTCTAAGTGGCAGGATAGGAGGCCTCCCTCACATCTTTCCACTTTTAGTAGCACTGAAAACAGGCATTTAACATAATGATTTAAAACTTTATAACTTCTGTTCATGTGTGGACAAGACATTTTGGCTGGTACAAACATGCCAGAAGGAACAGCACAGCCCTTTGCTAAGTTGGTCTGAAAATACCTGCATTTTCTAACCAGAATGCCTTTCTTTAAGATAAAGTTCCTTGCCATCATTCCACTTGTGCTGAAATGTTTAGTGTTGTCTTTTATTTGCCATGAAGATGCCCATGGTTTTGAGGCCCTGTTTTCTTACTCACAGCAAGTTTTTACTCTACCATTGAAGTGGGAATAGCTTTGCCTGGGAATGTGCAGCTGAGGCACATTCAAATGAGATATTTAATTTTATCTGATTCTGACATCCATGGGATATAATTAAAATGTAAGTCTCTGGAGAGATTTGCCCATTTATTCATTTTATTGCCTATATCAAACTCGCTTTATCTGTGTTGTCTTCCTGGGGCTTAGATAATGCAGGCAGATGTACAAATGCATGGTCATTCTCATCAATATAAGATTTACTTGGGCTGGTCTGTTCCTCCTGTGCTTTTCATTTGATTTTTTCATACCAACTCTCTCTTGTTTGTTTCTTCCCTTTTTAGGATTTTGAATCCTTTTTCTCTGCTAAGGAAGAAAATATTATTTATTCATTCCTGGGCCTTGCTCCTCCTCCAGGCACCAAGGTATGCACTGCTGTCCTTCCATGGGGATCATTTATTTGATTTTAATGAAAGATGAGCATAGGCAGTGACTCAGCGTGTCACATAAGAGGCTCTGACAAGCCATGCAGTAGATGCTGGTGCAGCAAAGGGTTGTTAGGGGGGAAAAAAGGTGGCTGGTTCAGTAAATACTAGAAAATCTTTCTTTCTTCCCTTCTCTCACTGCAGGCTTGTTACCATGGCTCCAGCTGAGGGTTTTGTTAGTGTTGACACAAGGCAGTATTTTATCATGTTCAGCTACTAAATGATGCAGAATTTCCTGATGTAATTTCTAGTTACAAGAAGCCTCCCCTTCCCCCTGACTGCACCAAACAGGGCTTGTCTTGGTCCCCACCAGCAGGGCTGGGAGTTGAGGAGTAAAGGTTCACCCAGGACTTCACCAAGTCCCTTTGGCAAGTCTACCCATGGCTCTCCATCCACTGTATTTTGACAATGTTCTAATGTATTTCTGGCAAAAGAAAAACATGTTATTTTGGTTTGTGGTTTTTTACTATTTTTTTGTGTGTGTTCTTTTTAGACATCAGTGTATTTTCTTTTTATCAGTCTTCTAATTAGAAGTTTTACAGCAGAGAGAACTGTAGCTCCCTTCTCCTGAGCTCATGTTAGATGATAATAAAATGCTGCCACCCTTAAGGTGGGTGATTCAACAAAGGGAGTTAATCAAGAGAGTGATGAGCCAGAGGGATGAGCTGCATTGTGGTGACCTGGCTGAGGAGCTGCCTTGGAGCACGAGATCTGCCTCCTTCTCCAGCTCTGCTGCCAGCCTGGAGTGAAGCACCATTGTCAATGTCTCTGTTTATCCTCTGCTGTGAAAGCAGAGAGGAAAAGGAGCCTTTGCTAAGTGCTTTGAGAGCTACAGTTGACACCGGGGGAGAGCCCCAGTTGTCATAAATGTCTTTGACACCAAGTCCCTGTGTGATAAGGAGAGTCATTTAAACTTTCTGCTTTAGCTGAGCCATCTCCCACCCAGGGAAATAAAAATTACTCACAAGGCTCTTGTGAGAATTCATTTAATTAACATCCACAAAGCCTTGACAGGCTTAAAGGACTGCAGGTACCACATATTCTAATTATTATAAAAGATATGTGGAGAATCAATGAGATAAAGAAAATTGCATTTTTCCACCTTCCCTTCATAGATTATCTTCTCCTTCATGCAAAGCTCTGTTAGACACCATGTCTATGAAGGAAAGCAACATTTGGTTAGAACTCATTCTTTCCCAGCTGTCACCAGAGGTTGTTACAGTCTCCACTTCATGACAACCTTGTAAATGCTGACAACAATATGTTGGGGACATTCTGCTGGGCAGATTTGTGTTAGTGCCATTGGTAGGAGGCAAGTGTGGTTTATATTGATTAACTTCTGCCTTGGTGGTGGTTTCAGTCCAGAGAGGGGAAATAAGTGAGAGCGTTTGTAAAAAGTAAAATTTCTATTGCCTCCCTTTTAGAATCTGCTCCTGTTTGAGAGAGACACATCCAAGTGTTTCAGCATTTACTGCAGAGGTGTTTCTCAGCACCTCTGCATCAGAGGCTGCCTGTGCTTTGTTATACAAATAACCTTCCCCCTCGCTCAGCTGTCACCTCGACCTCAGCACGAGCGCAGAGGGTGGCTCGTGATCCAGCAGCAGAAATCTGGAATAATAAGTCAGGTGTGGAGGAGATGGTGATGATGACATATATGACAGAGTTTCCTTCTAACCCCTTCTTAAAGAATTATATTTTTTTTCCTGGAATATGGTGATAATTCATAGAAGAAGCCAACTCTAAAGCATGGAATCACCACAAGTCAGGAAGCAGTTGCTTTCTAGGGATTTTTACCATGACAGATTAATATGAATGTGATACATGTTTTATACTCTTGGCTTAAAACATTCTGTTTCTTTTCCCATTCATCTTCTGTCTCATACTGCACCAGGGTTAGAGAAGCTCTTTAATGCCCATGATGCTGCTTCACAGCACAGTTAACTCAGTTGGTTAAAATTTGGTTGTAATAATGCCAAGGTCATGGATTCAATCCCCTGTGTGGGTCATTGACTTAAGAGTTGGACTCGATGATCCTGGTTGGTCCCTTCCAACTTAGAATAGTCTGTGAAATACCAGAATACCAAAGAATCCTGATCCAGGATTTTGAGCCTATTTCCTAAAGGAAGCAGATGAACCTTTTGTGGCTCCCTCAGCAAATTACAACTTCCCAACAAAACACTTGTAGTGAAATTCTTTGCTAATTAATTACCACTGCTCAGTGCAGAGTGCACATTTCAGTTCTGCACATCCTCAGTCTGTAGCCCCTGATTTCTCCCTGGGTTATGTGGCTACGACTGGTCACCAGATCTACTTGTTTACATGGAACAGTCACTGCCCAGTGCTGGAGCTGGGATGGTGCCAGAACTCCATGTGTGAGTTGATCTACCCTTACAGGGTGAGCCTGGCATGTCTGGGACACATCAGAGTTGTCACCAAGGGGCACACTGACTCAAAGACACAGGTAAAGGAGCTTTGAATACCCACAGGTGTGAAGGAGATCCTTCTCAGATCAGCAGCACACACAAAGGAGTCTTTGCACACTGTTATTTAAGTATCTTCCTACTTACAAAAACTGCGTTAATTGTTTCAGTGGGAAATATGAAATGAACATCAAAGTTACCCAGCCTGGTTCTGAGTTTTATATGTCAGTAAACTCCACGTGCCAGAGCTGGTCCAGCCCTGGGGGCAGCACAGGAAGGACATGGAGCTGCTGGAGAGGCCAGAGGAGGCCCCAGAGGATGGAGCAGCTCTGCTGGGAGGAAAGGTTGGCACAGCTGGGATTGTCCAGCCCGGAGAAGAGAAGCTTTGGGGGGACCTCATTGTGGCCTTCCAGGAGCTGAAGGAGCTACAAGAAAGATGGAGAGAGACCACTTCCAATGGCCTGGAGGGACAGGACAAGGGGGAATGGCTTCAAATTGACAGAGTAGGGTTAGATGGGATATTAGGAAGAAATTCTTCCCTGGGAGGGTGGGCAGGCCCTGGCACAGGTTGGGCAGAGAAGCTGTGGCCGCCCCATCCCTGGAACTGTCCCAGGCCAGGTTGGATGGGGCTTGGAGCACCCTGGGCTGGTGGAAGGTGTCCCTGCCCATGGCAGGGGGTGAAACTGGATGATCTTTGAGGTCCCTTCCAACACAAATCCTTCCATAATTCATGACTCTGTGAGTTTAGGAAACCAAGAACATCTTTACCCTCAAAGGGTGAAATGTGGCCATATGATTCAGTGACATTACAGGAAATTAATACATATTTGTGGTACTTCAGAGGGGGTCAATGACCTCACTTCATCCTCTCTCCTGTTGCCCCCATCACACTGATTCTTGTGTTTTCTAAAGCATCATTTAACAGGACTGAGTAGCAGTTTTATGTCTCTAAGAGAAGAGGCAGACATAGTGCTTGTGCCACTAAGTAATTTAATTTCTTGATATGAAATACCTTCTCACCTGAAAGAATATCTGGTCTGGAATAAATGTAAACACATTTCAGGACAGGCTGGGATTGAAGGACAGGCTGGGATTGAAGGACAGGCTGTGCTTTATTCCTGACCTAAAGATCACTCTAATGATAGATTTCTGAAAGATACCATTTAATGTTGATTAGTGACATAAGCAGTGATGTCCCAATAGAAGAGCTGTGTACATTGGAGTGATAACCAAGGCAGTTTGTATGTTTGGGGTCAGGGGTGACACTCTCAGCTGCCCCCAAGGCTGGGGACATTTCTTTTTAAAGCCACCATTGCTTTTTGCTTGGTCTGAGACTCAGTGATCTCAGTGATTTGCTTGAGCTGAGGGTCTGTTTTCCAATATTGTATATATTTAAAGCCATAATATTGGTATTCTTGATTTTAATATCCAGAATCCTGATATCCAAAAATCCATAGATACTTGAGCTTAAGTCTGTTATTGGAAGAAGGCTTCTACTAGTCTGCTTTGAATTACAAATTTACAGTATGTGCATTTTATTTCAAGAGAAAATGACCTGCCAGCCAGTCTTTATAAATGGTGCTTCATTTTGAATTAGTTGAAAATTAAATTCTGTGTTTCTATGGAGAGTCAATGTAATGATGACATTCCCAGTGTCAGAGTTCTCCATATAATTAACAAGAACTCTGTGTGTGTGTTCTGGCTGATAAGATGCTGCTTCTGGAGTTTAGTGCTCTCAGCTACCACTCTTTTTTTTGCCTTCTGATCTGAGAAGGTGATTCATCTGAGGTAGATTTCCACACTGGTTCCTTTTAATTAGAATGCCATCTTTGGCCTTTATGTGTTTTATGTATCTGCCAAAAATAATGGCTACGTGGATTTTAAAATGAAATGTTAATGTTCATGTGAAAATAAATATTTAAGCAATTTCCAGACCAATCTGGATGGGGCTCTGAGCAACCTGCTCTAGAGGAAGGTTCCCTCCCTGCAGCAGGGGGGGTGGAATGAGAGGATATTTAAGGTCCCTTCCAACCCAAACCATTCTATGATACTACAAATTCAGTTTTCATCAACATTATCCTTTTTAGTTTTTCTCTGATACTATAAATTTAGTTTTCAGTAATATTATCCTTTTTAGTTTTTCTATAATACTATAACTTTAGTTTCCAGTAACATTATCCTTTTCAGTTTAGGAGCTTATGCAAAGAAAGTATCTCTAAGAAGTTATCATTTGCTTAAAAAAATAATGTATTAATGTTGCACAAGGGAATTTCAACGTATGTTTGTGTGACTACATATTTTAATCTTCAAATATTTTGTTGGTCTGTTGGGGAAAATAAAAGATAAATCAAGGCAAGTTAAGCCTCTGGAGATGTGTATTTAATAATGCCACCAGCATCAGAGTGCAGTGAGCCCACAGTTTTGTGTACTTGAAAAAGAAAAAGATATTTTTCTCCTTCCTGCAGCTTCTCCTGCTCAATCCCAGCTGCTCATTCCTGTTCCTGAGCATCCCCCACGTGCTGGCAAAAACATCCCTGCAGCTGTGGAACAGAGTGTGAAAATGGTGGGGGATAGAAATGGTTTGGTTTTTAAAGCTTTAATCTTCATCAGGCTCCTGCTCCTGTTGGAGAGGAAGGGGAACTTTGGAGCCTTTGTGTCCACTCTCTTTTCACTGCAAGTTTCTTGCATGTAAAACTTATTTTCCATCATTCAGGAGAAAATTGCCAAGAGAGCACCAAGTCTTAGAGACACTGGAGTTTCAGGAAAAAGATCAAACTGCAGAAGTATTTTATCCATCTTCACTCTGCCAGAACTGCTTCCAAACATTCCTGAGCTCCCTTCTGTCATTTTTGTCCCCATCCAGCAGAGCTTGTCAGCAGGAGGACATGCCTGATGTCCCACACCACATCATGGGACAAAGACCCCTGAGCCAGCACTCAGCCCAGCCTGCCTGGGGGTAAAAGCTGGATAGCTGTGCCCATGTCAAGGTTCTGCAGGATGAGGATGCTGGCTGAGGAAATCATCTGTGATGGGGACACTGGAGGAGGACTTGTGAAGCTTAAAGGACTGGGGGACATGACTGGGGGCTTCTGTTTAACAAATGAAATGGTGGAAAAGAAGCAAACCCCAAACTGACCAGGGGGATGGATTTTAAGGGCTTGGTCCCAGGGGTGAGGAAGGAGCCTCTGTCCTGTCAGGGATGTGCTGGCCTGCCCAAAGGGTGTAGGACTCAGGGTGACACAGGACAGGACATCCCCTGAGCCCAGTTCTCTCCTGCTGGAGGAAACCACACCAGATAACACCTCTCAGAAGGGGTCAATTTTCCCTTTAATGAATTAGGTCTTTTGCCTGGGCTTCTTTACCATAAATCTCTTCCAAAATCTCACACTGATGCTGATTAGAATTTTTCTTTAGAGCTAATTTATACTCATCTTGCATCTACCTCAGTGTTCTTCCTTATCCTATCCCTCCCTGATGTTTACTCTGATCTATTTTGGGATATAACATATCCCCTCACAGCATCACTTTCAATAGATTAAAGTAATGAAGCTTTTTTTGTCACCCTTTCATAAGACAGGCTCTGCACTCCCTCAGATGTTCCTGCTCCTCTGCACCTGTTCCACTCTGAATTTTTCCTTCTTGAGCCTCAGTGACTCTTTCACTATCACACTCATGGCTCAGTTATTCTGTGCTTCTTTAAATACATCCATCTTTTGCCTCCTTGATGATCGTTGACTAACAAGCTCCCAAAGTGCAATAGAAAAATCTGTTTCTCATCTCTGACCCAGAACTGCTTGTCCCAAATAATGTGACTTTGCTCTTCCTGCTGTTGCATTTCATGCTGTTTCTGCTGTTCCACTGGAGGCCGTAGAGGCCCCTTTTATCTGCCACAGTGTGTGAGACAGGGTGACCTTTCACAGCCTCCTGGCTGAAAGTGCACCAGGACTTCAAATAAAGAACCTTCCAGGAGGTGCTCGGGCACAGTGCTGGAATAGTTAGACTTGACTGACTGATGTAGGAACAGTTTCCTCAGGTTTTCAAGCCAGAAAGTTGAGACTATGTATGAAATCCTCTATTACTTCTGTTTCTTTGTAGCTTCTTGATGACCTTTAGTTGTATCTGCTGTGCCTGAATTCATGTTTTCCCTACACAAACCCCAGCAGACCCACATGCCAGCAAGTGTTCCCTTCACAGGTGAAATACAGCCCAAAAGGGTTTGATTTTCATTTGAGTGCTGAGACAACATTAGAAAAAACACCTCCCAAAAAGGTTCAGTCAAGAATTTGATAGAAATGAATTGTTGATTATGTGCCCTGAAGGTAACAATGACTTCTCCTTTGCTGCCAGGAGAATGAAAAGTCTGATGCCAAGGAGGAAAAGTCAGATGCCGTGGAAGAGAAGTCTGAGGCCACAGAGGAAAAGTCAGATGCCATGGAAGAGAAGTCTGAGGCCACAAATGAAACTGAGACCCACACAGAAGAGAAGGCAGATGAAGGGGCTCCTGAAGAGGCTCAGTCTGAGCACGCACCAGCAGAAGATCAACAGGTAATTTTTCCTTTTTATTTTTGACATGAGGGTTTTTACCTGTGCTAAGCACATGAAACATAAACCCCCAGGTCCTCCCAGTGTGCCTGAGGATGGGAAGACTTATGGCAGAGTGGTCCTGCTTTTCTTTGACATCAGGATATTGTGATACCAAGATAAACTTCCAGGGAACTTTGCTCTGAATCTTGAATAACTTTAACAGTTTCCCTTTGCCATGTGCTACCATAAGATTTTTTTTAATGGCCATTTGGAACCAGGCTCTAGTTATGAAGAATAATTTAGGACTAGACATCTGAGTCCTGCCTGTGTGGAAAAAAAAATTACTGCTATCAATGGCCAGCATGTGCAGTGCTCATAAATCTCCTTGTTAATGTTTGCTGCAGTGTTTTCTCCAGGCCATGCAGAACTCCCCAGGCACTGCAGGAATGGAGCATTCCTTTCTGTGGGACCCTGGTCTGGCACCACAGCCACATGGGCACATCTCGAACTGCAGTGCAGTTTGGCATTTAAGGATGGGCTTTTTCTGGCTTCTAGGAGTGGGTTTATTGTGATGCTGTAGTGTCAGGTGCCTCTTCCCAAGGACTCAGGCCTGTTGCTGCTTCAAGCAGGTTCTTTTGTGGCTTGGAGATCAGGCAATCCCAGGGGAATATCTGTCACAATTAAATTACATCCAAGCCTTTTCCATGTCTCAGTGACTTTCCGCTGACACGTGAGTGCCACCAAATTGCTTTTTCCTTGGCTCTCCAGAGCAGCCCAGCACACAAGTGCAGTGATGCCCTGCCTGGGTTGGCTTTCTTGCCCTTCTGGCTGCCAGGGAGCTCTGATGTTTTTCAGATGGGAGCAGAATGCTGGAACAAGTCTGCAAATGTGTCAAGCAGCTGTGCTGAGAGGTTTGGCAGTGACAGCAGCAGCACCACTCCTGCACAACCAGCACCTTGCTCTGCTCCTCACAGAATGGCTTGGAGCTGGAAGTGGGAAATAGATTCTCCTTCAGTTTTCCAGGGAGGGAAGTGGGAGAGGAGGGAGCACAAAGAGCATTTTTCAGCCTGTTCTGCCACCCACTCCCCGTGTCACCCAGGACAGATCCCTTCAGATGTGGCATCTGCCTGCCTTGCTATAGTTCATCCCAATTATCACTTCTGTTGGGATGGCATGAATCACTCTGCAGGAATTCTGGTGTTCTCATTCACTGCACACAGCACACAGTTCAGATGAGAAGAACAACTTTGAGGTGGCTACAGCAAGATGAATTGCACCTTTATTCTCTGCATCTCATTTTCTGCTTATAAGAGAAAGTTGTAATAACATTTCCTTACCTGGCCAAGGTTTTATGAAGGTAAATACACTTTAAGACTGTCAGATTGCCATTGGACTGTCTCCACTGGATATTAAATCCTAAAGGATACATGTAGTATCAGCACAAAAACCTGAAAGATGGCAGCTTTATGTCCTGTGTCTGAATTAATCTGCCAGTGGGATTTTAGTATTGGCATTTTGGCTAATGTTTCAAACCAGGGTCCAGTCCTGTTTAACATCTTTATTGATGATTTAGATGAGGGGATTGAGTCCATCAGCAGCAAATTTGCTGATGACACCAAGCTGGGAGGGAGTGTCGACCTGCTGGAAGGCAGGAGGGCTCTGCAGAGGGATCTGGAGAGACTGGAGAGATGGGCTGATTCCAATGGGCTGAAGTTCAATAAGGCCAAGTGCAGGTCCTGCCCTTTGGCCACCCCAACCCCCTGCAGCGCTCCAGGCTGGGCACAGAGTGGCTGGAGAGCAGCCAGGCAGAGGGACCTGGGGGAACTGAGGGACAGGAAGCTCAACAGGAGCCACCAGTGTGCCCAGGTGGCCAAGAAGGCCAATGGGATCCTGGCCTGGATCAAAAATAGCGTGGCCAGCAGGCCCAGGGCAGTGACCCTTCCCCTGGACTCTGCCTTGGGGAGGCCACACCTTGAGTGTTGTGTTCAGTTCTGGGCCCCTCAGTTCAGAAAGGATATTGAGGTGCTGGAGCGAGTCCAGAGAAGAGCAACGAGGCTGGAGAAGGGACTGGAGCACAAGTGCTGTGGGGAGAGGCTGAGGGAGCTGGGGGTGTTTAGCCTGGAGAAGAGGAGGCTCAGAGGTGACCTCAGCACTGTCTGGAACTACCTGAAGGGAAGTTCTGGCCAGGTGGGGTTTGGTCTCTTCTCCCAGGCACTCAGCAATAGGACAAGGGGGCTCAAGCTCTGCCAGGGGAAATTGAAGTTGGAGAGCAGAAAAAAATTCTTTGCAGAGAGAGTGCTCAGGCATTGGAATGGGCTGCCCAGAGAGGGGGTGGATTCACCATCCCTAGAGATTTTTAAACGCAGATTGGCTGTGGCCCTGAGTGCCATGATCTGGTAAAGGGACTGGAGTTGGCCCAAGGGTTGGACTCGATGATCTCAGAGGTCTTTTCCAACCCAATCCATTCTATGATTCTGTGATTCTGTGATCTCAGAACTGCCTCCTTATGTGGGGTGTCACCTTTGGGTTTGAGTTTTTTAAGGAAAAGACCATGAGCTTCTCTGCCCATGGCACAGGCTCTGCTGGTCACTAGATGTGCTGGCAATAATTTTTCTTTATTTTCACTCTCTGATTTTAACCTCAGATTTTAGCTTGGAGTATTTTATAAGTTGTGCCCCAGTTAAATCAGTTTGCAGCACAGATTAGGCTTCCTTCAGGGCATTATTTTAGAAACATGTTAAAAATCATACAATAATGCAAGTCTGTGTCCTGTCTCAGCAATCCCCCAGGCCATTTATAAACCTGGCACTGCAGCTCCCTCCCTTCGCTCAACTCAGTCTATGCAAACTCACATCAACCACTGATTTTTTTTGCCCCTTCTCTTTTGGATTTTGGGTAAGATCAGCTCTTTTCCCCAACAACCAGCTCAGCATCTGACATTAAGCTCCATTCATTGTGCATTTATATTTTTTTCTCTTTTCTCTCTCTCATCACTCCTGTTCAATGTACAGGCTAAAACCAGCTTGTATTATTCCTTATTCCTCACCACTGTTGAGCCAAGGCATCTGTTCCAGCCCACAACACTTAAGAGAAGCACAAGCCACATTCTGAGTGATGAAAACTAACACAGATAAGACTCTGTAATTCTGATTTAACTTGCATTTCACAGACCAGCTCATTACCAGGGAACCCCACAACAACTCCACCTGAACAAGCAAACAAAAGCTCAGCTCTAAAGCTTTGCTTGGCAATGAAGCAGGTTTGATTGAAGCAACTAAGAAAAAGGGAGCTTGATTTAATGATTTTATAGCCCTTTTCCAACTTAAAACCTTATTTTGAATGTGCTTTGTGAGTTCATCTGGAGGACATTATCTCAAAGTGAATGCACTGAATGCCACATAATTTTCCTAAATTCAGTGTTAATTTCTGCTCTGTTTTTCCTGTATGACCTCTGCTATTCTTTCTTTGATTTCTCTTTATAACATTTTCTTTTCTATCTCCTGTGTAGGAAAGCAAGGAAGAACATGCAGCAACAGGGGTAGGTGTACTTGGGCATTTTACTTTCATCTTTTGTTTGTGTTCATTTTATTCCTTTTCAGCCCCTTTGTTTCCCTCAGAAGTGAGTAAATTCTTATTCAGGAAACTAAATATAAATAATATTCTGCTAGAGATAATTATTGGTCATATCACAATCTTATTGTCTGGGAACAAAGATAGGCCTTCAATCATTAAAAAACTGTAAATGGAAGAAAAAATGTCTTTCAGATTCTTCACTAAAATTTGCCAAGGGCTCCCAAGACAACTCCATCTCTGCCAGTCAGTGACACCACAGTGATTGCATTTGCAGCGTTTGTTGCGAGTGTGAAAGATTCATTCAGACAATTCAGGCAGTTCTGCCTCTAAAGGAGATATTTTCCTTGCCAGAATTTGTCAGACCCAGGTGCAAATCCCTGTACACTTTTCTGCTTTGCCCAGCACTTCAAATTTATGCCTTGAATATTTTACAGTGTAAAACTAAATATTACTTTGGGATGTTTTCCACTCCAAACCTGCAGCTTTTAAGAGGGCACGTTCCCATCTTCTCACTTCCAAAATGCAGCACATACCTCTGTGTGTGCACATGCCCAGGGCACTGGCAGAGCTGTGCCTGGTCCACCTGGCAGCTGAAATGGAATCCCAGAATCATCAAGGTTGGCAGAGACCTCCATGTTCATCCAGCCCCACCAGCACCACCACATCACCCCTAATCCATGTCCCCAAGGGCCACATCCAGACCCCTCTGGGACACTTCCAGAGACAGGGACTCCACCACCTCCCTGGGACACTCATTCCAAGGTCTGGCCACTCCTGCAGGAAAAAAATATTCTGATACCTAATCTGAATCTCCCCTGTTTCAACTTGAGACCATTTCCTCTCATCCTTTCCCTTGGGCCATGGCAGAAGAGCCTGACCCCCCTCACTGCCCCCTCCTGTCAGGGAGTTGTGGAGAGCAATGAGGTTCCCCCGAGCCTCCTCTTTTCCAGATAAACCCACCCAGCCCCCTCAGCTGCTCTTCATAAAATAAATTTTCTAGACCTTCAACCTCCATGGGCAAAGTGTGGGGCTCCTGGTGAGGGCCATCAATGGTGGTTGGCTGCCCCTGACACCACCAAATAGCACTTCAAGCAAGAAAAATACCCATTTTTTTCCTGTCAGAGTTAAGTGTCCTGAGTTTTGAAGAGAAGCTGATGATGCTTTTCCATGGGCTCAGGAAAGGCACCTTTGGCAAAAAGTGATACTCCTTTGGCACAAGAACTTCTCATCCAGCTGACCTGTGTGATGTTCATATCACATTCCTGCTTTTGTAGGGGTGATCCCTTCTGCAATGGTTTTCCCTGAAAAGCAAAGATTTAAACCAGGAATCTGATTCCAACAGCTCCATCCCAAGCAGGATTTTACTTCACTGACTCAGGTTTGACTCTTGTGCAGACAGGAGGTGTTTGAGAGGAAACCCAAATCCCTGTGCTGCTCATGTAGGACCTGCAGTCCTGGCTGAAGGATAATTCTGTATTATTTGATTGGTTGGTTGTGCCAGGAGGAAACTCACATCACTTTTGCAGTCTAGACATTATATGAAGACATGACATTTTGAGATAAAGCTTATTTATACACACAGCAGGAGTGCCTTTGGACGAGAGTTTACTGGAAGAGAAGGAGCAGGAGAGCCTACAAAGCAGTTTTCAGTTGTTTTTCAGAGTAGAAAAGCTGTTTCCCAAAGCTTCATTTACTCTTGAAAGACAACAAGCACAGATTGTTGTCTGTGTTGCACAAATTCAAGCTTTCAGATAACTGTTCATGTGGCTGACTGAAGCAAAGGGCTGTTGTCTTCAAATTGTGCCATTTCTTTGACATAAAAGAGAGAAATAAGAAGTTTTACAATGGAACCAATGCTGTATTGTCTGACTTGGAATCATTTTTAGACTACTCAGGAGTCCAGTTCCTGGGACATGAATCTTTGCTTGTTTGCTGCTCCAAGAAAGCATCTAATTTAAAATACTAAACTTTTAGTCATAGTTACATATATTTCCTATTCTCATTTTGGTCTTCAGCATTTATTTGCAGCTCAACCCTGTGCTGTGTTCTAATCTCCCTGAGAAGAGAGTTCTTGTATTCCAACACTTGCCTTTTCACTCCACAGACTAAAGCCCTGCAATGTTGAGATTAAATAATACATTAATTCTATTTCTTAATCTCAAATATTGCCTTTACTAGAAACAGAGCAGTTGCAAAAGCAGAGCTCTGCATGTCAAGACTGTTTGTTTTTCCTTCAATTCCTATACGGTAACTACAACTATTTTGTCTAAAAAAGGAAGAAGAAAAGCAGGAAGAGGGAGAAGAAAATGAAGAGGTGGAGGAGGAAGAAGAGTCTTAGTACAGCTCCCTGTGACACATTATTTCTTGAACAGGTTTTCAGGTAACTGTTGAGATACTGAGTACAGTTTCTAAATATTCTTAAAATAAGATAAACTTGGAAAAGAGGTCAATATTAAGTGCCCAACTCACATGCCAAATGCACACTTAACTCTTAGAATAATTGCAGTTCTCTTTCTTGTGGAATAAGAATTCAATCACTTACTAGGGAAAAACTGTTGGCCTACAGCAGAGTTGGTGGGGGAACTTCCTCCCACTCACAGACACAAAGTGAAAAATGCTCTTTCTAGAACCAGTAGGATCCATGGAAACATGGAATGGTTTGGGTTGGGAGGCACTTTAAAGACCGTCCAACTCCAAACCCCCTGCCATGGGCAGGGAACCTTCCACTGGAGTTCCATCCAACCTGGCCTGGCCTGCATTCCCAGCTAATTCAGACCTGCCAAAGGTTTCACCAACCAGATGCTGATGGGGCCTCAAGAGGACAGGAAATCCATCACTTCTTTCACACTACCTCTCCTAAATCTGTGTTCCTCTGTTGCATGGGAATGAATTCATCCCAGTGTTTCCAGACAGTGTTCAGACATGTAATATCACAGAGGATTTCTGAGATCTAATCTAATTTTCCTTATTTTTCTTCAGGAAGCACCAGCTGGAGCAGCCTTGCCAAAGAAACTGAAATCCCTCTCCTGAGCAAACCACCACTACCTTTTGTGCCTGTAGACTTATGAACATAGAAATATATAACACTCTGTCCTCCCTGTGCCCTTTATATATATATTTGGTATTCCAATTGCCTGTTAAAATGGATCTTATGTCTGACAGATGGTATTTCAGTCGAGTGTTCCATGTTGGAATGGTGTTGTCCATGTCCCATTTTTGCCTGTGAGCTCCTCAGGGCAGGAACTGTGTCCTTCTCCGTGTTCATGCACTGCCAAACTCTTTGCTGCCACTCAGCACAACTGCACTCACACCAGGGATGTCTTCAGAAAGAAAGAAATGCAGCACTGAAAAGTGCCAAGAGGCTTCCTGTGCACAATCCATGTGGGTCATTTCTCCCTCCACTGGCATTAGAAAATGATTGAGATTTCCATCGTGCAGCAGTTTCAATAAATGTGTTTTCTGTCATGTCTGTTCTTTGTCTGTGAGAGGGTTAATTCAACCCTGCAGATGTTTTCTCCATTGTTGTAGGCCATGCAAAGTCATGGAATTGTAGAATTGTAGAATGGGTTGGGTTGGAAGGGACCTCAAGGATTATCTTGTTCCAATCCCTTGCCATGGGCAGGGTCACCTCCCACCAGCCCAGGGTGCTCCAAGCCCTGTCCAACCTGGCCTTGGACACTTTCAGGGATGGGGCAGCCACAGCTTTTCTGCCCAACCTGTGCCAGGGAAGAATTTCTTCCTAATATCCCATCTAACCCCACTCTTTGTAAGTTTGAAGCCATTCCCCCTTGTCCTGTCACTCCAGCCCCTTGGAAATGGTCTCTCTCCATCTTTCTTCTAAGTTCCCTTCAGCTCCTGGAAGGCCACAATGAGGTCTCCCCCAAAGCTTCTCTTCTCCAGGCTGGACAATCCCAGCTGTGCCAGCCTTCCCTCCCAGCAGAGCTGCTCCATCCTCTGATCATCTTGGTGCCTCTTCTGGACTTGCTCCAACAGGTTGATGTCCTTCCAAAATCATCAGCTAAACATGGAGCAGCAGCCAAGACTCAGGAAAGTGCTGGGCACTGTCAGCAGGACAGCAGGACTCTGCTGCTATAGAATCCTTGCTGAGTTGACATCTTGAGCACTTTGTGCATTTTGGTCTCAGGAAAGACCTGGGGATGTCAGAAGAACTGCTGAGAAAACAGCACTTGGATAGGATGAAACAGCTGCTCCATGAGGAGACTGAAAAGACTCTTCAATTTGGAGAGGGAGCCAAGTTACAAAAATCATAAAGGCAGTGAACAAGAGGAATGCAGAACTGTGAGTCAACAAGTCCTGCAACACTGTAACAAAAATTACTGGACACAATGAGTTTAGTAGATCAGCTTAAAAGAGATAAGAGAGGGCAATGGCAAGTCAGGAAATTCAGGAATTAGTTGCCACAGGATGTTATAGAGACTAAAAATGTCAAAGAGCCCTGGAAGGTGTTGGGCAGTGAGAGGAACAGGAGGCTCCTAAGTGGATACTACAGCCTGGGATGTGTCCACCAAAATCCCTAATCCTATAAATTGTGGCTGCTGGGGACTTGGGGCAGGAGGAACTGAGCCCAGCAGCCCTGCTGTGCCTAAATAGCTTTGCCCACTTCCACTTTCCCAGGTGAGGTGAACCACTGATCTGGCCAATTCTTACGGTCCTGCAGGTGATTCCTTTTCCTGGGGAAAATGTCCCCCATCTCCCCAGCAGCCAGACTGGGGTGACAGTCATTGCTGCAGTGGTTGGGAGCCAAAGGCTGGACTTTGGGAGTCTGGTAGACAATATGAACACAGAACTGTCAATCACTCTGGAACTGTGATGCAGCCAACATGTGTCATGCAACAGCTGCTGTGTCCATGGTGTTCTTGGTGCATCCATGAGCTTCCCAAGGCTGATGAGCCACAGGCTCCACTTTCCCCCTCCCAGGACTAAGAGCCAGAGTGTACTCAGTACCTCAGGCAGGCCCACAGGCTTTGGGTTGCACACAAACCCCACTTTGTATATTCAGGCATTGTTAAGGCAGAAATACAGCAAATCTTCTCCAGAGGGTATAATCTGGAAAGGCTGGGAGGGAATGTGAGGAATGCTAAGCCTCCCACGTGGGAGTGACTCTTTCCCCTGGTCTTCAGCTGGTGCCTGAGGTGCTCAGTGTGTGGTGGAACAGCGGGATAGTGGATGGTCACACTCCCAGAGCAGCTCCATGGGGTGTTCCTTGGGACCAGCAGGTGCTGCTCATCCTTCCTGCCAGAGGAGAAGGAGGTTGTGAGTATGTAAAGGATAAAGTAGGAGCTGCTGCTCCCTGATTTGAGCCATGCTGTTCATTCTGCTTACATAAACTTAATACTTCCTGCAGTAATTCAGTGCCACTGGGCAAAGAATTAAGTCTTTTCTAACTTCAGCTGAGTGAAAATCAGCGGAACGAATTTGTGGGTTCTTCACTTCACTGCCTTTGGAAGCAAAGTGGCTGCATTTTATGTCATTCCTGTTTTACTGGGAGAAAGCAACTGCAGCTGGTTAACACGATGCCCCCAGAATGCTGTGGAATCTGTGGATGCAAAAATCATCCCAGTGCACCCAACTTGAACACAAACTGCTTTTTTTTTTTTTCGGTGCCGCTTTGGTATGTAAAGCATTTTCCTTGGATGATTGATGCTAGAAACTTCTGGTGTACTGAAACAAGCTAAAATTAGAAAGGCTTCAAGCTATGCTTCCTACAGATCCATATATGTCATAGGATGTGGCTGTTGACACTTTGGAATGATTGGTTGTCAAGTTTAACAGGCTGCTGAAGTTTAGAAGAAGTGATTTCAAGTTCCATGGCAAAGCAACTAAGTGGACAGGGTCAGTGAGTTGTTTGTTGTCTAGGAAAAATAAATATTAGGAGCTTCCTTGTGTTGGTGATGATAAAGGGCTTGGAATAGCAGGTCCAGGAGGAAACTTGGGCTGTGCTGTCCCTTGGATGAGAGCACTTTGCAGCCAACAAGTTGTGTCAGAGGTTTTCTCCTAAAACTTCAAGTGAAAGTCATTGGAGAGAAACGGAACTGTTCAGCAGCTTTGCCAGGACAGTACCAGCCCCCAGTGGGTGTTTCTGGCCACCTTTCAGCCACCACATCTGTTCTCCCACTTTTCAAGTAATAAAACTTGCTTATAGTCCTCTGTTCAGTGTGAGAATAACAGTGTTAGAGGAGATAGTCTGTTTATCTGCATCCTCTGACGACTTCAGAAGGCTGGAAATATGCTTGACAAATGATCTGGGAAGCTGAAAATTCAAGATAGCAATTGCTTCAGAAAGCAGATTGGAAATTTTTAGGTTTGATGTCAAATATTGCTGTTGTTCCTGTTATTGCTAAGCATAAAGCACACAGAGGGAACAACAAATCTCAGCTGAGACTCATCCTAATGAGTTACTGTCTCCATTGAGCTCATGGGAAAGCAACTCATTGATTATTCAAGGTGTAGAGTTGGGACAACACATTTATTACCACAAATCAAGGGCAGCAGAGGCCAAATTAGATGTGGATGAGCTGCTGCACATTCCCTGCTTCAGAACACACCAACCAGGGGTTTGCATGCGGTGATGACTTTCTGTCACTGAATATTTTGGATCATTTAGGTTGGTAAAGACCCTTAAAATCACTGAGTCCAACTGGAAACACTGCCAATCCCACCACTAAACCTAAAAAGTGCCACCTGTTAAATACCTCCAGGGATAAAAGTAGGAGGGAACTGTGGAGTCCTTATCTCAGGGAGACAAAGGATGAATTTCTGAAAACACCTGGAACTGCTTTAGTGGCCACAGAACTTTTCTTTTTCAGGATGCTTGATTAGTGAGGAGTAACACTGTCACCAGGGTTAAGAGAAGCTGAGTTTTGATACCAGTTCATCCAAACCCATCCCTGACCACAGACTATCCAGTTAATGGGAACATTTCTCTTATCATATTGATATCTGTCAGCTATAAACCCACCTTCTCCTTCACATTATATCTTCACTGATTTTTCACCCAACTCTCCTATTAAGCAGCCTGCAGAAGAAATGGTTGAGAAAATGGTCACCTTTCTCTTGTTGTTCTCTGGACTAGATCAGAATTGCACTTGCAAAAAATCCTCTTTGGGGATTCCTCTTGGGAAGTATCAGCTGTGTCTCCATTCTCACAGAATTTAACAAGCATTTCTCTCCACACTCCTGTGTCACAAGCTGTCCTCCAAAATCTGTAAATGTTTGCAGTTGTTTGATCAAAGACAGATTCATGATTTACACATTTACAAAGAAATGCATTTACTGTACAATATATTCTCAAGGGAAAGGACAAGAGCAATATCCTTAAGTTTCTCCAGGGAAGGTTCAGATTAAATACTGGATTTTTTTTTTCTCTGCAAGAGTCGTCAGCTTTGGAATATGTTGCCCAGGGAGGTGGTGGTGTCACTATCCCTGGAAGTGTTCCAGAGGCATCTGGATGTGGCCCTTGGGGACATGGTTTAGGGGTGATTGTGGTGGTCCTGGGTGATGGTGGGATTGGATGAGCTTGAAGGTCTCTTGCAACCTTGATTCTGTGTTTCTGTGCCATTTTGAAGCAGCACAGAACTCATCTCTGTTTCCTCCTTCACTGAAAAAGTTTAGAGCCTATTTCTGACATTGCAGAGGCTACTTCTTAATGTTGGTAGGGAAGGATGTCACACAGAGTGCCTTCCCACCAGCCAAGCTGGTATTTTGCTGAGAGGTGTGGAAAAAAGCTGTTAGCATCCCTGCTTTTTCAGCGGTGTAATCCCTCAGGAAAATGTAGCCCCAGCAAAAGAAGGAATTTTTCACCTCCCCCACTTTTTTTTTTCCCTCTCCTTAACTGTGTAGCACCCGAGTGGGGCTTGGTGGATCAAAGACAAACCCTGCCTAGGAGGAAGAGCTGGTCATAACCCACCTCATGCTGAGGCACAGCAGAAGGAGACTCCTGAGGAGGGTTATTCTGGGTCCCATCTCCTGGATCATTGGCCTGGGTCCCTCCTGGCTGGAAGGGAGCCCGTGGACTCTATGTGCTGGCAGCTGGAAAGCACACTGCTTTCAGAGTTAGAATAAAACCTGTCCTTCACTGCTGCAAACTCCTCTGGACAACAATATTTGGTAGTTTAAGACAACTTGCTGGCACAAGCTGGGAACTCGAGCCTTGTTCTCCTTTTTGTGCTGGGGGAACTTTGTCTTTCCTCCTGCAGAAACAACCTTGGAAGGCTCATTGTGACAAGAAGTCCCAGTGAGCACAGGAGATGATTTCAAGATCTTGAAAGAAGAAGAGGAGGCTCAGAGGTGACCTCATCACTGTCTAGAACTCCCTGAAGGGAAGTTATAGCCAGGTGGGGGTTGGTCTCTTCTCCCAGGCACTCAGCAATAGGACAAGGGGGCACGGTGGGCTCAAGCTCTGCCAGGGGAAATTGAAGTTGGAGATCAGAAAAAAATTCTTTGCAGAGAGAGTGCTCAGGCATTGGAATGGGCTGCCCAGAGAGGGGGTGGATTCCCCATCCCTGGAGGTTTTGAAACTGAGCTTGGCCGTGGCACTGAGTGCCATGATCTGGTAAAGGGACTGGAGCTGGACCAAGGGTTGGACTTGATGATCTCGGAGGTCTTTTCCAACCCAATCGATTCTATGATTCTGTGATTAAGATGGCCAAGAAGACCAGTGTCACCCTGACGTGTGGCAGCAATAGCATGGCCAGCAGGACCAGGGCAGGGATCGTCACCCTGTGTTGGGCAATGGTGCGGCCACATCTCCAGTGCTGGGTTCAGTTTTGGGACCCTTAAGACAATAAAGATATTGAGGGGCTGGAAGGTGTGCAGGGCAGGGAAGGAAGCTGGAAAGGGACTGGAGCAGCAGGAGCAGCTGAGGGAGCTGGGGAGGCTCAGCCTGGAGAAAAGGAGGCTCAGGAGGGACCTTCTGGCTCTCTGCAATCCCTGCCAGGAGGAGGGAGCCAGGAGGGGTCAGGCTCTGCTTCAGGGCACAGGGACAGGAGCAGAGGGCACGGCCTCAGGCTGGACCAGGGGAGGTTTAGATGGGATATTAGGAAGAATTTCTTCACAGGAAAGGTGGTCAGGCATTGGGACAGGCTGCCTGGGGAGGTGGTGGGGTCACCATTCCTAGAGGTATGTAAAGCCATGTACATGTGGCAGCTCTGGGTTAACAGCTGGACTCAGTGATTTTAGAAGTATTTTCCAACTCTATGATTCCATGATTGTAAGACAGGCACCAGGACACAGCAGAGCTGGGAGTGCACCAAGCTGGGGCAAGAGGGGCTGTGGAAAGCAGAGCCCCTGAGTCCCTGTGGCTGCCCACAAGGAGAGCTGGCTGTGGGGCTGGGAGCAAAGCACAGTGTTTCCTGCTCTGCTGAACTTAGGGACAGGATCCTGGATGGATGCCCTTGTTCTGCCAGTTCCACACTCCAGCCCCCTGCGCCAGGGGGGCAGAGAGAGGCTGCAGGTGAGCACAGGGCTGGGGCAGCACCCTGAGCAGTGCTGAAGCTGCTGTTGCCAACCTCAGCCTTCTCAATTGTATGACCCTGCTAAAAGTTGCAGTCCTAGAGCCTGTCAGGATGCACCAAGCATGTGAGCTGCCTTGCTTCCTGTTACCCAGCTGGTATTCCCCTTCCCCAGTGTGGGTTCTACTCTCCCTCTTCCTCTCCCCTCGCCTTTTATTCCTTTTTCTGTTGTTGTTTTATTATTTAATTTTTACAAAAGTGACTCACCTCCACAACAGGCTCCAAAGAAATAAGGACAACAGGTGCATTCCCTCCAGGATCCCTCTGCCCAGGGAGAGTATACATTTTAGCACATCATTGCAGGTGAGTGATTCCCAGCCATCAGTGATGGAGCAGGAGTTCAGGCTTTCTCTGTGCTCCATTACTTTTCCATAAGCATTCCAGTGGTCCTGGATTTTATTGCTGGCTGCATCTCACTCGAGTGGGTCAGGTACTGGCATCCCTGTGCTCCTAATCAGATAAATCATGGAAAGAAAATTGTATTCAGCTTCTGGCCAGCCCTGGGCTGGTTTCAGGGCAGTTTTCAGTGTAGCCCATCCAAAGACAAATGAGGAAGCAGCTCCTGGAGGACCTTGGAGTTCTGGGTGGCCCAAATCTGGGTGGGGAGTCACCCAGCTGTGCTGATTGTGGCAGGGTGGGTGATGTATCACCTGGCTGGGCACCTCCACCTCATCCCCAGCACTGGAGAGGGGAAGGCAGTGGGAAAAGAGGGTCAACAGAGACATGCCCAGGGTAGTGAAGACTGTGCTTAAGAAGCAGTCCCAGCACAGGATGCGTGTTTGAAGTTTGAACTGGCATAGAGTTGAGGAGTGGAGGAGAACACAGAAGTTGCACAGAAAGAAGCAAAAGATCCTGAAGTAGAGATGTGAGAAAAAATTTGGTGATATGGAGCCCCAGCACCATGTGTTTGGGGGGGAATAAGGATTTCTGCTTGAAACTGGGGTCCCTTCCTCTTAGGACTGGCACAGGAGGAGGAAAGGTTTGTGTGCACATGTCTGTGTCCAAGCTTTGGGGAGCTGTAATGTGATGCAGTGGTGGCTGTGATGGGTGGATGTGCTAAGGAGTTATTTTCAGAAGCAAAGGGAATACCAAGTCACATGGCAAAGCACTGCCCTGGCACCTCCTTTGGGGCAGGTACTGTGTGATGTTTGATTCCAGACCAAAAAAGAGATCAGGGAAAAGCTATTCCAGTTATCAAGGTCTTGCACTGTCCAAGTTCTGAGAGGAGGTGACAGGGGCTTGGTTGGTGGAGTGCAGCAAAATTTCCAAATTTGGAATTCCCCAAAGTGGTGGGTAGTGAAAGTTGTTTTGTACTCAGGACTAGAGAAAACATAAAGCTGGAGAAGGAACTTAGTCCAGAGGAAGGGGAAATAATGGCTCTTCAGCAGATGCCCACTTGACATTGTACAGGACATGTCGTGAGGAACTGCATGGAAAATAAAGCATGGACAGCACACAGTGGGTGTACAGGAACTGGGAATGCCTGTAGTGCATTAGAGGTACCTGAAGAGAGTGAGTTCAAGCAGTGCTGCATGTCCTGAGCAAATCATTCTCCCCTCCTGCTCCCAGCAGTGTGTTTTGAACCCATGGTGATCTTTGCCTGCCTGTCACTATTCCTAAAAGCAGCATCCACCTCTTTAAGTGACTCACACTACAACCCACAAATATCTGATGCTTGGGGTCTTCAGGGTGCTTGCTGGAGTCTTGTCTGCTGCTCCTCCAGCATCACAAGAGCCAGGCAGACACTTGATCCCGGTGGCGTCAGCGGGAGCGACTTGGGAACGTGCCAGGATAATCCCTCGGGGGGTGACGAAGCCTCTTTGGGTTATAGACAGACCCACCCCAGAGTCACCCTTGGGGTGAGTCCCAGTCCCAAAAGCTGGCAGCAGGACTTAGCAACATGCCATGGGTGAAGGGCAGGGCCTCCTACAGGATGGGCTGTCAGGCTGGATTTTTTGTTTCCAAATCAGGTGTGAAGCCGATGGCAGAAACTCAGCAGGAAGTGCTTCTTCCTTGCTCAGTGCCTTCACCCCATGGGGGTCCACCTGGACCCAAAATCCTGCCCCAGGAGAAGGAGAAGCAGCTCCAGGGGTGATACTTGCCATGGCCCTTTCCCAGACTCCTGCATCGAAACAGTGAGTGCTCCTCCCAGTGCAAAGCCATGCCCTGCTCACAGCAAGAAGTCACAGGCACCTGCTGTAAGCCAAGGGTTTATGATTATTTTAGTACTTTTTACCCACTCATGGGGTGTAATGGGAAGGACAACAGCCCGTGTGTCACCTTTTGGAGTTCTGTGCTGTCACAGGTGTGTGCATGGCAGGAAGCAGCCTTGGAAATGTGTGGCAATGTGTGGCAATATGTGACCTGCTCATGTGCACTTGGAGCCCAGAAAGTCAACCATATGTGTGTCCTGTGAATGCAGAGCAGTGTGGGCAGAGGGGAGGGGAATTCTGCCTCAGGTGAGACTCACCTGCAGAGCTGCTCCAGCTCTGGAGTCAGCACAGGAAGGACATGGAGCTGCTGGAGAGGCCAGAGGGGGCCCCAGGATGGGCAGAGGATGGAGCAGCTCTGCTGGGAGGAAAGGCTGGTACAGCTGGGATTGTCCAGCCTGGAGAAGAGAAGCTTTGGGGGGACCCCATTGTGGCCTTCCAGGACCAGAATGGAACTTACAAGATGGAGAGAGACCATTTCCAAGGTCCTGGACAGGAAAAGGGGGCATTGCCTATTCTTGTGAAAATAGACACTCAAAAACAGTTTTAATGGAGAAAGATAGACAGGTTACCTTTTTTAAAGCTTCTAAGGTGCACCTCAGAATGTCTGCACCCCTGTGACCAGGAATGTTACAATTTTATAACTTCTTTGATAATTCACATATGAGTTATTGATAACCAACCATGATCTTCATTTCCCCCTGTGCCCCACCCATGGGGGTCCTCAGAACTGCCCCTTGGAGATCTTCCAGGACCTCTAGGCCTTCTTCTTCTGTTTTGTCTTCTCACTATCTATAGGTGGCTTCTCACAAACACAATGGCCTTGGCAGGGCATGAGAAAGATTACAATTTGTGAGAAAGAGCTTTAGTAACTGACTTTAGGACGTGAGCAGCCTAGAAGAATCTATGCAACTGATACGATTCTAAAAAACTACAAAAACACACTAAAATCCTTAGGCATCAAGGAAACAGGTTCAAACCAACAGAGAGTAGGGTTGGTTTGGATATTAGGAAAAAATTCTTCCCTGTGAGGGTTGTGAGGCCCTGGCACAAGTTGCCCAGAGGAACTGTGGCTGCCCCATCTGTGAAAGGGCCCAAGGCCAGGTGGGATGGGGCTTGGAGCAACCTGGGCAGGTGGAAGGTGTCCCTGCCCATGGCAGGACGTGGCTCTGGACGATCTTTGAGGTCCCTTCTAAACCATTCTATGATTCTGTGATTTTATGGTTCTTTGTCAGTACACCATGGCATGAAGAGGTGACTTAGACAGATGCTTTGCTCTGGAGCAGTGACTCATCCCTTATGTTTGATTAAGCCTTTGCAGAGCAAATCCCTTTTCCAGGATGGGGCCAGGGGCTCATGACCATTTGCTTTTGCATGACCACACCTCACCTGAAAGGTGGCAGGGGAGGGCTAAACTCACTGAGCCCCCTGAGCCCTCCTCAGACACTGCCACTGAAGGGGACAGTTCCTAATGCCTCATACTGGGCTACTGGAAATCACTTGTGAACTGTGTAAACTCTCCCTAAATCAGCAAGGGGAGTAAAGGCACAAGCTTGGGAAGATGCCATAGCTGTTCACACATTACAATCATCACCTCACTGACACACCAGCTAAAGATGTTTTGGCAGAAGAAATTGTCTGCAAATGATGAACCCAAGGAGGTGTGGAGCATTTTTTCTCTCAGTGATGTGGTTGCTCGCTCACAGAAGACAAAAAAAAAAAACCAACAACTGCTTTTTGGGCAAAAATAATGACTTCAGCAGGCTTTTTTCTGTGAGTGGGATGAGTTTTTTGTATAAGGCATTTCTTTAGGAAGTTTGATTAAAAAAGAGAAGCTTCACAAAACCAAAGCTCTAAGACCTCTTCAAATTTTGCCTGAAATTGTTTTAAAATAACTGTTTCCTGTCATTGTGTGCTAGGGCTCAGAGAAACCTCCAGTGACAGGGTGGTGTCATAAAGGGAACTTCCTGAAGGTGGTTGGCCTCTGGGGTGTTTCTGTCTCTGGGTTATCTGGGAGGAGCAGAGCTGGGTGCAGCTCCATCGTGCAGCTGCAGCTCAGCAGGGAGAGAGGACCATCCTCGGGCAATCTGGGATTCCCTGAGCCCTTGGCTGCTCTGAGTCCTTCTGGAGGAGCTGCCCTGCCCTGGCCACCACCCCACGTAAGTCTTTGTGTTTCTGGATGCAAAGTTGAGCTCAGCACTGGTGAATGACTGGATCTGCTTTTGTTTCTGCCTGGACCAGAATGCAACTCATCTGTACTTGCCATGGTCCCACCAATTAGAGAAATTATCTCTGAGATTAAATCACCTGTTGCTGTACCCCAATCACACATTTCACTGGGGCTGCCCTGAGCCCTGATCTTGGTTTTGTGGCTGACTGTAACATGAAAGTTTGCTGCCTAATGTGTAGTTTAAGTGGAAACCTTTGATTGCTTAAAGATTTGATGGTTTTATATCCGAATCCTGGTACTGACCGAATGCCAAAAAGCAGGGGGTTGATTTAGGGGGTGAGAAGAAACAAGAAGAGCACATTTATTGCTCCTCTGTGTTTTACTGCCCTATAGGAAAGATTAATGAGCTCTCAATGTTTGGACAGCCAGTTGTCTTGACCTGACTGTCGGGGTAAAGAGGAGTTTTTGGGGGTGCTGACACCCCTGTGTCTGGGTGAGCACAAACCCCCTGATTTGGGGGGGACCACAGTTTTGTTCTGTTGGAAAAAGGGGGGGGGCAGTAGGGGAATATAAACTAGAGATAAGATAAAATGTTTATAACTAGAACAAGTTGTATATCTGCAAACTTGGCGGGTTTTATTTTTAAACATCCCTTTCACAGAATCACAGAATCATCAAGGTTGGCAAAGACCTTCAAAATCATCCAGTCCCACCATCAACCCAGAACTACCGTAGTGTCCCCTAAATCACATCCCCCAGTGCCACCTCCAGATGCCTTTTGAGCACTTCCAGAGATGGTTATTCCACCATCTTCCCAGGCAACTTATTCCAATGCCTGACCACTCCTGCAGTGAGACTGTTCTCTTCTAATCTGTGAACTTCCTCATGTGAAACAAGGTTTTTCCTGTCATCATCATCGCACTGGCAAATATTTTTTCATGATTAAATTGCATCTCAGCACTTGTTTCCTGGCGAAGAATCATGAGGGCTAAAGCTAACCACATCCTGGTTCTGGAAATACCTGTGCTCTGTGGTTGCCATCAGGCAGAGACAAACCCATGGTTCCTGAGGGGGTAGGGGGAGAAGAGCCCCTCGAGGGCTGTGCCCAGTTCTGGGCCTCCTGGAAGAGACATGGAGTGTGTGCAGGGCAGGGAGCAGCAGCTGAGGGAGCTGGGGAGGGCTCAGCCTGGAGAAAAAGAGGCTCAGGGGGGACCTTCTGGCTCTGCAATCCCTGCCAGGAAGGGGGAGCCAGGGTGGGTCAGGCTCTGCTTCAGGGCACAGGGACAGGAGCAGAGGGCACGGCCTCAGGCTGGGCCATGGCAGGGGCAGGTGGCACAGGAACAGGAATTTCTGCCTGGAAAGGGTGGTCAGGCATTGGAAGGGGCTGCCCAGGGAGGTTTGGAGTGCCCAGCCCTGGAGGTGCCCAAGGCAGGACTGGCCGTGGCACTCAGTGCTCTGGGCTGGGGGACAAGGTGGGCATCGGGCACAGGGTGGGCTCCAGGGGCTGGCAGGGCTTTGCCAAGGTGGGCATCGAGCCTAGGGTGGGCTCCAGGGGCTGGCAGGGCTTTGCCAAGGTGGGCATCAGGCACAGGGTGGGCTCCAGGGGCTAGGAGGGTTTTTCCAACCTCAGGGATTCTGGGATTCTGTGTTTTAGCAGCAGGTGGAGGACACACCAAAGGCACCTGTTGGCACAGGGGGTTTCAGTGCTGCAGCTCCCAGAGGTTCTCTTGGAGCTGCCTCACACCCACTGCTCCACAGGCTGAGTCCTCTTCCATGGTTTCCCTGCCTCACATGCCAGAAAACCCCTCAGTAACAAAGGAAAAAAGTTGGAGGCTGATCATATGGGATATTTCAAGTGTGACTAAAGTACCTGGGAAATTATGGGGAAGATGGACATCTAGTTGACTAATATTTACTGTCACACACCTGAAAAAAACTTCCTCTGAAATCCTAACATGGAAAAAAGAAGTACATTTTTAAATGTATAAATATTTAAAAAGCATTGATAAATATTTGTGGAGCCAGTGGTATTATTCAATTTACAAAATCATTACAAACAATACTCTGAGGGAACAGAAAATAATGTAGTAGAGCAGGGTTGCAGGCAGGTGCATGGAGGACTGTGCTTATAAACAAGGTTTCCTTTAGAAAAGTAGTGTAAAATAATTACAATTTTATTTCAGATGCTGACATGGAAATACATTATAGATCAGTCCCAGGTTTTTAAGAAATAAATGTTCAACAAATGGCATTTTTTTCTTTTCTGAAAAACATGTTTTCACTCCTTGGAATTCACCTTGAAAACAAGTGGAAACATTTCAAAGAGGAATGGTGTAAAAAATTGTTTCATTTCTGTTGAGGGGAACTTTTTTGAATTTCCAAACTCACTGAAGGTAATATAGCACCACATTTCCTTTGCATCTCATCTTATACCCATGATATGCCCAGCAGCAGATCAGCTGATGTTCAGCTGGATTTCAGCCTTCTGCTCTACACAGGACTCTGCAGGACATTGCAGGGCAGAGTGGGCAAGTGCCCATGAGATGGGCTTATCTTGGGCTACAGAGATGCTGAAGGGCCTGGAGCATCTCTGGGAGCAGGACAGGCTGAGGGAGCTGGGGCTGTTCAGCCTCCAGAGCAGCCCCTGAGAGGGACCTCCCCATGGCTGGCAGTGCCTGCAGAGAGGGGGCAGAGCAGGGGACACTGAGGGCACCTCCCCATGGCTGGCAGTGCCTCATGGAGGGGGCAGAGCAGGGGACACTGAGGGCACCTCCCCATGGCTGGCAGTGCCTGCAGGGAGGGGGCAGAGCAGGGGACACTGAGGGCACCTCCCCATGGCTGGCAGTGCCTGCAGGGAGGGGGCAGAGCAGGGGACACTGAGGGCACCTCCCCATGGCTGGCAGTGCCTCAGGGAGGGGGCAGAGCAGGGGACACTGAGGGCACCTCCCCATGGCTGGCAGTGCCTCAGGGAGGGGGCAGAGCAGGGGACACTGAGGGCACCTCCCCATGGCTGGCAGTGCCTGCAGGGAGGGGGCAGAGTACGGACCACGCTCTGCTCGGGGGCCCAGCAATGGCACAAGAGGAATGGGCAGGAACTGATGCCCAGCAAGTGCCACCTGGACAGGAGGAAGAACTTCAAGACTGCACTGGAACAAATTGCCCAGAGATGGTGTGCAGATATTCAAAAGCCATCTGGACCCCATCCTGAGTAATGTGCTCAAGGAGATCCTGCTTGAGCAGGCAGGGAATTTATAGCCAGATGGGGGTTGGTCTCTTCTCCCAGGCAATAGGACAAGGAGAGGGGCAGGGGGGGCACGGGCTCAAGATCTGCCAGGGGAAATTTCAGTTGGAGATAAGAAAAAAATTCTTTCCAGAGAGAGTGCTCAGGCATTGGAATGGGCTGCCCAGAGAGGGGGTGGATTCCCCATCCCTGGAGGTTTTTCAGCTGAGCTTGGCCGTGGCACTGCGTGCCATGATCTGGTAAAGGGACTGGAGTTGGACCAAGGGTTGGACTTGATGATCTTGGAGGTCTTTTCCAACCCAATCCATTCTATGATTCTATGACCAGATGACTTCCAGTGGTGCCTTCCAACCTGACCCAGTCACCTCTCAGGCTGTGTTTGCAAGACAGACCTCCCATTTCTCCCAGTGGTGCCTCTGCCAGCCCAGGTCCTATCAGGGTGCAGCCACACTGGGCATCACATCACCATCCCTTGCCCTGGTCTTACTGGCCATGCAGAGGTGGCCTTTGGGCATAAGTCTTGCTGGTAAACTTGAGTAGGTGACTCTCCTTTGCTGATGCTTTGAAGAAAAGCATCCTGCAAGTGTTCTTAGAAAGATGCTGGAAATGTTTTAGGAACTGCTGTTCCTCTGAGAAATACTGGTGTTTCTTTAAAATGCAAAGAAACAAAAAGAGGACAATACAGTACTTTTTTTTTTTTAAATTGGTTTTAACCCAAATGACCTGAAACTTTCCTCTTGACCAACCCTAGTTTTGAACCAGATCAAAATTATGCCATTTGGATACCTTCCCCTTGGCTTTTGCTGTCTTGTTTGCCCACAACAGGAACATGCTGAGAATAATTTTTTTTTTTTTTAAAAGCAGCACATTAAACTCAGCAGCTCAGAAGGATCCATTTGTCAGAGCCATAACTGAGTGAACAGTTTTTGGCACTTCAATCAAACTCCATCAAAACTTTCATCTCCAACTATGCACCAGCTAACTGTGCTCAGATCCATCAGTGCTGGGAAAACATTTGCAGACAGATAAGGCTGGAAGGGAAGGAGTGGGAGTTCTGTTAAACCTGGTTTTCAATCGTTTCCTGCGGATCACAGCCTTATCTGGGTGTGTCCTTCCTTCAGGGGGCAAGGAGGGCAGAGCTCTGCCCTGTCCCTGTGGAGATGCTGCAGATTCTCAGCCCCCAGCGAGGGGTCCAAGGCACTGCCTACCCCAAGCTGAGCCTACAACCAGCATCCCAGTGCCTGGGCTCCTTCCTCCTGTCCTGCTCATGGAGCTCCATGGTGACTCCTGCCCATTCCCTGGGCTTTCCATGACCCTCGCACCGCTGGCAGGGAGGAAACAACACGGTGCTGGGAAGGGAGAGGAAAGACATGTGTTAGGAACGCACCTTTCCAGGAGGCTCCGCGTCTTCCCGCAGAGTGGATGTGCCCTGCGAGCGCTTGTTGGGATTCTCGTGTCAGAGGGGGATAATGAGAGGCTCAGGGGGCACCGCCGAGGCTGGGGCTGAGAGCAGGAGCTGATCCCAAACCCCTGCGGCGGGATGGAAGCAAACCCTTTGTGTTCGCCCCTTCCATTCCCTGCCCCCAGGCCATGGGACTGGGGGGAAAAATCCTTTCCTGAAGGGAAATGAGGGTGTGGGAATGGGGCACTCACTTCGTGGCACAAAGTGGTTTGTCCTTCTTTTCTTTTCTGTATTTCTTTCTGGTTTTCTCTTGTTCTCCACCCCTCCCCCAGTTCTTTTTCCTTTTCTTCTTATTTTCCTTTTTATTTTTTTCTTGTTTACTTTTTATTTTCCCTTTCTTTTCCTTTTTTCTTTTTCTTTTTTTTCCTTATTTTTCTTTCTCTTTTTTCTTTCTCTTTTTCTCTTTTTTCTTTCTCTTTCTCTCTTTTTTCTTTCTTCTTCCTTTTTCTTTTTTTCTCTTTTGCTTTTTCTTCTTTCTTTTTTCTTTTTCTTCTTCTTTTTCTTTTTTCTTTTTTCTTTCTCTTTTTTCTTTCTCTTTTTTCTTTCTCTTTTTTCTTATCTTTCTTTTTTCTCTTTCTCTTTTTCTTTTTTCTTTTGTTCTTTCTCTTTTTCTTTCTCTTTTTCTTTCTCTTTTTTCTCTTTCCCTTTTTTCTTATATTTTTTCCTTTTTCTCTTTCTCTTTTTCTTTTTTCTTTTCTCTTTTTCTTTTTTCTTTTTCTTTCTCTTTTTTATTTTACTTCTCTTTTTCTTTCTCTTTTTTCTTTCTCTTTTTCTTTTTTTTTCTTTTTCTTTTTCCTTTTCCTTTTTTTCTTTCTTTTTCTTTTTTTCTTTTTTCTTTCCTTCTTTCTCTTTTTCATTCTCTCTTTTTCTTTTCCTTCAGAACAGGAGAAAGATAGAGAGACACAAACAAATTCAAAGCCTCCACATGCTTCCAGTTAATTGTGCAGTGGATGGGGGCCAAAAGCCCTGCATTCCTTATTCCTGCAGTTGGAGCATGTGATTGGATTATCATCACTGTCCTAAGGCAGTGCCTGGGGCCTGCTGGGAGAGAGGACAGTTCTGGGGGGCTCAAGGGGTCACTGTTTCCAAGGGCAGATGTGGTGACCCCCAGGTGTGTCCAGCCCCTGTCCCCCCAGACCACTCCTCACAGAGATTTGCCAGAGGCTCCTTCCAGGAGAGATCCAAAACCCCACAGGTGGTGAGGGGAAGGCTGTGCTGCATCTTCCTCATGGCCCCAGCATTACATAACCTGCACTTATTTATTTAAATAAGCCACGTGTCTTAGTCAAAGCCTAAATGGCTCCAAACCTAATCCCCAGATGCTACAGGAGGGGGATGTGGGAGGGTTCAGTGGCACCTGAGAGCACCAGTGGGAAGCTTTTGCCCAGGATGCCCTGCCAGGCACTGGCCTTGTGCTCAAGGAAGGATGTGGCAGTGATGGGAAGAGTTAACAGGATCCAAACCCTGGAAAACAGCCCAGCAAATGGATGTAACAGGCTCAGATCACTCAGCCAAGCAAGGGGGACACTGAGGAGTGAGCTGGTTGCTCTGTGAAGGTCACTGTTGGGGCCAAGCCTTTGAGCCCTGGCCAGTCCTGAGGCCAGTGGAGATGGGGATGACCAGTGGCTGAAACCACAGCACTGGGGCTGCCAGCCCTGAGTCCAGCCTTGGAGGGCAGGGAGGGATGGAAACTATGCAAAGCCAGGGTTTACCTTGCTCTTGTGGTGCTGAGATGGCTTCAGAATCTTCAGAAAGACTATTAGGAAAAAATTCTTCCTTGTGAGGGTGGGGAGGCCCTGGCACAGGTTGCCCAGAGAAGCTATGGCTGGCCCATCCCTGGAAGTGTCCAAGGTCAGGTTGGACAGGACTTGGGGCAACCTGGGATAGTGGAACTGGATGATCTTTGAGGTCTCTTCCAACCCAAACCCTTTTAGGATTCTCTGACCTTATCAATGCACACAAATACCTTAAGGGCAGGTGCCAAAAGGATGAGGTCAGACTTTTCAGTGGTGCCCCAGTGACAGGACAAGGGGGAACAGGCAAAAACTGCAACACAAGAAGTTCCACATGAATATGAAGGAAATCTTGACTGTGAGGGTGACAGAGCACTGGAAGAGGCTCCCCAGAGAGGCTGTGGAGTCTCCTTCTCTGGAGATACTCAAAACCTCTCTGGACATGAATCTCTCAGCAGGAAAAATTCTTCTGTGCTCCAAGGCATCAAGAAAGGACAAGAGGCAGCTCCAGGAGCACTGAACACAGGAGGCAGCTGTAGGGAACAGCACACAATGCTGGCTGCCCACTGACTGCATTAACTGCTGATGCTGAGAGGTATTTAAGCCTTGTTTGCACAAGTTGTTGTAGAACTTTGCATATTTTGTTCTAATTAATTGAGCACTGTTCCAACCCTCCCCCTAGCAGGGTGTTGTTATATAAATCAGGCTTCATGCATTGCCAGGTATCTGCTGTGTCCAGTTTAGGATAGAGCTTGCACTGCCTGCCAAAGGTATGGTTTTAGAATCATAGAATCACAGAATGGTTTGGGTTGGAAGGGACCTCAAAGATCATCCAGTTCCAACCCTCTGTCATTGCCAGGTACACCTTCCACTTGACCAGGCTGCTCAGAGCCTGGTCCAACCTGGCCCTGAACACTTCCAAGGATAGGGCATCCACAACTTATCTGGGCAACAATCATCACTTTTGCATCAGTAGAATTATAACACCATAAATCTGAAGGTAGAAACCATTTTGCTGCCTTTCAAGTAGATTTTATTGGTAAAAATCTTCCTCGTTATTAGTTTAATCTGCGTTGCTCTCAGTGCCTTTATACCACAAACTGTAGTCATTGAATGGCTGTTATTTCAACAGAAGTCCTCCTCCTGACTGAAATGAATCTGTGTGGATTCTTTGCAGAAGAATCTTGAAAAATTCCACATGAAAATTGGATTTAGTGTTGCATTAAGTTGAATAGCCTTGAAACTTTCAATGCAGTCAGATGATGAAGCTGTTAAGACATCTCATACCTGCACTGAGTAGCTGCCTGTAAATCACTGACCCTCTTCAGCTGCAAGAGCTTCTCTCCCTCTCCCCCATCTTATCAGCAGATGTGCTCAGAGAAGCCCAAGGACAGAGCTCCTCTGCACATTTTTCACTGTGGTACAAAAACAAAACACAGCAAACCCAAAGCCCAACCAAACAATGGCATCTTTGGATGGGTGTTTGCAGCCCAGCCTTAACTCTGCTTCCCTTTAGCTCGAACAAACTCTGTGGAAACATTACTTAGTGAGGCCGCAGCCAGATGTCAGAGGAGGTGACAATACAGAGCCACCAATGCCATCAGATTTAAGCTGCCCATTTCCTCCTTGAAGCATAAAGGAGTGACATGGATGGGTATCAGGGAGTGCCTGAGTTTGGGAGTTGCTCCAGCTCAGAAGGCAGAAATGCCCCTTGGTTCAAGCTGAATTTTAAGTCCTATGAGGAACTGAGGGAGCTGGGGGGGCTTAGCCTGGAGAAAAGGAGGATTAGGAGGGTCCTCATTGCACCCTATAACCACCTGACAGGAGAGGGGAACCAGGGGGTTCAGGCTCTCCTCCCAGGGAACAAGCGATAGGATGAGAGGACATCAGTCTCAAGCTGTGCCAGGGGTGGGTCAAGTTGGACATCAGGAAGAATTTCTTCCTGGAAAGAGTGGTCGGGCATTGGAAGGGGCTGCCCAGGGAGGTTTGGAGTCCTCAGCCCTGGAGGTGTCCCAGGAAGGACTGGCCATGGCACTCAGTGCTCTGGGCTGGGGGACAAGGTGGGCATTGGGCACTGGTTGGACTCTGTGGGCTGGGAGGGCTTTTCCAACTTAAACAATTCTATGATTCTGTCAATACCCTGCTCCATGAGCCCCATCTCCTCCTCAGCCAGCTGAGCAGCATCCATGGACTCTTTTTATAAAATTTGATGTGGCCTCTTTTGATGACTAAGAGAACAGGAAGATTACAGTTTAAGTATATAATTTTCATTTGATGTGACAGGTTAAAGCTATGTGCATTTAGAGCAGGCTTAGATTATTTTAGTTCAATTACAACACTGATTTAGACCCTGACTCACTCTTTGAGGTCTGACTTCACGTCGACATACGTTGGCTTAAATTTACTGCTAATGAAATACAGGCACATGTGTACATTACTCTGATTAAATGCTTTGCTGGTGCAGGGGTGGACTCACACAGCAAACACAATCCTGCATCAGAGGCTTGGAGGAGTAGGTTGTGCTTGTTGGTTTTTTTTTTCCCCAACAAAAAGGCTAGATATTCCAGAGTTTATTTTCCTCCCTCTCATGCCCCTCCCAGACATTATTTTAGTTCAGTGTGTGCTTTTCAGTGAGCGGTCCTGCCAGGGACTGGATGCCCTCAAGTGTTCCTGGACTTGCTGGCAGCTGGGCAGGGTAAAAGCCCTGGAGAATCAAACTGCTAAAACTCACAGAGCAAGCTGGGAGCAGGAACCTGCCCTGGCCTGGCTGGAGGCAGTGGAAAGAGGCTTTATAGGAATTGGCATTGCATTCTCCTTCTGTGCTGTGCTCTGCTCTGGTGAGACCCCACCTGCAGTGCCACATCCAGCTCTGGGGTCCCAGCATAAGAAGGATGTAGAGCTGCTAGTCCAGAGGAGGTCATGAAGATGATCAGGGGCTGGAGCAGCTCTGCTCCTGCGCTGAGGGAGCTGGGGTTGTTCAGCCTGGAAAAGAGGCTTCAAGGAGACCTTTGAGCCCCTTTGAGTACCTAAAGAGAGCTGGAGAGGGACTTTTCACAAGGGCATGTAGTGATAGGACATGTGGGACTGGCCTAAAGCTGAAGGAGGGCAGGTTTAGATTAGATATGAACAAGAAATTTTTTGCTGTGAGGGTGGTGAGGCCCTGGCATAGGTTGCCCAGAGAAGCTGTGGACTCCTGACCTCTGGAAGTGTTCAGGGTTGGACAGGGCTCTGAGCAATCTGGTCTAATTGAAAGTGTCCTTGCCCATGGCAGGAGGGCTGGAACGAGATGATCTTTAAGGTCCCTTCCAATGCAAACCATTCCATGATCCTCATTTCAGGGCTGCCCTGAAGACAGACAGTGAACAATGGGATGTGGGCAGAGGGGAGAGCCCCAGCACTCTGGTTTTTTCACATGGGAAAATATCCCCTTTCCAGGTGGAGGGCAGGTAATTCGCTTGCAGAAGCTTTTGTGTGTCCAGTAGCTCTTGTACTTTGTAGCTCAGACTGTGACAAAGGAAGTTGTAGCAGTTTCTCAAAACTATAGGAAAGGTTTTTTTAGGAACTTGGAGCAAAAAAGAGAGAGTCATGCACCCACGGGGAGGCAGAGGCACTCGAGGTGCCTTAGGTAATGTGTCCTCATCAGAGGAAACTTAAGCCACCTGGGCATGGTTTTTTGAGCAATAATAATACGAAAAAAAGGCCCCCCCACATGCTTTTTGAGGCAGTGCTCTCTGCAGCAAATCTGGGAGTGGATCTGGACCTCTTTTCTCACTTGTATTTCTCCTGCAAAGTACAAGCAAACGGCGTTTTGTGTGTTTCCTTAACTACACATATCCATGCCCAGCCTTGGAGTGGAGGGGGAGGAGAAAAGATGCTGCCAGCAGCTCCCAGCCTTTGATTTGTCTTTTTTTTTTTTTTTTATTGCTGCGCTGGAACAATCTGTTTCAAAAATGACAATGGCAAATCAAAGCGAATATTTCTTGCTAGAAATTCAAAGTCCTCTGACTTGTCAGTGGGTATTTTGCTCTTAAATGGGCTGCTTTATCAGTAACACTTATTTGGGAGTGTTCTTTTCTGCTTGAGCTTGCAGCCCTTTAGAAGAAAAACGTATTTCCCCCGAAGCCATTTGCTGCAATAATTGTTGCCATGTGGAGCTGTCATTGTTGCTGTCACAGGGGGACAGTTTGCGTGTGCACAAAGGTAAAAGCGCTGCACTTCTCCACTTGCTCCAACAAAAGGATTGGAAGCGATCGTGGCGAGGGATCGGACACCTCGCCCGGAGTCGAAGCAGCCCTAAAGCAAAAGCTTGACTACTCCCGGGGCTGAGTGAGGGCTGTCCTGAGCCCAAACAGCAGAGGGTCGGGGGTCAAGCAAACACAGGGATCCAGGGAGAGGGGAATGAGTGGAGACTGAGGGGTCCTGTTCCCCCCCGCCCACCCAGGGCGGTGTTTGCTCCCCTCTGCCCTTTTCGCCAGGTTGTCATTCCTCATCAGGGAAAATCCCGTCGGTGCCTCAGTGGCGGCTTTTTAGCGGAGCGGCGTTTCTCTCCCGCCGTGCAAATCCAGGCTGGATCGCTCGGAATTGGGAGCGCGGAGCCGAACTTTCCCAGCGCCGGCAAGGGCTGGCTCTGCCCTGACACGGATTCCAGCCCTGCGAGCGCCGCTGCTGAGCCCCGGAGGCCGCCGCCTGCCCCCTCCCATCCCAAATATCCAAAATAAAAACATGTTCATTTAGCTCCTAACCTTCCCTTCCCCGCCGATGGAGCGGCAGCCGTACAGTCGGTCTGTTACCTACAGGAGGGAGGGAGGGAGGCAGGGAGAGGGAGGGAGAGACGGAGGGAGGAGGGAGAGAGGGAAGAGGCAGGCGCGGAGTTCAGGTTAGCGCTGCCGCATCGCCTCCTTCCTTCGCTCCTGGCTCCGGAGGCACAGCCGCTGACGGACCCCTCGCTCGGGATGGGGCATCGGGGGGCACCTCACCAGCTGTAGCCAGCGATCTCCCGGTGGGTAGCGGAGCCCATCGCTCCCCGCAGCTCCCCGCGGCACGGCCAGAGCCTGGAGGTGGAGGATGCGCTGCGGGAGCCCGAGGTGAGGAGGTCCCTCTTCCTGCCGGGAACTCCAGCTCCAGGTAGGACCGTGGGAAACGATCCCGCTCACCCACGGACGTGGCCCTGGACCACCCTCACCGACTTCGCAAAAGTCGGTTGGGTGAGAGATAAGAACGGTTGGGTGAGAGATAAGAAGGGGTAGAAGGTGTGCGCCTGCCTCTAAGCCCAGGATCAAAGTCCAGACCTCCTTATCCAAGGAAATCCTTCGCCAGAGCGAAGCAGTGTGTGAAAGGCTCCGGACTGCAAAATCCATCCCGCGTGTAAGATGGGCCATGAGGGGCATGGGGATGATTGGCACGAGGGGTAGACCGGTTTGATGGTGAGAAGATAGTAATAATATTAAGTAATAATAATCCAGATTTAATGCGTGTTTTACATGAGAAAAGGTTTTGGCAGCCCCTCGTAAAGCCCAGGATCACTTAGGACAAGCACAGGGCGACTTTGTCCTCGCTGTCCTGTGGAGAGCTTGGATAAAATGCTTAAAGGGAAGAAGATCCATCAGGCACAGGTAAGTAATTAAACAAGCAGCCATTGGGCCTGATCCTGCCAACATTACTGTGTGTGATCAGCACTTTTAAAGCCAAGTAGTTATTGAGAAAGGATCTGCCAGCAGGAGGGCCCCACAGTTGGATTGCTGTTCCTTTGCTTTCTGCCTTTGCCCTGCTAATCAAAGGAGGGGCTGGACCTGTCCCTTCCAGTGCACCTTTGGCACGGGGCTGGCACTAAGGGCAGCCTGCATGGCTCTCCTGGCTCTCTCTGCCCTCACTGAGAACTCTGTGATGCCCAGGAACACTTTCCTTCAAAAGTACCAGATTGCTTCTTGAACTTACACATAAATGCAAAGACTTAGTCCAACTGTTATATGGGTAGGGGAGTGTAAACTTCCAAACACCTAAAAGTGGTGAAACAAAAGGGCACGAGCACTGGGCTCACCTGCTCCATGCAAGTGCTCCCCCAGATTAAAATACAGGGGAAAAAACCCACCTGAAAGGGAACATCCTAAGAAGTCCTTATCCTACAGTGGTATCAGCAGGGCTGAGCAGCACTCAAAGATTTAAGAGTGACACTGGAATGTCTTTATTGGTAATTTTCCCCATTTTGAATGTTTTTGGGTTTTTTTCTTTTTTTTTGTACAATCATAGTTATCACTTCTCTGCGCTGCTCTCTTCTTACTTGTATATCCTGAGACTGTTTCCAAGGGAGAAGAGCAAGATTCTCATTCTATCTGAAATACTATTTTCAGGGTTTTTTCTCTCTTCATTAAGATGAGGAAAACATGTAGTGCTTCTTGTAAACAAGGGTGTAATAAATAGTTTGGTTTGGGGACACAGGCACGTGGATACAATTTCAGAAGAATGGTGCTTCTGTAACTCAGAATAACTACTTTTGGAGTCCTGGCATTGACAGCAAGAGCCTGAAGAGGAAATGTTCTGATTGCTTGATTTGTTTATGAAGATGAGAGGGTGGCTGTGAGTGGGATTTTGTTCCTGTTCAGCACAATGAACCAGATGGGTTTACACAGGGTCGGGTTGCTCTGATTCATCTCGTTGTGGACAATTGCTTACCTGTGGTGAGATCTGGAGTTATGGCAAGTAGAACTTGGAATATAGCAGGGAGAATAGTAATTGGAGGAAAATTGCTGATTCATTAGGCAATTCTTAAGAGGTGTCCATCAGCATCAGCAACAAAAGGAAAATGGCAGCACTGTAGGAATAGAGGGAGCATTAGAAGAAAAGAGTCTATTGGCATTGAAGACAAATCCAGAAAGGCATGTTTGGTACACAGGTGAAGGGAGGACAGAGGCAAGAAGAGAAGGCTTTTAGGCTGAAGGTTTGGATAAAATTACTACCAAGATGAGGAAAGGTCCTTTTTTGGGAGAACAAGGAGGGAGTGCCCCAGGGGTGCTGCTGTTTTCTCTGAGATAGGATGCCCTTTGCTGGCTGCCTGCCAGCTCTCTTTGGATCACCTGTGGAAGTGGATTAAATTAAACCCATCCAAATATACTCCTAAAAAGGACAAAAACCTCCTGCCCTGGGGTTGGACTGTAATGGTTGTCCTGTACAGTGTTTCTGCTGTTGTGAACTCTGGTTTGAACTCTGCAATGGGATGCCTTCAGGCTCCACTGCAACATCTTTCTCCATCCTGGAAAAGGGTTCTGACCTTATTAACTACCCAAACTGACATTTGTGTAGGGGTTTTAGAGCCAGGATTAATCCAGAGAATTTTTCAGGCAGCTTGGAAAAGCAAACTGATATTTTAAAAATAGAAGGAAGCTTTCTTAACTTGGCTAAAGTCCCTGGAAATACATTTCTTTTTTACTCCTCAGATGCAGCACTTCTTTACTGTGATGATACCAGAGCAGCTACAGCTCCTGCCAAACTTTTTTGCTGGTTTTGAGAGCAAAACTGCATTTTGGTCTGAGGATGCTTTTTGGCTTTTCCAAACCAATGTGATGAGCAAGTGGTCATGGTTGGGTGGATGAGATCAAGGTGCATTAAGAGCTAGTGATGAGTCTTTTAGTAAAGAGAAAGATACACCCTCTGATTCAAAAGATCCCTGTGCCACTAAACCTTCCCTCTTGCCATGATCTTTATTCTCCTTTAGGCATCAGCCATCTGGGCTGTCTCAGAGGCAGAACTCAGAGGCAGAACCCATATGGGCCTTTGGTCCTGGCCATTGCAATCACTTTAGTGATGAAAATCTCTACACCTGAGGTGACATTTCGGTATCTGATTTAGGAGGACTGTTGTTGAGTGAATGAGACCTGCAAGTATTTATTCATTTATGGTAATAATAAAGATGCACCTATTTAATGAGTGAATGTTTCCTGCCAAGCTCCTCCTGTGCTGTGTGTTGGCTCTGGGAGAGCTGCTGTGTCGGGGTTGTTTATACAATATGCTGGGTCAACCTGTGGTTAACCACCAGTACATCACCATCTGTGGAACAGAAAACATGATTGAGAGGAGGAAATAGTGGGAATTTGCCTTTGAGGGGTTAATGTTAGGGAGTTACTGCAGGTCAGGTGGCTCTTCTTGAAACTGGCTCATGATGGAAAGAGATGTGGGGCATGGAGCTGAAACTTTCAGTTGAATTTTAACCAATTTGTATTTTAATGTCTCTTTTTTAGATCATGTTTTTTCCTTTCATTGCTGTGAAAAATGTTTCTTTCTTATGACTGTACCAGTGTTTAGGCTTCATTGATCACACTGCTAAGAATACAGTTGTATGCATATATCTGTATACATCTTATAATTTATATCTGCAGGGCATTTCACTTGGATTAATATTAATCTAGAATTTAACACGTGACTCTAATAATGATTTTTCCCTCTAGAAAATATCTAACTTGAATTTCTACACCTCATTTCTACTCTTCATCTTTTTTCTTTTAATTATTTTTTATTCTTGCCTTATTAAAACCCCAAAGTGGTAAATGAAACCAGCCCAACGTTTTGCAGAGAAGATTCAATCTGCTGTTGGAGTCACAGGGTCAATCAGCTAAATGGGTATTAGTAACATAATGACAGAACATAAGCCAGGCAATGCAGTAGGATTTGAAAATCCACAACAGTAAAGCTCCTCTTCTATCTGTTGTCTAATTGATGGCTTAGGGTTTGGAGATGGGGACTCTTTCCCTGGCTCTGTGACAGAGTCAGCTCCAAAAGCCCCTCTCTCCACACACACCCCATCAAGGCAAACCTGAGGAGGAATGAGAGAACTAAATGCTCGTTCCAGCAGCATTGTAAAAAAAAAAAAAAAGACAAAGCACTCCCCAAAATAATCTAAACTAAAAGAAAAATAAAAAGATAAAAGAAAGGGAAAAACCACCAGGGAGAAGATTTGGCTGTACATAACATGCCCAGCAGCAACTCAGTGCTTAAGAAGCAGAGGAACAGTGTCTTGCTCTGTCTTGGTGATGAGTTGACAAGGAGACACAACACTGATAGCAGAGGTTGATGAGAGGTAGCAAAGGGGAAAAAGTTTTCCTCAGTCTGTAAGTAAGGGCAGCACAAAAAGTTCTTCCCTTGTCCTGTACCCTTTTTGGTTTTCCACCCCTCTTGCCTACCTCTGCCAGCCCCCACAGTTTGGGCAAGGACACTGTTAATACACAGTGCTGTGAAAACCTTCCTCTGAAAAGCAGCATTTTAAAGTGAATTTAAAATTCTTTCATCCAGGAAGGAGACATTCAGCCTTGTCACCTTGGTGGGTGTTTCTGGCCAGTTCTTTCAGCTGCCTTCCCGTAAAAACAGTGGCCCAGTCACTGCTGAAGCCACTGCATCCCCAGAGACATCATCTTGGAGAGCTCCAGGCTGGCCCCTGCTCCTCTCAAACACTCGCATTTAGAAAAAAAATACACGTTTCCTGCTGTACTTGACATTTTCTTATTATCTGTGTGTGCTTAATCCCTCCTTGTGCCCTGCTGAGCTTATGAGAAAGTAATTTAGGGGCTTTATTCCAAGGAAAATCAGGAGTTAGCAGCTATTACTAGTTCTTATACCAGGGCACATGTTACTTTCAATGATTAGGAAAGGAAAATGGGAATAAAACTGCTGACTTTAACTGTGCAGTATTTGAGGTTGTAACTCCTGTTTACACACTTTGGTTGTGCCTCTGCTTTTGGGTCTGCCTTGTCACAGCTGCTTAAGTCTCTTTACAAAGTGGAGACTGTGGTCATTTGTGGTTTGGGTTGTTCCCTGGTTGATGTGTGAGACCTCAATGCAAAGACAACACCAACAGTCCACTGAACTCAGTGGCAGGACTGGAGCTTCGACCCAGAAAAGTTAACAAAACCGTATTTCTTTTAATTGATATTTTAATTCTGGTTCTCAGGGGGACTCTAGACCTACTTACCTCCCTCTGCCTCAGGCCAGATTGCTTTTCCTGACCTATATGGCAGATAGTCTTGATCTCTTGGTGCCGTTCAGATAATTACACTCATTAACAGGCCTAAAGAAGGTGTCAGATTATTTTTGATTGAATAACCAGGCTTTGGCACAGGAGTTACCATGGCCTTACCACTGTGAAATGTGAGAGAGTCCCACAAGGGTCAGTGGTGTGAACAGATTGATCCTAGAGCTGACCTGCTTCCCATGGCAGAATGCAGGAGGAAGTTTGTGCCACTCATGGAAACAGGAACTTGCAAGAGAGAGAGGACTGAAGGTGGACTGGTATGGACAGACCTGGACTCCCTTCTTCACAGAATCACAGAATGGTTTGGGTTGGAAGGGACCTCAAAGATCATCCAGTGTCACCCCCTGCCATGGGCAGGGACATCTCCCACCAGCCCAGGTTGCTCCAAGCCCTGTCCAGCCTGGCCTTGGACACTTCCAGAGATGGGACAGCCACAGCTTCTCTGCCCAACCTGTGCCAGCACCTCACCAGTCTTACAGCAAAGAACTTCCTCCTCATCTCTAGAGTGTTCTGAGGGGCACAATGCACCTGCCAAAGCTGAGGTGCAGGTCTGCCCCTCGCTGTGGCATTAGGAGGAGCAGAGGAATGCTGGGGGTTCAGTGGCACTGATGAAATGCCCTGGGCTGGCTCAGTGGCACACACAGTTTTGTGCCCTGCCCTCCCTCACTGCCGGCCAGTGCTCTGGGGAGCAGGGGCTGAGAGCAAAACAGATTGAGGAGTGTCAGACCTACTCTGTATTTGTCATGTCCAACAGTGAAAGGATTTATGCCTTTAGTGTAGTAGGTTTTGTTAAATGTAAATAATTTACATACAATTGATTGTGATCTTCTGTGCATCAATAGCTGAGAAGGCTCAGAGTGCCTGCCTGTATCCTCCCCACAGGTCTGATGCCCAATTTATGAAGAATAACTTTTGACAAACCTATAACCCCACACATTTCAATTGTTTTCTGGGTCCCTTTATTATCCTATCTACTAAATCTGAAAAGATGCTAAGAATGTCAACCCCAGTCCAGAATACTTTGGTTATTCAGATGTGATAAACCTTGTGTGTCTACAGCTCAGAATGTTCTTACATGTTGTTCTCTATCAAATCTCATATTCCCTTTTAAAGTTTATAAATGAACATTAATACAGGTCATTGAAATAAAAACATTAATTAACAGAGAGCTATTTCCTACTTCTTCACTGCATTGGTTAGCAAAAGTAATTAGATATTAAGAGAATTTAAGAAAAAAATAAAAAGAGGAAGGGAAACCAGTGACTGTTTAATTTTATCTGGTCTTGGTTGTTTTACCAGAATTTAGTGTTTTTTTCTTCAGAATTTTGTAAGAGCTCCTCTTACATTTTTAGCTCTATTGTATGAAGTATTGCATAAACTTATTTTACAAGACTGTTGCTTTCTCAAAGCTTTTAAAACAGGTGTAAGAGAAGAGCAAGAAAGGAATCTTGGTGCAGATAGAAGAGGAGGAGGAGGATGGAAGGATGAGATTAACAAAGAGGAAAGTTCCCAGGTTTCCAGGTAACAAGTGACAGCATGAGAGGAAATGGTCTCAAGTTCAGCTAGGGGAGTTTTAGGTCAGGTATCAGCAAAAATTTCTTCCCCTAAAGGGTTGTCCAGCACTGGCACAGCTGCCCAGGGCAGTGGTGGAGTTGCCATCCCTGGAGGGGTTTAACAGATGTGTAGATGTGGCACTTGGGGACATGGGTTAGTGGTGGCGTTGGCAGTGCTGGAGGGTGGTTGGACTTGACCTTAGAGGACTTTCCCAACCTTAAAGATTCTGTGATTCTGTAAACTCACTGTCCTCCAGCTTGAGGCCATTGCCCTTTTTCCTGTCACTCCATGCTCTTCTCCAGCTTTCCTGGAGACCTTTTAGATACTGGAAAGGGCTCTAAGTTGTCCATAGACCCTTTTTTTCTCTCCAGACTGTACAACCCCCTCCTGTCTCCATAGGAGAGGTCCTCCAACCCTCTGAGCATCTTCATGGCCTCCTCTGACTCCCTCCAACAGGTCCATATCCTTCTTACTTTGAAGGCCTCCGAGCTGGATGCAGTAACAGTGGGATCTCATGAGAGCAGAGCCTGTTTCTCATGTGTTCCTTTCAGGTATGTGCCAGAGGAGCTCTGGGCTGCAGACTCCATGTTTCCTGGGCCCCAGGATTCCATACAAACCTCACCTGGATCTGTGCAAAGCCATGAAATGCTGCACCACTCAGTTTAAGGAAAGCCTCTAGGACATGGAACAGGTAACTTTTTTGGCAATGCCCTCCATAAAATATTTTGCAGTTGGAACAGCAGAAGATGGAAAAAGCTTCGAGATAATTAAAAACTGTGATTTCTGACTCAGATCAGAGAGAAAAAATGAAGTATAACATCATGCTAAAGGGCTTTCTGTGGAACCAGAAAGATTTGTTTAGATGCAAAAGCACTGGATGCAGTTCAAAATGACCTCTAGAGCAGAGATTGGGTGCTAGTAAGTCTCCTTTGCCTTCTGGACATCTGCTGTAGACTTACTCTTTCCTTCATATTAACATCTCCAGGACTGCTCCATGGAGATATGTGCATGCAGGCTGGAAATCTTGAGTCACAGCCTGCACTGTTTATCAGGTGCAGGCAAAGGAGGAAGGATACAATGGCAGAAAATTTAGAAAAGCCAGCCCTGGTCACACCCAACTTGTGTTGGTATCTCTGCTGCACAGCAAGATGGTTTAGTTGGATGATGAGGGTCTTGATAAATACAGTCACAGCCAGGTTGTCCTGTTGAAATATAATAGCAGCTTGTTTTCCATGTGTTCTTCACATATAGCAGCTGTCCCAGGCATTTGCTTCACCCAGGAATTTAAACCTACTGTTCCCAGGTGGGGTGAGGGATGGGCGGGGATTCAGGATATCAGGGATGAGGAGACAATTGCAGGTTTATTTTAGTCCCTGATATAACAACTTCAGTGGTCCAAGGAACCAACCTGCCTGTGAGTTGACCTGGAGAAGGGAGTTTGGGGAGCAAGTCCAGAGGAGGCACCAGGATGGGCAGAGGATGGAGCAGCTCTGCTGGGAGGAAAGGGTAGGACAGCTGGGTCTTGTTCAGCCTGGAGAAGAAAACTTTTGGGGTGACATAACTGGCGTTCTAGGACCTGAAGGGAGCCCTCAAGAAAGATGGAGAAAGACTATTTGGAAGGGCCTGGAGTGACAGGACAAGGGGGAATGGCTTCAAACTGACAGAGAACAAGGTTAGCTTGGATATTAGGAAAAAATCCTTCCCTGTGAGGGTGGGCAGGTCCTGGCACAGGTTGCTCAGAGAAGCTGTGGCTGCCCCATCCCTGGAAGTGTCCAAGGCCAGGTTGGATGGGGCTTGGAGCAACCTGGGCTGGTGGAAAGTGCCCCTGCCCATGGCAGGGAGTGGGACTTGATGCTCTGTGAGGTCCTTTCCCACCCAAAACATTCTGTGATTGTGTGTTATCTGGTGGATAGAACAGCTGGGGAGACAGAAGTGAGATGCCAAACTGGGAAAGCCCAAGGTGCTACTGGTATGATCTGGATCCTCCAAGTCCTCTCCCCACTGCCCTCCACAAATACCTCTGTGATTAATGGCAAGTATTTAATTTGAGAAAAAAAGAACAGCATTCCTACCAATCCCAGATAAACCTGAATTTGGGTTTTGATGATTAAACCAATGACAAAAGCTTGTTATTTTCCAGCTTTCACACAGAACCAAAGGAGACTTTGCCCTGGGAAGAGTGTGCTTTTCATGCAGGCCACTGCCTACCCACTGGTGCTTGCACAGGGACCTGCTGTGAAAGGACACATGGGCATATGGGGCATTTGCAATATGTTTTACAATTTAAATGCATTTGTAAACATTTGCATTGTGTGTGTGCGTGTGTTTATATATCTGTGTAAGGTAAGATGTTTCCTACAAGGACAGAAAAAGGAAGACAATCTGGATCCAGATGGGCAGAATGGGAAAGTTGGGAGGCTGCTCTCCCAGCTGTCCAGAACAAGGACCTTAGTAATGGTTTTTAGGTCTGAAAACAAGAAGTAAATATGGTCATGTCACATTAGTCTGGCTCTACTGAAATGTGGTAAAATGAGTGTTTTGAGTTATGGTTTCTTGTTCTTGGGTATTTGTAAGAAGTTTTTAATGTGTTTTAATAGAATATTGGTCTCAATGGCCTTCTTAGTTCCATATTTGAAGGACTTTGGTTTGCACATGCTCTGAAATTCCTGTGACTGTGAAATATCAGACCCTCAGAGTCTCATGGGAGCTGGTGACAGCTCCTGTGCAGCTCTGTTGTCAACCTCAGAACATCATCCTCTCCTAAAAACACTGTTTTCAGGATAGTGCTGTGCTTCCTCCCAGGCCACTGAGGAACATGAGAACAGATGCAGAGCAGATTTTTGTATAATCTTTTGTGTGTGTGGATATATATATATATATATGTATGCATGCATATGTATAATCTCACACAGTTTTACATATGAATTTAATTAAAGCAGTTTTAAACTTAATTGCAAGATTACTGTGAGCTATACATACAGGAAAAAAACAGATCTGAGGAATGCTCTGTTTGGGGAGAAAGTTAATTTAAATTTAAGTACCAGAAGAAATGTGGACTCTTGAAATATTTTCAAAATTCATTAGTGAATCATTGCAGAAATGCATTTCAATGTGGGAGGAATTTCAGTAAACTGGGGCTCCAGTTCTACTTGTTTCATGCTTTTGACAATTCCAACTGCTGTTAATGGGACTATTCTTCCAGGTAAGATGAGCTGGGTTTGGTTCTAGGAACACCTGGCTGGACTTTCAAATGCACTTAAAAGCCTGCAATGCAAAACCTTTCATTGCTTGGAAAAGGGAATTTGAGCAGAAGGAGGGCACTGATGTGATTTGGGGAGTCTACACAGAACATTCCTGGTCAGCAGGCAAAGATCAAATTTCCACGAAATCTACAGCTCTGGGGATTGTAAACATGTTTTGCTGTGTTTTCAGATGGGAAGCCAAATCCAATCCTTTGTTAGGAAGGGAGAAGGTGGAAGGTAAAATGCCCTATCCTAGTGCTCTGAAATAGTAGTTGGTGGAATTAACTGGGCCTGTGGGTTACTGGAACAAGTAACTGAAGCCTTAAACTCTTCTGGCCAGGTTAATTTATGCAGATGCGTAATTTTTTTTGGCACTGTGACCTTTGATAATTTTTCTCTCTCTGAAAATCAGTATTTTTAACCTGATGTGCAGCACATTAATCTGTTTACAAGGATAAATGAGTGAACTTTGTTGTTACTGTTTGGATGTCTGTCACCCAAGAGGAGAGTAGGACAGGACAACCCCCTTCTCACCTCAGCGTGCCCTAGTGAGTCACTTCAAATCTGCACATGCTGAACCATCCAAATAATGTGACCCATTGCAGGTTTTCTTTTCTTTTTCTCAACAGCTGACCCAGCTTCAAATATGTGACTCATGGCCCCTCCAGCAAAAAGATCAGGAGCAGTTTCTGGGTTGATGCAAGAGCCCCACAGGACAGGAAGATGAGGATGGGAGGAACGTGGCTGGGTGTGCACCTGGGACACTTGCTGGCTCTGGGACACAGGCATAGATGGAGAACCATGGTATTTAAAAAAAACCCTGTTGTTGTTGTTCTCTCTCACCTGACATGGACACAATCTGCTGCTCCTCCTCTCACTGGCTTGTGAGACCCCTGTTGGATCTAAATCATGGTTTGTAAGATGCTGAAAATAAGGGGTGAGCATTGAAGCATCAGCCAGGGTGACCTGGATGTGCTTGTGTGGAATTCTGAGGATGTGCTGGCTTGGAGGGCAGACTCAAGTAAGCATGAATGTGAATTTGATGGCCAGCAGAACATCTTGTGGAGATGATACAAGGAGAAATGGGTGTGGGGGAGTGCCCTGAAACACACAGCTTCCAATTAGAGATGCCCTGGCTTTGAATCCCTATGCAGGGGGTTTGATGCACAGCACTGAAAGGAATTAGTTATTATTTTTATTCATGTGCTGTTCCTTCATGTTTCTTTCAGATGGATTCCAGAAAGCTCAGGTGGTTTTTTTGCCTCCTCGGGCTCAGCTGTGGCAGCTTCTGGTTCTTTTACAACTGGACTGAGTTCCGTGTATTCTGTGAAAACAGCCAAGGTTTGCTGTTCCCCACAGAGACTTTTAGGAGAATTGAAGGAAACTTCTCCCAGCTGCCAGACATAGACTGCCATAAGAACCCTCCTTTCCTTGTCCTGCTTGTGGCATCCTCCCAGCAGCACCTGGATGCCAGGATGGCCATCAGGCAGACCTGGGGCAAGGAGAGGACGGTGGCTGGGAAACGCCTGGTGACGTTTTTCCTCCTGGGAAGAGCTGTGGATCCCAGCCAGCAGGCTGACATCGCTGCTGAAGGCCAAAAGTACAGGGACATCATCCAGAAGAACTTCACGGACACGTATTACAACCTGACCTTGAAGACCATGATGGGGATCGAGTGGGTTCACAGGTTTTGTTACCAGGCCAGCTTTGTGATGAAAACTGACACAGACGTGTTTGTCAACGTTTTTTACCTCACTGAGCTGCTTCTGAGGAAGAAGACCACTGGATTCTTCACAGGCTTTTTAAAACTGCACGAGTACCCCATCCGGAGAAGATGGAGCAAGTGGTATGTGAGTAGGGAAGAGTACCCAGGGAAGACCTACCCGCCCTTTTGTTCCGGGACTGGCTATGTTTTATCCAGTGATGTTGCCAGTCAGATCTATAATGTTTCTGAGAGTGTTGCATTCATTAAACTGGAGGATGTTTTCATAGGGCTGTGCCTTGAGAAATTAAAAATTCGGCTGGAGGAGCTTCATTCAGAGCAGACCTTCTTCCCAGAGAGGATCAGGTTCTCTGTTTCTCGCTTTAAGAAAATCGTGATGTGCCACGAAGTGGAACCCTCTGAGCAGCTGAGCTTCTGGAATCACTTAGTGACAGAAAGCCATGGAGAGGTGCTCTAGCACCTTCCCTGCTGGAATTAACACACTGAGAGGCTCTACTTTTACAGTGCTGCTCCTGACTCCAGCAAAACCCCCAATTAACTCCAGATCCATCATGTTAAAAGCTTTTCAAATGGTTATTTTAATCATAGCATCGTTAAGGTTGGAAAAGACCTCCAGGATCATCAAGTCCAACCTTTGACCTTATCAACTAAACCACTGCACTGAGTGCCATGTCCAGTCATTTCTTAAACACCTCCGGGGATGGGGACTCCACCACCTCGCTGGGCACCCCTTCCAATGCCTGACAACCCTTCCCATAAAGACATTCTCAATTTCTGCCCAAGAACATGCAAATCCCTTTCTCTCCCATTCCCTCCCAGCTCTTTGCATCCCTTCTCTGCACAATTATTATATTTTCTGAAACCTGCCCTCCAAATCCTGCTGCTAAAGAACTGGGGACATTTCTGCAGTTCTAAATGAACAGTCAAAGCACTCTTTCCCAGAGAATAAAATCTACACTGTCTTCCTGGTTGCCCTTGATAGATTCCTGCACCCATCTGTGCAGGCATTTAAGGAATATTTGGAGCTGTCAGGACACTCCTCTCCTGGCAGAGGGAACTGCAGCCCTGCCCTTGCAACCAGCTCTGTGTGGGCAGAACTGCATCCTGCCACAGATCCCTCCTTCAGTCTACATACATTTTTTTTTTTTGCAGAGATGGAAGAATTTTCCCATGCAATGCTCTTGGGGCAACCTTGGGGACTGCAGGTCACCTGGTGAATGTGTAAAGCTGCTGCATCTGTTTCCTTGGATGTACCTCCTGCTGAAAATACCTGTGGTGGAGCCAGTGGAGGGTGTCCTGCTCTTTCTATTAAAATAGAGCCCAGAGACATCTTTTATATTTTTTATCTCACTTTGGTTGCCTGAAACCTACTGTAAGTGGTTTGCCAAGGCTAAACTAGACTCACTCACAGTGATTAAAACATTTTTTTCCTATGAGAAACTGGCTGTGTGAGGGAGAAGACAGGAGGATTTTTCTCTTTTAAAGAAGACGTAGTGGGAAAACGTGCTCAAGTAATTATTCAGGTTGGGAGCCCTATTTCTTGTTTCATTCCCAAGCAAAGACTCATGAAATCTCTGGGCTGTTTGTAGGTTCCAGAGATAAAGAATTGAGTCTTTACAACAGATGCTGTGAAAAATACTTTGGGGCTAAGAGGAGGGAGAAAGGAGTTGATAAATCCTGGCCTTATGCAGTGCTCCTCTTTGATTTCCTTTCATATCAAGGGAAGGTCAGTTTTATCAGCAAAGAAGTAGCAAATGCCTGTAATGTGTGTGAAATGATTGTTTTAGCAGAGAGCAGTCAAAGTGGAGCTGTTCCCAAGGGCAGGATGGATGGGCCAGGAGCTGAGGGGATGTGACACCTGGCAGGGCTCATCCCCACACACCCACACGGGGGAGCAGGAGAAAAGACAGGGAAATAAATTTTATTACTTTTACTGTTATTTACTTTTATTGTTTCTTTTGTTTTTATTGAAGTTGGCCAGGACTGTTCAGGTGTATCTTTTTACTTGCCTGTGTCTGAAGAGCAGGATAAATATTTTCAGCAGGAACATGCCTCATCCTGAAAAGTGTTTAGTAATAATTATTTATTTTCTTTGTAGAGTAACTTGAGCTCATGAACTTATTTTTGGCCACTGATGATGAAAGAAATTATTTGTTTGGCAGAAGAATAATCTTCTTCATTTTAATATTCTTTACTAAACTTTAAATATTTTATTAAAATGAAATATTTTAACAACTCAATTTTATTTAAAATTCAGCTCTTTTCTGAATACTTTTGCTGCTGCTGAGGTGTGTCAGGCTGATAAAGCCAAACAACACCTTTTTAATCCTAATTCTTTCCATGTAACCTGCAGAAATATCTTCTGCCATTCATTGGTCCTGTGCCAAAGGTGCAGGCTGGGTATTCCTTTAATTTATGGGAAAATGATGAGCAAAAGGAAAGCTTCTGGTTCTTCCTAGTTCTCTGTCTTTTGGGGTAGAAGGTCTGTGAGCTGGGAGAGCATAATCAGCCCAATGTCCATCCTGCCCTCTGCTTGTTCTCAGAGATAATAATAAAGTAATAAGTAAGAATAATAATACAATAATCCTGCAGTTGCTTGTAGATCTCAATTCCACCTCTGTGCCTGGTGCCAGTTTTGCCCCAGCTGGCAGGACAAGTCCAGCTGTGCAATCCCAGAGAGCCTTTATCTTCATTTACATTTGGATGCGTTGAGTTGTTCACCCCCACAGGGTGTTGAGATGCAGGACCTGTGGTGGCTCCTGAGATGGTGCAGCTGCTGCTCTTCTCCCAGGCTGAGTTAGTGGGAAAGCATAAAGTTTCCCTCTAGGAGACAGCATTTTAGGTTGTTTCCCTGAACTTGTTTGTGAGTGGCACTAAAATATGTCTCACCTGAGCAGTTTGTGGCTTTGTATAAGCTTAGAAATGTTACCCTTGAGGGCCAAGTTCTGCTTGACCTCTTGGCCGTGGCTTTTATCCCAGGTCAGGAGTGTTCCTAATTACTTGAATGCAGCTACTAAGTGGGAAGATGGTGCTGTTCTCTGTTAAGCACTTCTGCAGACCCTACCACTATATTTTGAGGGCTAAATTCTAATGCAAGATGTCCCTGCCCATGGCAGGGTGTTGGAACTGGATGATCTTTATGGTTTCTTCCAACCCAAACCATTCTGATTCTCTGAAATTCACAGCTGCTGTGCCAGTGGGAATAAAGTCCTCAAGCATGTCTGGATACTGAATCCAGAGAGTCTTATTTTTAAATTCAAGATGCTTCGACTGCTGCTTTCAATATTTGTCCCCACTTATACATGTTGTGAAGCCTCTGGTGGCCTGACTCTCTGTAAGCATTTGGTTTTTCACTGCTAAAGCTCTGCTGAGGAGCAGATGAGTCCAGGTTGGAATGTTATGGGTTCAGGGACCCTGTTCCCCTCCTCTTTGCAAAGCAGCTTCCCAGCTGAATGGTTTTAGTTGCTGCCCAGAATTTTCCTCAACATCTGATTTTCTCTGTGCTGGCATAAATTAGAAATTGATCTTGTAATTCATAGAATGGTTTAGGTTGGATCTCCAAGATCACCCAGTCCAACCACTAACCCAAGACTTCCAGCTCCACCCCTAAACCATTCCCTAAGCATCACATCTACACTTTTTTGGACACTTCCAGGGGCAGTGATTCCACCCCTTCCCTGGGCAGCCCCTTCCAATGCCTGACCATCCTTTCTGTGAAGAAATTTTTCCTGATGTCCAACCTAAACCTCCCTTGGTGCAACTCAGGGCCATTTCTTCTTGTCTTGTCATTTGTTACGTGGGAGAAAAGATCAATCCCCACCTTGCCACAACCTCCTGTCAGGGAGTTGTGGAGAGGTCCCTCCTGAGCCTCATTTTCTCCAGACTGAACAGCCCCATTTCCCTGGGGTTCTTTGAACAAGAATATATTAAATGAATAATTGATCACTTAAAATACAAGGTTATTCTACTGGAAAAAGTGATTTAAGAAAAGTAAATGATTGCATGTAAGGCAAGTTTATTTATTTAAACAAAACCACTGTGCTAGTGAGTTTATGTGTATCAGCTAAAAGAAATTAGCTTTTGCAGCTTAGGCCTCAGATCAGGAATTTTAACACAATCAAAAGAGTATTAGTGGCCTTTTGCCAAATTATGTTTATTTTCCTACGGAAGACCATCATAAAATGAACAGAAATATAACTAGAACTGTAAAAACAATACTGCAGTGTAGATATACTTATTTTTTAAATTTTGCGTGGATTAATTAAAGAATGTTGGCAATTTGGGGGCAGTTTGTCTGTAAAAGCAGAGCACTACTCTAACATTTTTATGCTTTTTCAGTCAGAAGATCACTACATCAGTTTTTTCTCAATAGCTTTGAAAAGGTCAGCTAAAAGTTACTCCATTGCTTCTCATTTAAACAGAGAGGAATGAAGAAATCATTTCTTCCAAAATCATTTTTTGTGCATAGAAAAATTAATGCATTTTTTCACATCTCTAACTCATCAACCAACATATTCTTAGTTTGGGATAGGACTGTCCAAACTGTGCATGAAGGATTTGGTCTCACAGCTCCTCTGGTTCAGTCTTACTGAGGAGGTACAACCCTCTTAGGCACTTCTGGGAATACAGGGTAGATTTTTGTGATGAAACTTTTGCCTTCTGTCAAAGCTGAAGGGAACACAAGGGCTAATGGTCTGTCCTGGAGCTGCCAGGAATGCTGCTTGTCTTGCATCTGTGCAGGTGACTGTAAAATGGTGGCATAAACCACGTGAGAATGTTTGCATTGTTTGCATAGAACATGGAAATGTTGAGCCAACTATTCCAGGGATGATGTTTTAGTAAAGCATTTTGTTGCCACAGTTTTGTGTGTTCACTCATCTTTTGGGTTGGGAATTGATTGATATTTTGGGATGTGGTCAAGTTAAAGGGCTTGCTCTTTTTCCAGTTAAAATTAATAGAATCTTGGAATCATTTATGTTGGAAAAGACCTTTAAGATCGTTGACTCCAACCACAATCTCAGCACTGCCACGGCCACCACTAAACAATGTCCTCAAGTGCCACATCTGCGCAGCTTTTAAATCCCTCTAGGGATGGAGGCTCCACCCTTTCCCTGCCCAGCCTGTCCCAATGCTTGAGAACCCTCCCCATGAAGGAATTCTTCCTAATATCCAGTGTAAACCTCCCTTGGCTCAAAGGGATGACATTTCATCCTGTTCCTGTTGCCTGGAGCAGAGCCCAACCCACCCCGGCTCCCCCTCCTGGCAGGGATTGCAGAGAGCCAGAAGGTCCCCCTGAGCCTCCTTTTCTCCAGGCTGAGCCCCCCCCAGCTCCCTCAGCTGCTGCTCCAGCCCCTTCCCAGCTCATTCCCTGCCCTGCACACCCTCCAGCCCCTCAGTGTCCTTTCCATGAGATCCCAGCACTGGGCACAGCCCTGTAGGTGCCTCAGCCGTGCCAGCACAGGGGACAGTCCCTGCTCTGGGCTGTGCCCACACTACTCCTGACCCAGCCCAGGTGCCCTTGGCCTCTTGCCCACCTGGGCACACCTGGGCTCGTGTCCAGCCGCTGTCACAGCACCCCCAGGGCCTTTCCTGTTGGGCACTTTCCATGGTCTCTGTCCCCACCTGGAGCATCCTTGGTGTTGTTGTGACCCAAGGGCAAGACCTGCCCCTTGGACATGTTGAATGTGAATCTGAAACTGCTCAACTTTCTCCCCTTCCTTATTCAACTGAATTGAATAAATTTAAGCACAGCTGATGCCTTTTGAAAGAAGAAGATGCAGCCTGAGCTGGTTTTGTCTGTGTCAACACAGCCAGACTGTGACTGGGGCTGGCTGACATGCTCCTTGGAACCTGGGAGCACAGTACTGTTCCCTTATCACTGAAAAAGAGGAATGTGAAGCAACTGAAGGCCATCAGATTGTTTGCTGAACACGGGCAGTTATGAACTAAAAGCCATAAATAGAAAAGCTCTCCCTTACTGCCTTTATCTTTTGTTTTATCTCTGCTTCATCCTTCCCTTTCTGATGTATTGTGCCTGTTTGTTTTAAGCTTTATTCATTAAATTTATTCATTAAATTCATTATTTCATTAAACCAATATATTTCTAGAAATATCTACAAGTATTACAGTGAATAGAGGAAACAATCTGAGTCACAGGACTTAGACAGACTCAGTCATAGGAAAAACAGCCTGAAAAAATACACTTGAATTTGCACATGTTCTGGCAGAGCAAATAGAGATTTTTTTTCAAAGCTTGGTAATACAGTGGGTTTGATGCTGTTCTTCTAAAAAGTTCACTCAAGTGCATTTTCACTGAAAAATGTAATTGGACAATTTCAATGGATGAGAAACAATGTCTGACAAATTCAAAAATGCCTTATTTTTGTGGGGGCAAAACACAAATCCGAGTGCCTTCTTAGAATCTCTCCCACTGAACCATGTACACAACATTCCTACCATTCAGCTACTGACCTAACCTGACCTCGTTTAATTTATGACTTTGATGCAGGGATAGAGTGTAATCAGCTTCCCATCCCTCAGCAATCACAGTTGCAATGCCACAATTACACTTACAAACCCCTGCAGGCACAGAATGTCATAAATTAGTTATGTGGTGTGATTTACACCTCCAGCTTGTACATCTTCCAGGCAGCTCTCTCCCCTTCATGTTTAATTTAATTATTATTGCTGAAACAGCAGTTGTAAGTAAATGTTTGACTCGAGTACATAAAGGGACCTGCAGCTCTTACATGTGTTTCTGCTGGTAAAGGTTCAATGAGGGAATTAAAAAGCAGAGTGAGCTGAGGCGTGAGAGGGAGCAGAGCCGCGGGGTGGGAGCGATGCCAGGGCTCCTCAGGTGAGAAGGTGGGGGAACAGCAGCTCAGAGCTGAGGGTGAGGGTGTTTGCTGCACCTCTGTGCTCACCTCAGCCCATCAGGGGCATGTCAAGCCCTGGTGCTGAGGCCAAGCCCTGCAGGTGTGACTCTGGCAGGAGGTTTGGTGCCCGAGGCCACTGGGACTGAGCCTTCTGCAATGCTGCTGAATAAAGTGCTGCATGGGATAGGGAAGAGGGAAGGACTGGAAACTTTACCCTATAAATCACAGGAATCTTTGCATATAATCACAGACTATCACAGACTATTCTGAGTTGGAAGGGACCCACAAGGATCATCAAGTCCAACTCTTAAGTCAATGGCCCATACAGGGGTTGAACTCATGACCTTGGCATTATTACAACCAAGTTTTAACCAACTGAGCTGATCTCAGGGTCAAATATATGAATCTTTACTATATTCTTGAAATCTTTCAGTACTCACCATTTCCTGAAGCTTTTATTGCATCTCAGTTTCTATACAAGTGTTGCAAAGAAAAGACCAAATAGAATCCTGAAATCAAAATGGTTTGGGCTGGAAGGGACCTCTAAAGGTCATCTAGTTCCACCCCCTCTGCCATGGAGAGCATCATTTTCAACTTGACCAGGTTCCTCAGAGCTCTGTCCAACCTGGCCTTGAATGTTTCAAGGGATGGGGGATCCACCACCTCTCTGGGCAACCTGCTGCAGTTTTTCACCACTCCCATTGTAACAAACTTCTTTTTTTATATCTAAATCTAAATCAAGCTCACTTCAATTTAAAGCCATTCCCCCTTGTCCTGTCTCTACATGCAAATTCCTTTCCAGCTTGTAGGACCTTTTTAGGTACTTTGAGGGACTCTAAGTTGTCCCTGGAGATTTCTCTTCTCCAGGCAGAGCAGCCCCAGCTTTCCCAGCCTGAACATCAAAATAAAGTTTACTTCTCCTCCATAAGAGAAAGACAAAAGACAGCAGTGTTTCATTACCCTGCCACATAAAGAGAAATGGAATATCACAAACCATCTCTGCCAGAGATTTTACTTGCTGTAAAAGGGCAGCTTTCAGTCACAGACTCGGTATCACAAATACAATGCAGAGGAGACATGGATTAAAAAAACCCAAACCTGCCATTTCTACTTGGTGATCTTAATTGAATGCCCAAAGGGAGCAGTAAGATGTCAGTCACAAGGATGTATTTCATGAAAATGCAAAAAAGAGACAGCTCTTCCAATAGAACACCTCTTGTTATGGTGACAATCTGCTCCCTCATCACTGCAGTGTCAGTTTGGATCCTTCCTGCAGGTCACTCAGGGAACAGTCATCAATATTCCATTTTCAGAGGTGCACTAATGTTCCTCATAGCTGGCAGCCTTGCAAAATCAGCAGGAAAGAAGGAAAAGGGGGATAATTTCACAGCCCCATGGTAATTTTCCTGTCTTTATCAGGGAGGCCCTGTGGGATTTGGAGCTCTGGACAGGGCACTGTTTATCTGTCTCACTGTGCACTGGCTGAGAGGTGTTGGGCACATCAGTGTTAAAGGAGCTCTGGACACATTTGCACTTTGCCTGAACTCCTTGAAGAATCTGGCTTTGCATGTAAAGCTCAGGAGGGAGTCTAAAAACATGACCCTAAGCACTAATGAAAAATAAAGCAGTGATTATGAGTGTACAGAATGATGTTTACATTTTCTTGGCACACTAACACATACTGAAAAGTTCTTTAGAATAAAATGAAGGATAACCAGAGCAATTAAGCTGTTTGGACCAGAGACAAAGCATTTCTAAAGCTAAAGAAAATGTTGCCAGGGGAACTGATGTATGAAAGAGCACTAAAAATTTCCTTCTCAGATTTACACTCCTCCTGACAGCACCAAAGCTGCATCTTCTGTCATTCTGTGATAAACTTTCTTACTTCATGTTGCCTGGACTTTATGGTGAATGTCTTCATCTTCATTCCCTGAATTATGACATTTTCACTTTACCAGCTACAACTCACTACTGATTTCAGAGCTGGAGAGGAGAAATACACCTGCAAAAAGGGAAACATGGAATGTGGTTCACAAGGAGTGCTGGCAGGAAAGCACCAGACAACCACATTCCAGTTGTGCAGATTTAAAAAAAAATAAGATTTAATGCTGTGGCCTCCTGTGTGTGAAAGTCTGGAGAAAGGTTCTATCTAAAACTTTCCTTCTTAAGGGCTCACAGCAAGCCCTCACAGGGCTAAGGCTTTATAATAATCAGCAAGGGGAAAAGAAACCTAAATGAAACATCAGATGAGCTATATTTGTGTTATGAAGGTTTTGAGAATTTATCCAGACTTAGATTCATGGTAGCATCACTTCATGAGTCTTTAGATGAAGACAAAGATTACCTGCCTTCCTAGGAAAGAGAGAAAACAGAATTCCTCAAATCAAGGAGAACCATCTTTTATTGGTAGGACTGGTCCCAGCTAACCTTTGCAGCCTAAACCAGAAAGCTCAGCCTAACCCAGCCCTTTCAAGCTGCTCTGGAGTCAAAAGAAGGAGGGAGGCAAGCAAGGACCCAGCTTGCACTGAGGATTTGCTGTGCTTGATGATGAAAGCAGGAGAGGATCTCCAGAGCTCTCATACCCTGCAAAGTGCAAACCACTTGGGGCAGAATGCATCTCAACATTCCCCCAGGAAACACAAAAAGGAAATGGCAAAGCCCTGTTATTTCTGGAGCTTTTCCTCTCGGCTTCTGATTAAGGAAAAATACAAACAGATTGATTAAAAGATTTTAATAATTTGTGAGAGACCAAGAGGGGTTTATGTGTCTCACTCAGACCTCTGCAGCTACTGCTGATAAAATCTGTTTTGAGTGAGAAACACACCTTGCAGCACCAAATATGTTGGCAAACAGTAGAGGAAAGGAGTAAGAGCATAGTAGGATGGGGAGAAAAATAGAGGTATAGTTGGAAAAATCATGGCTTAACATCTCTTTGGCCTCATTTGCCACTGGAGAGCAGCAACCTGTAGGCATCAAGATAGAGACAGTCAATTAAGTCACAAGGGCAGCTTATGTCCTGCCTTAGTCTTTCATAGATGTTTCAATTCTGCTCTTCATGAGAGAAAAGATTTTGGGGTTTTTTTAATAGGGAGCCATTTCTAAAAATCCTTGTAATGATAAAACCACTTTTCAAGCCCATTTTCATGAAGAATTTTATTTCTGTTTCTAGCACTGACCTCAAATCAGGTTTAATATTTTACATGTCTGCTTTAAGTGCCTCTTCTCTGCTGTTCTGATGCTCCCATCATCTGGTCATATTTTCTTTGTCTCAGTTGAATAAGCCAAAGTCCAACATGGAACTGTAGGGCCTGGTGATTCTACAAATGGAGGTGTTTAAATGTTGTCCATTTTCCATCACAGAATAATGGAATGGTCTGGGTTGGAAGGGACCTTAAAGACCACCCAGTTACAACCCCCTGCCATGGGCAGGGGCACCTTCCACTATCCCAGGTTGCTCCAAGCCCTGTCCAGTCTGGCCTTGGACACTTCCAGGGATGGAGCAGCCACAACTTCTCTGGGCAACCTGTGCCAGGGCCTGCCCACCCTCAAAGAGAAGGAATTTTTCCTACTGTCTAATCTAAACCTACTCTCCCCCAGTTTGAAACCATTCCCATCCTGACAATTTGCCCAACTCTCCTGTGAGGGATAAAAAAGTTACACTCATGGCCCCAATGGCAATGACAGGAGGTTCCCAGGAAGTCCATTTCCCTCGGAGCTTCTTGTTGGGATTGCACAGCAGGCTGTGCAGACACATGTTCCAGACTAGCACACCCCAGAACAAAAAATGTGGGGGGTTGTCCCAGCAGTTTACACATCACACAGAGATGAGTTTGGAAGGGCTGGGGAGAAAAATCCTCCTACTCACAGGCAGAAGGAAAAGGAAAGATTGGAAAAAAATGTCTAGAGGAACTGGAGTGGGAGGTAGGAATCTGCCTGGTGTGCAGGCTGATGATTCACAAAGTGACTTTCCATTTAAATCAGATTAGCAAACTTAGGACATGGTCTTTTGAACAGTCCTGGGCATGGGAAGCCCTGTGCATGCACCTTGTCCTCAGCAGCTGGAGATTCAGACACTTTATCTTGCCATGAAGTGTCTTATCCCACGCCTGTCCCAACCAGGGCCAAAGGTTGCATTCAGCACAATGTCGTGGTTCATTAAGCAAGTCAAAGTAAGGAAGGCACTAACAAGAGCAGTAATGAATAATTAATAAACTAATAATGCATGTGCTGGTTGCCTAAGCAGCCCCAGGGAAAACGAAGGACATTTGGTACCATTCACTGTGCACCAGGTTTACCCAGGAACATTTCAGCTGATGAAGCCAAGCCAAGCCAGTGTGGGTGGAGGTGAGGGGAACTCTCCTCGTGATTCCCACTGGGGTCAGATCCAGAGAAGTGTAAACACTGTGGATGCTCTGGGATGCAACTCCTCCAGTTCCCACTGTGGGCTTCAACCTGTCTCAGTGATCCTGAAGGTCTTTTTCAACCTAAGTGATTGCCCCCTCTGCACCGAGGGGGTGGCAATGAAATGGCTGTGGTGGGGCAGCAGCTCAGGTGCAGTAACGTGATGTCCAGAGGGACCTCCATAAGGTTGAGGTCTGGGCCAACAGCAATACTGTGACAACCAGCATGAAGAAGCACAAAGTTCTGCTCATGAGATGCAACAGCCTCAGTGGTCCCACCTAAGTGACAGTGGGTGGAGACCTCAGTGAAGAGACCTGGGTGAAATGAACGTCAGGACATCAGGATGAACACAAGCCAGCAGTGCACTCTCACTGCAAATATGGCAAACCATGTACCGGGGACATTCAAGAAGTATGGCCAGCAAATTCAGAGAAACTATTATTTCCCTCCACTAGACACATCCGGGATTCTGTGTGTGGTTTTATGACCCTCAGTTCAAGCTGAATGTAGAGAAGCCAGAGAAGGTCCAGTGGCAGGACATCAAGTGGACAAAGGTCTAGAGCACAGCCCCAGTGAGGAGATGCTGAGGAAGAAAGGCTGTAGTCTGGCAGAGAAGAGGATGAGGGGGATCTAACAGCAGTTTAAGTCTTTCTGAAGAGCAATTAGAAAGATGACAGAGCAAATCTCTTCTCAGTAGTACTGTGGAAGTTTTAAAAGCAGCTATTACACTTTTCAAAGAATTTTTACAAAGAGTTACCTTTATTTATTCAAGCTAAAAATCCAGTCAATCTCTTTTAACCTTCTGTACTTGTCCTGCTTGGGCAACCAGAGATGGAATCTGCTTATTAGATGTTACTCCTTTTCTTCCTCTAGCTTTATTGGGACTTAACTGTACAGAAAGTATTTCAAGAATATCATTATGAAAGTAGGGCTGGTGGTGCAACAAGAAAGTGTGATTTTAGATTTTAAAAAAGGAGATGTTTCTAAAAGGAAAAAAGCAACAAGAAAAAATTAAAACTGGTCAAAAAAAATCTTCCTGGAGGTTTCATAACTATTTTTTTAACAGGTCAGGGTGGTATTTTTTCCTAATAAAGCAAAGTTCTTGAAATTTCTTTTCAGAAATTAATCTCAATTCCCCAAACACAATGTTTCATTTCCCTTTGTTGAAGAACCTTTTCATTTTGAGTTGTTGTGGCATTAATTTCTACTTGCTAGAACTGTTACTTAGCAGGGAATATATTTCAGGAAAGTTCTAGGTCTCTTCTTTATTATTTAAGCTTCCCAGCAGATGGAGTCATCATAAAAGTCTCCTGATGTGTCACATCAGTTCAACTCACTGACCAGCAATGACATAAAGTGCAGGATGCAGCTCAGCTCTGGGAGGAAGAGGAAGGCTGCAAGAGCACCTCACCAACCCTGGACATCAGGAGGAATTTCTCCATGGAAGGGGTTATCAGGCACTGGAAGGGGCTGCCCAGAGAGGTGATGGAGTCCTCATTCCTGGAAGTGTCCAAGGAATGACTGGCTGTGGCTCTCAGTGCCCTGGGTTGGGGGACAAGGTGGGCATTGGGCACAGGGTGGGCTCCATGGGCTGGGAGGCTTTTCCAGCCTCAGTGATCCTGGGATTCTGCCACAGCCTGCTCTGCCCTTGTCCCTGTCCCTGTCCCTGTCCCTGTCCCTGTCCTCTGGTTGGGCCTCTTGGCGCCCTGTGAAGTTTTAAGTGTGAAAGTTTGACATGCCAAGTTTCACAGAGCCTCATCTCCAGCCCTTCCCGTTCCCCACCTCCTTCAGCTACATCCCCCTGGGTGTTCCCCGGCCCTGGCTCAGCCTCTCACCCTGCCGGGGGCTGCCGATGGACCTCAGCCCGCCAGCTGTGGGTGACAAAGGTCCCTGGTGAGGGCACAGCTGTCACATTGCCACGTTGCCTGCAGCTCTGGAACAGTGGGAAGTGCTCCAGCCTTGGCACCGGGCACCATCACACTCACCTGTGTCAGTCATTATAACGGAGGCAAATCCGTGCCAGGACCTTCGCTCTCACTCGTGTCATTATAACGGGGCCAAACCGGTGTCAGGCACCGCCACACTCACCTGGAAGAGCATCCCCCTCCCATGTCCAGCCGCGCTCCGCCGGGGATCAGGCGCTGGCACCCACCCGGCCCCTCCGCTCGGCTGGCGTCAAGTTCGTTCCCTGAGTGTGTCACTGGCCATGCCTCACTTCCTCCTGTGGGACCGGTTGAACATTAACAGGGCAACCGACAGGCGTGTTTGGGCGGAGGGAAGGGGAGAGGCCACTCTCACGTACCGCGGGGACAGTGCGGGGACAGTGCGGGGACAGTGCGGGGACAGTGCGGGGACAGTGCGGGGACAGTGCGGGGACAGTGCGGGGACAGTGCGGGCTCCGGAGGAAGGGCTCCCTCCCTGGGGGACAGCCATCCCCACACCTGAGGGACAGCCACCCCCACGCTTGAAGGACAGCCACCCTGACACCTGAGGGACAGCCATCCCGACACCTGAGGGACAGCCACCCTGATACCCAAGGGACAGCCAACTCGACATCCAAGGGACAGCCACCTCGACACCTGAGGAGGTTTCCTGGGGACAACAGGTGAGGGCTGGCTCAGGAATCCTCGCTTTGAACACCTTCAGCCTCCTCGTCCTCCTCCTGCAGCCCCTGGTTTGGGAGCGTGAGCCGGACCGGTCGTCAAAGGGAAAGCGCTGGGAAAACGTCTCGGCGCGCAGGGATGTGATCCAGGTAACCCCTCCAGGAATTTTACTCGCTTCCCAGCAGAAGGAGCCGGAGGCTGAACGATAATTTAACCCTTTTCCCTGCTCCCTGCCCTGGGGTGGTGGCAGTGGGGTGAGCAGGGGCGTTTTGTGACTCCCACCTCCTACTCTGCTTCCTGGCATTCCACGGGAGTGTCCCAAAGCATCCGAGCCCCGCTCTGTGCCAGGCTGGATCCAGCTGCCATTCCTCTCGGGCAATATTATTGTCACTATCCCCTCGGCTGTGCTGTGGATGACGGAGGGAGCGATGTGAGTCACCCCCTGCACCTGCAGAGGAGGAGAAAAGCAGCACAGGACAAACCCCAGGCATTTAATTCATCGTCAGCCAAAATATTCTGTTTCAGCTGGGGATCGGGTGATATTTCCTGGCCCTTTGAAAGGCCATTTTGAAACAAAGTCAAACAAAACGTTATAGATCCCTCCCTTTCCCGTCTTCCTCTACTTCACTCCACGCTGTTTACTGATTTGGCATCAGATTCCCTCTGGTTTATTTTTTTGCCACAAAACTTCGCCGAGCTCAGATTGCACTGGTGCAGCTGCATTTGTAAGTGGGAGTATGAAAACTGCCCTGGCCAGGGGGGTTCTCTCCAGTCCTGTAAATCCTGCTTAGTAGCACAGCTTCCTGAAAAAAGAACCCACCCCTGCCTTTTGTTTTCATTTCCTGCTGCTTTACTTGGGCTGATTCACTCCATGTGACAGATAATACTAACTCCTGTTCCTACTGACTGCTCTGTGTTCGTGCCAAGGGCCATCCCAGTGCCAGAACCAGGAGAAATCCCTCCAGGCTGTGCACAGTGACCCTCCCTCCCCAGCTGCCTGCTGGGGACTCCCACACACACCAAAGGTGTGAAAAGTGAGAAAAATAACTTTTCAAACCCTCTGAACAAGCAGGTGAAGAAATAAACCCACAGGTCTGGCTTAAAATGTTGATTAGTTGACAGGGCTGTCCCTTGAGTTCTCAAAGGAAACAGAAGGCCTGCAAAACGGGAAGAAGTGGAGCAGGATGCCAGCTGGGCTGGCCAGGTCAGGACTGCTGTAAGAAAGCTGGAGAGATCCCTTGCTTAAAGCACCAAGCAGGGAGTGGAGCTCTGGCATTGCCTGATGCTGCAGCTGCCCAGGAAACTCGGGGTGTCTCTCTGGCAACACTAATTTTACGCATCACACAATGTGCTGTCACAGAGGACAGCCCCAAAATCAGAGACAAGAAATGACAAGGAATGTGGTCTGGCCACAAAACTGCATCCTCTGTCCCGTGACTGCTTTGATAAAGTCAAGCTCCAGTTTCCCAGGGGGGAAGTTTGTAAACCAAGCAGGGCAGTCAAACTGCCACACATTTTGAGAGGGAGGAGAACAATATCTCACAAGTGAATCACAAACACAGAAAAGGAGAAAATGCAGGAGAAAGGTGGTGCCTCACACTCAGGCTCTGTGTATTATCTCTGACCACAGTGGAGAGCTGGTGTGGGTTGATTTTGGGATATAAGAGGCACTCTCAGGATCAGAGACATAACTGCAGGGACATTCTTTGCACTATCAGCTTTCCTGAGTGCTCAGTCTGGGTAGCTGGGAGGAGATTTCATGTTTCTCACCCTTGGCTTAAGGCAGGTGAGATGGAGAGGCCAGAGTGGCAGGAGCTGTTCCTTCTGGCTGGGGTGGCCCCCATGTGACAGGACTGCCATAGCAATGATGACACCAAGCTTTCCCTGGACAGGGATTGCAGTTTTGGAGTAAAGCACACAGAAATAAATAAAAACAACCTTTTAGGGTGTACAAGCAAATTTGGATGTTTTCCCACTTCCTTTCGCGAAGGATACCTGGCACAGGAGCCACCAGTTTCCTGATGGGCAGCTCAGAGACTTATTTTTCTCAGTTGCTCATGATTAACATTAATGATGAAGCTGGAGCTCTCCTGACCCAGTCGGTCCTGAAGCAGCAGTGTTGTAATAGCCAGGAGGGACTAAGGGCACAAGAGGTGTGAGGCCTATGGGAGGAGGTTTCTCTGCTGAAGAAAGTTCCTCTATGTCTTTTGAAACAGTTATCTGAGAAAAGATTCTGGTCTCCTTCCAAACCTCCCCTCATTTAATCTTTTCTCCTTGTTGGTAATACAGGTCACACAAAGTCACATTTGTCACAGGACGCAAAGCAGCAGCTCATTCCTGAGTTCCTTGATAAGTCCCGTCCTTCAGCTTCTCCTCAAGGATGCACTGACTGCTGGTGGCTTTCTGCCTTAGGGACCAGGAGAGAATGCTCCAATGGAGAGGCTCCAGAAATCCATTTTGCTTCCTCTCATCTTAACTGCCTCGCTCCCAGGTAGGACACGTTCGTAACCCATGAAATGAGCCACCATGGACTGAGTATGAGAACTAAATTTAAAGCCTTGTAAATGGCTGTTCCTGGAGAGATCAGAGTGGACAGTCAGTCCCAGAATGGGATTGTTTTAACTGTGGGAATTGCTTAAGTCTGCATTTCAAGCTGGAATGACCTGATGGCTTAGGGTGGGTTTAAATGTGCAGGACTGAGCTGTGTGTGGGGTGGGGAGGCTCCCCTCTTTCACTTCCAGTTTCTCTCTCTTCTTGTATTTCCTTCTCCTGTTTTTTGCTGCTTTTGAGGATGCATCTGTTGAAAACTCAGTATCAGCAGCTGGTTTTGCTTCCAGAAATATGTGCAAATGATCCTGTTGCTGGTTTACCACCAATTCAGGTTTCACATACTTGAGTTTCAAAGTGAGTTCAGATTAAAAGTGTCTTGGTGCAAAGCTTTAAAGGAGAAGGAAATACAAAGTGGCTAGTTGGGTCATAGAGGCAAGTCTGATTATTTTTTTTTAATTATAGTGTAGCTGAGGTTTTAACAGGCTCTGAGGGGAAGGCACTTGCAGTGGGATGAGGGGCAAGGTATTGCCTTGACTTAATAATTGGTGAAAGTAAACATAATGCAGGAGTAAACACTGAGTTGTCCAAACAGAGTGCTATTCCCAGTGGAATTGCACAGGGATGTGTGGTATTCAACAAGCTCTCAAACAACCTGGTGAAGAGGAGTGAACTGTGAGGTGGCAGACTCTGCAGGTGGTGCAGAATTCCTCAGAGCAGCCAAATCCAAAAAGAGACTAGGAAGATTTGCCAGAAAGTGTCATGATGCCAAGTAAGTAGTAAAGGCACAGAAAGCATTCAATGCAAAGCATCACTGAACTGAGATGTCTAGTGGGGGAAAAGAGTAGATATCTTGAAAAGAGAGCAAATTGCTGTAAAAGACAAAAAAATCACTGCTTAGTGTCTCCAGAAAGGTACATAAAAAGAAATCTGGCACTATATAAATCCACAGAAAGTTTATAACTTGAATACTGGATATTTTGTTAGCCCTTCCATTTCTAAAAGGACATGTTAGATCTGAGAAGGTATAAAGTGAGACAGAGGTGTCAAATGCATAGAATGATAGGATGGTTTGGGTTGGAAGGGACCTTTAATGTCCTTTTCAACTCCCCTGCCATGGGCAGGGGCACTTTGTACTAGACCAGGTTGCTCAGGGCTCCATCCAGTCTGACCTTGAACAATTCCAGGGAAAGGGACATCCACAACTTCTTTGGGCAGAGAGAAAAGGATGGGGAGGCTTTCATTAGACTGGGATATTTTTCTGTTTTTGAAAAGGAGTAAATAGTAAAAACGTATTAAAATAATTAATTATATGGAAGTGAATGGTGAAATGGGTATTTACAATTTTTCATAAGAAAAAGAATTGCTGGCAGCCAGTGGAAGTATCAGAAAGAAGATTTAAGGTGAACCAAAGAATATATTTTTCCTCACAGTATGTAATTAAATAGTAAAGCTTGTGGTTGCTGGTTATGTGGGATAGCAAATTATAAGTAGGCTGAAAAGAGCTAGAAACAAATATGATGGGGTGTAGAGCCATAGGTGCAGGTGCCATTATTGGCTCAGGAAGTCCCTAGATCTCTTATTTTTGGACACTGGGAAGTTGTAACTGGGACAGCTGTCAAACAGTGAGTAAAAAAAGAGAGGGGAAGACACTCCTGGGGGCTGTGGAGAGGTTTGTGTGCAGGTGGGTGGAAATATGTGTTGCTGAGTATCAGCAGTCTGGTATTACTTGACAGAAACATCCTGTAAGCATTTAAAAATCTTGTTAACATAAGTGAACAAGCTGGTCCTTCTCTGCAGGCTTTGACAAGCTCTAACCTACTTTGGTTTTCAAAAAGCTCAGCTGCAGGGCTGTTGGGTTTTGGAATAAACTTGAGCTGTTTGTTTATTTAGTTATTTTGTTGAACAGATTATTGCAGAGCAGTGGCTGGAGTGGTGGGCCAGTGATGAGGCAGAGGAGACAGAAGGCAAAGTGGGGGTGAGCAGGAGACTAAAGAAAAAGTGAAAAGAAAAATGAATGTAAAAGTGACTGGAAGGAAAAGATGTAGAAATTCAAACAGAAACAGCAAAGAGGAAAGGGAGGGAGAGAGAGACTGGACACAAAAACTGAAGGATAAAAGGCTGTGTTTGTGGAAGGGCAATATGGGTGTAGAGGGGGAGATTATTTTGAAATACGATAATAAGGCTGAAAAAAAAAGGAATCATTATGGCAAAGGGATAAGCCCATCCTGTCCTTCACTGCACTGCATCCAAATAGGTCACTTATAAAAGAGGGAAGACAGAGTGAGCAGAGCAGAGGAAGACAGGAGAAGGTAGCCACGTCTCAATGCCCTTGTTGTTGAGAACTTCAGCATGAAAAAGGAGTCCTTTAGAAGCAGTTCAAGCGTGGAAGAAAAGCCATTGTTGGAGAAGGGCAGGGGCTGTTCTTTGGCAAATGAGGTTCCCTCAGTGCAGCCTCATCCAGGGAACAAGATGCATTTTCATTTCTTCAAACCTGCAGTGATGTGACAGTGAATTTGTGTGACAGATGAGGGAAGAAACAGCTCATAAAGGGGCTGATGTTTACTCTGGGTGCTGTTGGGAAGGACTGAGCAACTGGGACAATGTAAGTGCTTAATCTAAGCAGATTCTCACCACTGGCAACTGCTCTATAAACAGTTTAGAGATGTGCCTCAAAGAAGGTGTCCTCACTCAGCTTTGCTCTTCAAAAGTCAAGGGATAATCATGAAGACAGCCTAACATTCCCCTGCTGCAGAGATGGTGTTTGCCTGGGTGGGATGTCTTACTGGTGTGTGGGGAAGCAGATGTTGAAACAGCTGTGAAGAGCTGAACATGTAATTGCTGTAAAGTGCAATGAAAATCTAGCCTGAGGCCTTAATTTGTTTAAAAGCAACCATCTGCAAGGTATTTTTAAAGCTGGATGCAAATGAAACCAGCACTGAAATGTTCTCCTTGGTGCAAGAAGCAAAGCCCAGCAAAAAGAGTCACAGTACTGGCTTGAGGAACTGGGTTGAGATCCCTTTTATGTCATAAATGTCCTCTTTGACCTCACACAAGGGACTTTATCAGTGTTTGTGTGGGGGTTGGACGATGGAACACACTGTTGGTTCAGGGCTCCAAGTGCTATTGCAAGATAAACAATAAAAGCAAGAAGATAAAGAGGCAAAGGTAGAATCAGAGCAAATGTTTAGGGAGCAGGTGGAGAAGGCTCATGAAACCCCTTTATTGGCTGTGCTGGGGCTTGTCTGAGATCTAAATGGAGGCAAGGCTGAGCTATGTCTCACTCCTCAGTCCTTGTGCTTTCCAGAGGATCCCCATGCAGGGCTCATGGACCTGTTCCCTAGTGGACAGCAATCAGGGAAAGCTCATCTACTGTTCCAGCAGATGTGGCTGGTGGGAGAAGATGTAGTTCCTACCACAGCTATGGACTGATAAAAAGTAATTACAGTAGATAAATGAAGGCATAACTCCTATATACCTGCCTACACTGTCCTAAATGTCTGAAGAAAACAAAAGCAGTATTAACCATGTATTTTTAAAGCCAATGATCACTAATTATTTAGGGATAAATTTCAAGGCTATAATGGAACTCACAGACATGATCTCATGGGAAATGTTTAATTAACGGCAAACATTGTCCTGAAAGTCACATCCTTTTTTCAGGCCCATAGCAAATCACTAAAAAGTAAAGTGTTTGCATAGGCATAGGCATGGAAATTAATTCCAAATGCACAGAGATCAGTTTGCATGAAGAGGAGCAGAGTGGGAAAGAGCTGCAGCTCCTGCTTCAGGAACAACCAAATGCATTGTGGTGTTACCTCCAAGGGGGTTTGTTCATGGCTGTGTCTATTCATGATAACTGTTTATGTCCACTTCAACCAACCTGGAACACTTCAATATGCAAAAAATTAACAAAATCAGCACATGAACATGTTACAGACACTGTAGAGGTACAGGGAGGAGTATTGTGAAGGCTGGCTAGAGTGTAAGTCAAGGACAAATAGTTAATTCAAAGGCATGTTTCAGTTTAGGAGAGTGTCTCACCCCTGGGAATATAAATTATGAATATAAATCATGACAACTGGATGCTGAATATCAGGGAAAAGGGACATATTACATGGCAAATGGTCTCACTGGAATGAACTTCATCAGTGCCTGTTCATTAGAAAACCCAGAGCTCTGTAAATGGTGCCATCCACAGACATGGGGCCAATTCCTAAAATTCAGAAAGTGACAAATAGAAAAGAGAGGAAATAGCTTTTAATAATTTTGTTGGGTTGACAGTTTTCAAAGCAAGGTTTTCACATGTGCAGATAGATTTGATTCCTGAGTTCACCTCCAAACTGCCTCATGTTTTAAGACATTTCAGTTCAGCTTTACGGGTTTGAAGAAAGCTTTGAATAAAAAAATGAACCATATAAGTTGGGCAGAAATCTGTTTTACTGTATCTTATCTGGCTTTATTAACTATCAGCATAGGTAAAGTTTGCTTTTCATTTAATGTTTTGTCCCTCACACACAGATATCCTTTGGAGATTGAGGTGCATGGCAGAGGTAACACAACCCAGGAAGGTGGAAAATTATTGTAAAGGTTTTTGTAAATATGAGAGAACTCAGAGTCAATCATACCAGGGAGAGCTGGGTTTGTATAATCCTGCAAAACAGAGAGGTCTGTAAATACCTGCCATGGGTGGAAGGAAAGAGAGGAGCTGCTTATAATAAAGAACAATTCTGGGCACAAACCTCATTAGATATACACTGGTTAGATAGACACTGGTTAGATAGATCCTGCCTGGGTTAAGTATGGGCTGGGAATTATGAAATTGTCTTGACAATGGAGCAATGAGATTACAGATCCCATGCCCAAGGTGCTGGTTGCAATGTCATAACTGAGATTGGGCTCTGGTTCCACTTACACAACCATCAAACACTTCTGCTGTGTGAAACAATGCAGCAGGTTCTCCCCTGCTCATGTCACCTATTCACTGAATGAAAAATGGTTTTTGTCCAATAGTTTATAGCTAGTCCATTAATGAATAAACTACCCAAAGTGTACAAAACTCGGGGTGAGCGAAACCTTTAAAAATTACTTCATTGGCCTGAATATTCTTAGCAAGGGAGTGATGACCATTTCAGCCTTCCTTTCTCCTGGAAAATAATTGAGCAGTTATTCTCAGGCCAAATGTGCAGGCACGAGGTTCTAATTAGACTGCTATGGACTGCAGTATCTAATTGCTGTTGTTATGCAGAGTACAGATGGAAACATTAGGGTGCCACTGGCAGTCCTGGGGTGTCCTCAGCGGGAATGTTTCCCAGGAAGTGATGAAAAGGTAGAGTTCCTTGGGAGGACCACAGGTCTGCAAGGAGCTTGTGAATGTCCATCCTTGGAAAGACTCAAAACTTGACTGGATGAGGTGCAATTGGTGTAACAGTGCAGTTATCTCTGCTTGGAGCAGAGGGTGGGCTACAGACCCCCTGAGGTCTCTTGCCACCCCTTCCAGTGCCCCCATCAAAGGGCATCTCCATCACAGTGAGGTGCAGGTGAGCACTAGGCCAGAAAGGAGCAGACTTGAGCGTGGAGGCAGGTGAAGATCCAATGGCAGCTGTTGGGAGGAGGAAGAGCTGTATGTGATGGGAGGTGTGCAGATCAATGCTTTAAGAGTTTCCCACCTGAAATTGCCCCCAGGAATTCCAGGGACTGAAGTCAGAGCTGCTGCTTTGAGAAAGGGGGTGTCTGCCTTCATCCCTCATCCTTCCCTCACTTTCTGCTCAGCAGGAGCAGGTTCTTCTCCCTTTCCACACACGGGGAATCCTCTGTCTGCCTGGGCAGCACCTGCACCTTCATTCCTCTGAGGGCAGTGGGAGGCCCTGGGCCCACTGAGGAGGAAAGGAAAACAAGATGCCTGTGTTAGAAAGGAGCTTTCTGTTCTGAAAAATAGTAGCCAAAAGTCATATTAGCTTTTAAGGAATTAAAAGTGATGAGTTACAGAAACACTGGTTATCAGAAAGCCTGAGAAGGTGAGTATGTGATACACGCATGAGAAAGAGAGGAAAGAGCATAGAATGATATATGTGGGACTCAAAAAAATCAGTGGCAATCCAAGACATGGAAAAGGGACCAGTTACATACCCTTTAATTGTTTAAGGTCTAGAGAACTCATGTATCTTCCTGTTTAAAAGTGGAACTTCTTTCTTTCCTCAAAATGGTAGTCAGTGAGTTACTGAAGAAATAAAGGGGATTCTGGAGAGGGAGGAGACACAAAAAATTAAATGCATCTTTAAAGACACCCACTTAATCTAAGCCAAAACTGAAAGATTTGATTGCATATCTCCATCTCTGAACTGGTTAGGATCTTTTAAACTATAAAACATGGATGTTGTACATGGATTTACAGGCTGGGGTTTTTTTTTGTTTCCTTTCAGGTCTTGGCTTTTGTTACTCTATTACAAAAGGCCCAGATAATGCCACAGTCCTTGCTGGCTCCCAGGCCCGGTTTAACTGCACCGTGTCAGCAGGATGGAAAATCCTCATCTGGCTGTCCAATGGGAATCCTGTGCTCACTGTCCTCAGTTCTCAGGGATCTGTTGAGACAACAGAACGCTTCACCTCCCAGAATTACACCAGTGGGGATGAGTTTACCTCGGAGCTCATCATCCACAACACCCAGCTGAGTGACTCTGGGAAAATCGAGTGCAGCATCCAGCAGCCCAGTGAGAACAACTTCGCCTTTCTCTCTGTCCAAGGTGTGTAGAGCCACCAGTAGAGAGGTATTTTGTTATGCTGCACTTAAAAGAATCCTTTGAGGAATTGCTCAGATTATACCTGGGAAGGAGTACGTGCTCTCATTTCCCATCCTTTGCCTCCTGTCCTCCTTGTCTTAATTTTACTGTCAAAGCAGGTTTGAGTCACATTCAGAGTACCATCTACAAAGGTGGTAATGCCCCTGTTTTTTCCTGTTACACCTCTTATTCCCTATCAGCCTGCAGCCAGGGAAGCAGGACCTAACCACCAGGCACTGCCCATCTGTCAAAGAGCTGCTTTGTGCAGTGCTAACTTCTCATCACCTACCCATAAACCTTCCCTTATAGGACCTGGGCATATTTAAAAGCTAGAGAGAAACACTGTTATTTTGTTATATTGTCTTTCAGTTGGAAGCATGTCAGGATGGCTAAAAAGTACAATTTCCTGCTTTTTATTGGAAAGGTACTGAAAGCTGAGGCTTGTTCTTTAGATGTGCTGGACAATGTGCCCATGCAGTTGCAATATCTGCATGTTTCTGTCATGCATATGGGATATCTCTGTTAATAATGATTGTTTTCCACTTCATATCTCAAGGCATAGCTATTTCTGGGTAGCAAGATAAGATTTAAAGTTACCAGCAGCAAAGCAAAGCAGCAAAATATTCTGAAGGAACAAAACATCTTTTCCCTCCTACAGTTAATGGATCTTTATTCATCAAAAATAGCACCTTAACAGTACATGAGAACAAAACAGTTGAAATTGTTTGTGAAGCCTTAGGATGGGCTCCAGCTCCAGACATTTCCTGGATGACAAATGACTCTTTCATTGATAAGTCAAGGTATGTTAACCAGCAAAGTCAAGGATCTAATGGCCTCCACAATGTCCTGAGCATCCTGACTGTGACTCCAACAGCCACTGAGGTTTTGACTTGTTTAGCTGACATAGAAGCACTCCCTGAACCTCAGAATGCAACTGTAACTCTTATTTTTGACAACTCCACTGCAGGTAAGTGAATGTTTGTTGTACTTTGCCTGTGCTGTACTGCCTGTGCTCAGAGCCCTGTGTTTTGTTCTGCTTTGTTTTGTTTTCAGAAGTTCTTTTATTTGCAAATGAAATACCATGAGACTTGAAAAGGTGATAGAATTAAGACCCAGTAGTCAAAATCTGATATATAGGTAGGGTTGAATGCACTGGAACAAGTCTAATGAACCACAAAGTCCAATGTAGGACTGAGCAGGACAAACAAAGCGCTAAACTGGATTCACTGATAGGAAAAACAGCCTTTGCTCCTTGCCCAAGAAACCACCTACTGAATTTAGATCTTAAATACCCTTGATTAGACCATGCCTGATATATTTTCTTAGACATCCTTTACTCAAAGCCAAGCCCAACATGAAATTGTTCTCCATAATATTCAACACCAGTTTGACCACTGATTTGGAAAAAACCCTCCCAGTTTCTGCACACAACCCAGAATAAATTCTATAGTTGCATTTTGGGTGCAGATGGAATCCATATAAGCAGTGACCAGAGATCATCTCATTCCAACCCATGGCAGGGAAACCTTCCACTAGACCAGGTTGCTCAAAGTCCCATCCAACCTGGCCTTGGACACTTCTGGGGATAGGGAATATTGATGGATCTTATCCCAAAGTCTGCTTAGGTCAAAGAGACATTGGCTCTGGTTTCCTCTTCTCTTCCAAATCTTAGAGGAAGATAAAAAATGTCCTGCAGCAACCTATGTGGAATTTTTTGATGGTGCATTGGGTTGCTTTATATTAACTGTTATTTAAGGAAATTCCAAGTTGCTTTAATCCAAGTATGGATGTTATGCAAATCTCTCAAGAACAGTTAGGAAGACCTTTGATACTCTAAATATTTTTGTCATGTTATAATCATGCTGACAGCTTCTCTGGATGAGCTGCTGCTTCTTCTGCAATGGGTGAACACAGCACATGCAAAGACATCCCTATAGAGGACCCATGGGGGGAGTTGGTACAGACATTTTGACATATAAACAACTGAGGAGACTGAGCAACTGTGCCTTTCATTTTCAGTATGAGTCATTATTAACAAGCCTTTTTCAGAAGTACTTGCTTGGAAATTCAGTTGGAAAAGGTCATTTTACCATTCTTAATACGATTTTTTTGTAGTCACATTGATCTTAATTACTGACTAAGCAAAATAGAACTATCCTGAGGAAATGAATAAATTCCTTTGCCTAGTGATTTGTGAAGTAGTGAGGGATCCACCCTCAGTTTCCATAGCTACTCATTGTAAATCAGAAGAGGAGAAAAACAGATGTCACGAAGCACTATTAGTGTATTATTAGTGACTGTATAGGACCATCATTCATTTCTCTTTGGAAATACCACTGTGCAGCAGCAGCCACTAAAAATTTGTGAGGGTAGGAGAATGTGAAGTCTTTAAGTGATTAGAGTGAAATAAAAGGATGGTATTTATGACAGAGGAAGATATATAATGTATATATCACACTTAAAATCTCAGAGCTTGTCTGATTTTTCATATACAGGCTCAGCCTGAGCTACTTCTTGTTGGGAAAGAATACAACTGGCTTCAAACATCTAATAAAACCACCCCAAAACTTCTGTTATATCAATTTTCCCCTTCACTTAAAAGCTTGAGGAATTGAATTCCTTTGTGTTCCTCTCAAGTAATACAAGAACTACCAGAAATCTGAGCCCTCCTCAGCCAGCCACCTCCTGGGCAGTGAATGTCCCACCTTCCTGCACCTCTAGGTCAGTCTTTCCATACAAGTTGATGTATTTTCATGTCAGTCACTCCCTCCAGACATGCCTCACAATGGTGTTTGGCTGAGCCCCAAATTTGGGAACTCCCACAGAGTTATCCCAGGAGATGCATTCATGGAGCTGTCACTGGGAATGGGACCCATGGCAGAGTCCCTTAGCTTGGCTCTCTTCCTCTTATCCTGTCCCTTTGCTGGTCCCAAGCTCTCCAGTTGCGGAATTCATGTGGCCTTTGACTTGTAGAAGATGAGGACAGGGAATCTGCTGTGAGCCTGGACTTTCTTTGATTTTTAAGTTATCCAGAAAGTTCCAAAGTGTCCCAGAAGAAATGTGAGGGTTTTTCCAGTCTCTCATTTCTCCTTGGTCACATGGGACAAGGAAAATCCCGTTGTCTGCAGATGCTTTGTCCAAGTAAATGCTTGGACAGCTTTGGGAAGAGCCAGAGGTCTGGATAGCAGCAGAGGATGGGCCCTGTGGAATGAGACAGTGGCTTTGTCCACACTAAACACCTCAGGTAACTTGGTGTGGATTTACTAATGGGCTATAAGGGGTTTAATGCCCTCACCCCTCAGTGCCCCTCTCTTGCACCTCTGCTTTTGTGCTGAGCTGGCAGCTCCTTATCCCTGCCTGCTGGTCCCAGCTCCAGTTTCTTTCTGAATCCTCCAAAACTGAGGAGAAACTAAAATACTGAAGTGCTGGGAGTGTTTGTGTTGTATCCTGTCCTACCTTCAGCTCTGTAGATCTTCTCTGGGCACAAAACCTGAACCTGACAGGGAGTGAAACACCTCAGTGTGGCAACCAGCCTGAAGCTATGGGCAGGTGTGCTTGGTTCCTCCCTTCACACTAAGCTTTTCCTGTAGCTAAATAGCTGTCTTTCATATTTTAATCATCTTGGCATGCTTGAAGGAAGAAAATATAACAAAATGTAGGTATCTGTTGTGGTACTTCTAGTTAAAAATATTATGAACAAGTTTATCATCAACTGTGATCACAACTGATGACAGCCCACAGGATTTATTACCAGTTTCAGGGTTACTGAGTGCTTGTTGTTTCTAACAGAAGAAATTCAAAACAAGCTGATTGAGCATTAGGATTACAGGATACTGGAACAAATTACTTAATCATAATGATCTGAGCTTTGGAGAATGCAGACTCCTTAGTAGAGGCTCAGGCTGTGTAGGAGGCTCTGGTCCTGTATCTTTGCAGCCTGAAACCTCCAAACCCCAAACACACACCCAGGCAAATAATGTAGACAGAAAGGATTTAGTTTATACCCTGCCATGGGTAAGGTAAACCTGGTTCCCACATCAAGGGAACAGTGCTGACTTTGTGCAGCTCCCAGAACCACCTTCCTTGCTCCAGTACCTTTCCCAGAGGATCCCAGCTAAGAGTGGCCATGGAGTCATTAACTGAGACCTCTAATGAGGAAAAGACGATCATAAAGCCACCCAACAGAATGGGCTCTGCCAAGTTTGGATGTGTCTCACACCTGTAACTTGGATTGGAAGTTGGTTTCTAAACAACTGTCGAAATTATTTTGGGGCTGCTTTCCAAAGGATAGATGGATGAGAGATGCTCCTGGAATATTTGGTCACAGGGCAGGATGATGGAAGGGACAATGAGAACTGACATATCTTCCTTGTGTATCCATCTGTGTGAGAAATATGGGAATGTTCAAGGCCAGAATGGATGAGGATCTGAGCAACCTGGTCTAGAGGAACATTTTCCTGCCCATGGCAGGGGATTGGAACTTGAGCTTTAAGTTCTCTTCCAACCCAAACAACTCTCTGATTTTATGATTCTAAATACAAGGTATTTTTTAAATTCTGTGCACATGTGAGCCCTGTTTGGTCATAGCAACCACTTTCAGCAAGGCATTGAGTTATCCTTAAATCACCTCATTTCACCCTGTATATTCCAGCAAAGACAAAGGAATAAATTAATTGGGAGAATGCTAGTAAAGAAAATGGGTGAGTAGCTGCTTATTCTTTCCAGGTTTAGCTCTTTGCTGCTCTTTAAGTGGGTGACAGATGCCCTATTGAACTTGTCCCAAAACCAAACACTTGTTGAGTTCATTGAGAGAAATCCCAAGACAGAATTCATTCAAAAAAATCCTCTCTCCAGGCTAGAAATCCCCAACTGTACAAGTCACACAAACTGTGTGGGAGTTTGTGTGAGGAGAAATGGACACTCTCAGAGCAGTTCAGCTTCTCAAAAGGGACACATACACATTTAGCCAAATTAATTGCAAGCCAAAATACCTATTTTCTCTCCATTAACAAGAGCAGGTAGGCAAAGACACTTAATATCTGCAGTATAAACATCTAAATTGAATCTTCACCCCTCTTCCCAACCATAAATGTCTCCAAAGGACGCTGGGAGGCCCAAAAATACAGGTAGGTTGGTAGATTACAATCTTGTGTCTTTCAAAAAAAGTGGGAAAAGTTACAACTGCATCCAAGATTTTGAATTTGGAAATATTTTATATTCTTGGGCACCATCCATAAATACAGAGTCTGTCACTTGGAAAACACAGAGTCCTTGTTAATAATCAACAAGCAGTTAACAGCATCTCACAGAAAAGGTAAATATTCAGAAAGGGATGTTCTGAGGCTCTGAGCACAATGTTTCTCCATTTGATTTAACAGAAAATGATTACATTGAAGACACCAGAAGCTCCTGGGTTATTGTACTTGCTGTTGTGCTTTCATTTCTTGGTGTTGTTCTTCTAATCATTGTTATTGTGGTGGTTGTGCGCTGCTGCCTGAAGAGGAGAGGTAAGTGGCACTTCACAATTAAAAAGTACCTTCAATTAGATAGAAACCTCCCAGTGTGTCAGCTCTGGTGCTGTTCAAAGACCTGCAAGCAGAAGTGTGAGCAGACAGATCCTGCTCTTAACCTTAACCTTAATTTCACCTTAGATGCTCTTTAATTTCACTTTAGATGCTCCTTAATTTCACCTTCCTATTTCTCCCATAAATTGACTCCAAAGCAATCAGTGTCAGCCCTTCACATTAACTGTGAGAGAATCATGGGTTTGGGGAGTACAGTAAATTCCAAAGCTGTTTAGTTTCCATGCTGAGGTCCTTTGTTGAAGAATATCTTCAGTGTTGTGTGCCTAATTCCAGTTTCTGTGTAAGCTGTTCTGCAGGGCTGCACAATTTTCTAAGCAGGGAGGAGAGATGGTCCTGTGGTAGCTGGAACACAGGGCGTGCACTGAGAGAACTTTTAGTAGTTTATATTTGAATTTCCTGCATTTTAAACACTTTTTTTTCCTATTTCTTTCTCAGCAGCTACATATCAAAGTGAAATCAGGTAAGCCAGACGAGGAGGAGGAGGAATTTTTCCTGTTAACTGTACTCTTTCAGAGTGGCCAGAGGTATGTGCAGTGCCCACGCCCTGCCATCCAGCATCCCAGAACGCTCGGTACTCCCGGGATGTGCCCCCGGGGGAGGAAGGGGAGGCTCGCGGGGTGCTCCGGGCTGGGTACCAGAGCCCGGCGGGCGATTGCCGCGGCCGCCACAGGATGTCACTGCCAGCCCGACTACTCGGATGGGGACGGCAGAGTAGGAGCTCACTGCGATGGATGGGCAGGAAGATTACACCGTTTGCCCGGAGCTTTTAAGGGCAAAAGAGGGGTTTAGAGGGCAGGTTTAGATGAGATGGTAGGAAAAAGTTCTTTATGGTGAGAGTGGGGAAGCACTGGCACAGGTTGTCCAGAAAGGTTGTGGACTCCCCATCCCTGGAAGTGTCCAAGGCCAGGTTGGATGGGGCTTGGAGCAACTTGGGCTGGTGGAAGGTGTCCCTGCCCATGGCAGTGCATGGCTCTGGATGATCTTTAAACTCCCTTCCAACCCAAGCTGTTGTATAATTCTAAAAATAATAAATAAAGCTGCCCCAAAGATGGGCATCAAACTTTCACCAAGTGATTGTGAGACAAACTGGAGTACAAAGCTGTTGGTACATGATTGCACTGAGCTGGAAAATTTTAGAAATCAGTAGCTGATAGCTATCAGCATGAATATCCTTTTTATCAGCACCAGTGTGGCTGTGACAGCAATGGCAGGGGGGTTATTTGTATTATTATTTATATCCAGCCTGCAGTATAAATTCATACCCTGCCTACGCTTGTGGGGCTTTTAACTCCCTGTCTCTTAATGAGTTTACCAAACCTCACACCCCGTTTCCTGGCACCCACTATCATTAACAGCCACTTGTGGGGATATTTTGTGAAGGTCTGTTGACAGATTTGCATTTATAGAGCACTTTATTGATGTGAAAAAAATAAGAATATTAGATACCCTCTGTTTTGTCCTGAGGAAATGATGCCATCCATATAAACTTCCCTGGGATCTCCTAATTTGTGGGGCTGAATTGATCACTTTGCCAAGTGCAGTTTCCACTCAGGAAGTTAAGAAACCTGGGATGAATTCAGGCTCTGAGGCTCAGCTTGGACTTGGAGACCCAGTGTTAACAGCTCTACAAACTTTTACTGTGTGTAAACAATGGCACTGAAATCACAAGGATTATTAACAATCCCTTACAGATTTTGTAGGTCCAGTGTGTTTTCTTTTCTTTACCTGCAGTAAAAGGAATGATGATTGTCCAGATTTGGGAAGCTCCACTATAGTAGCAGAGAAGTGGTGAGACCAAACATATATTGGTTTATTTCCCACATTTATTTTTAACTTGGCTGGATATCTTCCCATACCTCCCACACTTTTTTTTTTTTGTGGCTGTTTTTTATTTGGCTACCACACTGTGTTTGTTGGGATCTAAGGATCAGCTAAAATGCACAGTACAGTATCATGTACCATGTGGGGGTGGGAAGCCCTAAACAATTGCTTTTGTCTTCTAGCAACAGTGACAGGTTTCTTGGTGCTATCTGACATGTTCACCTCCTAAAAAAAACCCCCATAGTCTATGACTGGCTTATCAGAGTGATGTGGGTATCAGTAAAACCCATCTGAAACTCTGGGGGCCAGCAAAGAAATTCCTACTAAACATAAAAATAGAATCAGAGGATCCTTTAGGTTGGAAAAGCCCTCCCAGCCCCTGGAGCCCACCCTGTGCCCAATGCCCACCTTGTCCCCCAGCCCAGAGCACTGAGTGCCATGTCTGGTAATTCCTTGGACACCTCCAAGGGTGGGGACTCCACCACCTCCCTGGGCAATTCCTTCCAATGCCTGACCACCCTCCCTATGAAGAAATTCCTCCTGATGTCCAATCTAAACCTCCCCTGGCACAGCTTGAGGCCGTTTCCTCTCATCCTGTGATCCTGTCCCTTGTTTCCTGGGAGAGGAGGTCAATCCCCACCTGGCTACAACCTCTTTTTTACAGCTAAATGCAGCATTTTCCACAAACTGACATCATGTTTCCGCCTTCCCCCTAAAAATTCCTGGGTTGTCAGTGGATTTTTTCTTGTCATCCCTCAGACTGGGACTATCCTCGAGAGGGGTCCATTGTAGGAACAGATCAATAGTAGCATCTCTTCTAGAGGAAGAGTTTGGGGTGAAAAGGCACTATTTTCTCACTGTGCAGCTCTGCAGGTCAGCATTCTGCATATTCAGAGATGTGTAATTTTAACCAAGGAAGTTCTTTCACTTGTAAATTCCAAAGTGAAGGATTAACTTTGGAGTGTACAGATGAATCACTTGGGAGCTCACCATGGGGATTTGAGATAACATGCTTTGTTTTTGTAGTTGGGGGCAGGATCTGGTCACCGAAATGGTGACCTGCCATAAATGACCATTATTGGTCCACTGAATATCATAGAATCACAGAATCATAGAATCGATTGGGTTGGAAAAGACCTCGGAGATCATCGAGTCCAACCCTTGGGCCAACTCCAGTCCCTTTACCAGATCATGGCACTCAGTGCCACGGCCAAGCTCAGCTGAAAAACCTCCAGGGATGGGGAATCCACCCCCTCTCCGGGCAGCCCATTCCAGTGCCTGATTACTCTCTCTGGAAAGAATTTTTTTCTGCTATCCAACTTCAATTTCCCCTGGCAGAGCTTGAGCCCATCGTGCCCCCTTGTCCTATTGCTGAGTGCCTGGGAGAAGAGACCAACCCCACCTGGCCACAACTTCCCTTCAGGCAGTTCCAGACAGTGCTGAGGTCACCTCTGAGCCTCCTCTTCTCCAGGCTGAACACCCCCAGCTCCCTCAGCCTCTCCCCACAGCACTTGTGCTCCAGTCCCTTCACCAGCCTTGTTGCTCTTCTCTGGACTCTCTCCAGCACCTCAATATCCTTTCTGAACTGAGGGGCCCAGAACAATTCACAATTAGAGATCAAAATTCATTGCCTACAGGACCTGATGTGGTGCAGAGTCTTCACTGTTTGAACATGGCTATTATTTTCCTGCTTTCTGATATTGCAGCTGATGTGGACTTTCCAAACAGAACTTCATGGGTAATACTTACATGGGACAAGATTTGTACTAATTCCTTGGAAGTCCCAGATAGGTTTTGCATCTATTTTTTGGGAAGGAAGACTTTTTTTCTCTGTATTCTGCTACCCCAGAGTTCTCCTATCACAATGAATTTCTAATGACAGGCCCTTTTGTTTCTAGAAAAGTTTCATCTGAGAAGAAAAAAGATGGTAATTTGGAAAACAGGCAAAGGAATGGTAGTGAAAATCTGGGATACCTTCCAGAGGAACTGTGGAACACAGAACAAAGCCCAGGTGAGTCCAAGCTGGTGAATCACATATTGTCAACTTGCTTCTCAACATGGGCATTTTGGACAACATGTCAAGCAATTACCTTGTGAGGTTTCACAATACTTGGTGAAGGATTTGTGCTTGCCCTGAACCTCTTCAGAACATTTTGGATTTCCTAGAGTAAGGTCCTTCAAAAATATTCAGAAAACATTAAAATTCTTTGCAGTTGAATTTAGATTCAGTCCCAGGTTTGTTCTTTTTTTATATTCCTTTGTTCTTCCAAGTGTCTTCTGGGGCTAGATGTGACTGGATTTCCACTCAACCATCAATTTAGGCAATATTTTGCAGTTGGTCTGTGAAAACAAAAGAAAATCCACCACTACCAACACAAAAAAGAAAAGAAAAGGGAAGAGAAGGAAAGTAAAAAGGTAGTTAGTGAACTATTATTTTACTGGTAAATGACTAAGACATAATAAATTCTTGTCCTTAAGCACAAAGACTTTTCAAAAGCAAATGTAAATCTCCACCAAATTGTTCCCTACCACTTGCACTTATAACCACATTATTATCAAAACATTTAATCAAACACTTAATGACATAAAATTATTGTGCAGAATCTATAATCCAGCCACACATCCTTTTCTCTCTAACTAATAAAAGGTGAAGGAATAAGTGCAGTGGAAAGATTTCCAGAGCATGTGGTATTGTAAAATGGAGCTGTTATGAAAAACAAAAAGGAAACTAAGTGAACTTGGATAAATTGATTCTACTGAGTCCTTCTATTGGCTTCTTTCATATTTATTTGTGTGCTGGATTGACCTTGGCTGGCCACCAAGTTGCTTTATCACTCCCTCCTTTCAGCAGGACAGGGGAAGAAAATAAGATGGAAAATCCTGGGGGTGAAGAGGAGGAGGGGAAGATCCCTCACCAATTCCTGTCCCAGGCAAAGAAGATTCCATTTCTAGAGGATTCATTTTTTTTTTGCAAATAAGGAACAGTAGGATAGTGAAAGACGCATCTACTCAATCCCCACTTCTTCCAAGGCTCAACTTCCCTCCTAGCTCATCTGGCTCCTCCCCACAGACATGGCAGGGAGATGAGGGGACAGGGAATTGGGGCTGTGGTCACTCCATAACACATCATTTCTGTCCTTTCCCATGCTCCAGTGTGGATCTTCCCACAAGGCACAATCCTTCACAAACTTCTGCCATGAGGGTCCATCCTTCAAGAAATGGAGTGTTCCAAGTGGATGCCTTGTTGGGTCACAGTTCCTGCCCCAAAACCTGCTCCTGCATGGGCTCCTCTCCTGAATAACAGTAATTTTGTATGTCCTTGTTACAGGAATTGCCTCCCTTCCCCCAATGTCTTCCAAGTTCTCTGATCCTGAGGACTATTCCTACATCAGTGCAGTGCCAAAGGTAATTGCAATGCCCTGAATATCTTGACCTTTCTTTTTCACATGGTGTGAATTGTGCTACAACCAAACACAGATTTGGAGGGGAAGTAGGACAGTTAGAAGTCAGTTACAGCTGGAATTGGGTCAGTGGAATGTCCCTTCAGCATTCCTGAATGTTTGAATTGTAAGGATAAAATCTGGGTTAGGCTCAGATTTAGATTGAACTGGGGGAGGAGGGAATGGGGTGGGGGCCTGAAGAGAGGTGAGAGAGAAACCCTCCTCTGATATTTGCAAGACATGTTTAATAAAGCTTTTGCCACATCTGTTCCCCTCTGCTCCATCTTCCTCCCACCTCCCAGGCTAAAGTCAGGAACCAACAGACTTCCCCTCATTAAATATCTCGAGCTGGAAGGGACCCACAAGGGTCACTGGGTTGATCTCCCTGCTCCTCACAGGACTGTCTAAAACTAAACCAATGTGACTAAACCCATCACCCAGACCCTCCCTGAGCTCTGACAGGAGTCCAGGCAGTGTCAGCTCTTCTCTTTCCATTGTTTTTCATGCCTTTCCTCCTCCAAATGCCAGCCAGGCTTTCCTGCTGGCCCCCAGGATGGGCAGCCCTGACTGGGACAGACTTCCCATGAGTAAATCCAGGTGCCTGACTGTCATTCCTGGGATTAAAAGGTCTCTCTTCACAAACCCACGAATTACCATTGATTGATTGATTGATTGATTGATTGATTGATTTTCCCAGCCTCTCCAGACAGAGCAACTCCAGCTTGGCTTTTGGGAAATTACCTCTTTGTGAATTTAAAAACAATTATAATGTGGGGGTTTCCTTTGTTTGGGGCAGGTAATAATTCTGGACAGAATTATATATGTATCTGTATGTATCTGTATATATGTGTGTGTGTTTACATATATATTTTTATATATTTTTTTTATATTTGTATATATATTTATATATATATTTATAAATATTTAGATTTAGATTTATATTTATATGTGTGTGGATAGATATAGCTATAGCTATAGATATAGATATATAGATATATAGATATAGATATAGATATAGATATAGATATAGATATAGATATAGATAAGCTGTTATATAGGTGTCTTCACCAAGGAGGTCTCTGCAGTGTTTTTGTTGTTCTCCCAATCTGCCACACTGGAGGAGATGTGGATATCAGATGTAGGTACTCCTTGAGGTTCTTTTGCAAACAAAATCCAGTGTAGACATAGTAAATAAATGAGCCCTTTTTTTTTAAATCATTTCTTGACTGTATTTTCCAGTTCAATCAGGAACTTTACACTGATCTTGGAGACCTTTGATATCTCAGCAGTAAATGCTGGCAGGGAAAGCCCCCAGGTAACACCCAGTCCCCTGAGAGCTTTACCCCCTTTCCACATGGTTAACATGTGAAAAAGTTGAGCTCAGAGTTTATTCCTCTCCTTGTTCCATTCTCAGAGGCCTCTGTTCTGAAGGATGGTGCTGGGCTCTCTTCTGGCACACCAGCAACATGGATCCTAATTTATGCCACATATTTTTAAAACACTTTTTAGCACCTCCATGATGGTTTTTGCCAATAATCTCTTGGAAAAGTGGCAGTGATGTGGTACTGAGTTCACTTCTCAACACAGCCATAACTCATTTATTTTTGAAGAGCTGCTTCAACATGTACAATGCAGAAATCTGCTGTGGGATGACATTGCATATAAATCATAGCAGAGTGTGTCTAGTTCTCTTTGGCACGCAATGAATTTTAGGAAGTACTCAATCAATGAATAAAACAATGATCCAAATAATAACAGTAAAAATAATAGCAATGACACTGCTGTGTTTGTGCTTGGTAATTATGATGTTTGACATTAATTACTTGTCAAACAAAACACTGTAGAAGCAAAGCTGAAAAGCATGTACTGAACAGTTGAGGGTTCAGTGGGGATCTACAACCCTGAGCAACAGTTTCAGACAGTGTTTGAAATGTTTATGGACAGGATTATAAAGCACTGGCTGTGCTTCCATGCACAAGGCATGTGGCACAATGTGGTCTGCTCTGAGAACCCAAAGAGCTTGTGCTGAGGACCCTGAATCCTCCCTGCACACATTTCAGGGCAGAATATTAACCTTGGGTACATGGTCTGGGGGTGAATGTGGTGGTGCTGCTTTGATGATGGAACTGGATGACTTTGAAGGTCTCTGCCAGCCTTGATGGTTCTGGGATTCAGGGATTCAGTGTCTGTAACCATTTCCCAGTGATTGGGTGATGACTGTTGATGGTTGATGTTGAACTGGGGGGTCATTAAGCCATTTGGTGTCATCTAAAAGGCATCAAATTTGGGTGCTCCACTGGGAGAATGATGGAGTAGTGAGTGGGGACCATCAGGAGACTGGTTCAGTCCTGCTTCAAACTGAAACATGAATGGAGGTGCAGCCCTGCAGTTCAACCTCTAGGTCAGATGTGGTCCCAGTGGCCAGGAAAACATTGAAATCCATCACAGACACACAGCACAAAATTGGACTGTTTATATTTTTTAAACCAATCATCCCTGGACAATATAAAAAGCCTGTTACAGTGTCTTCTACCTGCATCAATAACTGCCCACATATTTTTGAAAATTGCCAGGAGATCATCCAGAGGTGAAAATGATTTATAAGTAGTTTCCATTTGTTAGGGGAATATTTAGAACCTAAAAATGGCTTGGTGAAAACAAACTATTTCTCAGTTTGGACAGGGCTTTTTAGCATATTGTTTTGTCCCCATCTTGTACATGCAGGAGCTGATAAAGGCTGCTGAAAGTTTACCTTAAATTGTGGATTTGCAGTCCATGATTTGAATTTATGACATTATATGCAAACACACAGTAAAACATTTCCCAGACAAAAAGTGGTTTTCTTTTACATTCACAGCCTTCCCTGTTAACTGCATAATAGAGATTTCCTGACAAAAATACTGGGTGTATTCTAATAAAGTTCAATCACCACTGATACCAGTATATTGCCTGATAAACACTGCAGTGCTCTTTCATTGTATTTCTTGTCAAGGGAGAAATCAGGTGGTAACTCATTTAGCTGTTTAATGGTTAGTGCTGAATCAAACAATTTCTTCAGAAACCACGTGTCTTCCTGCCACTGCATCTTCTGAGCCCAGCCAAGTTGTGTTTCTCAGTTGGCTTTCCCTGCCTGAATACTGGAAACATTCCCAAAGATTTTTCATCCTTATTCTTCAGGACTTTTTAATGAGAAATAGGGGGTTAAAAAAAAAAAGGGGGGAGAGAAGTTGTTCTGAGAATTTTTTCCATAGTGAAGGAGGTCATGAAGGGTTGGACTCAAACAAATTGCTTCTCCCTGGATAATCAAGAAAAATGAGTAAAAGTGTTTGCAGTGCCTCTTTGGAAGTCAAGAAGAAGGAGGGAGAGTCCAAATCCTCCCTGAGGAGCAGGGAGTCCATCTGCTGATGGAAAGAGTCACAGAGATTGAAGACTTAAAGCCTCATCTATTCCTCTCTCTATGAGGGTATTTGCTTCAAATTTGATCCCTTCTGTTCTATGTGTAAAAAAAAAATCACAATTTTAAACAATTTGGGAGAGTAAATGGGACTTCATATCACAGGTTTTGTTTCCTCAGAATTCCTTGCCCATGGAGCCAACCAGGTACAAAGAATGAAATGCCTGGAATGTGTCATTGTAAAGAGTGGCAACAGAAAATCACTTAGGTCAGCTGTTGGCCATTCAAACTCTTTGAATCAGAAACTAAAGCAAAATGTCCACAGAAGATAAATGTTTCCCAGTAATTGCACTGATCAATTCACAACATGAACAAAAGATTTGGCAAATCATCTTAAGGAAAAGTGATACCTCAGCAAAGAAGAAGGAAGGGAAATAAAAGGTGTGGGAGACATTTAAAAAATGATGAATAACGAAGTAAATTATTGAGCTGAGGAAAAGAATGACCAACTGCTGGAAGAAGAGGCCAGAGCATCAGTCAGGGGTGCTGGAAGGTCTTCACTCTGATTACATTAGCTGAGGAAAGGTCAGACTGAGAGTAGAGTTGCAGGTTTCTGTTTAATTGCATATGTAGTTGCTGTCAGTGATCATAGAATGACTTGGATTGGAAAGGACCTTAAAGATCATCCAGTTCCAACCCCCTGCCATGGGCAGGGACACCTTCCACCAGCCCAGCTTGCTCCAAGCCCTGTCCAACCTGGCCTTGGACACTTCCAGGGATGGGGCAGACACAGCTTCTCTGGGCAACCTGTGCCAGGGCCCAGGGAAGGATTTCTTCCCAATATCCCATCTAACTCCTCTCTTTGAGTTTGGAACCATTCCCCCTTGTCCTGTCACTCCATGTTTTTGTTAATCTCTCTCCTTTCTTGTAGGCTCCCTTCAGATCTTGAAAAGCCACAATTAGGTGATCCCTAAGCCTTCTCTTCTCCAGGCTGAGTGGTCCTTGCTCCCAGCACTGGGGCTGAGCTGCAGCCCAAATGGGTGCTGGGACACAGATCCCGTCCCAGAGGATGTCCCTCATTCCCTGACCATTGCACAATGGTCCTCCCAAAGCCAAGTGCAGTGAGGGGGATCCCTTACCTTGGCTTTAGCAGATTTTGGGGGAGTCCCACAGGCAGTTTAGTCTGAGCAAGGGCCATGGGGCCAGTTCTGCCAGGTCCTGAGTGCCACCTCGAGCTGCTCCGTGTTTCAAACTCCCACAGAAGGAGCTTGCAGGATTGGACAATCTCCTAGACAAGCTTCATAATAGTCCATTTAATCTGCCATAAATGTCTCTGTGATAAATCAGAAGACCATTCTGTAAAAGGGAGTGAGTGCTCATTTATAGTGGATCGGATTCCTCCCTGGTGTAACCCAGCTGGTTTCAGAGGCTTCCACTTGCCCCCCCAGCCACACTCCCCCTCTCCAATCCAGGGTGAGTCATGGCTGTGTTAATGAGGAAGGATCCATTTTTCTTCTTAACTACTCTCAAAGACACTCTATAAACTGGAAATATTATTTAGTTGTGGTTGTGGTTTTATACTGGGAAGGAAGTGAAAGTGAATGATGAATCGTAGCTCCATTTATTGCACTGTGTAGAACTGCTCTGACTCTGAGGATGGTTTGAAAAGAAAAATCAAGCTATCAAAATTGAATTAAAAGGTCAATAAATAGAAATATAAACCAATGAAAGCAAATAATTTTACCCCTACTGATGAAATGTACTACAGAGCATGTCAGGTTGTGATATCCACTGGTTAGCATATCTTGATTAAGAGAGTAATAAATATTGATGATACAGATATAGGGATGGCAGGTGCAGTTTACAATGTAATTTTCCCAAATGTCTGTGGAAGAAGGGGAGGAGTGAAGGTATATGGGTGGGATTAACCCATGAAGAAACAAGGAGGAATTTCCAGGTTGTATATCAAGGGAAATGTGCTGAGTGCACAAAAAGTTGACAGGATGAAACTGGTTTTCTATTGGAAGTAATAATGTCTCCAAATTATTTCATCCAGAACTTTTGGGGGGGTGTTTTCCTGGAAATGAAGTGAATTTGGCCTGAAAATGAAAAACTGAGGGCAGGGAGGGGAATTAACCTTGAGAAGCAGAAAGCTGTGCCTCCCTGATATTTTGTTCTTACAGTTAGCCAAGTGTGTGATGCTTCTGGAACATTTGGAAGAACTCCTACCACATTAATTTCAGCAATTTGTTCTAATGCAGTTCAACTTGGATTTTTTTGCCTGGCTAATATCAAGCTTTCAGTTTATCCCACCCTTCCACAGCCTCAGTGTCTGTGGAGCTGCCACCTGTGAAATCAGTGTCAAGACCAGAGTCCTGGTTTATAATGCCAAAAGTGTGTTCATCATTCATGTCCCCAGTGCCACATGGGTTGCAGAAATGACAAGCATCCTTATAATATCTGAAATCCTTCTTTCATTGACTGGAGATCAGTATTCAAAGCATCACTGAAGGATTCAACCCTGAAACCAGCTGATACACACTCAGTTTGTCTTCTGATTCATCCTTGTGTTGCCAGTTCTGTTTCAGTCTGGCTGAAGAGCTGGAAGAGAAAAAAAGATTTGGGCATCCATTTCTCCAGCCAAACCAATAAACCATGCAAAGCTTTCCCCAGGATAATAATCCCTTTATAATAATCACTATAAAAACTCCTCCAGGGCAGATACAAGTCAACAGGCAGGCTTTGAAACACATGACTGTCAAAGATCCAGGTTAACTAGATGCCAGGCTGACAGGACAAAGAGATTTGAATCTATCTCAAAGCAATGCTGATGTTTTGCATCCTCCCTGATAGAGGAGACCACCTTAGGAACTCACTCCTGCAATGTTGGGCTGTGCAGAGAACCACTAGAGATGTCTTTTTCCCCTTCAATCTGTAGGATATACTGAATTATGGTGCCATTTTTTTTCTCACTCAGGGGCTGACAGGACTAAGTAGAATTATTCTAAAGAAGAAACAACTTTGAAACTGAAACCAAGCAGAGGCTCAAGCAGCTGTAGCAGATCAAGGTGTAAATATGAACTGGTTGTTGTGGTCCTACTCCTCTGCATTATGTATTTGTAGTGTGTTCTATGAGCTCTTTCACAGCACCAGAGAGTGAGTTTTGGGTCAGTGCCCAGCAGCCTCCAGGTCAGTGAAGGTATTTCCTGTGAGCTGCAGCCTCAGTGAGGCTTTGCTGCTTCAGAGAAAGCTCTGCAGAAAATGGGCCAACACACAGCATGAGTTGATTGAAATTCATGCAATTATTCATTAATTGCCATCAGAGCACAGTAAGAGTGAAAGAGAAGTAACCCAGGGCATTGGCTCTAAAGGAAATAACTGTGGAAGATGCAGCAGGGCAGAGGTGAAACGTTACAGGCACCGTCCCCACCCCTGGAGCAAATTCCCTGCTTGGTTCCTCCTTTGGTGCTGAGGAGAAGTGCATGACCAGGCAGGGGCTGGATGGCTCATCTTGCTAATGAGACTTTTTTTAAAAAAAGAGGTGTTTTGGGGTTACATTTTCACCAGTGCTGTCCTAGGGCAGCTGAGATCCAGCTGGTGAACATCCTCTGGCTCTGCTGTTCAAATCATATGGAAACAAATCACAGAGTGGATTGGGTTGGAAGGGACCTCACAGACTTTTCAGTTCCAACCCCCTGCAATGGGCAGGGACACCTCCCACTAAATCAGGTTGATGAGAGTCCTGTCCAGCCTGGCCTTGGACACTTCCAGGGATGGGGCAGCCACAGCTGCTCTGCCCAACCTGTGCCAGGACCTGCCCCCCCTCACAGGGAAGGATTTCTTCCCAATATCCCATCTAACCCTACTCTCTGTCAGTTTGATGCTGTTTCCCCTTGTCCTGTCACTCCAGGCCCTTGGAAATAGTTTCTCTCCATCTTTCTTGTGGCTCCTTCAGGTCCTGGAAGGCCACACTGAGGTCCCCCCAAAGCTTCTCTTCTCCAGGCTGGCCAATCCCAGCTGTGCCAGCCTTTCCTCCCAGCAGAGCTGCTCCATCCTCTGCCCATCCTGGGGCCTCCTCTGGCCTCTCCAGCAGCTCCATGTCCTTCCTGTGCTGCCCCCAGGGCTGGAGCAGCTCTGCAGGTGGGTCTCACCTGAGGGGGCAGAGGGGCAGAATCCCCCCTGCCCTAAATCCCTGTAGCATTGCCTGTTAATGGCCTCAAACTGCCCCTTTCCACAGCACTGCTCAGTGAACTTTCTGATTAATGTCTTGTTTTGCTTTAGTGAATCTGGGTGCAATACAGTGGTTTTGGGCAAGAGGTTCTGAGAAATATTCCCACCCCAGTATCCCACATAGGATTCAAAGAATTACTTATATCAGGAAGTTTTAGACACAGTGTGCAGTTGGACCCCCTCTGAAACCTTGTGGTTACTCAGAATGCTACTAGTTCAGTTTCCTTTATACTCACAATCCACAATATCTGGCAGTATTTGCTTTCTGCAAACATAACACTTGCCTTCACCTTTTTTCAGTCTTTTTTTTTTCCCATTCTATTTGTGAATTTGTTACTTTGGAGGGAGCAGTAGTAGAGAGCATCTCCAAACCTCTGTCCTAGTGAGAAAGCCTGTCATAACAGAGCTGTAATTGAACAATCAGGAAATGCCAAGGAGCTGTTCTGCCAGAAATGGAGCAAATCTCATCACATATTAATCTCCAGGGTAACACAGAGAAGAGGAAAGTTCTGATGTGCTCTACAAATGAGCAAGTGATGCCCCTGCTCAGCACCAGTCTGGGCTGAACTGCAAGGAATGAAGTGCAGGAGAGAGATCTTGGAAAGGTCTCCTGAGCAGAGCCAGGCAATCCTGTTACTTCCCAGAGCACCTCTCCTCTCTGCAAAAATAAACAGCAAAGGAGGGTAAATTTAGAAAACAGCAGCATGTTCTAGCAACAAAAGGGATGGGAGGGGAGGAGAAAAAGAGTTGTGTTTAAAACAGAAGGCAGCTGCCTTGTGACATGTTTCTAGGATGGTTATATTTATCCCACAGTTTTCCTTGAGGTGCTGGGACTCATTAAATACCACAGACATGTTGTCCACATTTGTTATCTAACATTTTCCTGTATGGCCTATTCAATAATGTATATGTACCAAATGCATTATTGAAGACATTTAACACTGGAAGAATACCAAGGCAATAACAGACTGTACAGGATTAATGCTCCAGAAAAAAAAAAAGCCACAAGAAGATTGGTCAGTAGTTAAAAAAATCATGTTTGGTTTGATAAAAGATTTCACTGGGAAAAACAGTGAAATTTCCATTAATTTCCAAGGGCTTGAGACCAGGTGAGGAACTGCAGAGAAGAGCAGCCAGAAGGCAGCATCTGTTTGGAGTCAGATGAAACCAACACTGGGGCTGGACACAGCAAATCATTCAACTGCAGTGTCAGGAAACTATGTGAAAATACATGGTATATAATTCTGGAAGAAATTTTCATTCCTTAGAGCTACTTCATAATTATCTATGTGAGATCTCACTGCTACATTTAAATATCCAAAGTGGATGGTGCATTTGAGGATGGATTTTTCCTTGTTTTTTTTTTTTCTTTGCCATGTTATTTTGTAAAAGCACAGAAGTAATTAGGACTGGAAATGCACTGCACTGGTTTCAAATAAGGACAGGCTTTGCAAAGCTGCTGAACATTTGCCCTGCACTGATCCCACTGGGGTCAGCCTGGAAACAGTGGAAGCAAAACCCTGCCAGCCATGGGAAGGTTAAAAAAAGCCTGCCTTGAATAAACACAGAAGTTGGGAGGGATCTTTCAGGCACATGAAATGCTGATGTGCTCATTGCTGCAGTTTCTAAGGGATTTTGGAAAGCAATGCTCAGATTTATCTGTTACCAGGTATTTTCTTTAGGAGAACCAGAGGAGAAATGCCCAATATTGTGTTTTAATTTAAAGAACACAGAGTGCAGAGGCCACAAGAAGTTCTCAGATAGCACAAGATCAGTTAATGAATTCCCAGAACTGCCATGTGAAGCTTTTGTTTCGTTCTGCTGCTCACCCTTTCCTTTGTATTTAGATTTTGAGTGGGTTGCTGCTGCTGGATCTCATTTTGGGGTGAGGGTTTGGCAGGTAACCTCCTGAGAACCCTTGTGGCACTGCTTTTCTAGGATTTCTTTGAGTTCTCTGACTGCTTTTGCTCTCCCATAGGTGCAGCCTCAAAGACATTCTGATTATCAAATCAGACCAAAGAAAATCAGGAACGTGACCCTTGTGTAGGGTGAACTTCTCCAGGATATTTTTCCATCAGCTGCATTTCTGCAATAGAGAAAGGTTAAAACCAGTTGGCTCAGTTCAAGCTATAATTTATTTTTCTTATTTTTCCCCTCATGTAATGAAATAAAACCACAACCTTTATAAAGTATATTATATCTCAGCAAAATAATGAACATAAATGGGCAGTCTGAGCTACAGAGACAAGGAATTTGATGGGGCTGTACAAGAGGAAGAGTCTGTGCTTTGGGACCCAAGGGAACAGCAAAACCCCTGTCAGACAGAAATCTTCTGTTACAGCAAGACCAAGGACTGGAACTGCAAGACATTTATTAGTTCAGAAGAACTGTTAATAATAATAATAATAATGGTTAATACAATATCAACTGCTTCTTAATGTACTTCATGGACAGCTGATCATCTTGAGCTTATGGATCAACATTTTTCAATTCTTGTTCTGTAACAAAATCAAGGGAAGTTTTCAGGAGGACTGTTTCAAGATGTCTAACCAAACTACCTTGGGATCATAAATCAATTTGTTCCATGTCAATAACTTATTTTTGGAAAACATATTTGCCTTAAATCTAATGTTCCATTTTGAAATAAAACCTGATCAGCCATGTGCCAAAAAAAAATTCCATTTTTAAAATGAAATTTAAGCTGGCAAATGTAGATTTGAAACCTCTGACTTTGAAGAGTTGTTGCTTGAATATTTTATGTCTGTGTTCTACTTGTGGGCTGGGTTTGCACCAAATGACTTGTTGCACAGCAATGATGGTATTCATATTATACAGTATTTTTTCCTCAGGGACAGAGGTGATAAGGACCACAGGACATGCACTTTAGCAAGGCAATGTCTCAGCAGATCAGATCCAGCACATGGACCCTGGATGTGCCTTCCCAACCTAAAAATTGTGATTTCTAGCAGAAGTGTTTTGCCTGAAATTTTGTATTTCATAATAAAAAGTTCAAGCTTGCAATTTTTTTTTTTTAACAAAAAGGCAAACTTCTTCCAGAAAAACAAGTTATTTTCAGTGTACTCATCTCTCTACCCACTCAAAGAATTCTGAATTATTCAGTGTGTGGCACGTTAATCTTTGGTACAAACCAATGCAGGTGCTCTGTGAGTGATGAAAGAAGCCACTGCTTCAAATCACTTCCAGTGACAATCTGTGCAACAAAACTAAGAATTCTGAAACCTGATCTCAGGGAAAAGGGGCTGCTTTGCATGTTTAGCAGTTGGCATCTCGTTAGCTCGTGGCAGATTTTGTGCTGCCAGTGGCATTTTCAGCCAGTCTGGCAGAACTGCCACGTGCTACTGTACACAAAGCTTGTTGGCAGGTCTGACCAGCCACATCCTCTCTGTCCTGCTTGGCTAAGGAGGAGCTTGGAAATGCCTTCTGTGGAAGAAGCAATTTATGTTGTGGCATATCTTGAGATTTGCCTCAAAAATATCCTGATTTTCCTTGAAATGAACATGCATGGGGAGAAACATGTGCCTTCCTCTGACAAAAGGATTCCTATTGCTGACAGTCAGTTACTGCTGTAGCTTAATGACACCTAAACACAAACAAAAATCCACTTGATTAGAGGAATGTGCATTGCATGAGAGAGAGGTGGGCTCAGAGTAACACCAGCCTGTGATTTGGGGATAAACCCCAGAGAATTTTGGCTTTCTGTGCATATCCATGGTTAGCAACACCTCCTGGTTGTCAGAGAGCTCTGAAACCTGCATGGAGACAGCAGAAAATGTTGATTCATTAGAATTTATTTTGCAAAGGTAACAAACTATATTGGTTTTTTTTTCCTTGAAGCCCTTGATCTCAAGCTTAGCTTCGATGTCATAGTAAAGCAGCCAAGCTAGAACTGAAGAAAACCTTTCCTCCACTTAATCCACATCCTTCCACATGACTCAAACACATTTCTCTATTGATGCCATGGGCAAGAAGGCACAAACTCTGAGCCAAAAGGCTGTGTCAGCAACACTTCTGTGCTGGGCAGTCCCCCCTGGGATCTCCACGTGGTTCTACCTGGGGCTGGAGGCTCTTCAGGGCAAAGAAGCAAAGCTTCACAAATTGGTTTTCAGGTTCTGGCAAAAGAACCTTCTGGCACTCCTGTTGATTGAACAAGCTGAGAAGACAAGGTTGGAGACCTCAGAGTGGTATCTGGAGGGGCTACAAGGAGTCTGGAGAGGGACTCTTCATCAGGAACTGTAGTGACAGGACAGGGAGGGACAGCTTCAAACTGAAATAGGGGAGATTTGGGTTAGATGGATGGATGGATGGATGGATGGATGGATGGATGGATGGATGGATGGATGGATGGATGGATGGTTGGATGGATGGATGGATGGATGGATGGATGGATGGATGGATGGATGGATGGATGGATGGAAGAAATTCTTCCCTGTGAGGGTGGGCAGGCCCTGTCACAGGTTGCCCAGAGAAACTGTGGCTATTCCATCCCTGGAAGTGTCCCAGGCAGGTTGGATGGGACTCTGAGCAACTTGGGCTGGTGGAAGGTGTCCCTGCCCATGGCAGGAGGTTGGAATGAGATGCTCTTTAAGGTCCCTTCCAACCCAAACCATTCTGTGGTTCTATGTGAGACCCCAATCTGGGAACCCTGAGGGAGCCCCTTCCCCGCTGGCACCTCCAGGGTGTCTCGGTGGGGCATCAGGGCTGTGCAGACACATCACCCTCCAGCTCTGCATCCTGCCTGGGAGCTGGGAAGTGCTCCAAGGTGCCGTATGATCCTCAGGGATCACCTACCAGGCATCCCCAGTGGGCATCACAGAGCAGCAGAAAGAATTGCACCCCACTGACTGCACATCCCACAACTGAACAGGCAGAGCTTCTGTGCACAAACAGGTCCCACAGCCATGGAAACCTGCACCAGGGGCTGGAGCTATTTTCCTTCCTGTCAGCTCCAGGAATGCATCCCACACAGCTATGGAACACTCTTAACAGCCTGAGCAGGAGGTTAAAAATTCCTATCGTGTCCCTGAAATTTATGGCTCTGGGGCATTTCCATCCGTGCAGGTTTGTTTTCCTCAGGCATGTTGTACAGCCTGTATATCATCTCCAGTACTAACTGTTACTTATGTTTGCAAATAGAGCTCCACAAATAACAATACATAAAATACAGAGACAATTTTCGGCACCCAGGGAATATAAAATATGCAGGCACTTTCAGGAGGCACAGCAGACAGAAAATATTGAATTTCAGGCACTTTCTGGAGACACCAATCTTTTGTGCATATGCATATTGATTTATAATTATGACTTGAGGGACATTTCAGTAATCTAGAAGTATCCAGGTTTTTAGTGCCCACAGACTGTGCACAGTTTGATAATATAAAACCTTTTTATGTTTCCCTACAAACTGTTCTGATTTGAATTCTGTATTTGTAGTTGGGGGATGGAGGGGGGAAATGCACTGAAAATAAACAGTATCATGCTACAGTAAGGTTTCCTAAAGTTGCCTCACCAGTTTTATATTTCACAGAAAACTCAGGCTACCTTTAACACAAAGCCACTTAAAAATAACCCTGGCTTCATGTGGAGGTTTCTTGTTACAACAAAAGGCACCTCAGGTTTGTGTGGGCTGAGTGGAACCAACAGATGAACTCTCACTGAGGAGTACTCACAATATTGACTAAACATTTGGTTTCTTACCGATCTGATTGAACCCAGCTCCTGTTTTCAAGGTTTATTCAGTGGAATACACAACATGTGGTGGTGCTGAGAACCTAAAAAAGCCCCATTTTTGAGTATTTGGGCCTCCCAGTGACACAGATGGGAATAACTCTCTGGTTACTGGGCTCACTCTCTCTTCCCTCAAAAGGATCCTGCAGGAGCCAGGAAAAACAGAGCTTCCTACAAAATTCCCCAGCAGAAGCTCATGGAAAACCAGGCTGTGGTCTCCTCAAAGTGTTGCAGATAACTCATCTCATTACTCTTCTCTCTCCATCCAAAGAGATTCCCCCATCTAAAATGGGGAAATGAGGCTCACCCCCAACTCCCCCTCTCTGAATTTCCCTAAATCCCACACCCACATTCCCAGCAATGCCATGACATTAATCCAGTGGCCTCATAGTAACTGTATAAGTAAAATTAAGCAAACAGGATAGACAGAAATGGTCTCATATTTCCAAGCTATAACAAAAAATCCCCAACCAACCACTCCTAGATGCCAGCAGGAGAGCACTGCTCCCAAAACACCTTTGGCATCTTTTTTTTCCAACCAGCCTCCCCAAACCACTTTCTAAAGATGAGGCTGAGCATTGAAATTCATAAAGCCTCTTGATATGGAGGAACATAATCTCAGCAAATGTGACTTTTATGATTACTCTCCTCCTACTCACCACGACTGACTCTTGTTCCCCAGGCTATAAAGCACCTGCCTCTTCCTCCCCTCAGGTGACAAGCAGCTTCATTTAACTTTAACTTTCTCTCTCACTTTCCGCCCTCTTTCCCATCCTTTCTTCTCCACAGCTCCCAAATACACTTTCTTTAAACAAAGGCCTAATTGATAGATACCTAATTAACACCTGAGCATTTGTTCCCAGCTTGTATTTAGCTCTGAAAATTGCTGCTTCTATTTCAGACCTGACTAAGGGCTTGCAGCCCTGAAAGTTTGCCTGGTATTCCCAGGAGTACCAGTTGATCCAATAAAACACACACTCATGGCTGTGTATTCCCACCATCCCACCCACAGGGATGACAGGAGGACACCAAGCACATCCCAACTGACCTTCCTGAGCTGCTGTTGGGAAAAACTGGAGGAAAACAGAGAAGCCAAACTGGCTTTGCATTAATAGTCTGCTCCAAACCCCCTCAGCCAGTGGAAAAATCCTCTGTGGTGTTGTGAAGGTGGGATTTGACAGGAATGTTCTACATTCCTGCAGTCTGTAGCTCTGGGTGAGATTCCTGCCCTTGTGCCCTGGGAAATTCACAGACCAAGTCAGAAATACTTGGGTTGGAAAGGAGCTTAAAGGTCATCCAGTTCCAGCCCCTGTGCTGTGGTCAGGACACCTTCCCCATTTCTCCTCCTGCTTTCTGTTCTTTGGGAAGTGCAGGTTGGTAACGACTCCTTTACATTCTCCTAGAAATCATGGATTATTTATGCTAGATTAGCACACAATTATTTAAACAAATATAGATACTTGCTGTCTTGGAGCAATATTGCAATAGGCTACTCCTTTCCAGCTCAGGGAATTAATGTCTGGGAGCTCCCAGCTTCAGTTGGCATTTGCTCTCACAGCAGAGCTCGTGTCACCCAGATGTTATTTATATTGTTTATTTTCTTCTGTGCTATGATCACTCCCTCAAATGAGCCTTACACTAAGTGCTTTTTTTTTAAAAAAAAATCATGTTCCAGAAAAATGCTCTGTTTGTTTTTGTTTTGGGGAAAGAATGCCAAAAACAAGGGAACACAGCACTGAGATGTTTTTAGTAGAGAAGTCAACCAGATCCATCTCTGTTCTCCTCCAGCTCATTGGCTTCCCATCACAAAGGGCCTGAGGGCTGCTCTGACCTTGGATCACCTCATCTGTGCTATTGATCCCCTCAATCCTGGTGAGCTTCCCCTCGGACCCTTCTGCTGTGGGCTCAGCTCTGCTCACCTGCACCAGGTGTCCCTGGGTCTCTGTCCTGCAAACTCCAGGGTTGCCACCACCCTCTTTAGCCCAGCTGTGGAAGGACAAAGGGAGAGCCCTGGCTCAGTCTCCCTGCCCCACAGCTGACACAGAGATGGTGGCAGATTGTTTTTCTTTCCCAATGGAGGTGCCAGATGCTGAGACAGTCCCAGGTGTCCCATGCCAAAGGGTTGCATTTAGATGTCACCCTAATGACAGCCAAGGAACACCCCTTGATAACTCTGCTCCCTGCAGGCTTTGCCTCAGCACTTTTCTTGTTGCAGAATCTGTGCAGGAGCCAGAAACCTTCATGAAAGTTGCTGGTCTATTCCAGAGTTGTGTTGGGGAAGCAATTCCTGTTTGAACATTAGCCATGTGTTGTGTTATCTTGGTATAGGGCAGGTAGACACATTCAACATGCAAAGCATTGAACAGTGAAGCTGTGGATGCCTCTTCCCTGGAAGTGTTCAAGGCCAGGCTGGATGGAGCTCTGAGCAACCCGGGCTAGTGGAAGGTGTCCCTGCCCATGGCAGGGGGTTGGAAACAAATGATCTTCCAGATCCCTTCCAACTCAAACAATTCCATGATTCTGTGATCCCAAACCAGAGATTTTTGTCAAAACACAAGCAAATTTAGCAACCATTTTGTGCTGATCTTCATTTCTGAGGGTTGCAAGGCTGCTCCTTGCTCCTCTAAAGGCATCCTCCTGAAGATCCAGTGTTGTCAGCCCAGCCCTTTGATGCTGCCTGTGAGTCTGAGCTCAGCAAACACTTTATATCTGCATCACCCCCATTTGTGAACTGAAAAAGAGAGAGCAAGGAGGGAAGCAGTGCCAGTGACCAGCACCAAAATTCACTGGAGAGGCATCTGAGCTGGCAGAGGAACAGTCACTTTCCACCTCTTCATCCTTTGCCAGAGCAGGGGGGAAACACAGAGGAGTGCCTGGGATTGCTTCAGGAGTCCTGATGGGTGGACTGGAGCAATGTGCTGTGGAGAACAGCCATGACTGCAACACAGGTTAAAGGAAAATTAAGCATTTTCCCCCAGAATTATGTATGACGGTTGCATCATGGATACTGTCATACCGATTATTAATATTACTAATACTAATTAGTGATTACTTACCCTTCCCTGTGAGGGTGGGCAGGTCCTGGCACAGGTTGCCCAGAGAGGTTGTAGATGTCCCATCCCTGGAAGTGGCCAAGGCCAGGTTGGACAGGGCTTGGAGCAACCTGGGCTGGTGGGAGGTGTCCCTGCCCATGGCAGAGGGTGGCACTTGATGATCTTTAAGGTCCAAGACACCTTCCAACCCAAATAATTCTATGATTCTGAGATTACCTTTCACCTTGAGATCCTGAAAAGAAAGATGACATTCTGTATTCTGCTGTGCAACCAAATCTGAGGGCATTCTATAACTTTCTATTAAACCACAAGTCAAAATTCTGCTCCCTCTGCTCATGCAAAACCTTTGCTGATCTCAGTGGGGTGAGGCTATTTTAGAGTTAAAAGACCTCTCTAGTTGAAAGGAGCATCGAGAGTTAGAAATAAATGTATTCCTTCCAAGGCTGTTGTATTTTACCTATTTTCATAACATTTAAAGGTTAACTGAGTGTACTGAATGTGTTTACAGGATGCAGACAAAGAGGATGGAACTCTGGGAGGTGCAAGGGCTGAAGAGTACAAGGTAAAGGAGGAGGTGGCTGTGGTGCACACAGACATTTCATAGAATAGAATAGAATCATAGAATCAATTGGGTTGGAAAAGACCTCCGAGATCAGCAAGTCCAACCCTTGGTCCAACTCCAGTCCCTTTACCAGATCATGGCACTCAGTGCCACGGCCAAGCTCAGTTGAAAAACCTCCAGGGATGGGGAATCTACCCCCTCTCTGGGCAGCCCATTCCAATGCCAGATTACTCTCCTTGGAAAGAATTTTTTTCTGATCTCCAACTTCAATTTCCCCTGGCAGAGCTTGAGCCTGTGCCCCCTTGTCCTATTGCTGAGTGCCTGGGAGAAGAGATCAACTCCCACCTGGCCAGAACTTCCCTTCAGGTAGTTCCAGACAGTGCTGAGGTCACCTCTGAGCCTCCTCTTCTCCAGGCTAAACACCCCCAGCTCCCTCAGCCTCTCCCCACAGCACTTGTGCTCCAGTCCCTTCTCCAGCCTCGTTGCTCTTCTCTGGCCCCGCTCCAGCCCCTCAATCTCTTGCCTCAACTGAGGGGCCCAGAACTGAACACAACACTCAAGGTGTGGCCTCCCCAAGGCAGAGTCCAGGGGAAGGGTCACTGCCCTGGACCTGCTGGGCACGCTAGTTTTGATCCAGGACAGGATCCCATTGGCTTTCTTGGCCTTCGGCTGTGAACTGCTCCCTGATAGCTGAGGTCTTGGGAGATGTGATGAGATGGCTCAGCTGTCCTATGCAATTTTGAGAGCATTCAGAAGGAGTTTGTCAAGGCCCTGACCATGGCAGCAGTCTCTCTGTGTCCATCTTTCTCTATAATCCTCCTCTGCAGGGAATTCCATCCCATATATCCAAGGGTTTGGCTGCCTGTGGCTGAGGTGATGCTGTGCAACCTTTCACCACACTGCTGTGGAAACAGCTGAGCTGTGAGAAGGAGCAGTGAGAAGCCTCATCCAGGGCCTCTGTTGGGTCTCTGTGCTCCCTGGATGGGAGATTGGATTTGCAGCCCATGGCCCAACACGCTGCTCTGCCCCTCCTGGGATGGCCGGACCCTGAACCTGCCTCCCCCCATGGACCTGTGTGCTCACCTGGGCTTATGGGTCCTGCCTGGTGGAGCCTGGACACCCTGTGCTGCTGCCAGGCCCTTTGTGAGTTGTGTGGAAGTTCTGATTCCTCAAAAAACAAACAAAAAACCCCCAACACTGTAGGGACACATCAGGTTGTAAGAAAGATTATTTTGAGGGCAGATTTAACAATTCTTTTTACAGACAACACAAACCAAGCAGCAAATGCACCTTTTGTAGCTTCCTCTGGTTGCACATTATGCCAAGTATCCCCCACTCACCCATTTCAGGACAGAATTACTTCCAGAATGAAGTGCAATCCCTCCAGCAGGCAGAGAGGCACAGCATCACTCTCTGCAACTCCCTGACAGGAGGGGGGAGCCACGTGGGGGTCAGCCTCCTCTCCCAGGCAGCAAGTGACAGGACAAGAGGGAATGACCTCAAAGTGCACCAGGAGAGGTTCAGGTTGGTCATCAGGAAGAATTTCTTCATGGAAAGGGTGGCCAGGCACTGGAATGTGCCGCCCAGGGAAGTGGTGTCTCCATCCCATGAGGTGTTCCAGAAATGACTGGATGTGCCACTCAGAGCTGTTGTTACATTGACATGATGGTGTTCAATTAAAGGTTGGACTCGATGATCCTGGAGGTCTTTTCCAACCTAAATGATTCTGTGTGTTCCCTCGGTGTCCCTGCACAGAGGCTTTTGCTGTGGCAACCACAGCGTCACTCCCAGGGCACAGGTGGGAGCATCCTTCACTCAAAGGCAGGGGCCAGGCAGCTGGTCCCTTGGCCACATAACGTGGGTGGGAGCACAGATAGTGTCCCCAGGGGTCACACAGGGAAGAGAGAGACCAGCCATTGCCTTCATTAATGTGTGCTCTGAGAGACCTGTGGGCATCCAGCCAGAGGGCCAGAGCCACGAGCCCTGGGCTGCCCCTAAGCAGGTGCCTAAAGTAAATTATTTCTGTGCTCAGAAACCTTAGTGCAACTCCTTTCCTGCTGAGCAGCTGCCACAAAGTCACTGCTGAACTTTGCAGCACTACTGCCAAAAATGCTTTATTTCCCTCCAGAAAAGTTTTCTTTCGCTCTCTTCTTTCAGATGCTTCTTTTCTCCCCCTGTGCCCTTAATTTGTTGTCAAGTCTCACAGCTTCCCTTGTTCAATTAGGAACTCAAATGCCTCAGAGCAGGTGCCTTGGCTCCTCAGCTGCCTGTCAAGCTCTGTGAGCAGGCACATGGCACTGCAGAAACAAGGAAGGAAATCTATATCCCTTTTCCCTCACTGGCCAGGCTGCTGACAAATTTTGCCCTGCATTGCAGATGCAATTCAATTATTTCAATGAACCCAATCAGAAATAATTAATGAAGACTCTCTAATGCATGTTGGGAAGATCAGCCTCCAAAACAGGGAGGTTTTCCTTTCTTTTGCTGTATTGCTACACTCAGCAGCTTATGGCTAATAAGTTACAAAGCCTTGGTTTCCTTAATTTTGGGTGTTAATCCCTTTTGGTTGGGCAGAGGTAGCTACAATTAATGTCAGAGGATTATGAAGGCACTGATGGTGCTTTGAAATGGAAACTGTAAGAAGAGCCACGAGCTATGGTTACCTCATGTAACAACACTTAAATCAGTCCTTTGCTTGCATTGGGTAATTCTGCCACTGAGCAAGATTTTCCAAGCCAGACCCCTGTGTCCTTTGTGTCCTTTGTAGCTGTTTTAATGCTCAAAGTTCACTGCGGGCAGGGGAGTGACAGGGCAGACCAGCTCTCATCTTCTGTCTGTTCCTCTGCCAGGGAAGCTCTGCCTGCAGACACACTCAATGGCTCAGTGACCAAACAATTCCAAATGTCAACTAAATAGCCCCTAATTGCAGTGATATCCATGGGAGTGCCAGGCTGGGCCTGTTTTTCCTGCTGCAGGTGCACAGTTGTGCTGGAGTCTTCATAGGTAAGAGGTCACTGAACTCAGTTTGCTCCATTTGCTTTTATTTCCTCCTTCTCAAGCACAGCTGTCAAATGAACATAATTGCTGGCATGGGGTTGTTGATGTTTTTTGTTTTCCTGTCAGGGAGCAAGAGGACTTTATGAAGGCTTAATGATCTAAATAAAAGGTCCTTTGGCATAATCAACAATTTAAGTCATAAATCTATTATCATGCTTTCAATTTCATTGGACAACTAATGATTCCATCCCCTGGGTTAGAATGGGCATTTCAGTGTGCAGGACACGGTGATTCTCAGGAGAGTCATAGAATTATTTGGGTTGGAAGGGACCCTAAAGATCACCCAGTGCAACCTCCTGCCATGGGCAGGGACACCTCCCACCAGCCCAGGTTGCTCTGAGCCCTGTCCAGCCTGGCCTTGGACACTTCCAGGGATGGGGCAGCCACAGCTTCTCTGCCCAACCTGTGCCAGGGCCTGTCCACCCTCTCAGGGAAGAATTTCTTCCCAATATCTAATCTAATTCTACTCTCTGTTAGTTCAAAGTTATTTTCTCTTGTCCTGTCACTCCAGGCCCTTGAAAATAGTTTCTCTCCATCCCCTTGTAAGCTCCCTTCAGGTACTGGAACAGCACATTTTTAATAGACTTTGTGGCTAAGATAGTTTTTAACACAAAAACGTTAAAGGACATAATGGTTACTTCATTCTTTAGGCATCAGTCTTGTCCTCCTCTCAATGAGAAATGTGTATAATGGAACTGGGGGAAGAAATATCTAATCTGGAAAGGGACTGGAGTTGAGATGTTCATGTGCTTGCACTTCTTTTCACAGGACATTAATAGAAACCAGCAAGAGACAGCTTCACCAGTGCTCTTGGTCACAGTCCAAAGTTGTCCCCCCTCCTTTGCAGCAGAGAGGGAGGAAGGAGAACAGGGACAGGGAGGGAAAGACACATTTCAGCAGCAGGGAGAAGCTGACTCTCTTGTCATTTCTGCTGTTGTAAACCAAACCTCACTCATTTGAAACTGTTCTGTTGAAAGACACTACACTGAAGATCTTCTGCAGTGACTGAGACAAGACACTGGGCTGTTCTGCTCACAGCTCTCCTGGGAGTCAATCTCCAGTTTTACACTGATCACAAAAGCTTTTCCCACTGAGCCCCCTCCACTGCTGAGATGTGGTGCCCAGGTTAGTGATATGGCCACTGCTTTTCCATCTTGAATTTAAAGGTGGTCTAAGCAGATAAGTAGCAAACTGTTTATAGATGCAGCACTGAGAGTGTAATTAACCATCCTGCTTAATGAGGTATTAGTGAGCATCATCCAAGAGCTTGAGGATCTGTGCACAGTGTGCTTTCACCTACTGTTTAGTCTGTGCCCTGATCAGTGCTCATCACGCTGAGCTCTCGAGAACAAACAGCAACAGAAAATCCCATTAGGAACTAAAGCTTTGGAATTCATTAAAGGTCCTGAGTCACCAGCACAGGCTGATGCAGGACTGGCAGAGTTCTCCTCCCACACCAGGATAAAGAGAGGTCCAACATTAGGCAGCTCTTTCCCTCAGGCTCTGGATTTGAAGGTTTTCTGCCTCCCAGAAAACTTGGGAATGCTTCAAAGCCCCAGAGTTGCTGTGGCCTCTGGAGATGCACCACAAGAGGCACATGAAGAGGATGCTCTGCCACTCTCCCCCTGATACAACCCCACAGCCAAGTGACTCCATAGGCTGGTTCTTCATCCAAGGAACAACTCAAGACCAGATGCAGCAGGAACCCTGTCAGTGTGTGTCAGGAATGCTGAGACATTCCTGAAAATACAGAAAATGTGCTGGAGGTTGGAAGTACAGTGTGTTCACACAGAAATTTTTATAGGAATATATTCACATACCTAATTGCACTCCAACTGGTAGGATAACAATGGGTTATGAACAAAAAAATTCCAAGCTCTAGGACAGAATCCCCTGCACATGGTGTCCAGAAATTCATATCAAATGGTGGCACTAAGTTTCCTGACTTGTATTACTATTTCATGGTTGTTCCACTGAGCATGGGAACCTGACAACCTCCAGAGACCCCTTTTGACTTAAATTATTCTTTGATTCTAAGAATTATTTTGAATTGTATTGGTTTGAAATATGAAATAAGGTAGATCCACACTCAGGAAAATGGCAGTGTCCTCTGGAAAAGAAGCCAGCAAGTTTTTGGCCTTTCCTGGATAAGAGCTGTGTTATTCTACACCCTTCCCTTCCTCAGTATCAGGTGAACTCATCTGTTTCCAGTTGCATAACATCATTAAAATTTCAGCTTCTGAAACTTTAAATACAAAGAGATAATAAACTAAATATTTAAGAGAACCTGGGATTGGATTCCACCAACCTTCACAAACTCCTTCGAGTAACTTATATGAATGAACCTACTTATTATTCATACTCAAAAAATGCAAGAAAAGAATGGAAATCCAGGACAAGCACTGGATTTTCCAGCTGAGATCAGAGCTAGTTAGTCCATTAGGCCCATAGCCAGGGCTCCATCGTGCTGCCAAGGCCATTCTAGAGCCTGAACTGCTTCTAATTGACTCAAAATTATTTTCTCTCTGCTCATTTGAGGGAGCACTTACTGGAGATTTGTTTTGGCCAAATCCTTGTGTACAGGGTCGATGTTGGATCCCTCAGTGCTTTGTGGCCCTTGAGCTGCACAGGGACAAACCAAGAATGCATTCAACCTGACTGTGCTTTTTTTTCTCTAGTCCTAAGTAAGAGGATGCAAATCCTTTGAATTTCTGTGCAGCAGAGAGAGTTAAACAAGCTCCACATGAGCCAGTTTGCATGAGGAAGGAAACTGTAGAAGCTCCTCAGTGCCAGACACACGGAGCCTTTGAGGCTGGAATTGGGTGATCCCATGGCTTGGCCTTGTTCTTACCTCCCCCCAGTGCCATTCAGACAAAACTTCCATCTTTTAGGGGAAAGGTTTCTCTGTCAGCCCTTGGGAGAATATCCACAATGGCCAAAAAAGAGCTTTGTGTTCTCTCCTTTCCCTCATTTAATTAGAAAGTTAAAGGAGAGGGAGGGGTAAGGGAGGGAGAGATGCTCTGCCAGGACACAGGCTGGGCAGGTATGTCCTGAAATTACCTCAGGGGAAACTTGTCCTTTCATGTTCTGCAGAGAGATCCCTGAGAGCCCAGACCATCCAAGCTCACCTTCTGCTGGTGCTTTGGAAATACCACCATGGAAAACTCTGTGCTGAATAAAATGGCACCACATGAGCCAGGACAGAGAACCACTTCTCCTTTTGTTCATGGTTTTATTTTAGAGTTGTGCTGACCTTTACAAAAACCTTCACTTAGTAATACCTCAGATAAAGAGACTGGCTCAGAGAGAGCACTTTCTAGCAAGGGTGGAAGGTGGACAAGGCCCTCAGAAAAGTCATCAGCCACTGAACTGAAATGTCACCATTAGCCCATAGGAAATAGCTAAATGAGGTGTTATTATTGGAAACACAGACATTGGAGAAGAAAGATGAAGGAAGGAGAACTAAGCATTTCTTTCTGTTAAAAGTGAGGGGTCATTCTTTTCCATCAGTCAGCAGGGAGCTGCTTTTATTTCCATCTCCATTTTATCATTTTTAACATAAAAAATTACAAAGAATATCATTAGAAAAGGTTTGGCCAGATTAGCTGCACCTGTTCATCATCTCAGGTCTTTAGTTGCTGAACATGATGGGGTTTTTTCTAGCATACTTTATGTTTCCTTTCCTTGCCTCATGGTCCTCTCAGCAAACTAACCATGGCTGAAAGGAGAAGTTTAACCCAGTGGGACAGAGGCTGTGATGAAGTGCCTGATTTTGGGTCTCTGATTATGCCCATTAAATGGGTATTTCTGTAAGACAGCCCAATCTGTCTCAGTCTGTTGTTGCACTTCACAGCTCAGAAAATAAAAAGTGCTGATCTTACCTTTCCCTTGCCTAGCTCAATTTCTGGATGTTAAGTAAATTCTTTGCCTTGCTGAGTGAAAGAGATCCCCTTTTCTGAATAAATCAAATGCAGGAATCACTTCTAGAAAGGACCTCTTGAATTATAAAGCCCACATTGCTCTTCCCACTCACTGTAATGTTAATTCTAACCAGCTCCATTTAAAAACCAGGCATGTAAGGCTCAAAAAGCCCCAGAAACTGAGGTTGAGAATTCCAAAACTTCACATATTAATTCATAAATATATTTTAAAAAATATATTTAGCAATAGAGGCATTTTCACCGACCTTTCCATGTGTGAGTCCTGATGTTGATAAGAGTTTTCCCTCTCCAGACAACTGCTTGGTCCTGATCCATGACCTGTCCTGGTCATTCCTGCACATCAGGAGGGCAGTGTCTTGCCCTCTGAGACAGTGAAGAACTCCAGTGTGTGTTTGCAGGAGGAAAGAGCAGAGTTGAAGTGAGTTCACACTGGTTTCCTCCATTTGGCAGGTGCTAATTATGCATCACTTGACCTTGTAGTTTTATTTCCTTTTACTGGAATATGTTACGTGCAATTACTATCAATTCAGAATTGAAAAGGTTTCTGGGGTGGAAAAAAAAGAGTTTGAATATCTTGACTTTTTTTTTTTCCCTGTAAAATGTCTGGTAACCTTTGGGACTTCTGTGACACAAAGATCAGGAGTTGTTTTGGGACCTTTGCTCTGCCTAGAGATGAACAGCAAACGGGACAGAAACTCTTCTGAGCTTCAGCTTTATGCTGTTAGAGAGAGCAAGGACAAAATAATCCAGCACTTGCAGCAGTTCCAGCAGCACTTTGGGAGGTGCATGGTGGGAGGGATTTTAGAGCACTACCTTTCATTTTTGGCCAAACCCACTTTGTGCAGCTGGAGCAGGAGGGACATCTGTGATCCCTGAGGTTCATGCAGAGGTTAATCCTGGCAGAGATGTTACCTCAGCCATTCCAGATCCATCACCTGCACTGAATAAGGATTTAGGGAGTACACAGAGGGGAAGAGTCTCCCTGAGAATTTGCCCTTAACCTGAATTTCCCCAGTCACTGAAGTAAAGTAAGGGAACTTTAAACTTCCTTATCTCTCCATATTGCAAGATATAATTGTAGATCTTTTAAATCCTTTGTCTGTACAGAGATTGAAAATTGTTAACTGATAATTAGGATGTCTTTTTACCTTTTAATTAAGCAGTTAACTGCCATGGGTAAGCGCCAGGTAACATCTGAGTGCTGTACATCTCATCCTCTGGCTCCTGCAGTCAAACCCCAGAACATCCTTCAGGCTTTGAAAAATTTAGGGAATTTGGCTTAAACTTGGCTTTGTTTACACCAGAGCTAAGGGCACAACTCTGACTGACATCCATCACAATTCTTTGGCCAGACTGAAGAACTGACACATATATTTGGGTGTTTGTTGCATTTTTTCAGGACAGAAGATGACTCACACTGTACATTAAGTCACATCACGCAACTCTCCTGAGAGAAGACTCAATTTTTCAAATTATGTTTGAGACTTTTGTGACACTGAGAGTGATAAGATTTTTTTGGAACCCCTGACTCATTTCTCTCCCATGGGAACAAAGGTCAGATTGCAACAAGGGCCCTCAGGGATTTTGTTGATTAGCTGCTCACAGCCATTAGCTTCTTAATTAAAAGGTAAGAAGGCATATTAGTGGGAGCCTGTGGAAAATGGCTTTCTAAATTTTTTCTTGGGCAAATGAGTTGATAAGTATGACATGAGCAGTCATACATCACACAACATCCTGAGCTGTGCTTGTTAAATCTGTTACTATCCAGGAGCAAACCAAAGCCTATAATCACAGCATATTCTCTGTAATCAAGGTTGTGTTCCAAATCCTCTCCTACTTTCCACGACTCAAAGGCACACATCTCTCTGAAACAAAAGAGATCACCAGCCTCGGTTTCAGCTGCAACACAGACTTTTTATTTTGCAGAAAGTTTGTGTAAAATCATTCCTTCTCTTCAAAAATTCCCAGGGTGTAAAAGCAGCAAGAGGCAAAGGTTTCACTTCAGTGTACCTATTTCAAGAGCTGGGAAACTTGAGTTCTTGCAGACACAGTCAAAATTCAAATGTATCCTACCAAACAGAGCAGTTTGCTCTGATAGAATATGCAACACCTTTCAAGGCACAGCCATATTTTGATTTTGTTCTTTTTGGGTTTGATTTGATTTGAATCGAATTTTGTACAAAAAATAGAGCAGCCTAAGGAGACGTTTTCCCCTGTGCTCTGTGTTACCATGTGAAAGGAGGGTGGAGACAGGTGGGGATTGGTCTCTTCTCCCGGGGAACATTGACAGGATGGGCCCCTCAGTTCAGGCAAGAGATTGAGGGGCTGGAGCGAGTCCAGAGAAGACCAACAAGGCTGGTGAAGGGACTGGAGCACAAGCCCTATGGGGAGAGGCTGAGGGAGCTGGGGGTGTTCAGCCTGGAGAAGAGGAGGCTCAGAGGTGACCTCAGCACTGTCTGGAACTACCTGAAGGGAAGTTATAGCCAGGTGGGGGTTGGTCTCTTCTCCCAGGCACTCAGCAATAGGACAAGGGGGCACGATGGGCTCAAGCTCTGCCAGGGCAAATTGAAGTTGGAGAGCAGAAAAAAAATCTTTCCAGAGAGAGTAATCAGGCATTGGAATGGGCTGCCCAGAGAGGTGGTGGATTCACCATCCCTAGAGATTTTTAAACACAGATTGGACGTGGCGCTGGGTGCCATGATCTGGTAAAGGGACTAGAGTTGGACCAAGGGTTGGACTCGATGATCTTGGAGGTCTTTTCCAACCCAATCGATTCTGATTCTATGATTCTATGATTCTATGAGAGGAAATGGCCTTAAGCTGAGCCAGGGGAGGTTCAGGTTGGACATCAGGAAGAATTTCTCCATGGAAAGGATTGTTAAGCTTTGGTTTGGGCTGCCCAGGGAGGTGTTGGAATCCCCAGCCCTGGAGGTGTCCAAGGAATGACTACGGCAAGCGCAAGGTCCTGCACTGAGGTTGGAGCAATCCCAAGCACGAGGATGGGAAGGGAAGGGATTGATAATAGGCTTGGGAGGAAAAATTTCAGGATGTTTGAGGACTAAAAGCTCAATGTTACTTTGCAATGTGCACTTGCAGCCCAGAGGGACAACCATGTCCGGGGCTGCATCCGAAGAGGTGTGACCAGCACAGAGCAGGGATTGTCCCCCTCTGCTCTGCTTTGGTGAGACTCCACCTGCAGTGCTGCCTCCAGCCTTGGGGCCCCCAGCACAGGAAGGATGTGGAGCTGTTGGATCAAGTCCAGAAGAGGCCACTAAGTAGATCATCCCTCTGCCCTGGAGACAGGCTGGGACAGCTGGGGCTGCTCAGCCTGGAGAAGAGAAGGCTTCGGTACCTAAAAGGGGCTTGCAAGGAGGGTGGAGAGGGCATGGAATGAGAGGACAAAGGGGAGTGGGCTTCAGCTGGTTTAGTTTAAATATCAGGAAGAAATTCTTCCCTGGGAGGGTGGGCAGGCCCTGGCACAGGTTGGGCAGAGAAGCTGTGGCTGCCCCATCCCTGGAAGTGTCCAAAGCCAAGTTGGACAGGGCTTGGAGCAACCTGGGCTGGTGGAAGGTGTCCCCACCCATGGCAGGGGGGTTGGAATGAGGTGATGGTTAAGGTCCCTGCCAATCCAAACATTCAAACCATTCTGTGATTCCATGATCCTAACACATGTTCTCCAGCTACAGATTCTTGCAGAGAAGAGCATCTCCAGTCCCCTTACACAGGTGAAACTCCTTGGAAGCCTGAGAGTTTTTGTTTCAAGATCCAGCTCAGTTGTTCTCCTCTCTGCTGATTTCAGGTAAGTGGGAGTAAAAGGCAGTAAAATTGCAGTCATATGCCAGCAGACAAGATTGAACACACACCGAGTGCAGACATGATGAATAAGAAGGTGGCATTTTAATAGTCAATTTTCAGCAGATAACAGTTCTTGAAAATAGATTGCTTAGAACATTTTCTGTACTTAGAAGTGCCACTGCTTAGCTGTGCACTTAAGTAAAAGTAGAACTTTGGGACACCTTTAAGTTAAAGGATTGCCGTAGGTTAGAAAGGCTGCAAGAGAAGAAACTAAAATGTGGTGCCATCACATAGCATAAATGACAGGGTACAAATAAAATAAATATTAGGCTTGCCTTTATTGTAAGATCCTTTTTAAAAGTCCAAGTTGCTGCTGAAGATTGGTCCAATAAACTGGTTGCACCCAAGATTAGGGGGCATCTGTGTGTCTGTGTGTGCAAATTCAAGAGCTCTTAAGCTCAGTAGGTCCACACTGAGAAGTAGCAGAGGCACACAGTGTTTCAGCCCACAGCTCACATCTGGATTGCTTTGCTTGGCTGTGGACATTTTCTGCAGTGTGTGACACGCAGAGCTGGGATGTAGGGAACAAGATTCAGAGGGAAAGAGGGAACAGGTGTGTCTCTGTGGGTGAAGGGCTTTCCCTGGGGAGAGGGGAGTCCTGGGCTTCCTCAGAAACCTGTCTGAGGGCAGGTTGTGCAGCTTATAATGTCACTGCATGCAGGAAAATATACAAGTTGTCCTCAGAGCAGAGTCACTGCATGGAGGGCACTGCCATCACCATCAGCATCATCGCTGTAGAGGAGAAGACATCAGTCCTGGTACTGTTTGGAAACAGTGGCGGCTGCTGTGGACACGTTGAGTGGCTTGAGAAGGGAGGGATTTCCACCCTTCTCCACTTCTCCCACCAGCTAATGTAGGCAGCTCACTCCTCAAAATGCCAGTTCACATCAATCCTGCCCCCACAGGGATGTCCTGCCATGATGGCACAGGGCTGGATGCCACAGGATCTCTGTGCTTCCCCAGATGCCTCCCTTGGAAGATGTGAACTTCTCACAGCAGGCCAGAAAATAAAACCTTTGTGTGTTCTCCTGCAGCATCTGGAGCTGAGAGCCTTCTGTGCCAATCTGCTTCTGGGAGCCACAGCCTGGGTTTGCACCAGGAGATTTTGCTGCTTGGGTTTGACACGTTTATTTTGATGAAGAGCGAGACCAAAATGACTCCTCTCGGTGTCAAAGGCAACTGAGAAGATTTTTCTCTCGGCAATCTGTGTCTCTTGCCATGTGACTGGGAGCCCTTTGATCAGAAATACTCCTTTAATAATTTATGCTGGCATTGTGCCTCATCCCCAGAAGCTGACAGACCAATGGCACTCCTGTCAGAGTATGAATGCTAAAACAACACACCCACAACTACTTTTCCCTGGAAAATGTCCCATAAAACAGCTTCTTCAGGGGCTAAACTGCATCATCTTTGCTTTGGGTCCTCACACTGCAGTTCCTGAGGCTGCTCATGCAGTGAATTCTTACTGTGCTTATTGCCCACTTGGTCCACTCACAACAAAAACTGGGACAATCAGTGTCAGTTTTTAAAAATCCCAGATGCTGGCGGAGGTCCTGGGAATAATATTGTAATGAAAGATGACCTAAGATGATATTTTAAATGAGTCTTAGCCCTCTTTTGTTATCACTAACAAGCTGGAGAAGCCTAAAAAAAATGAAAAAGAGAAAACCTTTTTCAGGCTTCGAATTCATAAAAAGTGGAGTTCCTGCCTCTCCCCATCCACATTTCTCTATTTTCTACTTCATACCCTTGTCCACAGCTCTGTTCAGGCCCTGGTAAAAATGGGAGTGATGTTTCTCTTTCTCCAGTCCCTGGGGACAACCCCAGACTGCCATGACCTTTCCAATATCATGGAGAGTGGCTTGGTAACCACATCAGCCAATTCCCTCAGGACCCTTGGATGCATCTTGTCATGTCCCATGAACTCGTGTGTGTTCAGGTTCCTCAGCTGGGCTGGAACCTGATCTTCACTTTTGATGGAGCTTAATCCTCCCAGTCCCTGCCTGGAGGTTTGGGGGCTCAGCAGATCTGGGATGAGAGATTACCATGGAAAACTGACATAAAAAATGTGGTCAGGACCTGGTGGTCACCAATTTTCCTGGTTTATTTCCCATGAGGGTAAATTTTAATTTCCTTCCTTTTCTGGCCAATGTACCCATGAAAGCCCTTCTTATTATTCTTTACATCCCTTGCCAAACTCAGCTCCAACTGTGCCTTGGCTTTCCTTAGATATCCCCACATATCTGGGCAGCATCCCTATATTCTTCCCAGGATACACATCCCTGGTTCCACTGCCTGTGGAGCCTCCTCATCCTCAGGTGAAGGAGCCCAGCCCACCCTGCCTCTGCAACTCAAAGGGAAAGGAGGTTTCTCACAAAATTTATCTCACTGCCTCTATAAATGCTGGCCCTGAGGACAGATATTGGTGAAGAGAAGGGGCTACTGCAAGGTAATCCCTGAAAGTGGAAAGGCTTGTCAGGCTTCTCAGGCTCTCCAAAAGAATATGTTAAACTTTTTATTGATCCAAAAAAAATCTGAGGGAGTTAAACACATTCCCAGAGCTAATTGAACCTATATTTCTTCACAGATACATGAGTCAGAGCATCTGAGTGTGTATTGCCAAATATAGTAATGGTGCTCCAGCCAAAGATGGATGTTGGAGCACAACAGCACGCTTCCCAAAGTTTTGCTGTAATCAACCATTCAGGAAAATTATGGGAAGGACAGTTCTCCATGTATCCATGGAAAAAATTGTGTGTATTTTAACAAGAATGGCACCAAGTCTAATGCAATGAAGGACAAAGCCCAGTGGTGAGAGCAGTGACGCGGTGCCTGGTTTATAGAATTGCAGAGTGTTACGGGGTTGGAAGGGACCTTAAAGACCATTTAGTCCCAACCCCCTTCCATTAGCAGTGACACCTCCCACTAGACCAGGTTGCTGAAAGCCTTATCCAACCTGGCTTCGAGCAGTGCCAAGGTTGGGGCATCCACAACCTCCCTGGGCATCCTGTGACAAGGTCTTACCACCCTCACAGTAAAATCCTTCTTCTTAATATAATTTGTTTACCATAATTCCCATTTCCAGGTCACCTCCAGCACACCTGTCCAAAGGGCTGCTCCACCCTCTCCCCACCTTGTGTGTCCCCTCCAAGACCACCCTAAAAGGGGTGCACCCTGTGCTGGGTGTTTGGGGAAGGCAGTGGCCCTGCTGCCTGTAACCAGGGATTTGTGATGATGAGGGGGTCATAAAATCATGGGATGGTTTGAGTTGGAAGGGGACCTTGAAGGTCATCTCTTTCCAACCCCCTGTCATGGGCAGGGACACCTTCTACTAGACCAGGTTGCTCCAAGCCCTGTCCAATGTGGCCTGGAACACTTCCAGGGATGGGGCAGCCACAGCTTCTCTGGGCAACCAGTTCTGGTGCCTCACCACCCTCACAGTAAAGAATTTCTTTCCAATATCTAATCCCTGCCTACTCTGTCAATGTGAACCCGTTCCCTCCTCCCCTGTCACTCCAGGCCCTTGAAATAGTCTTGCCCCATCTTTCCTGCCAGTTCCCTTCAGGTCCTGGAAGGTCATAATGAGGTCCCCCCAAAGCTTCTCTTCTTCAGGCTGGACAATCCCAGCTGTGTCAGCCTTTTCTCCCAGCAGAGCTGCTCCATCCTCCGCCGATCCTGGTGCCTCCTCTGGTCTTGCTCCAACAGCTCCATGCCCTTCCAGTGCTGCCCCCAGGGCTGGAGCAGCTCTGCAGGTGGGGGTCTCACCTGAGGGGGCAGAGGGGCAGAATCCCCCATGCCCTGCTGCCCACGCTGCAGGATCAGCCCAGGGCACGGGGGGTTCAGGGCTGGGCCATGTCCAGCGTTTCCCCCACCAGCACCCCAAGTCCTTCTCCCAGGGCTGCTCCATCTGCTCATTCCCAGCCTGGACTGAGAAGGGGCATTTCCCCAGCCCAGGCGCAGCACCTTGCACCCGGCCTTGACAAACCGCGGATGTGAAGATTCCCCGGAGGCTCCTGCCGCAGGATCTCGGGCCGGGAAGCAAGAGGAGGAGGAGGAGAAGGAAGAGGAGGAAGAAGGGAAGGAGGGAGCAGCAGCGCGATCGCTCCGGGCTGCGAGGGGACCAGGGCCCGCCGCGGCCGCCAGGGGGCGCCGTGCGCTCTCGGATGCAGGCGCTCGCGATTGGGTGGGGCGCACGCGGGCGCGGCGTTGATTGGCTGGCGCGGGGCGGGCCGGGCGCGCGGCGCCGCTTCTTAACGCGCATCGCGGGGCGGCGGGAGCGCTGAGCGCCGGCGGGACTGCGCGACTGTCGCGACATGAGCGAGGTGAGCGGGGCTCGGCGGGGCGGGGGACACGCGACACGGGGCCGCCGCAGCCCTTCGGAGGGTGAATGTCACCTTCGCTTTTGTCCTGCGCGGCTGGGCAGCGGTCGGTGCATCCCCGGGGTGTGCGAACCCGGGATGCGCCTCTGCGCTTGGTGTGGGTCTGTAATAAGCAGATTCTTTAGAACCCTGATAAATAGATCTCCGCAGGTGTGTGTGTGCGCCTGCAGGGCATAAAGCAAGGCGGTATTTTACCAGGCAAGCAGTGGAGAGTAATTTAGTTACGACCCACTAATAATTTCATTTATATATATATATATGTATATTACCAGATACGGTAATGGTGCTCCATCAAAAGCCGGATGCTGGAGCACAACACCACACTTTCCAAAGTTTTGCTGGAATGAACTATTCAGAAAAATGATGGGAAGGACTGTTCTTCTCGAATGCTACTTACGTCTATCTATACCTAATGTCTTCCTATGCAGAAAAAAAAAAGATCTAGTAACTTGTGGGAAAGTTGCCTGCTAGAGCTCATGGAAAAAACCGCCCTGTTTGTGGTTGGATGATGATGTAAACTTTACAAGTGGTGTCCTGGGAAGCATTAGAATTGAGGGCAAAAAACTGTAAATAGTGCCAGACATGTAAGGATTGCTTGTACATTTGTAAATAAATAAGCTGGTGGCTTTTCTTAGTTTGTTTTCTTTTTCCACCTCCCTCTGTGAAAAAGTTCAAATTAGAATTTTTTTAGTGAAAAGTGATGTCAGGCACTTCTGGATGTAGTAAGTAAAATGCTGGGCAGGTTCAGCTGGCAGATCCCTCTTTCCCTAGTGCAACTCATTCTTTGGGAACCAGCAGAGGCACCAGTAACGGTGCCTTACCCAGCACTTAGTTTTGGACGCTGTTTGCTGCTCCATTGACAAGTGGGATTTTCCTTTCTCAGCAGCAAGATTAAGAGGGACACCAAGTAAGTCTCGGCTCGTTGCTGTGCAGGTGTCACACTCAGCTGTGCTTTCCCACGAGGGAAGATGAAAAGCAGTGGAGCAGCGTGTTCCCTGGGGCAGGGATTTGTGAGGAGCTGCTTACACCTTGGCTCTCAGGTCGTGCCAAACCGGGGAGAGCAGAGGAAATCCTCGTGGTGCTTTGCAGGAACCCTCGTGGTGCTTTGCGGGGCTCAGGCAGCCCAGGTGTGATGCACCAGGATCTCCACGAGCTCTCCTCTACTGCTGCCTGTATTTATGTTGGCTGGGGAGAGTTCATGCAGTGTGGGTTTGGGTTTTTGGTTACTTTTTCAATTTGACACCCCAGCTTAGCTGAAGTGTGCTGTGAAGATGCAGCAACACTATTCTACTCCTTAAATAGATCCTTTGGGGGGAAATCTTAAAGTGGGGAGTAATGTTTGGGTGGTGCTGCTGTACTTGCTGTAACTATACAAGGCATTGCTGTTACAGCTTTGTGCTGGGCTGTGTTTGCTCAGTAATCACCTTTCATAATTTGGATTAGATTCCTTGCCTTTTGGATTTTAAAAGACTCAGTGAACATAAAGATCCTCCCTACCACCAGCATAGGGACTCTCTATTCATAGTGCATCTCCCTGTGCTTCACAGAGCAGCCTTCCTAGCAAACCCTTGGAGCTGGGAGATGTTTCTTTGGTGCAGAGCTGTGTGGCACTTAGCACTGTGCTTGGTGTCTTCAGTGCCACTGTCATAAAGCTGCCAATATTGGGGAGTTCATCACTCTTGGCTCCAATAAAGAAAAGCCTCCCTGCTGTTACTTATCTTTGGGGTAACAGCTGACAGCAATATCTGCCAAAAGGAAAATGGAAGCAACTAGACCACCCCAAACCTCACTGCAAAGGACTGTTGTTATAAAATGAGGCAAAAAAGGCATGAGCAGAAAGTGAACTCCTTAGACAACCGTTTCTGTATGGGGGTCTTGGTGGATTTAGCTTCTCATGCTGTAACCAGGAGATATTTTTACTTTCTTTGGCTTAATCTGCTAAAAAAATCTGTGGACAGGGTGATTGAAAAGGGGCTCAATTAGAAGCCATCAAAAGATTAGCCCAAATACAACGGTGCTGGGAGGGTGGGAAGGGGTTTTTTTGCCTTTATGTCAACGATGATCTGGATTTGGGCAGCACTGGAAATGCAGTTGCAGGAATCTCTCAAGAGAGCTTTGATCTCCCTGAGTTGTTTGCTGAGACTTGGCATGGATCCTCACTTTGCTACTTCATGCAAAATTAACTTATTTTTGGTTTATGGGCAGTGATTATGATGATTTATTATATGAGGGGGATGAAGCCCTGGCACAGGTTGCCCAGAGAAGCTGTGGCTGTCCATCCCTGGAAGTGTCCAAGGCCAGGTTGGACGGGGCTTGGAGCAGCCTGGGCTGGTGGGAGGTGTCCCTGCCCATGGCAGGAGTAGCACTGGATGATCTTTGAAGTCCTTCCTAACCTAAACCATTCCATGATTTTATGATTGTCAGTCTCCTGGTGGAGAAAACTGGACAGGAAGCAGGAATTCATCTGGCTATAGTGCTTTTCTACTTTCTAGCAGCCTTTTTTTTTCAGGAAGGGAAAAGAAATTTTCTACAGAAAACTCCTCAGGAATATTTGTCTGACAATGAATTAATGCCAGCTTTGTCTGTCTGGCAGAAGTCTGGCCCTGTAAGGAGTGGGAATGGGAAGTGTAAGGGTTGGATCCAGTGGCATTGCAAATTGGGATTAGTGCTTCCTGCTGCCTGTCCTTGGTGGCAGTCAGATTCCTTAGCTGTCCAGGGAACTTCTTGAGAATGTCACTGTGTACTGAAATGCATTTTTAGCTTTGAAAATCTGGTCTCAGATACCTGAGGAACCTTTTCTTTAGGTCTGTAGCTGTTTTCTGTTATTTTAATCATAGAATCATAGAATCGATTGGGTTGGAAAAGACCTCCAAGATCATCGAGTCCAACCCTTGGTCCAACTCCAGTCCCTTTACCAGATCATGGCACTCAGTGCCATGTCCAATCTGCGTTTAAAAATCTCTAGGGATGGTGAATCCACCCCCTCTCTGGGCAGCCAATTCCAATGAGTCTAGAGAGAAGAGCCCTGCTGGAAAAACATCAGCTCCTGTCAGTAAGCATCCATGAGATGCAACCTGTCTCCCAGTAAAGACCTCCAGTCACAGAGGATGAACTGGGGGAGGTGATCTGGGGTACTGGGCTCAGAGCCCAGTGCCAAATCACCCTTCACAGCCAGTTGTTTCACCAATGAGCCTCTAAACTCACTCCTGGCACAAACTTGATTCACCACAGGAATCCTGCCATGTTATCAGTCATTTAACCATCTGACATGTTGCAGATGGTGTTAGGTCATGGTGTTCCCCTGCCATGGAGGTTCACAAGAGGCATTTAATCACACAGACATTTTTACAACGTTCCCTCTTGCCTCCTGCGTGGAATGTTCCTGGTTGTCTTCAGAACTCAGGACTTGGGAAGGAGTTAAACACTGTCACAGGAAGGCTTAGACCAAGTTAATAAAAAGCCTTACTGTGGAGTCAGGAGTTGTGGAAAGGACTCCCTTGCTTTCTGAAACCCCTTCTCAGAAGGGTTTAGGTGTGGCTGAATCCAATCTCGGACTGTGTCAACGTTTTAGATTTAAGGAATTACAGAGATGTGATTTAATCACTTTGTCCCTCAGCTTTTAATGGTGGCAAAACATACATATTTATATGAAACAAATTATTTATTATGGCAAACTAACAAACAGGTGAACAAAAGATCTTAACCAGTATTAATTGTTACACAGTGTGAAAGCTTAAAATTTACTTGAAGAGTATTATATAACAAAGTGCACTGTAAGAAAGCAATTATTTTACAGCAGTTGTATCAAAGCTGGCAAAAGAAACAATCATTAAGTAGAGATTGATATAACTCACCATAGGAAGTAGTGGGCAGATCTCTCTTTCTCTCAGCCCCTGGGGAGTGACCAGGAAGAGGGATCCCTGCTTCATGGGAGAAGCTCCACACTTCAAGGAAGGATGTGGAAGGATCTGCCATATGGAAGCTGGGCTGGGCTTTTATAGTTCTAAAGTGATGGAGTGGTCACAGATTTACGAGCCCTCAGACCAGTTTATCTGTCAAATCCTTCTTCAAAAAGCAGGATGTGTGTTCCAACTCTGGTGAACCAGGGTGGTTTAAGCATAATTCAGCACCAACACAGCATCCTGGCCCACAGTGTGCAGGTCAGGGTAGGGCTGTCCTGCCACAAACACTGTGGTAGGACTGTCCTGCCACCTGCATGTGATCTTGCAGCCCTGTATGCTGTTCCAGTGGTTCAGGGATGAAGCACACCTGCAATGAGTCAGAGCTTAAAACAGCCTTAGCAGAGATTGTCCTGTTGGATGCACTGATTTTATTTTGGTATCAAGGGTCAGAGTGGCATTGCTGGTGTGTAGAATCACAGAATCAGTTGGGCTGGAAAAGACCTCTGAGATCATCAAGTCCAACCCTTAATCCAACCCCACTTTGTTTACCAGATCATGGCATTCAGTGCCACGTCCAGTCTCACCTTAAATACCTCCAGGGTCAGAGAATCCACCCCCTCCCTGGCCAGGCCATTCCAATGTCTGACCACTCTCTGTAAAGAACTTCTTCCTGATATCCAAACTAAACCTCCCCTGGCAGAGCCCCTGCCCTCTTGTCCTACTGTTGATTGCCTGAGAGAAGAGACCAATCCCCACCTGGCTACAACATCCTTTTAGGGAGCTGTAGAGAGTGATAAGGTCTCCCGTGAGCCTCCTCTTCTCCAGGCTGAACACCCCCAGCTCCCTCAGCCTTTCGTCATAGGACTTGTGCTCAAGTCCTTTCACCAGCCTTGTTGTTCTTCCCTAGACCTGCTCCAGTACCTGAATATCAGGGGGAGGATTTAACACATGTTCTTTAGGTGTCTCACTTCGGGAGAGCCATCTGGGAAACCTTTTTTTGATTGCCTGAGGCACTTGTGATTTAAGAGAAGAAGCTGCACTGAAAGAGGCTCACAGGGTGTGAGTGATGTGGAGTCCTGATTGCGTTGCCAGGGTGCTGATGGGCACCACAAGTGCTGTGCTGGTTTGAGCCAGCAGCTTGATAGACTATTGGAGAATTGGTCCAGCTGCCAGACAGTACAAAGAATATTCTGGCTTGGCTTTGGGAACAGGTGTCAAGCGACGGGAAATTCCGAGAGCTGTTGGGGGTCTGACCCCACAGATGGGGAGGTGAAGAGCTGGGGGCTTCATCTCTGCACAAATACTGGGGGTTTGAGTGCAAAGAACTTGTTTCTTTGAGCTGCAACAAGCTCTTTGTCTTTGCTTTGTGTTGCCTCGGGGCTTTTGAACTGTGCTGTGTCCACCTCCAAAAGGATCCTGAAGGGTGTTTGTGTGTCCTATAATAGGGGTGTGCAGGGAACTCTTGGGGAGATGGAAAGTCTGGAGCACTGAATCTTTGTTTTGAAGCTCAGATCACTTCAGTGGGAGCCACCCAGGCAGCCAGCTCAGCAAAGATGGAGCCTGACATGGGCTAACACTGAGATCCAAGGTATTTTTCTGGAAATAGAGCTTCCCCAGGCTTTGAAGTGTGTCTGTAAGACACCAGTCACCGGGGCAGTCTCTCAAACAAACAATACCCTGTGGCACTGTGGTTTGGGCATGTCCCTTCCCTCCAGGCTGAGGGAGAACCTGGAATGTGTCTCTGTCCCTCTCGACAGGTGTGCTCAGCAGGAGGCTCTTGGGGGAGGAGAGGGACACACCTGAGTGGAAAACATCAGACAGAGGTGGAGGGTTTTGTCTGAAACTGTACCTGTTTCAGGTAGTTAAATGGCAAAACTGGGGTTCTTTCTTGGATTGTTCTAATAAGTTCATCTGAAACCATTTCAATGAGATGATGCTTAGGGTCGTGGAACCAGAAAAACACAAGTGAGGATTGTACAGCGATAATCCTGATGGCACTGAATCCAAGAACTGGTGTTTGCAGGGGGAAAACACACTATTTATTTAGAGAATCTCCTGCTCTCTTTGGTGCTTCCAGTCCTGGGGGGTGTGAACCAGAACTCATGCCAGGGGGGCCCTTCTGGGTGTATTTTTCAGGTGCTTCCATGACCCCCAACTGTTCATTATTTGCCTCCCTGAGGTTTTACTCAGGTACAGAAACTGTGTAGCCCTAAAAACCACAGCAAGAACGTGGCAGGGTGGAGGAGGAAATTGTGCAGCTGTTCCAGGATGGGAGTGGAATAGATAAGCACATGAACATCAGTTTTTAATTTTAACTCGTCTATTTATTAGCTGAGTGGTAAATTGCAGCTCAAAAGAGGAGGAAGAAGGGAGAACAATAAGTTTTACATCTGTCAGTTTGCCTACTCCTTCCATCAGTGTGGTTTCAGTGGGATCAAGCATCTTCTAAAATAGCACTTCGAAGTGATGCTGGAAATTGTTCTTAATTTGATGGAACTGGCAGAAGCACACGGGTTTTCTTGCAGTGTATAGAATGCCAACAGATTCAAACAAAAACACTTTAAAAAAGGACATTTAGCTTTAATAGTGTGTGTCAGATACCAAGTTTTCTTGTAAGAGAATAACTTGAAGCAAGGACTCCTGCATTTTTACTACAGGAAAACTCCAACCTTCATGGTGCAGCACTTGATAATGTAATTTCAGGTTGTAAAGGCAGATTAGTTTCTAGTCCAATGTCTTTAAATTTGTAATGAGTTGGCAAGTTCGTGAGAGTCATCACCCAACAGTTTGCACATTAACTGGATCATGCTAATGGTGAAATGTGATGTATAATGGCAGTTAATTTCAGCAGGAACAGCTGTGGCATTTTCATTAGAGGTTTCTGGGTGGTTCTTTTGATTTGAATAAAATATTTGATTTTCAAACTGCAATTTGCTGTTGTGTGGCAGTTGGGTTTGTTTTTTTTAGGGATGGCTTGGAAAATGTGTTTACATGTTTTGCCTCTTTAACTTTGCTATAGAAGAGCTTGTAATAGAGTGACCTTGGCAGTGGTGATGTGAATCATGACAGCCCCTGAAGAGGATGGGAGAAGAAGGCTGCAGGTGTGAGGGGGCAGCAATGGTTTCCTTCAGCCTCTCAGTTGCACCAGAGCCTCAAATTCTCTGAGCCAGGCACCACTTGTATCTCTGCAAGGCATAGGATCTTCTAATGAAGACAAATAACATACATTTACCCTCTTTCAAGGAAAAGATGTTCTGTTTTTTCAGCTGTTTGGATACTGAGTTTTGAAATAAAAAAAAGATAAGTAGAAATGGGGTCAAATGATAAACAATCTTTTTCCCCCCCCCTTTTTTTTCCGTCATCCTCTAATTTTAATTTTAAAAATTAGTCTTTATTTCTCTTCTAGAAAGGCAGACTGTATAGGCTACATTTCTCTTATTAGGAAAACAAATGGCAAGAAACTGCAGAAGAGTTGCAATTGTGAAACATTAATAATGACAGGATTTGAGGTCACAGCTTATCCCCACTCTGTCTGCTCCACTGGAGACCAGACTAGTCTACTTAGAGGGAAATTGGGCAAGTGTCACACAGACCAGGTTTTGGCTGGTGGTGTCTGAACTCATCAATTCATACCAAGTGAGATATGGCCTCAGTTATGCACTAACATGGAATTTGGAGGAAGAAGCACAAGTTTAGTCAGAGAAGAAATGAAAATTGTCTGCCTACATGCCTTGAATATTAGTTACAGCTGAACTGCCTTTCCTCTTAAGGAGAAAAGTATTATTTTACAGACACTGAATGTTCTTGTATTATCACCTTGGTATATAGTGCATGAAATATGAGCCTAACCAGTGGTGTAGCTGACACTGTGAGTGCTGCTACAGTAGATGGAGTGATGTTAGAGAGCTCTTTTGTTAGAGCTGCAAGTAAGAAACAAATGGAAAAGGAAAAAAACTGCAAAAGGTGTTGCCCTTCTGTCTGACTTTGGAGACCTCAGAGGTTCCTGGAGTGACAGAATGAGCTGGTGAAGGAGGGTGGCACCAGGTAGGAGGGTGTGTGTGGAAACACAGAGCTCTGCCTGAGCCAAAATAGATGCAAATGCATATTCAGTGTCTTCAACAGGAGTCTTGGTGTCCAGGGGCATCACAGAAAGGTCTGAGCTGCTTTGCCACCAGCCTTGTGTGGTGTTCCGTGGCTGGCAGGTTTGGTTCTAGCTGGGCTGTGGAGCCACAGCTGTTGTGTAGTGCCAGCAGGGCTGGAAAGCTGCAACAGCACAACCAGAGAAACCTGAAAAATGCTCAGGTTGTGATGGTTTCAACTTGGAATTGGTGTGCAGTGCTGTGGAAGGTCGTGTTGGGTCTCTGCACAATACGAGTCTCCAAAGAGTGAAGGGGAAGAAAGTCCTGGCCAGCTGTGCACACTGGTGGGGATGTTTTTAGGGATTCTGGGTGCACCTTTTCTGTGAATGATGATGGAACACAGTTCAGAAATGCCCCAGCTAGCACTATCCTTGGAAAGGAACACATCCATGTTATGCTAAAGCTTGTTCAGCTTGTCAAGAGTTGACAGGATCTTCTGGAGTGAACCAGTGAGACAGCTGGAACAGTTCTCTCAGGGCCAGGCTGGATGGGGCTCTGAGCTACCTGCTCTAATGGAAGGGGTTGGAATGAGATGATCTTTGAGGTCTCTTCCAAACAATTCTATGATTCTAAGTCAGCATCTCTTGCAGGAACTAGTAGGATTGGATGTGAAAAGGAGTTTTTCACAGAAAAGACCTTATCTTTGTAGAGGATGGGGGAGACCTTAAAGAAAACCAGAGATCTGCACAGCTTGAAAATCCCTGGGCAGTGCTGGAGAGCTGCCAGCACCCATTGCTAATGCTTGGGGATGATCTGCACCTCCATGTGACCTGTGAAATAAGCCAGCAGGTACCACTCTCCTGGGCACCTGGCTGCCCACCTGCCTTGGGGACACTTGGCTCTCTGTGGATCTGGAGGGATAACCAGGGATTGAAGTGGTAGTTGACAGCATTCTGACTTCACAAGATGCATTTTTGGGGAAAGGGCTACTGAGATCATGGTAAGTCCTGAACTGCTGCAAGTGTGTAACTAAGCAGGTGAAGCAAAAAATTAATAGATCTGAGAACAGATTTGATTTATTGAGAATTTTGACATTAGAGCCTTTCCTAGTGATCCTCAAGCCATGCAGGAAGACCAGTGACTTGTGGGAATGTTTTTACACACGTGGCACTTTCCCACAAAATGTTTGCTGTTAGTGATTTGGTGTTTCTGGTCCAGATTTACCCAACGGATCCATCCCTGATGGGTGTTGCTCTCCAAGTGCTGCTCTACCTTTGCATCTCTACTCAGCAGCTCTGTGTGTTTCAGCAAAGCCTCAACAGTGGGGTGGGCTTGGTTTGATCAGGTGAGGGCCCTTTCCTGCCAGAGGATGGGGGAGTTGAGCTTTGGCTGTCCAAGGTGGACTTCTCTTTAAAAGGTACCAAACAAGGTGAGTGCAGACCTTGATGCAACATAATCTGGTGAAGGAGAGAAGCCTCTGTGACATGAACCACAGTTTAATGCCCAGATAAATGTGAAAACACATTTGAAAAGGCTAAAGTCCAGCTTTAGGAGGGGAGAGCTACAGAAGCAGGAAAATAATCCTCATAAAAAATCCCAAGTGTGTTCTTCTTGGACTCAGTCTCAGTGTTTTTCCAACCTGATTGATTCTGAGATTCATTTGAATTGTAGGGGGTTTCATTCTCTGGCTTTAATGTTGCAGGTAATGGGGTCCTGTCCTTTTCTCTGGTAGGAAATATGCCTCTCTCCCAAATACAGTGCATTAAATTATTCTTGTTTGAAATACTGAATCCTCTGGGTGTTGACTTGCAAGCACATAATTTTAACACTAATGGAAGTGCTCTGAAGAACGACTTTTGTTTGAACTTAAGGGATAGTTACCTGGTGTTCTGGAAGCAAATCTGAATGGCATTGAAATCCATTTCCTTGAATACCAACCATGTGTTTGTGAAATGTGAGGTGAAGGGAGGCAGAAGATAAATTGCTACAAATTAGAAGCATTACCTTGATGGAAAGGGAGGAGGAAGAAGAGGGGATGGGAAGGCAGGCAGCTTTCTACAGATGACATAAGGGAAAAACAAGACCTGTGGCTTCATAGCTGCTTCACACATATCACTGCTGCGGGCAGATCTGACAGATACACACCCCTGGAAGAGAGCAAACATATTGTTGGCTTGGCACACTTGAAAATGCATGTGCCAGCACACATGTGCTGCAGTTTAAGCAGGGCAGCCAAATGCCTGAGGCGGGCCAGCTTGATGCCAATTTTAATTTGCCAGTCAGACTTGGCTACTTATCACTCCTTTCCTTCAGCAGATTCTGCAAGCTGCTGGAGAGCACCAGCACCCAAGCCAAGCTGAATGGACCTCTCCAGTCACATTACAGGAGCTCCTCTCTGTTCCACAGGGCTTTTATTCTGAGCACTCCTTTGTATTCTGTGCGTGGATCAAAAGCTTGGTGCACTTCCATCCTGGAACTGGACTTAAGGGATGGATTTGCAGGTGATATAAATGTTGGTAGCAAAGGATCCAGCACTGATACTGTGAATTCTGAGCTGTAAATTACCTGAATTCTAGCAATGGCTTTTGCAGTCATGCCATGTAAGCCTTTAATAGATGTTTTTGCCTGACTGCACCGTGTCAGGCAGCACAGCTGGATCTACATCTGCTTTCTGCATGAACCTTCTAAAGAAGTTCTGTTTTCTCTCTAGTCATGGGATGAGTATTTGAGCCTATTGACAAAATGCATGACTTTTCTGGAGGAGCACATTAGGGAAACTGAGGACAGAGGGAATGACTAAGGATTACTTGAAGTGGAGAAGCTTGCAAGGTTTCATTGAACTTGAGTTGGAAAACACAGTTCATAGAATGACAGAATGGTTTGGGTTGGAAGGGATGTTAAAGCTCATCCAGTTCCAACCTCCTGCCATGGGCAGGGACAACTTCCACTAGCCCAAGTTGCTCAGAGCTTCATCCAGCCTGGCTTTGAACACTTGCAGGGATAAGACCTATCTGAGAAACCTGTTCCAGAACCTCACCACACACACTAAAGAATTTTTTCCTAATATCTCATCTAAACCTACTCTCTTTCAGTTTGAAGCCATCTCCCCTTGTCCTGTCACTCCATATCCTTGTGAATAGTCTCTCTCCATCCTTCTGGGAGGCTTCCTTCAGGTCTGTGGAGGGAGAGTGTTTCAAACAATGTGGGGCAGCTTTTGCTGAATCTCCCTGCCCACATTTAACTGGACTTTTTCCGTGGCCCATGGCACTGCAGGAGCTGTGGAGCATTTAGTCTTAGTGCAGGTAACCTGGTGTGTTTGTCCTGGGGCCAGGGACCCTGAAAACTTCCCACAGTGAAAAGTGCTCTCTTACCTTCTGTTAGCAATGAAATGAAGAGCAGCATCAATTCCACAGAGCAGCTGCAGCGTCCTGGGAATTGTGGAAATCCTGATTTTTTTTTCTGGCCAGCTCTTGAACAGGGCTAGTGCCCTGTGAGCTTATATATGTGGGCTTTTTTATTTCCTGGAGATCAAGGTGACCTTGTGCATCACCCTGTTTTCCCTTTATTGTGGCCGGGCTGTTTGTAATCCCTTGGCTGCAGTTTTGGCTCCCAGTGCCAGGAGTTTGCTCTGAACCCATCGCTCTCCCCACAAAGCATCTTCCCCAGAGTCCCAGTGGGGTCACTTCCCACCCAGATTTAAACCATGTGGGACAAACCCTCTGTGCCAATCGCTGTCCCATTCCAAGGCAGCTCCAGCAGCCGATCCCGGGCTCCCCTGGCAGGGCTGTGCCCGTGGCACAGAGCCAGGGATGCGGCTTTGCGTCATCCCTCTGTGTGCTTGCAGTCCAGTGATTCCCTGCCACTGGAATAACCCTGGAGTCATCCCTGTCATCCCTGCATGTGGCTGGGGGCCACTCCAAGTTGCTCCCTGTGACCAGACTGGCTGCAGGAGCAGAGTTAAGTGATGCAGAAACACCCTCACCACTCGCTCTCACTCATGTCCTGAAAAATCCAATGTTTTGCCCCAAGGTGGAGGCACAAAGTTCCTCTGCCTGGTGACTCAGAGCTGCCATAATTAATACCTTTGGCAAACCTGGCTGGCCACTCACTAGTGCAGCCTAACAGACTGTAAGAGCATCTGTTTGGCTCTGAAATGTGCAGGGGAAACAGCAAGAAAATAAGAACAGATTTTTTTTTTTATTGTACAACTAGAAATAAAACACCCCAACAGAAAAAAAACCACCAGAAATTTTTGCAGACTGGGAAGAACCAGCCTGTTTTAATAATGATAGGGAATGTGATCAGATACGAAGCAATTTGTCAGTGCAGATTTTCACCATGAATAATCCAAGCTGTCCCTTGAAGACAGTCTGTAACTCAATTAAGGCTGGGTTTACAGCTCAGCAAATTAAATTACCCGAAACTTCAGAAGGCCTTGGAAGAATTAAAGCTAAAGTAAGGGTTTTTTTCCTACAAAAACACCATCCATAATCAGTTATATTATGCCTAGACAAGAGCCTTGACCCCTTAATTGGCTCAGGGCACTTTTCCTATCTGCGGATGCTGAAATTAAAGGAATACCAAGACACTGCCTGTATCCAGATGATTTTTCCAGGTCCCTGGGGTTCTCTTGCTCCTCATCATTTGCTATGAACTGCCTGTATTGCCTGCACAGGTGGCCAATGCTTATAATTTAGGTTGCCCTGGTACAGCTGTTTGTGGGTCAGAAACATCAACTCCACCACTGAAACGATCAACAGGAACACTTGAACTGTGTATTTCTTTTTTTAGCTGGATCATTTCAATGATTGTTTTCAACAGGGCTCTACTGAAGGGTTATTTTTAACTTGAATAATTTTAGTGCTCCTATTTTCTGTGTGACCTTGCAAACAATTGTCTCCAAAGAAACCAGGCCTTGGGCATGGGAAGGTGTGGCTGGATTGGGGTATAAATGGGAAGTGGGAGTTCTTAAGGCAGGTTTCCTGCCATTTCTGGAATTGTAATGCCAGTCTGATGGTGCCAATAGATAAGAAATCACAGGAGGAAAAAAGGAAGACACCATCCTTAGGAACCTCAGTGATGTTTTATTTATGCCATTTAGCTTAATCAATTATTATGTAATTGAAATATTCCTCTGGGGTCACCTTGGAAATAGTTCTCCAAATGAGAACTGAGGTAATTTTTTGGCAAGTGTTGTGAGAAGGCTTATCCTGGAGTTGATTCTACCCTCTTTGCCCTTTGCCAAACAAAACCTAACATGCAGTTTAGAGAAATTCCACAGTACCACACTGAGGTTCCAGCTGAACTCAGGCAAGGAATCCTGCTGGACTGAAGACAACCCCTTGTCCACATATGAGATAGCTCTGTAACTAAGCCATGCTGGATCATACCCTCCATTTCCTGCAGTAAAAAAAAAAGGGGGGGATTACTTCTCATAGCTGGCACGGTAATTAACAGGATTTGGGAAATACACTCTTGCAGCTGCTTTCCAAATTAACTTCAAAGATTCCATTAATCCCTGCCTCAGAAAAAAAAAAGTGATTACAATGTCTTCAGAGAAATAATGTTTTAATTCAAAATATGCTAATAAACTAAATATTAAGCAAGCTCCTGTTTGTGCTAATTACGTTGATTACATTTGGTGTTGGTGTAAATATTCTGTTTAGAGCATAATATGGAATCTGAATACAAAATCAGCAGGTTCTTGCTGTGCTGAGTTATAAATTACAGCATTGCCAAAAGTGGGGCACAGGGAAAGTTCTTTTCTGTGCTATTGGAATATTCAAAACCAGCACTGTCAGTAGGTTCCTGACTCTCAGAGATTCCCTCTACCCATTTTCATCAGATGCCTCCTCATTTATCCTGAAAGCTGCTCCAGCTCTGTGGGCAGCACAGGAAGGACATGGAGCTGCTGGAGAGGCCAGAGGAGGCCCCAGGATGGGCAGAGGATGGAGCAGCTCTGCTGGGAGGAAAGGCTGGCACAGCTGGGATTGGCCAGCCTGGAGAAGAGAAGCTTTGGGGGGACCTCATTGTGGCCTTCCAGGAGCTGAAGGAGCCACAGGAAAGATGGAGAGAGTCCATTTGCAACAGCCTGGAAGAACAGGATGAGGGGGAATGGCTTCAGACTGCCAGAGAGTAGGATTAGATGGGATATGGGGAAGAAATCCTTTATTGTGAGGGTGGGGAGGCCTTCGGGACAGCCCTTGAACTCCTCTGTCTTCCCCTTGGGAAATCTTCTTGTCATTGCTGTTATGGGCTTGGGAGAGCCCTTTGTGAGTGACATCTTCCCATTGGGACAGCTCTTTGTCACAGCAAAGAAGGGAGAGGGGAAGGAATAAAAAAAAATACTATAAAATAAAATAAATTAAATTAAATGAAAGAGAGAAAGAAAGAAAGAAAGAAAGAGAAAGAGAGAGAGAGAGAGAAAGAGAGAGAGAAAGAGAGAGAGAGAGAGAAAGAGAGAGAGAAAGAGAGAGAGAGAGAGAAAGAGAGAAGGATGGAAGGACGAGAGGAAGGAACACTGGGCGCTCTACCTGGGGCCGTGTCCGGGGTCCTGGGCTGGGGGAGCCTGAGGTCCATCTGGGGGGAGGCAGAGGAGTCCTGGGCAGGCTGGGCCTTGGGCTTCTCCTTCCCCTCGTCCATCTCCTCATCCTGAAGAGAGAGAAAGAGAGAAAAAGAGAGGGAGAGTGAGGGGAGGGACCCCTAGGGAGCTGCTCCCTCCTGGGGGATCCACTCCCAGAGTGGGACTGAGCTCTGCGCTCCTTATATACCCCTGGGGGCAGGACAGGGCTCTGTGATGTCACAAGGGGCTCTGGGTAACACCATGGCCATGTCACCAAGGGCCCTGAAAAGTGCTTGTGATGTCACAAAGGGCCACCCCTGGCCCCCCATGGGCAGCAGAGAGGACTGGAACTGGCCCACGATCTGGACTGGATGGGGTACCTCAGATGAAGAGCCATTCCCTTCACCAAGAATCTGCCATGCCTTGTTTTGGTTCTGGTAAAAGGTTTTAGTGGGGCCTGTGAATGCTGCCTTAGCTGTACTGTGAGATGTGATGCCTGCAGTGTTACAGCACCTGAGCTTTGGAAACAGCAAAGTGAGAAGAGCCCCACCAGGTTTAGTCTCTGTGGGATCTTCACACTGAGTTTTTTTTTTCCCACTGAACTTGGTACCATCCCAGCCTGTGGCAGTAAGAGTAGAGTAATGCTCAGATCCTTGGAGTTGCAAAATGAGATGCAATTTAATTGACTACAGTTCTGCCCCTCTGCCCCCTCAGGTGAGCCCCACCTGCAGAGCTGCCCCAGCCTTGGGGGCAGCACAGGAAGGACATGGAGCTGCTGGAGAGGCCAGAGGAGACCTCAGGGTGGGCAGAGGATGGAGCAGCTCTGCTGGGAGGAAAGGCTGGCACAGCTGGGATTGTCCAGCCTGGAGAAGAGCAGCTTTGGAGGGACCTCAGTGTGGCCTTCCAGGTCCTGAAGGAGCTACAAGAAAGATGGAGAGGGACTGTTTTCAAGGGCCTGGACTAACCGGACAAGGGGGAATGGCTTCAAACTGTCAGAGGGCAGGATTAGATGGGATTTTAGGAAGAAATCCTTCCCTGTGAGAGTGGGCAGGCCCTGGCACAGGTTGCCCAAAGAAGCTGTGGCTGCCCCATCCCTGAGAGTGTTGTCCAAGGCCAGGTTGGACGGGGCTTGGAGCACCCTGGGCTGGTGGAAGGTGTCCCTGCCCATGACAAGGGGTGGAATGAGATGATCTTTAAGGTCTCTTCCATCTTAAGCCATTCTGTGCTTTTAAGTGTGCTGGGTACCAAAGCCCTCATATCTGTGGACACTCAGAATTGCCTGTTCTGGGGACTTATCTGCCTGGACAAAAGTGAAGAAACCCCACCTTTTAAATAAGGCAAATGCCCTGAGTTTGTGAGCAACACTGAGATGAAGGCACTCAGTGTGCATTTTGCATAAATGTGTAAATAAAATGTGTGTTTGACATGGGCAGTGACCACACTGCAAACAAAACCATGTGTAGTTATCACACACTTGATAATTTCTGCGAAATATTCCTCGGGTTTCTAGGAGGACAATGGGAATAACCATGTGCCTTCAGTGATTAAAAAAGTCACAAAAAACCACTGTCACTGTACCAATTTTTAGCCACTGCAGTTTGAATCCATCAGCTCATCTCAGCCCACCTGTGTAGTTTTAATTTATTAAAATAGCTATAGGAGAGCCCTAATAAAATTAGGGACAATCAAGAGCTAGTCAAGTAGAACACTGCTTGACCCATGAGGATAATTACAGGAATTGTCAGAGTGCCAGGGATCATTTAGCTTTGACAGCCAGGATGGGAAGATGGATTCTGGTGTTCTTGCTCTGGCAAGATTGTGCTGCCCTGGCAACACAAGCCAGACAGAAAACTGGCTGTGGAAAACTCCCTTGGAGTAAAGGAGGATGCAGGGAGAAGGTGTGAGGAAGTCCAAGTTGATAAATACTTTTTCTTTCTGTCAGGTGCCCAGAAAATGTGAACTGTGATTTCTTACATTGATGTGTGAGACAGAAGTAACAGGCACATTATCAGATTTACCCATCACTCAGACAAAATCTCAGCTGGATGTTCTGTACCTGATGCAATTACCTTAAATGTGGGCTTTGAAGGACATTTTCATCTCATAAATGCTCAGTGCCACATCTATAAAAACGTGGCAGAGGAGTGGAGGAAATTCTAAAGGAGGCACAAGTGGCTGAGTGAGGAAGGTTTATTTGAATGGCTTCTTGTGCAGTTTTCATTGCTGTCTTCAGCCTTCTCTCTGGGATTCTGCCCTTCTGTCTGCAGATGTTCTTTGGGGGCCTGGCTGTGACTGCTGTGGATGAACCTGCACGTCACAGAGTTGGTTTGGGATTTGCCATCTGTCTGCAGACCACTTTGGAGAAGACATAATTAGGAGAGAATGAGTGAAATGGCAGAATTTGTGCCTAGCTCTCCAGCAGTGCACTTCATCTCTACCAGCTGTTCATTTTCATACTTTCTGATATATAATTCCAAAAAATACAGTGGTGCTAAAATTCCAGTCCTGTTATTTAGAGGCTGAGTATCTTCTGCAGGTTCACAGAAATCCTTCTGTCACAGCAACATCGTTTTTCCTGCTCTTAACGTTTTCTTAAACATTGTAATACATTTTGCCTTTTCTTTTGAGCCAAATTATTTGCTGTGTTGTGGTTAAGAGTAACGTTTTTCACGCTTAAATGTGTGAAATGCTGAGTGCTGTAGTTTCAGTGCATGACATCGGAAAGAGATTGTCAAATACAGAGAAACAGAAATCTCTGGTAAGGAAGAGTTTAACCTAATTAATAATTTTTAAATCCTGAATTCTCCTGAGTGTATCCACTCATCCCTGGTTATAGCTGCTTGGTTCTTGCCCCTACTTAAATTTTGGATCTTCATTTAGTCTCTGGTGTATTCTTTGCTAGAGCGTGAAAGAAACTGCTGGTTTCAGTTGGCTCAGGATGTCACCTCATCATGTAATTATTTTCTAGTGGCAGGTATGCACAGGGTATTGATCTACCAGCAAACTGATGTTTCCCTCAGTGCCCAGCACAGGTTTTTTTTAAGTGAATATGTTGTTTTTCTGAGGTTTTTTCAATAGCAAATTTATACTTGGTGTCAAGAACCATGGACAGCAAAGTTGGTGAGGGGTTTACAGCTGAGGGAGCTGGGGAGGCTCAGCCTGGACAAAAGGAGGCTCAGGGGGGACCTTCTGGCTCCGCAATCCCTGCCAGGAGGGGGCAGCGGGGGGGAGGGAGGGGTGTGTCGGGCTCTTCTTCAGGGCACAGGGACAGGAGCGGAGGGCACAGCCTCAGGCTGGGCCAGGGCAGGGGCAGGGGGCACAGCAGCAGGAATTTCTGCCTGGAAAGGGTGGGCAGGCACTGGCAGGGGCTGCCCAGGGAGGTTTGGAGTGCCCAGCCCTGGAGGTGCCCAAGGCAGGACTGGCCGTGGCACTCAGTGCTCTGAGCTGGGGGGCAAGGTAGGCATCGGGCACAGGGTGGGCTCCAGGGGCTGGCAGGGCCATGCCAAGGTGGACATCGGGCACAGGGTGGGCTCCAGGGACTGGCAGGGCTTTGCCAGTCTTCTATGATGACTCTGAATTCTTAGAACCAGGAGAGCTGAATATAACCTGCCTGGACAGAAGGTACATTGCAAAGGAGAGACTGAAGGCTGCAGTTCCACATTTCATTATGTGTTTCTAATCCAGATTTCTCTAATTCCTTCTTTACTCTGTAAGAATTGTGCTTGCTCATGGAATATCCTCGGAGTTCTACCTGGGGAAACTAATAAATGTACCATGACCCTTCAGGCACTAGAAATTAGATGTAATTGATGTTCTTTGGGATCTACCTGTGTCTTTAGCCTAATGAACCTCAGCTGGGACTTACTTCAGTAGCCTAAATCTTTGCAAAGATCAACCAACACAAGTAAAGATCAGTTTGTAAGGACTTCCCTTCTTTGTGTCTGGGTAGTTCAACCCTAATTGAATTCAAGGAATTGTACAAGTTGGATGGGCCTTAAAGCAACTGGACTATTGGAAGGTCTCCCTGCCCTTGGCAGGAGAGTTGGAACAAGATGCTTTTAAGGTTCCTTCCAGCCCAAACCATTCTATGATTCTAAGTATTTAGTCCTAAAAAGCAGTAGGTGGAAATTCCTGTATCTCCTGATCATTCTGTTGTGATTAGGAAGCTTTCCTTATTTGGAAAACATGGAAAGTCTCTAAGCAGGTATTTACAGTGATGTTTTTATTTGCAGAAAGGTCATAAACTTCATAAATCTTAAAAATGTATTTTTCAGTACTTTTTTTTCTTCAAGGCTGAAAGAGCTGAATTTTTAAATTAAAACAGAAGGCTATGAAAAATAATAAAAAAGGTGCTTATGAAATAGTTTAGTTGGGTTTGATTTATGTCTCTTACAGAGAAAGCTTTGTATGGAGAAGGGATGGTAGTGCAGAATAAAGACTTGCTTGGCACACAGGGGGCTGAGCCACAGTCACTCCTGTGCTGCACAGAACCAACATGTATTTCCTTCTGTCACACATGAGGGATGGACTTGGTAGCAAAACAAAGCCTAAGAAAAGCTTAGGGTATGCACAGACTTCACTGCCAGAGAGTACAGAACATCCTAAGAACATTCCATGTGTGTTCATGTCCTGAGTAAAATCTGTGCTGATCTTCTCTCCACTGTACAAAAAATTTCCACTGTTTTTATTCTCTTAATCCCACTCTTGGATGCTTTCTTGGTTTGTTTGTTTTTTTGGGGTTTTTTTGGTTTTTTTTTTGTACAAACACATCCAGCAGCCACTGCTTTCCTGGGATCCCTCTCCCTGTACCTCGTTAACCCTGCCCTGAGATGAAGCAGCAGGATGATTTTCTCACTGTTACAGCTCATTTGTCAGAACTTTCTGGCAGCTTCAATGCCCCTGATCTCGGACATGATTTTGTAGCTCATCGTAAAGCAAACAACCCTTCTGCCCCCAAAATTCTGGAATCAACACCTGGCCACAATCCCTAAGACTGAGGGGATAATTAAAAGCATAAATGAAAAGGTCAAGCTATTTCAAGACAAGAACAGAATGTAAGATTAAAGACAAAAATTAGGCTCAGGGGGGCAGGAGGGGCTGGAAGATGAGTAGAGAAGCTGCTGCAGTAATTTAACATTCTTCTTGAAATGTCCTCCTGGCTGCAAATTCACTTTTGACCTCGGTTTGTACACCGAGGGGACTAATTTAGTGCAGTTTTTCATGCCACATTAACTGGCTGCTGTGTATAGCACTGAGACTTTAACAGGAAAGTGAACCTGTTCCTTTCTTACTGGGATTTTGAGCATATGGCACTTGTCTTTTTTACTTCCTCCGCTGACAAATTGGGACTAACTTTGATTTTTGGAGACATTTTTAATTATGTGTCTTTGGTGTTCTGTAAAACCACTGAGTTAAAAATTAATATAGCCCCGAGCAGTCATAAACTATGTTTCCTCCTACGCAGCACAGCCACAAAACTGTTTATCCTGTTTTACTGTATAATCGTTATGGGTTTGCACTCATGTTCATTTTAGCTCTGATGTTTCTTTGATGCCTGGTGGAAAGTTGAGTCAATGTTTCTATCCTGGTGCTTGCCTTGGGAAAGGCTGGGGAGGGTTAGGAGCTGTCTTTGCTGTTATGGGCTTGGGAGAGCCCTTTGTCAGTGTCATCTTCCCATTGGGACAGCTCTTTGTCACAGAGAGGAAGGGAGGAAGGAATACAATAAAATAAAATAAAATAAAATAAAATAAAATAAAATAAAATAAAATAAAATAAATTAAAAGAAAAGAAAAATAAACTGAAATTAAATTAAATAAAAGAGAGAAAAAAAGAAAGAAGAGAAAGAAAAAAGAGAAAGAAAGAAAAAAAAGAAAGAAAAAAGAAAAAGAAAGAAAAGAAAGAAAGAAAGAAAGAAAGAAAGAAAGAAAGAAAGAAAGAAAGAAAGAAGAAAAAGAAAGAAAGAAAGAAAGAAAGAAAGAAAGAAAGAAAGAAAGAAAGAAAGAAAGAAAGAAAGAAAGAAAGAAAGAAAGAAAGAAAGAAAGAAAGAAAAGAAAGAAAGAAAAAAAAAAGAAAGGAGGAAGGATGAGAGGAAGGATGAGAGGAAGGAACAATACATCACCCTGGCCCCAGCGTCACTGCACCTGGCTGCTGCTGTGGCTGAGATCCTGACCTGGGAGAGCCTGAGGTCCATCTCGGGGAGGCAGAGGAGGCCTGGGCAGGCTGGGCCTTGGGCTTCTCCTTCCCCTCATCCACCTCCTCATCCTGCAGAGAGAGAGAGAGAGAGAGAGAGAGTGAGGGGAGGGACCCCTAGGGAGCTGCTCCCTCCTGGGAGAGCTGCTCCCGGAGTTGGACTGAGCTCTGCCCTCCTTATATACCCCTGGGGCAGGGCAGGGCTCTGTGATGTCACAAGGGGCTCTGGGTAACACCATGGCCATGTCACAAAGGGCCCTGAAAGGCGCCTATGATGTCACAAAGGGCCACCCCTGGCCCCCCATGGGCAGCAGAGAGGACTGGAACTGGCCCATGATTTGGACTGGATGGGGCACCTCAGATGAAGAGCCATTCCCTTCACCAAGAACCTGCCATGCCTTGTTTTGGTTCTGGTAAAAGGTTTTAGTGGGGCCTGTGAATGCTGCCTTAGCTGTACTGTGAGATGTGATGCCTGCAGTGTTACAGCACCTCAGCTTTGGAAACAGGCAGCAAAGTGAGAAAAGCCCTACTGGATTTAGTTGAGTCAGTGTTTCTATCCTGGTGCTTGCCTTGGGAAAGACTGGAGAGGTTTAGGAGCAGTGACTGAATGAAGGGAGCCACCTCAAAGCTGTGGGGAATGAAAATTTTCTCTTAGGAGGAAAGGCTGAGGGAGCTGGGGCTGTTCAGCCTCCAGAGGGACCTTGACAGGCTGGAGAGATGGGCAGAGAGGAACTGTCTGAAATTCAACAACAGCAAATAAATGCAGGTCCTGAACCTGAGGAGGAACAACCTCAGGCACCAGTAAAGGCTAGGGCTGACCTGCTGGAGAACAGCTCTGGGGGAGGAAGAACTTGGGCATGCTGATGGATAACAAACTGCCCCTGAGCCAGCAGTGTGTTCTGGGGGCCAAGGAGGCAAATGGGATCCTCAAGTGCATCAGGAAGAGCATTGCCAGCAGGGCAGGGAGGGGATCCTGCCCCTCTGCCCAGCCCTGGGAGGCACATCTGCAGTGCTGGGTCCAGTTCTGGCTCCTCAGCACAGCAGGGACATGGGGCTCCTGGAGCAGGTCCAGTGGAGACCTGCAAAGATATTGAAGGGCCTGGAGCATCTCTGTGAGCAGGGCAGGCTGCAGGAGCTGGGTCTGTTCAGCCTCCAGAGCAGCCCCTGAGAGGGCACCTCCCCATGGCTGGCAGTGCCTGCAGGGAAGGGGCAGAGCAGGGGACACTGAGGGCACCTCCCCATGGCTGGCAGTGCCTGCAGGGAGGGGGCAGAGCACGGACCAGGCTCTGCTCAGGGGCCCAGCAATGGCACAAGAGCAACAGGCAGGAACTGATGCCCAGCAAGTTCCACCTGCACAGGAGGCAGAACGTCTTTGCTGTGCAGTCACCCAGCACTGAGCAGAGACCAGAGAGGGTGTGGAGTCTCCTCACTGGGCATATTCCAACCCTATGTCATGTGATGTGGGATGACTCTCCCTGAGCATGAAGGTTGGATCAGATGACCCACTGTGGTCCCTTCCAACCTGACCCATCCTGTGAGACCATCAAACCCCAGAAATTATTAATTTTTTCTTGTATTTCAGTGATTTTAATTTGATCTGTTCCATCTGAGGACAGTATCTTTTATACCACCTCTTGGAGGGCTTTCATCCATTGCCTCTTGAAAATACCTGCAGTACCTCCCCCTCTTGTTTAGTCCCCTTTTGTTCCAAAGCACCTCAAAAAGCTCAGTTTTGTTCTGCAGCCTGCAGTGGCATCATGAAAGGTGATAAGAAAAAAGCTCCAGCTGCTAATAATACCAACACCTTGAAAATGTTTTGAAAAGTAGGTCCACTGAATGTATTGAAATGAAAGGCTAAAAGCTTTGCAGGAGGATGAACCCATTGTTTGTGGCTTTTCCCCAGGTTTCAATGCCTTATTAATGAGAAACTGATTCTCACTTTCAATTCTATTGCAGTCACTTGCAAGACAGCACGGGGCTTATACATCAAAATATGTATATAACTAAAGGAAAAGTTGTCAGAAGTTGGTTTGGCAGACTTTCAGACTTCCTCTATAAGTCCAGTGGTCACCAATCAAACCAATGGCTGTAGAATACTTAATCTGATTTCAGACTTAAAGAAAAATATCCTGCCCTCATTTATAGAAAACCTTTCTTTTACCAAAACGAAGTTTTTATTCATTTTCTTTGACAACCTCCTCCTCTCCCTGAGGGGAAGTCTTGAGACACAAAATAAATGTGTGAATCCATATTCCAGCACTCCATCAATGGCAGACTGAACCTGACAGGTATAGCCAGGGGAGGAAAGAGAAGCTTTCATAAAGCCTGAAATGCTCAGAAAATAAGACAACTTGAAAAAGCACTTAAAAATATACAGGGGGGGGGGGGAAAAGCACCATAGCTACCTTTTTATCGAAAGGAAAATCCAGTATTTTGATGGTTTTGGGGCAGGTCCCAATAAATTAACACTAAAATCTCGTTTAAAATGTTGTTTGGAATTGAAATATGGAAATATTACCCAAACTTTAAACAGAGGCATAAAGGTTAATATCCTCAGCAAAACACTGTTGGGCAGATTTATTGATTCCTGCCTGTTGGTAACTTCTGTTTTTCTCTTTAAAATCCCTTTAAAATCCCTTTCCTTGACATTGTTGGTGGAGTTTTTCTCTCCTGTCTTGGCTCTGAGGCTCCAGGGAGGAACAAATGATGTGTTTCCACCTGTGGGGAGGCTGGAGCTGTGGTTGTGGGCTCAGAGTTGTCTCTGGGGCTGGTGTGTCTCATTGCACACGGTGAGAGATGAGGCAGAGCCAACAGAGCAGAGCCAGATGCACTGGAGTCTGTCATGGAGGAGGAGATGGGACACCACTGTGTGCACAGCAAACCATATGTGGTTCTTGTATTCTCCTGAGGAGGTGGAAGAACTTGCTTTCCCCTTTCTGTGTCAGAGCTGAGGACACGTGAAGGTTTTGTATGTACAAGGGTTGGACTCGATGATCTTGGAGGTCTTTTCCAACCCAATCGATTCTATGATTCTATGATTCTACATCGTGATCAGCTCTGTGTACAAAGAACACCTCAAAAATGCAACTGCTTTGGGAGATGAAGGACAGAAACCAGAGCAGCAGGGGAGGTTTTAATCACATATTCTAGAGCAAGTACCTTCAGATAAATATGCCTCTATGAATTTTCATTAGGGAATCAACAGGACTCTCCATGTCTTGGTACAGATGATTTGGTGCTGCTGTGGCAATTCCCTTCCCTGCTGCATGAGGGTGTGCTGCCTCTGGTGGCTCAGTGGAGCTGGATTTATTCCCTGAGCTTAATATTCCTGTATTTTCACATGTCCAATCCTACTGGATGATTTCTTCAGTGTGTTTCTGTAGCACTCACAAGTATGAATAATTTTCCATAAGAAATGTAAGTTTTGCCACACTGGAAGTACCTCAAGATGCTGAAGTACCTGTGAGATGCTTTCCAGGGGATACAGAATAATTTTCACAGAGTGACCCTTTCTAAGCCAGGAAGTTCCCTGGTAGTGTAACCACACTAGTACAGCCCTGCCACAGTGAATATTTGGACTGCATTGGTGATGGTGAGGCCACACCTTGAGTGTTGTGTTCAGTTCTGGGCCCCTCAGTTCAGGAAAGATCTTGAGGGGCTGGAGCGGGACCAGAAAAGAGCAACGAGGCTGGAGAAGGGACTGGAGCACAAGTGCTGTGGGGAGAGGCTGAGGGAGCTGGGGGTGTTCAGCCTGGAGAAGAGGAGGCTCAGAGGTGACCTCAACACTGTCTAGAACTCTCTGAAGGGAAGTTCTGGCCAGGTGGGGGTTGGTCTCCTCTCCCAGGCACTCAGCAATAGGACAAGGGGGCACGATGGGCTCAAGCTCTGCCAGGGGAAATTTCAGTTGGAGATCAGAAAAAACTTCTTTGCAGAGAGAGTGCTCAGGCATTGGAATGGGCTGCCCAGAGAGGGGGTGGATTCCCCATCCCTGGAGGTTTTTCAACTGAGATTGGCCGTGGCCCTGAGTGCCATGATCTGATAAAGGGACTGGAGTTGGCCCAAGGGTTGGACTTGATGATCTCGGAGGTCTTTTCCAACCCAATCCATTCTATGGTGATTTAAATCAGTTGGTTTCATGGAAAGTCAGGAGGCTATTCCTTGGACAGAGTCAGCTGAAGTGGGAAGTTCCATCTTTTCCAGTGGCCAAAGCAGAAAATGGATCTTTTAGCAAAAGTCGAGTCAGGACGGAGATTCTCCTTAGCCCTTCTCTTGTTGCTGATGCATTTACAGGAACATTCTTATTGTCTTTTGGGTTTTTTTTAATGGCATCAGCCAAATGAACTTCTAGTGGGGCTTTGGCTCTTTATAATTGTCTCCCTGCAGAACCTCACCACATCCCTGTAGTCCTCCTGAGTCCTGGGAAGGGAGGCACAGCAGGGAGCCGAGGAGATGAGGTGAGGGACTGCAGCTCATCCCTGTGCACTGCTGGAAACTGCATTACACATATCCCATCATTAACGTGGGGTAATTATATCCAGGGCACACAGTGATGCAGCTGTACCTAAATCACAGAATAGAAACCCTTTGCTAGGTTGGAAAAGACCTCCAAGATCAAGTCCAACCTTTCCATGGCACTAAGGATTCCTGTTCTGACTGGCTGTGTTTCAAGGCAAGTTGTTATGAGTGTGACTGGCTATCCAACATATTGAGGAGAATCCAACTGTATCTTCTAGTAATTCCAAAGGGAAAATGCATGTTCAAGTGTGTTCTAACCATTTCTTTTGTGTTTTATTTTTTCCCCTAACAGAGACAAGGAACCGGAGCTACAAATGGAAAAGACAAGACATCTGGTGAGAATGGTAAGGGGAGACTTTATTTCTTGATGGAGAATATTGAATAAAATTGAGTCAAAATACTTCCTACCCTAATGATAGATGTCCAATAGCAAAGGATTTGCTTCACATCTTATTTTTTGAATGTGTTTTAAAAACTGCAAGGGCTTCAGTGGGTTTGTTTTCTTTATGTTTGTATGTTTAAATCCTTTACTAAAGCAGAGACCTGACTCTGAAAACGTACTGTGCTAAACCAAGGGAGTCCAGGGATGTCAGAGCAGAGACAAATGAGGCTAAAACAAGAGTAGGTACGTGGGAAAAGGACACCAAGGTGGGAAAAAGACACCCAGAAATGGGGTTTAAGTATTATGAGCAGCTCCTTTATGAATGGGGAAGGTGAAGAGAAGAAGTAAACTGGTTCCAAAGAACTTGCTCATAAACGTCATTTCTATGGTCTGATTCATCCCCACTAATTTTAGCCCCATAACTAAGATGCCAGAGATAGAAGCCACTTTTGTAGAGCTCATTTGAGTGTTGCTAGAGATAGCCTATGGATGGAGCAGCTCCATGGAAGGAAGGACCAGATGGCAAATAGGCTCCAACTTCAGCACTTGTCAAGAGTGATCTGGACTTGTCCCTGCTGCTCCAAGGGCTGAGTCACTGGTTTTTTTCAGACTTTAACAAAGGAGCTGGCAGAAACCAATTTCAGCCCCTTAAGTGGCACAAACAATACTAACTGGATAATGTTGGTTGGTTCCCCTACCCCCCCAAAAAATGCAAAACTGAATTTTCAGAGATAACAATAATTTTTTTTTAGCCGAAATCTCATTTCTTACAGGAGCAGAAATGCCTTACATACAAATGATGAAATTACCAAAATCCACTTTCCATTTTTTTCAAAGGAAAACAGTTGGATCAGTTTTATTATATACCCAGCTGAAAATAAGACAGCATTAATTTGAAGATATTCATGAACAGGATGAGGATTGAACTGTACAAACATGCTCTCTGCTTCTGTTTGCTCCTCCAGCTCTTATTAAAAGAATGTGCTCTGGTGTCCATCCCATCTACTGAAAAACAGGAATAATCTGAGTCTCTTTGAAAAGCCAAAGGTTTTCCAAATGGGTTATTTGAGCAGTTATTTTGGATATGCATTTTGGCCTTTAAGTGTTGGTCTGAATAGAATTTTTGGGCCCTTTGAGGCAACACATCCTAAAGCATTAAGAGCCTTCTTTATGGATAGTTTTCCTATTAATCCAGAGGTGACTTTCCCATAAGGGCTGTTTGCATAATGTTACAGTAAATGAAATCCGTAGATGATGTTCCCAGTATGATAAAACACAAATTGGAGTGGGGAAAAAAATATAAAGAAATAAATATTTTGGCTTGCTATAATGTCTTGAATTAGTGGGAACAAATGTACCCTGACAGCAAAGCAATTTGCATTCTCAAGTTAACAGGAAAGGAAAGCAAGCAAAATTATGTCAGCCATTCGGGCAGCATGGGAAGCATGTTTTTCTCTTTACTGTTTGAGCACATTATGCACTGAGCTCATTTGCCTTGAATTTCTTCCCAAATAAAAATTTCTTCCCAAATAAAATTGTCCTGTTGTCAAGTTTAGCTTAGATTTACTGATCCTGCAGTCTTTTTAAAAGCAAATTCTTTTTTCCTCGACGGGGATTTTGAGTGAGAAAGGGCCGAGTCATTAATTCCCAAATATATATGATCCTAGTTGGAGCATAATTTTTGGTATAATATAGAGGCAGATGCACAGTTAATCTTGGGCAAATAGATACCAATTATTTTTTGTAATGAAATTACAACAGAAAAACTGTCACCTACATAAAATACAGGAGCAGCAGGGGAGATGGAATAGATTCCTCTGATCTCCCCAACCCACATGCTTGCATAAAAATAAAGCAGAATCAGAACTTTGAACCTGAGATTGAATTCTAAATCAAAGAAGCAGAAATGTATAACTCTTTGTCCTCATTAGCTCTCTGTAGTTAGAACCCAAGCAGACATGATTTATTCCTCTGAAAATTGGGGTGTGCTGGAAACCTTCATACACATATAAATCCTTTGTTACATGTTTTTTGGCCAGAAATCTGCAATTTGTCCATGTCTTAGACGTTATAGCATCATCTTCCAGTGTTTATTTCTCTGTCAGAAGGAAACTTTCCCTCTTGTTTTCCTCTTGTTGACAAGGGGGGAGGGTGGAGAAACAAAAAACCCTTTCATCTTGTTGAAAAGAAAATAAAAAGTCATGCTATGACAATGTTTGCAAAGGCAAACTAGTCTGGTTGCTGTCCTTGCTCTTGTTTACAGATCATGAAAAGCTGCTGAAGGTTGGCCCAAGCAACAAATAAAGATGCTTGGCTGTTCTCAGAGTTTGATTCACACAGTGACACACTGCTGTGGGTCAAGCTTTGTTCGTGCTTTGCAGCAGACAATGAGGTTTGGGTCTGCCTCTAGGCTAGGCTGGAACTGAAGAAAATAAAACTAATGACCATGGCAATCAGCATTGTCTCTCTTTGAAGACCTGCATGGTCTCGCTGTCACTGCACAGCACACAGGGAAATTCAGTCTCTGCAGATTCCTTTTAATAGCACTGATAGTTTTGATGGACAGGAATGCATCTTCTTGTTTGACCTTCATTAGACAGCAACAGGGTAGCCCTAATTGTATTGAGTTCCTACCAGCACATCAGCAGTGGTTGCTCTCAACAAACCTCCCTGCCAGCAGAAGGGGCTGCACTGCTGCATCCACACAGGATGGGCGAGGGTGGAAGGGACCACAGCGGGTCAATTGTCCCACCTCCCCACTCCAGCAGAGCCATCCCAGAGCACATGGCACAGGATTGTGTCCAGAGGGTTCTGGAATATCTCCATTGAGGAGACTCCACACCCTCTCTGGTCTCTGTTCAGTGCTGGGTCACTGCACAGTAAAGAAGTTCTGCCTCCTGTGCAGGTGGAACTTGCTGGGCATCAGTTCCTGCCCGTTGCTCTTGTGCCATTGCTGGGCCCCCTGAGCAGAGCCTGGTCCATCCTCTGCCCCCTCCCTGCAGCCATGGGGAGATGCCCTCAGTGTCCCCTGCTCTGCCCCCTCCCTGCAGGCACTGCCAGCCATGGGGAGGTGCCCTCAGTGTCCCCTGCTCTGCCCCTTCCCTGCAGGCACTGCCAGCCATGGGGAGGTGCCCTCAGTGTCCCCTGCTCTGCCCCTTCCCTGCAGGCACTGCCAGCCATGGGGAGGTGCCCTCTCAGGGGCTGCTCTGGAGGCTGAACAGCCCCAGCTCCTGCAGCCTGCCCTGCTCACAGAGATGCTCCAGGCCCTTCAATATCTTTGCAGGTCTCCACTGGACCTGCTCCAGGAGCCCCATGTCCCTGCTGTGCTGAAGAGCCAGAACTGAACCCAGCACTGCAGATGTGCCTCCCAGGGCTGGGCAGAGGGGCAGGATCCCCTCCCTGCCCTGCTGGCAATGCTCTTCCTGATGCACTTGAGGATCCCATTTGCCTCCTTGGCCCCCAAGACACACTGCAGGCTCAGGGGCAGTTTGTTATCCATCAGCATGCCCAAGTTCTTCCTCCCCCAGAGCTGTTCTCCAGGAGGTCAGCCCCAGCCTTTACTGGTGCCTGAGTTTGTTCCTCCTCAGGTTCAGGACCTGCATTTATTTGCTGTTGTTGAATTTCAGACAGTTTCTCTCTGCCCATCTCTCCAGCCTGTCAAGGTCCCTCTGGAGCCTACCCAGTCCCCTGTACTATTGGCCACTCCTCCAATCTTGTGTCTTCAGTGAACTTGCTGAGGAGGCAAGTTAAACAATTGATGAACAAGTTAAGCAATTCTGGGCCCAGTAAAGAACCCTGGGGGACATCACTAGTGACAGGTCTCTGGGATCTGCTGTTCAGCCAGTTCTCAATCCACCTCACTGTCCACACTTCCTGAATTTGCCTACAAGGATGTTGTGAGAGACAGTGTCAAAAGCCTTTTGAAGTCCAGGTAGACAATATCCACTGCTGTGCCTTCATCCAGGTATCCATTATAGAAGGCAATCAAGTTGGCCAAGCACGATTTACCTTTAGGGAATCCATGCTGGTGATTCCTGATCCCCTTCTTGTCATCCATGTGGTTACAGGTGTATTTCCTATAAAATACACCAGCACATCTTCTTGGGGTTTATGCAGCACAAGTCTGGCAATTCTTGAAGGTGTATCAGTATTATAAGTACTGGAAAATTATTTGGAGTAACTTGAAGGGGTTTGCTGTTAACTTTTGATGACCTTACTGGATGTTGGTCAAGTCGGAAATAACATTTGTCAATCTTGACCTTTTAAACAAGTTGCAGTTTGTCCTTTTACAGCTTATGGTCAAAGTCAGATGGTGATTCATGTCTTCCTGAAGAGGAGTGACTGTTGCATCACAATGTGCTCTCATGGTGCATCATTGGCTGGCAGAACCCAGGGAAGAGTTTCTGGTGGCATCAGTGGGCACTGGGTAATGCTGAGTAGCTTTTCCACCCAAACATACTCTCCTGCTGTCAGGGAAGTGCATGGAATTTCATTCTGCTTTTAGAGTGGGAAGAAAAAAAGTGTTAATTGGAGAAAATTCCATAAACTAGTTTTCCTGGGTGAAAAATTGTCAAAGGGCTGTTTTTAAAGCAACACCACCCTAATAATGATCAGCAATAACACATGTACAGAAGGACTTGCATGAAACCAACTTGTACACAGGAGCCAGGAAACTGCAGCTGCCATAACCTCACTGGGTCTTGAGGAGCCTCAGTCTACCTGAAACCCCAGAGCTATTTATTTGTGATGCCACTGCAGACTGAATTTCTAAGCTCTGTTACATAATGCTGTTCTCTGTGGTAGCAAATCCAAGGGGAATACAGCAGTACTATCCCCAGGCCCCTCAGTGTGGGATGAAAAGCTGGAATTTTCTTTTTGCTCACCTGCTTTGATTAGTTGGGACAATCATGTTTGCAGATGCATCCTAAATGAAAACAGAGTGTTCCTGCCTTACTGTTCTTACTACCTCGGCAATGTCACAAAGTTCCTTTGTAGGTTAACACTTGTCACTTCTTATTCTGTTTCACATTGCCCTGTGTTTTCTTTATTTTTTTTTTCAATGTAATTTGCAAGCTGCTATCATACAATCTACTCTTTAATAGCCCAGCACAACTGCCAGGGAAAGAATTGCATCAGAACCAATTATTTCTGTCTTCAGATTTACAATCACTCTTTCTCCTATTAATAGATCTCGCTCTTTATTCTGGGAGTACATAAAGCATGTGGTTATTAGTGGGTATCTGTTAATAATTTTCTTGGAATATCAGATTTATCATTGAGTAATCTGGATGTTTATAGTAACAAAATAATGTGGTTTCATGGGATGAATTCTATGACATCCTGGCCCTGAGTGCAATGAAAATGGGCAGGTTTTGCCTGAACTTGGATGTGATGGTGGCTCAGGGCAATCATGGCAGGATGCTCAATTGTGCTGGAAAAATTCCCTTCTTTCCAGTTCCAGCTCATTCCCAAGCACTTGTCAGTGCCTGAGCTCTGCTTTGGAGCATGTAGAGAACTCTAAATGAATAAATACTCTGCATTTATCCTCTCCATGGGATGCCTCTACATAAGGATGAAGTTAACAAAGAAAATTCTTACATTTTACATCTGAAAATGAGTCATCTAAACTCACTTCAACCCAAATGCTTGTAGAAAACTTGGGAATCAATTGTAAAACAGTGTGAGAATAGAGATATCTCTCTAGTAATCTTTCCTGGTAGAGAGATATGTATCTTGCAGTCTTATTAACAACCCATTCACCCACTTCCTCTACTCAAAAATTTTGGAAAATTCTGCTCTTTGCTCACAGTGTACTCAGGAATAAAAAAATCCTGCCAGGTCCGACAGAGTAAATAATTATCTTCCTAGTTATTTATGTAGAGTGCTTTGCTTAATAGAGCTCCAATTCCTGGCTAGAGGCCAGGATCATTATTGTAGGCTGGCTTAATATAAATATCTGTTTAAGAGCTCAAAATTAATTTTCCACTAATACTCTCCAATGACTGCATAAAAAATGGACTGGTTTTGGGAACAGCCCTGCAAATAAACTCACTTATGGAAAAAAGACTTTGAAGAGGGAGGGAACACATGAGGGCAATTTGTATAAATATTCAAAGGATGTCATGGAACATGGTCTGCTGTATCTTCCAGGGCCTAGAGGTCACATTCTTTAGGCACAGGAAGAGGCAATGCCTGTGCATTTTGTCTTTCCCAGAAAACATTGCTGGTGAGGCAAAAGATGAACTATGTTTTGCAAGTAACTGCTGAATCAAGGTAAAAAAAAACCCAACACTTTCAGGCTGCTCCTCTCTAATATTTCATCCCCACAGCACTAATCAGAAATTAGAATGGAGAGTATTGTATGCAGCTAATTAATACTGAGTTTTCCTGGCTATTAAGTTGAGTGTTGGGAGGAAAATATTTCACTGTGGTCTTCTAAAATTCTCTCATCCCTTGAAAGTGGTACCTCATGGAATATGATCTGTCAGTAATGCAGCCTCTCTTCTCTCTCTCAGTCTGTATCCAGAGCCAAGCTCTATCCTGTATCATCCAATCTAGCTGGTACTAGTGGGGATTTGGGAAGTGAGATGAGAATGGTTTGTTGTACCTCACCCCCCAGCTCTTAAAATAGAAAGTCTGTGTCTCAGCACCATTCCTAGACGTGTGTGCAACCACCAAATAACACCACACCTTCTCAAAGCCTAAATGCAGAAGTGTTCGAACCCTCAGCAGTGTTATATAAGTTGTGTTTGGTCATGTACAGATCACTCAGGCACAGAGAAAGGTGTAAAAACCCTGTGAGAACTCAGCACCGTGATCTGTAGCTGAGAGTGTGGATGAGAGTCAGGAGAAGAATTCCAAGTGATCAGTTTTAGACAAATCCCTTCTCAAGGCATAGCAAAAACACTGCAGGAAACTTTATCTGCTTTCATTTTAGGCACTTGCCTGGGAACAGGTACACAGAAAGTTTCCCCAGAACCAAACCAAATCTGTCTCAGCTCCTCTCCTCGTGTCTCCTCTCTCCCCTTTCCCAGTGTGTTTATCCAGGGGCTGCCCATCTCTCCAGGCAGCCAGCAGGTCTCAGCTGAAGGCAGAGGGAGCCTTTCATGGGGCTCTTGGATTGTTCACAGATCTTCCCTAGAGAGGATGCTGAGAGGAAGAGAGAGCAATTACACATGAACTTCATTTCCTCTCCCAGGTGAATTTGCCTTTCTGGAGGGCAGGGATAAGCATGAGATAACACAGACACCTTCTGCCCTGGGACTTCACCTGCCCCCACCTGTGTCTGTTCATGGGCAAGGACCATCTGGTTCCCCAGAGAGGACTCAGTGGTGGAGTTTGATCAGTGTAACATCCAAACTGAAGTGATACTCCTGAGAGAGCAGATATTATCCTTTTTCTTCTGTTATCTGGCAAGTTGGCTTTGATGCTGTGCATTAAAGCTGCACCTCATCTGGTAATGAGATGTTTTCAGTTTGAAACGTTTAGGCAGAAGGATAGTTCATAAAAAAACCCCAAAACCATTGCATTAAAAATGTCATCAATTAACAGCAGTGCTCATGTAGTCTGGCCTGTGTTCTGTCTTTGAAATTCCCCACAAGTTTATTTTGTGTATCATTTATAACTACTCTCATGACTCCCAAATAAGTCCATCTCCTCCCACAAATACAGCACTGTGCACATGAAGGGTGTCAGTCTGTATGTTGCTATATAATGTTAATTATCCAGCTTTTTCTTGCATGTTTTGTTTTATTTATTTTTTTCTCCCTGGGCCTGCACTGGAGAGGAAAAAAAATGGTTTCCTATCTCATGAAAGTACCAGGAAAGCAAATTGAATGCAGAAGTCCCACAGGAAAAGAAACCCAACAAAACAAACCACCAAAGCAGACCAGCACAACCATAGCAGAATGATTTCAGCTTTTAAAACTTGCTTTTTAAGGACTTAAAAATAGGAAATTATTTAAAAATGTATTTCTCCTTTTTTTTTTCCCTGTTGAGGAAAAGGTCCTATCTAGCTGGCACCTTTGAGATGGAAAATCCTCACTCCTAACACTCCTTCTGCACTGTCTGGGTACTTATATGGTCCTCACCACCGTAGTAACTGAGTGTCTTCCAAGTATTTAAAAATAGAGATAACAATAACAATCCTTGCCTTGGTTCATCTCTCTCTTTCCAGCTTGCTACGAGAATAACTTGATGAATTTATGGGCCCTTTGTTTTGCACACAGTGCCTGCAACACAGCGGGGGAGCCTTGGGTGCCTGTTTACAAGTGATGGGCTCAGAGTGGGTGCAGCCAGAAATTCAGCTGCATTCCTGGAATGTGGGCCATGAACACATGGATAAAATTATATTCTATACTGATAAATGGTCACTCACAGTCTGCTCCTTTGCAGGAGGTAGAAATTAGTAAAACTGCAGCATCCCTGCAGTGCTGAGATTAGAAGCAGCCCAAGGAAATCATCCTGAATTATGCTAATTTGGGACTTAGTTTCAGTAGTTAATTGAGAATCACAGTTATGTTGGGTTAGGGGGTGCTGATAACCCTCCCCAACAGCTTTCTGTGCTGTCAGGCAAACCTGGTTCAGGGAGAATGTGGAGGAGCAGTGGAATTGCCTGAAAAAAAGGGTATCCACTTTGTCCTTGGGTTTATTCCTATTTGCATTGACTGAAGGTGATGGGGATGGGGTTCTTTTACCAGGGAACAAGGGGAAATGGCCCCAAGCTGTGCTAGGGAAGGGTCAGGTTGGACATGAGGAAGAATTTTTGCCTGGAAAGGGTGGTCAGGCATTGGAAGGGGCTGCACAGGGAGGTTCGGAGTGCCCAGCCCAAGGCAGGACTGGCCGTGGCACTCAGTGCTCTGGGCTCGGGGACAAGGTGGGCATGGGGCACCAGGGTGGACTCCAGGGGCTGGCAGGGCTTTGCCAAGGTGGGCATGGGGCACAGGGTGGACTCCAGGGGCTGGCAGGGCTTTGCCAAGGTGGGCATTGGGCACAGGGTGGGCTCCAGGGGCTGGCAGGGCTTTGACAAGGTGGGCATTGGGCCCAGGGTGGGCTCCAGGGGCTGGCAGGGCTTTGCCAAGGTGGGCATTGGGCACAGGGTGGGCTCCAAGGACTGGCAGGGCTTTTCCAAGGTTCTGTGGCCTGTTACATCCTTGTTTGGCCTTCCTGACTCTGAGTTTCCACCCTTAGCTGACAGCCACTCCTTACTTCCCTCCTGGGTAAGGTTTTGTCTCTGTTTCTTTGTCCTTTCAACAGCACCAGTTAGACTTGGATCCAGCTCCCTGCAGCCCTGGGCTCTTGGCACTTGGCAGCTGCCTAATTCAGTGGCCATTTGAGCACCCTAAAGGTGTCAGTGACCCTGCTCCTTTCTGAGAAACTGGCTGTAAAGCTTAGCCTAGGTCATTAGGAAAAAAAACCCCTCTGTGATTAGAAATTAAGAAAATATCAAATTAAGAAAAAGCAGATGAAGCTTTGGGGATGCTGGTGGCTTTTGGATGACTCATACACATGCTGGAGTTCCTGTCAAGTGTTGATGAGGAAAGACAGGAGTGAAATGATGCCTTTGACAAGTGCCATATTTCTCTTGGAAATCAGGCTGTAATTCCCAGCATGCTGCCTGCCTGGGCACTGGGCAGAGGGAGCTCTATTTGGGGCTCTTGTGGGGAGAGGCTGAGGGAGCTGGGGGTGTTCAGCCTGGAGAAGAGGAGGCTCAGAGGTGACCTCAGCACTGTCTAGAACAACCTGAAGGGAAGTTCTGGCCAGGTGGGCGTTGGTCTCTTCTCCCAGGCACTCAGCAATAGGACAAGGGGGCACAATGGGCTCAAGCTCTGCCAGGGGAAATTGAAGTTGGAGAACAGAAAAATCTTCTTTCCAGAGAGGGTGCTCAGGCATTGGAATGGGCTGCCCAGAGAGGGGGTGGATTCCCCATCCCTGGAGGTTTTTCAACTGAGCTTGGCCGTGGCCCTGAGTGCCATGATCTGGTAAAGGGACTGGAGTTGGCCCAAGGGTTGGACTTGATGATGTCTGAGTTCTTTTCCAACCCAATCCATTCTGTGATTCTGTGATTTCCATGGCTGGTACGTGGCTGGCACGCACTGGCTGCATTCCACTGATGTGCAGGCATTGGAAAATGGGCTGTCATCAATACTGTGGGAAGGAGGAATGTTTGGTTCTGATTTGGTGCTGGTAGGAACCCAAAGGAAGGAGATAGGGTCAAGCCAGTCCTTAGATAACCCTGGTGGAATCTCTAAAGTCACCTTTGAAATTACTCTGCCCCTCCATCCTCGAGGGTGATGTTTCAGGCTGGAGTCAGTGTCATGTCTAAGCTGGAGGTTTTACACTGGAATTTCATGGAGCTGCACTGACTTGCACAAGTTGGACATAATTTTCTACATGTTCCCACACACTACCAACCAATGATTAAAAGGCTACAAGAGGTGGATAGAGCTGAGCAGCATGTTTTTGTTAATGTAGTGGAAGTGAAAGATGAGAGAGGAACACAATCAATGCACAACAGTGGTTACCAGCATTTACTGTTGTGGAAACATCACTTTTCTTTTGACTGCACACACGATCTGCTTTATTTCACACCACAGGCTTTTTGTTTTGTGCTGCTGTTTTAGTTTGCCAGAAAACCTGGCTTTGTAAATGGAATGAAAATACTTTTCTGCTTAAGAGTTCCTCGTCTGTTAGTAATTTGGTAAATGATTAATCACCTTTTTTTTCTGAAGGTTTCTAAGGTTTTAATTTGTAGCACACAGCTGTCTTCATGCACTTAGCTTGATGCTCCAAAATGAGCTTGTAGTTTGGTGTTATCAAGCTCCCTTGTGTGAGCAGGCACCAGAATTTAGAGCAGCAGGAGTGTTACAGACATGATGAAAATGGGGTCCTTCACTGGACAAGTGACCAGAACCAAAAGCAGTTAAGGCTGGAGAAGGAACTGAGATGCTGCAACAGGAATGAGCACAACCCTTCACCTTCAGGCCTGGTGCTTAGGGTGGATTTCAGGACCTGAAAATGCTGTAAAATGCTCTGGTTCCTTGTGCAAGGTGTCTCAAAGTCAGCCCATATATGTCTTTTGTTCCTGTGCTGAGAGGAATAATCAATAGTATTAAACTCTGTCCCTCTCCACAGGTTAGGGGTGAAATTCTTCTTGTGTGGCTCTATGAGAGTTCACTTGTGTGAGAGACATAAACCTCTGTTTGTTGTCAACAGAAAAATGTGGTTTTTTGGGACATGATACTTATCAGAATGAGCTTCTCTGGAGAGCCTGGTGTTTGAAGATTTTAATCTGATTTAGGCTTCTAATTTGCTCAGCTCCATTAAGGCCAAGGGATTTGTGGGTAATACTAATACTATTAAATTATGAAATAATAAAAATAAAATATAGTTAAATAAATACTAAAACTAAAAATACTTCTGTTTAGAGCAGTATTTCTGGAGTTAAGTGGATGCTGAACAGGGTCAGGTTTGGACCTGGGAATTTAATTTCTCCTTAAATCCATCTCAAACAACCCCATCCTTATTTAGATTTGGCTGATTCTGGTGGCCACCTCGTGCCAGCTCTCACAGTCATTTTCTCTGTGAAAATATGGATGTGAAAACTTCCATGTATTTTCTGGCTTGAGGTCTTTGTTAGCTGGATCTGATGGAAACATTTGCATTAGCCAAGCACTTTTGGTGTTGGTTCATTTTCCCCCACCAGCCCACAGTGGGTTACGAATAGGAAGGACTGAGAAAAATACTTTCTGAGGAGGAATTCTTAAGCAAAGAACAAAGTGAGATAGTGCTGGATATGGATAAGGCATTTCAAGAGCTGCAGTGGAAAATAGGGCAGGGTGCTCTGGAAGCTCCTGGGAGATGGTGTGGGTAGTCCAGAGCCTGGAGCTCAGCTCTCAGCACTTCTCCAGCGTCTCCCAGTAGCATTATTTAATCACAGTTGATGAATGAGTGCTCTGACTGTATTTTGAGTATCTCATCTTTCATTCTAATTCATACCTAAAACCCCTGAGACTGCTGGTTGACTCTAGGTGGAGAAAGCATTAATTATTTCTTAGGTTTTAGTGAAACACTGGCACTCCACAGTGACCAATTTATTAGTCTTCTAAAAGCTGCCAATAAAAACTGGACATGTACAAATATATTCATTAGCACAAACTAATTAAAAGCCAGGCTAATAGCCAGAATTACAATGCATTACTGGAGGGGTTTGGAATTCATTATGTGTCTGTGCTAATCCAATAGTGACAATCCTGGCTCTGCAGTGTCTAATCTAAGTTACAGATCTACTGAGAGACACCTGAGAGTTGGTTTATGGTCCATGGAGATGCTGCAGAGAGTTCCTGATCCAGCTTTCTGACAGGAAGCAGGAATTAGCTGTGGAGAAAATTCTGGGCTGAGTTCTCTGTTGTGTGGCAGGTCTTGTACAGCTAAACAGAGGGGTGGGAGTGGAGAGATTAATCAAGCTTGAAGATGGACCCCTCAGTTCAGGAAAGATCTTGAGGGGCTGGAGCGGGTCCAGAGAAGAGCAACGAGGCTGGAGAAGGGACTGGAGCACAAGTGCTGTGGGGAGAGGCTGAGGGAGCTGGGGGTGTTTAGCCTGGAGAAGAGGAGGCTCAGAGGTGACCTCAGCACTGTCTGGAACTGCCTGAAGGGAAGTTCTGGCCAGGAGGGGGTTGGTCTCTTCTCCCAGGCACTCAGCAATAGGACAAGGGAGCACGATGGGCTCAAGCTCTGCCAGGGGAAATTGAAGGTGGAGAGCAGAAAAAACTTCTTTGCAGAGAGAGTGCTCAGGGATTGGAATGGGCTGCCCAGAGAGGGGGTGGATTCCCCATCCCTGGAGGTTTTTAAGGTGAGATTGGCCGTGGCACTGAGTGCCATGATCTGATAAAGGGACTGGAGTTGGCCCAAGGGTTGGACTTGCTGATCTCAGAGGTCTTTTGCAACCCAATCCATTCTATGATTCTATGAGTTTATTTCCCTGGCCTTAGACTGATTTCAGAGTTGAATGTAGGTTATCAGGTGTGGTACTTTTGAGAAAAGCACATACAATTCCAGACCTCCAGTTACATTTGGGGTCCATGCTGGGGAATGATGGAGCCACAATATCCCCATCCTGACCTGCACAGGTGAGGCTCAGATAACCTCCTCTTCTCAAATAACCAGAGGTCAGAACCCACCTAGGGAAGGACATCTAGACAGCTGATTCAGGGCTGTTTGCTGTCCTGGTCTGGCAGCCAGCAGACTAATTGCTAGCAGCCAGTGTGTACTGTGATCTCACCTAATGATTGTGTTCAGAGAGCAGACAGCTGTATTTTTCACTATTAAAAATTTCTTGATGACCTTTCCAGTGATTCTGTTTGTAACCAAACTCCATGGCTCTCTTGTGAGCTCTGCCTCTGGGAGGCAATGGCATGTGCTGCCTGGGAAAAGCTGGGAAAAAAGCATTCCTGACTTTATTTTAAGACAAGAAGGTAAGAAGACAAGTGGAAGATGTGTGGGTTTGGCCCTTGTTGTGGAAGGGTGATGGATGCTGTCAGCAGAAGGCACAGAGGGCTCTGCCACTCACTCATCAGTCACTGTTCCATCCATCAGCACTGCTTGGTCTCACCTCAAACTTAAGCCTTTGCCTTAAATTCCTTCCTCTGTCAAATTAAAGAGAAAGAAATAGCTTTGCTAGGCCCCAGTGAAAAGGAATTCAGAGACTAATGATCCATAAACAATACTGTATATTCCTCTGTCATATTCCCAGGGGGACCAGGTGCTGGACCTGGAACTTTTCTGCCCAGGTGTGGGAGGTTTGGTGGACTTTGCACTGATTGTTGGACCTCTTTGAAACTGTTCCCTGTGCCAGAGCAAAGTGGCACAACTGTTGTTTAAGTATTTATGGATTTTAAATGAGGGACCACAGAAATAAAAAGCAAAAGACTAAGCCATGAGATGGAGTCCTCTGGAGGTCTCTTGGTTAAGAACCATTCCATTATGAAAGAACATCAAAAAGAAAATGAAATTTCTTGGCAATCCCTCCATTCCTCCCATGCCACAGGCAAACCTTGGGAACAGCACGGTCTAGGGGCTGTTCTCAGATGCAGCAGAATTAGTGTAGATTTTTGGCCTCTGTTCCTCATCTTAAGAAGATCACTGCAGCCAACATTAGCATTTGGCTATTCCATGGTGGACTGGCTGAGGTCCAGGATGAGGTAGAATTAGAATACTTATTTTTTCCCTTTTAAATAGTTCTTCTTTTTGCAGTAGGTGATGATGCATCCAAAAAAAAGCATGAAGAAAACTGCATCAAGGGCTACCAGTGCTTCTTTGTCATTCCCCCCAAATATCTGCTTGAGCTTCTAATTCCAGCTCAGTTTGGGTCCAAATTTCAAGTTTTAATGCACCTAAATGTAAGCACATCCACAACTGCCATTTTGTTTGGAGTGGGTACTATACAAGATCACTAAGAAGTTATTGTTTCCCTCTCCAAAGTATAAATAGATTTGAATTTGCTTGAAACTTGGCCTGGGATGGTTTTATAACTACCATAAATCTGACCTTGTGTCAGACTTCCCACAACGTTTTGGGCAAAACAGGAATTTTCAATGGCTGTAAGCAGTTTGCTGCAGGATTATGTAGTATATGAAATGTATTTGGGAGCAGATTTCTTGACTGAACTTGCAGAATAAAAACTAATACCTAATTTGGCTGAGATACAGAGCAGCTTCTTTTATTCTGCACTGTTTGTGAGGTCTCTGGTCTAGCAGTAAAAAAGCAGAGTTTGGTTTATCACAGCTTAAAATATTAGTTGAATTTCTAATTGTTTTATAAAATTATAATATTTATATTGCTTTATAAATTTATAGTAATTGTTGAGATAGGGAGTGATCCATCCCAGAGCTGCCAGTCACCTTTGCTGGTGTCAGGGATGCCTTTTGTTGTTGGAAGTGATGCTGTCTGGATGTGACAAAACACTTGATAAGCTTGACTTAGCATGCCAGGAAAAAACAAAACACAGTGTAGACTTTCAGATCAGGCAGTTCAAAAACCCCCAAGGTGTTCTGCACGCCCAAGTGAATTGTTGCAGGAAAAAGCCTGATTTATTTGGTAAAAAACCCCTAAATATTCGGGGTTTTGCTACTGAGAAGAGGTTGCACAAATTGAGGTAAGAGCAGCAAACACTCAGATCACCACAGCTCTTCTGGCAATGATTCCTTCCTTTCTTTCTATCTTCATAAAAAGAGGGGTTTCTTTCAGCTTTTCCACAAGCAGGTTCTTCTCTGTGTTGCTTTCCTACTGGCTGCCCCATGCTGTGTTTCCATCTCCTCATTCTTTCTCCTCCCCCAGAGAATTTTATGTCTCTTCAGCAGAGCCAGGTCAAGTGCTACTTCTCCCTCTAACTGCCTGGTTTTCCATCTTCTTATGCTCCCAGGTAAAGTTCCAGTCTGGACCTTAAATGAAGAATCCACTTGATTTATATCTTTATATCCTACATATTTATATTTATTCACCAAAAGAAGGTTTCTGACTAGTGCTCTAATTTGGAGTCATGGTTGAAACTCACTCAAAGTCTCATTTCTCTCCAGTCTCACAAACCATTTATTGTTTCCCAGACTGGATTTAAGCAAAGGCCAGGTGAGTGGGCAGCAAGAAACACCTGGAAAAAGAGAAACACATATAAGAAAGAGAGAAAGCAGTTTTTAAAGTAGTGGAATTGGGGGAAAAAAAGAAGAGGAGAGGAGAAGAGGAGGCTCAGAGGTGACCTCATCACTGTCTAGAACAACCTGAAGCGAAGTTCTGGCCAGGTGGGGGTTGGTCTCTTCTCCCAGGCACTCAGCAATAGGACAAGGGGGCACGATGGGCTCAAGCTCTGCCAGGGGAAATTGAAGTTGGAGATCAGAAAAAACTTCTTTGCAGAGAGAGTGCTCAGGCATTGGAATGGGCTGCCCAGAGAGGGGGTGGATTCCCCATCCCTGGAGGTTTTTCAACTGAGCTTGGCCGTGGCACTGAGTGCCATGATTTGGTAAATGGACTGGAGTTGGACCAAGGGTTGGACTTGATGATCTCGGAGGTCTTTTCCAACCCAATCAATTCTATGATTCTATGATTCTATTTTAATTGTTCTCTCTCCCTGTCCTATTAACTTGGAAGGGAGTAAACACTGGGGTTCCTGAGCAAAAGAGAAATAAAGAAATATTTAGTTCATTCTGTTTGCATTCAGATCTAAAATTCGAGCAGTGAAGACCATGAGGTGGGTTTTGGTGCCACAGGGACCAGTTCTGGGGTGTGCTGTGCCCTGTGCACTCTGCATGTGCCCACACCAGAGGTGGCAGGGAGGGCTTGAAGTCTTGGCACTAAACCCAGCTTGTGTTTTCTGATGCAGAGAAAATGTTTAGTCCCTCTTCTAGACACCTTGTAAGCTCAGGGGGCTTGTAATCCTCAGAAATGGGAGAGAAATGAATGTGCAGAGATTAGAAAACACAGTAATGATGTGAGCCTGGTCAGCCAGGTGTGTCAGCCAAGGTGCTGGTTCTGACCAGCTTTATTGACAGTCTGACACATCTGCAAATCCAAGCAGAACTTAAAAAGTGCCCATCAGGCTTTAAATTCACACCAAGGAGGCTGTTTCCTTGAGAATTTTTAAATGAGTGGCACAATTAAGTTCTGGAGAAATCCTCAGACACAGAATGTATAAGGGAGAGATCTGATGAATTTTTGTCTTCCAAGTAATCATTTTAAGAGACCCAACTACTGTCAATTTTTTTTCTCCTGGTTACGTGTTCAAGAAATCATTGGCATCTCTCAAAACATCAACACAGTAACATTCACCCTCTGGTTTTGATGCCTTCTAAGGATTTTCCAGCTATCCATAACTTTAATTTCATTTAGTTTACGTTCTTTTACTCCTATTACAGGCATTTATTTTGTTTATTGCAATCTGGGCTGGTGGCAAGGCCAATTAACAGCTGCTGAACTCTGCTGGCTAAAAGCTCCCTTTTCAGTTGTACACAACCTTGCCAAAATCCAATTGCTCAGGCTGAAATTTGTCATTTTGATTGCTTGCCTCAAGCAGGATTAGTTCGGAAGGGTTCAGCAAAGTCATTCCAGCAGTTTCCAAAAATGAGGCTCCCACAAAATGTTAGCACATCTAGCAATTAAAAACAATTTCTGGTGGCCTTTTTCTCTGACTGCTTTGAGCTTTTGTCATTTTGAACAGTAATGTTGTGTTTGCCATCTGGGATGTGACTTTTCCATCTGCAAAGCTGGCCAAGTTATAAATGTTTAGAAAGACAAGTCTTACATTTGTGTGAGTTCAGTGAAGCACTTAATTATTTTTTTTTCACGAAAACTCAACATCACTGAGCCAAATAGTAAACACTTAAGCAATTAAACCAACATTGTCTTTGCAAGGCTTAAGGAAATCATAGTTTTTCTTTATTGCTGCTTCTGTAAGTGACACTTTGGCCAGGAACTGAAGGTGAGGGGATGGGGGTTCCCCTTCTGTGTTCCCAAGAGACCCCAATTGCTTAGGAGGAGATGCACCTCCTTCCTTGGAACCAGATGGGTGGGGGAGCTGGAGCAGAGAGGTCAAAGGATGGAATGACAAAGGAGCTCAGAAGGTCTCATCAGGAAGCTGGAACCACAGAGTATGAGGCAGGGTTTGATACTTTTGGATGAAAACTGGGCCTGGGAGGGAAACCAGGAATCAGCTACGGTGGGAAGGAGCTGGGCTGGAATTTTGAGGTTACAGAATTCCCTGGTACAGTTTTGGGGACTAGGACTAGCAAACAAAGAAACAGCTTTGCTGAGGTCTACTGGGGCAGTCTGGGTTGGGGAAGAGGTGGGGCTGGCCCTGAGCTGGTGGAACAGAAAGACCCACCATGTCTGAAAGCATCAGTGAGCAATGAAGCCCTTGAGGTGCCCAAACCTTCCATTGCGTCATCGTTCCTTTTCTTTATGAAACCCACCAACAAAACATCTAACTCATTGCTTTTGCTGCTGACTCAAGCAGAGGACAACAGCCCTCCACCCCCATCAGTTACTTCATTAAACAAGAGGTGATGGGTCTAACAGTTCCAGCAGCCGTGCTGAGGAACCATGTGGGTGTCCATATGTTGTAACAGAAAACATTTTGTTTTGCTTTAAATCCAGGAACCAGCGTGCTCCTGACACTGTGAAAGTTGCAATGTCAAGAATTAAAGTTGGCCACGCAATGAATTCAGTTGGTTTTGCATAATGGTGCTGGTTTAGTTTGTCATTTATTACCTTTTTCATGTTCAGCTTTAATATTCTTTTACGATAGCTTTGTGTGTGCAATGAACATGCAACTGAAGCAGGAGGGAAACCTTTCTCCCCTGGCCTCAGTTAGATTTTCATGTCAATTAGACTGTCTGGCACTGGGTTTAATAAGTTTCTAATTGCAATTGCAGCACTTAGCTAGATCAATGCCCACCCTTCCTGATAAAATTGATTTTAAATAGCTGTTGTTAAAAGGCACCACGTGAAAACTTAGGGAGGTGAAAACCAAGATTAATAGGAACCCTTTGTTTCTTCCAGACAACTCACATTAATAAACCTTGCTTTTTATTTTGCTTTAACACAGGTTTGCATTTTTTAAAGAAAAACATTTTATAGATTTATAAAGGCAAACCATTCTAGCACTTTCTGAGTTTCCTTTCTGAGATGATGGGGATGGGAGGGAGAAAAGGGAGGAAAGTCCTTTCTGGAGAGGGAACAATGTAGAATCACAGAATATTCTGAATTGGAAGGGACCCACAAGGATCATTGAATCCAGCTCGAGTCAATGGCCCACAGAGGGAATTGAACCCATGACCTTGGCATTATTACAACCAAGTTTTAACTAACTGAGCTATCACAGGGTCACTGCCCCCAAAGGGATTTGTTACAGCTCTGAGGACTGACAAGCAGCTTGGGTGGTGGACCAGTGTGGTCCCATGGCCAACACTTTGCTGCCAGCTCAGAAATGTGCTGCACTTCCAGCACGTCCAACCTTCCTCTGTGTCCTCCGTGTTCTGTGTGGGTTTGTTAAGTGCACCATCTGTCAGGATAATGAGACCATTTTCACTTCCCTGCTCCATAACCTCCTGATGTAGATAAAGAGCTCGGAATATGGACCCGCTTTCTCCTTTCACGGGGACTTTATTGGAAAAACACGCTTGCTTTTAGCCACACTAAAAAAAAATGAGAAGCTGTGTGGGTGTGATTAATCAATAGACAGGCTATAAAAAGGTGGGTACTCCTTCTCCTCGCTGCACACCTGAGAATAAACACACTGCAACTGAGGCTTAATGAACTGCACTTTAGTCAGAGGCTTGTCAGATGCTTGTCAGTGGAACTGCACTCCTGGGGGAGCACAGCCCCTCCACCCTCCACCTGAAATAGCAGCGGGTTCAAAGGATGGCACTGAGTCAGTGCCTGAGACCTGGAAGGGTTGGAATTTTGGGGTTTATGAGATGGGGAAAAGAAAAAAAAATACAGAAGCAGGATTTGAAGTACTGCCTAGTGCCTTTGGTATCTGACCTTGCTCATTAATCTCTGCTCCTTTGAAAGGGCTTGGAAAATTACATTACCCTATACCATCAGTCTGCACTCAATAAATACAGACACTAAAGTCAGGGACGAGAAATCCCACTGAGCTTGGTATTGACTGGTTAGAATTCCAGGCTTCCAATACAGAAACTGCCTGTAAGTAATGAACAAGCTACTGAGAAGGACACCCTGCCCTTCTGGATTCACTCCCACCTCTTTTATAGGATCTATTCATTGCCATTTTTTACTCCCCTATGCTAAACAGTGAATTGTCCTGTGTGCCAATGAAGTCTTTTCTATTACTCTGTGAGATGAAATTAGAGGAAGAGCAGAGAGCTGTGCTCGTGTTCTGTCTCAGAGCCAATAGTCATGTTAACCTCAGCATCAGCTCCTTCAGCAGGGGAGGGGAAAGAAGAAAAGATGACAAGGATGTGGGATGGAATTGTATTTCTTCCATCATGGAATGATGGAGCAGTAACTTGTGTGCTTTGACAATTACTTGTGAATATACTTGTGCTGTAAAATCAGACTTCTCTGTTGAGGGCACTTCAGCTTAGATATCAGTTCAGAAGCACCCAGAGGTGCTGCACAGGACCCAGGAAGGAAGGACAGGGGACACATGTTGGAAAACTGTGGTAGGAGATGCTCACTGTGGTTTTCTGTGCAGTCTCAAGTCAGTGGGGGCCTTACTTGGCTTGCTCAGCAAAGAGGAGCATGCCAGGAATACCTTTTAGAACATTCCTGTCTTCTATGGATGTTCATAGAATCATAGAATCAGTTGGGTTGGAAGAGACCTCTGAGATCATCAAGTCCAACCCTTAATCCAACCCCACTTTGATTGCCAGATCATGGCACTCAGTGCCACATCCAGTCTCACCTTAAAAACCTCCAGGATGGTGAATTCACCACCTCTCTGGGCAGCCCATTCCAATGCCTGAGCACTCTCTCTGCAAAGAATTTTTTCTGATATCCAACTTAAATTTCCCCTGGCAGAGCTTGAGCCTGTGCCCCCTTGTCCTGCTGTTGGTTGCCTGAGAGAAGAGACCAATCCCCACCAGGCTACAACCTCCTGTCAGGTAATTGTAGAGAGGAGATAAGGTCTCCCCTGAGCCTCCTCTTCTCCAGGCTAAACAACCCCAGGTCCCTCAGCCTTTCCTCACAGGACTTGTGCTCAAGTCCTTTCACCAGCATCATCCAGCACATGTGACTCACCCTTTCTCTTTCTTCTTTCTCAGTCCTGAATTCCTGTACTGGCTGCCTGTGACACATTTTGGGTGTAACAAGGTCCCCTTGAGCACCTCCAATCTTCAGGCTGGCACAGCCATCCCCTGGGCTCATTGCTGGCTAAACAGCAGAGCAGAGGTTTGGTGTTTGCAGGAGCTTGTGAATTCAATTACAGTTCTCACAGAAGCTGTCATTTGGCTGCTTGTTGGTGTGAAGCATTTGATACAGCTTGTCATGGTGTTAACTCTAATCCCTTATTAGAGATATAGAAGGAGTCTTATTGATGTACATTTAAAGGCATTCAGGCACACACAGAAACTCCCTATCTTTGCAATGAGTTGAAAGGAGAGCAAAAGGTGCTGCTCAGGGTTTTTTTTTTTGCCTGTTCAGCTGTATATCTGTAAAAAGAGGAATCTGTGCAGACTGTTCTGTCAGCTCCTGAGGGAAGGTGAGAGGATCCAGATCAGCTGCACAACTGGCAGCTTCCCTGGCCATCTCAGCAGAGGGAATAAATGTTCATTTTGAGTCTCTCATGAAGGTGAGCCATTCTCTCCTTCTCTATCCGTGGGATGGGAGCACACAGATGGAGTAACGTGAGGACGTATTCCTGCCTTTATTTGATTTCGTTTTCTTCCTTCCTGAAGCAAATAAGATTTCTCAGCTGCTACAGTTTCAGTGCAGTACCTTTCATAAGGGCTAAATAATTTATTTGATGAGAAAGAGTTTCACATGAAATAGCAGAGAAGTGTGTTCATCAGAAATTCTACAATGTACAGTTCAGGCACCACTCAGGCTCATGAAATGTTATTTATTGGGTTAAGGATCAATATGTACATCTGAACTAGTCACCCTGAGCTGCCTTTGGAACTAATAGCAAACTAGTCAATATAGGAAGGGAATTCAAGGGTGAGATTTAGGGTGCTATCCTAAAATGTTTGCCTAAAGTAGGTCAGATGAATTGCACCCTTGGAGTGCCTGCTTTTCTCCCTTGGTTTCTTTCTAAACACCTGCAGGCTTGGCTTTCTTTAGGGTTGGGCTTGATCTTAAAAGATCTTTGATCCTATCATTCTAAGATTAAGCAATTTTTTCCTTAGGAATTGGTTAGAGATTTTTATCTAAAATCTAGTTTTAGAAATGCTTGGCCTAATAAGCTTCTGCACAACGTGTAACATGGTTTTCCAAGTGGCTGTTGTGCAAGGCAGCCTGGAATATACTGACAACACCCTCCAGCATATAATTCCTTCTCATCCTCTTGCGGAGCATTATTGCCACAGGATCTTAATTTATCTCCCCTGAGCTGCTGTTGCAGTGCTATCCTGCTTTCTCCGGAGCAGCCCCTCCTCTCTTCCTAAGAAAGTGAAGCCAACCAGCCTGCAGGGGAAATAAACATCGAATGTGGCTTTTTGCATTCAGTGGAGACTCTGTAAATTCAAATTAATGATTCTGTTTGGGTAACAGCCCAAGCGAAAGGAAACAGTGAACATTTCCCAGCTCGCTCCTGCCACAGGATTGCTTTGCTTTAAGGTGGGAAACTACAGCTGGGTGATTGCTTTCAGGAGTCAGGAGATGTTACAATTCTGTCCCTTTGAGGAGAAAATTTGACTCTGCAGGACATTCAGTAAGACTTCTGGTCAGACCCCATGGATTCAGCTCTCTGTGTGGTTGGACTCGTGGATTCTGGAGCAGAAGTTCCCAAGCCAATTGATGCAGGAGCACGTGAGACACACTGCAGGCCAAACCTCATGGAAAATCAATGTCTATTGAAGTATCCTGGTCTTTGCTCAGACTGGGCCTGAACTATCTTGGATGTGCTCCAGAAGCCAGGGTTTATATCCATCCCATCCCTGGGGCTCTACTGATGCAGTGTTTGGTTTTATGAAGGGTGTGACAAACCTTCTTTTGCCAACTGCACTCCTGAAATAATCTTGGGGCAGCTTATTCAGCTCAGTCTGTGTTGTACCCTGTGACAATTCTGTTTTGTCCCTAAAGAATTCCAATAATTTCTTGGGCATTTTTAATCTACAAGCTCCACTGCTATCTTTGATAACTGCATCCCCAAACATCCCCAAGCTGGGAGGTAGTGCAGGATGTTAAAACCACGTGGTACATCCCTGTATTAAAGCAGTGGCTTTTTCATGGCAGGACTCTGCCAAATTAATTATCCCATTTCCAGCCAGGAGCAGTGCCCACATTGGTGCACATAAAAATTGTGCTGTTTAGCAATTATTTAAGTTTTTTGCATTTAATCTGTGCAGTAAAGTGAATGCTTCTTACTGATGATCTTATTTACAAGGCATAGAAGATAAAGAAATAGAATCATAGAATCACAGAATCACTGAATCACAGCATGGTTTGGGTTGGAAGAAACCTTAAAGATCATCTTGTTTCAACCCCCTGCCCTGGGCAGGGACACCTCCCACCAGCCCAGGTTGCTCCAAGCCCTGTCCAGCCTGGCCTTGGACACTCCCAGGGATGGGGCAGCCACAGTTTCTCTGCCCAACCTGTGCCAGGGCCTGCCTACCCTCACAGGGAAGGATTTTTCTGTAATAACTCCTTTTCTTAAGAATGTGATGTTGAATGGCAAACTTATGCTGTCCACCTCCAAATGTGTGAGTAAATAACTTGTAATTAAAAGCTGGTGATGGATTTTACAAGAGGAGAGTGTTTTCTCACTGTGACTTTCCAAGCACTCACGGAACAGTTTTTATTAAAGTTACTGTGAAAACTTAAAATAGCCTCTCATTACTTGCTCACCGAGATCTGTTGGTGTACAATGACTTCTAGAAACTGCCCTTGTTTTCCACTTTGAAGATGAGCAGAGCAAAACCTTGCTCTTTTCATAGACAGACAGACTGTTCTGAGTTGGAAGGGACCCACAAGGATCATCAAGTCCAACTCTTAAGTCAGTGGCCCACAGAGGGGATTGAACCCATGCATTATCTTTATTTTGTGTGTGCAGAGAAACGTCCTCTCACTTCATGCCATGGTGCTTTTCAGAGAACCATAGAATGGCCTGGGTTGGAAGGGACCTTAAAGATCATCCCAGTGCCACCCCTTGCCATGGGCAGGGACACCTTCCACCAGCCCAGGTTGTTCCAAGCTCCATCCAACCTGGCTTTGAACACTTCCAGTGATGGGGCAGCCACAACTCTGGACAACCTGTGCCAGAGCCTGCCCACCCTCAAAGGGAAGAAATTTTTCCTAATATCTAATCTAACCCCCCTCTCTGTCAGCCTGAAACCATTCCCCCTGGTGCTGTCATTTCATGCTCTCGTTTAACAGCCTCTGATTGACTCCTCTCGTGTTTGTGAGTGACAGGTTTTCCTCTGTAACCTGTGCCTTCTTCCCCACCTCGTGTCACTTTGGCGTGCGTGGATTTGAGCCCCCTTTTGTGTGGCATATTTTGATTGCTGCCATTTCTCAGAGCAGATTCCCTCCTTGCTCTTACAAACTGCAGGGGAGTGGTGGGGGGAGGAAGCATTCCTGGAAAGTAAAGCTGTTATGCAAGACAAGATGCTGGAAGAGGAGCACCTCTCTTTCCTGTTTCCCTTGCAAAGGGCTCTCAGATGCTGTTGTTCATCCCACAATTAACAGTGAGTGCCAACTCATTTGGAGCTGGTTCCCTCGCAGTCTAGAGCTACAAAGTGTTTGGAAGTGCTGGAGGCAAAATCTCTGTAAGGATAAAAAACAAACCAACCAACCAAAGAAAAAGGCCTTAGAGCCTTTTCTCTGGCTTTGATGCAAAGTGGTACAGCATCAAAAGGGCTAAACTCCTTCTCACAAAACCCTGGGGTCTTCTCATCCACCCTACCTACCAGGTGGGGTCCTGGCCATGCTGTGTGTCCACAGCAGCCTGGCAGAGAGGAGCTGGAACATTCCCAGCCATGCCAGTGACTCTGCCATGTTTAGGAAAGCTGTGGATGATGCCTGAGCCATGCTGTGGCCTCGCATGATAGCCTTGAGGAAGTTCTCCTGATTTGATTATCAATGTTCCTGCTGAAGACACTTTTGCAGAGGTCACAGCACCGAGGGCTGGTGGAGGGGGAAGAATTTATTGCTCTGCATTTGTAAGCACATTAGGGCTCCCAGCTCCAGCTCGGAGCGCCCGAACGCTTCCATAATAGGGAAATCAGTGATCATATATTAATCAAGCAGTTGATGAGCCAGTCAAGAGGGTGGTGGCTTCATGCACTGCTGAGAGGCAGCTCTGCCACAGCACAGCTCTTTAAAGGCACAGGGTTTGCTGGGGAAGGGAGAGCTGGAAACTGTGGAGGGAATTCCCGTTTAAAACTTGGCAGCACACGCAGCTGCAGGATGAGGCTCCCATGACTTTGGAGGGAATTTGTGAGGAGGATCTTGGCATTCTGTGCTGGAGGACAGGGGTCAGGCCTGGAATTGTGTTATCCCTGCTGGAGGGGCATTGTTCTGCAGGGACAGAGGGACCTGACTTGGGCTTCAGCACCACTCCCTTTTGGCTCCCAGAGGCTGAATTTGCCAGTCAGTTTAGCACTAAGAGATCATAGAATGGATTGGGTTGTAAAAGACCTCCGAGATCATCAAGTCCAACAATTGGGCCAACTCCAGTCCCTTTACCAGATCATGGCACTCAGTGCCACGGCCAGCCTCACTTTAAAAACCTCCAGGGATGGGGAATCCACCCCCTCTCTGGGCAGCCCATTCCAATCCCTGAGCACTCTCTCTGCAAAGAAGTTTTTTCTCATCTCCAACTTCAATTTCCCCTGGCAGAGCTTGAGCCCATCGTGCCCCCTTGTCCTATTGCTGAGTGCCTGGGAGAAGAGACCAACCCCCACCTGGCCAGAACTTCCCTTCAGGTAGTTATAGATTATACAGCTGAGATGACCATTTTATTAGTTATATTTATTATTTGTTCCTAATTAAACTTCCACAAGGTTTAATCTCCGTGTGAATTATGGCCTCCAGTTTCACACCCAGAACACCTCGTAGATCCCCATGAACATTTACATACCTATCTATGCATCAGTTATGCATTTGTAAGCCTTTTGAAAAGGCTGTCAGTGATACATTAATTATTTTGAAGGTGAGGAATGACTGGTTAAATAGTATTAGCATTTAAAGAAAAACAATGTTTGTCTCTGCATTAATTGTTGAGCAAAATCAATTCATCTGTATTTGGCTACAAATTAGTTGAAAATGCAATTTTTGTAAACTGAATTTTATTGCTATTCTTTTCTGTTTCATTTCCCAATGTACATAATTTTGTGCTCCTTCATTTGTCTCATGTCAGAAATAATATTGCTGGTCTCCAACATTATTACAACCAGGACAAAAAAAGATTAATCAGATGCTTCAAAACCCTCATGCTGAAATAACATTTTTAAAGTCATAAAAGAACCACCAGTATTTTTTACAGCAAAGCCAATTTTTCAAATTCCAGATAACAACACTATATTCTGAAAGTAAAGGTCAATTTGAAAAATAAAGAATTCTGGTAGCCTAATTAGGTTGTCTTCTTTATCCCAAATTGTAATTTACAGTTGAATCAAAAGACATTAATTATTTCTGGCTTGCTTTGAGTGATATTATGGGGCCAGTTGGTGTAGTTCAGATAAAAATAGCTAGTACATTTAATCTGATAATTAATGATAACCTTTATTTCCCTTCACACGGAGCATTTGAAGTCACAGGAGGCTGTTGAGCTCTAGGGGTTGTTCTTCAGCTTCAGAGATGGTTCCCATGTGAACCACACCCCAAGCACCCACCACCTTCAGATAACTGACCATGGAAAATAAAAACCCATCTAGAAACCCCAAACTCCCCACCATCGAGTGCCAACCTCCTGACACTCAAACAGGACAGGCAGCCTTTGACTTTGGAAGGTGGACCTTGAAAGTCTGAGTTCATTGTGGAATGAAGAAACAACTGTAGTGATGTGGTCACAGAGTCACAGAATATTCTGAGTTGGAAGTGATCCACAAGGATCATCCCTGGCACTAAATCAGTATCTCACCCTGCAGCACTTTTTATGAGCAGGAAGGAAAGTTATTGTTATTCCTAAACTAACAAGAGAAAAATTCTGCCCTTAATAATGAAGCAGCTGAACATTTGTGGCCCAAAATGCTGATGGCATCCTAACCTGTAGCAAAAATAGCATGGCCAGCAGGACCGGGGCAGTAATTGTCACTGTGAACTTGACACTGGTGAGGTATCTCAAGTCCTGTGTCCAGTTCTGGGCTCCTCATTGCAACACAGACATTGAGGGCTGGAACGTGTGCAGGGCAGGGAATGAGCTGGGAAGGGGCTGGAGCAGCAGCTGAGGGAGCTGGGGGGGCTCAGCCTGGAGAAAAGGAGGCTCAGGAGGAACCTTCTGGCTTTCTGCAATCCCTGCCAGGAGGGTAGGGCTCTGCTCCAGGGCACAGGTTCAGGAGGAGAGGGCACGGCCTCAGGCTGGGCAAGGGCAGGAGCAGGTGGGACAGCAGCAGGAATTTTTTCACAGAATGGATTGTCATGCATTGGAGGAGGCTGCCCAAGGAGGTTTGGAGTGCCCAGCCCTGGAGGTGTCCAAGGAAGGACTGGCTGTGGCACTGTGCCCAGTGCTCTGGTCTGGGGCACAAGGTGGACATGGGGCATGGGTTGGACTCAATGATCTTTTCCAACCTCAGTGATTCCATGATTCTCTAACAGTCAGGTAGTGGTACCCCCTTGTGCAGATATGGACAGAAGGAGGAAGAACACAAAATTTCTGTCTCGCAGAGTCCCACAGTCACTGCTCAGAGAACTGCAGGGATCGTCCCCCTTGGGTCAGAGGAGGTGATGAGAGCACAAGACTTCACACTGAAGTCATTCCATGAAGGCCTGGTGCTGTATTAGCATTGCACAAGCATGTTGGGAAAGCAAGGAATTGCAAAGCTCCCAGGGATTCATGTCTTTTGCAGATGGTCACCAAACTGGAGATTAGCCAGTGATATCACAAGAACCAATGGCTTTAAATGACTCTATCCATCTAGGAAGCTTAGAATGAAGTTTATTGTGGAGGTCTGTCCTTCAATAAGCAGAGGTACCATTCTGGTGAGCTTTCACCAGTCCACTGCTAGAAGTCTTCTCATACAAACAATTCTCCTTGGATCATCCCATCCTGGAGGGGTGCAGAGGCAAAGCCCTCACAGCAGCCTGTCTCCCCAGCCCACAGTTGCATGACCTGTGAGCCAAGCTAGGGAGGTTGCAAAACCAGTGCAGTGCTCAAGGCTCTGGGAGATGTTTTCTCCTGGTACCACAAAAGGCAACAAACTGTAGTTGCTGAGCTGATGATCTCAGAAATGCCTCTACATTATGTTTCATTCAGCAAAAAAAAAGTCTAGGAAATAAATAAAAAGAGGCAAGGTCAGAATAAGGCTCTCTTCTCCATGCCAGTGCTACTTTTCCTTCTTCTCTTGGGCTTGGGCAAGATGCACTCCCCCCACACTGCTGTGTGTTCAGATGCCTTGTGCAGTGAGAGCTGGGGAGCAGCAGTGTGACCAAAGCAAAGGCTCAGAGCCAGCCTGATGGGTGATGTGGCCTGGCCCTGACTGGAGAGTTCTGTTCAGAGCTTGACTGTCTCTTTCTTCAGCCATAGGGTTATGGTGTTATTTTACCTCATTGTGCACAGATGGAAAGGGTTAATGTTGATCCTGGGCTGATCCCACAGTGTGGGCAGCAGGACAAGGGGGGATTCTGCCCCTCTGCCCCCTCAGGTGAGACCCACCTGCAGAGCTGCTCCAGCCCTGGGGGCAGCACAGGAAGGACATGGAGCTGCTGGAGAGGCCAGAGGAGGCACCAGGATGGGCAGAAGATGGAGCAGCTCTGCTGGGAGGAAAGACTGGGATTGTCCAGCCTGGAGAGGAGAAGTTTTCTGGTGACCTCAGTGTGGCCTTCCAGGACCTGAAGGAGCCAACAAGAAAGATGGAGACTATTTCCAAGGGTCTGGAGTGACAGGACGAGGGGAAATGGCTTCAAACTGCCAGAGAGTAGAGTTAGATGGAATATTGGGAAGAAATTCTTTATTGTGAGGGTGGGCAGACCCTGGCACAGGTTGCCCAGAGAAGGTGTGGCTGCCCCATCCCCTGGAAGTGTCCAAGGCCAGGTTGGACAGGGCTTGGAGCAACCTGGGCTGGTGGAAGGTGTCCCTGCCCATGGCAAGGGGTTGGAATGAAATGATCTTTAAGGTTTCTTCCAACCCAAACCATTCTATGATTCCATAACTCCCCTAAATGATGAGCCCCTGTCTTTAACTTCCTCTTCCTCAGTTAAATACAGAGGAGAAAGAATGGCCGCATGAACTCTTGGCTTGCAAGGAGTTAAGAGTGGCCTCCACACATCTAAGCACCCATATGTTTTCTCTGGCTGGCTGGTTGCTTTGTGGAGTCTAGTCAGATGAAATGACTCTTCCCATCACATAAAGATAACGCTGCACACGAGTGTCAACATCCGTGAGATTTCTGCCCATTTTGGTCCTTTTTAATTAGGGACTCTTCTGCCTCATTGCACAGGCTGGTGTAATAGCTTGGGATCAGAGTAGCAGAAAGATTGTCACAGCTTGAAAAATCTTTGGAGCAGTGGGAGGTAATGATCCTGCCTGAGGCAAAATGCCGCTCCTGGCATGTTATGGGGCGCTGTGATTCTGTCCCACACTTCATTTAGTCTTTTTTTCCAAATGCTGCAGTTTAGCCCCTGAAAAATGCAGTAATTTTATGAGCGTATTCCATCTTCACTATGATCCCATAATTCCTGTTAGATGTGGGCAGGGGTGGAGGGCAGCACTTAACACATGAAATGCCAGTTAGAGGCTCCAGCCCATGCAATTTTTCATGCTGAGTGGTTTTCCAGAACATGACAGGCAATCTCTGCTTCATCTGGATTCGGAGGATAAAATCAGTCTCCTTTTCTCTCAAGTCCACCCCACCACCTTTTGCCCCTTCAGTGAACAGTTTTGGGAAAGACTAGTCTGTGTTCAGTGGTCACAAAAAAAGACTTTTTGCTTTAGACTTTTGGCCCATGTGGAATAAGCAATGTTTACTTTCCCCAGCATTGTCACAATTCATTTTACTTTATAGTTGAAAAGTAAATGAAAGAAATAGCTGAAGGCACATTTGTGAATAATTACACTTGCATCACATTTCTTCTTGAGAGTTTGATGGGTGGATTTGTGTGCAAGATATTATTGTTTTCCTTCAGCTTCATTATCCATCCAGTGTTTGCAATGGATTATGAGGCACCGTCGCAGATTATGGAGACGGAATTCTAATGTTTCATCTGGAAATGGAACACATACATCTTTTTGAGTTGCAACCATGTGAAAGGATGACAGACTTGGAAAACAGCTAATTAGTTGCTTGTTTCAGGCTCTCCTGCTGGGATGGGTGTTCATGCAGTGAAGTAAAACCTGCACCCTGCAAGGTGTCTCAGGCTTTAGTCCCGCAGCTCTATCCTGGGGGGCTCCTTGTCGTGGTCCATGTTGTGCTCCAAGGAGTTTGTTCCCCCACTGCTCAGTTTTGCCTGAATTGACACGTGGCCAGGGTCAATCCATATGAAACACATGATTTTGGAAAACTCACTGGATATCAGACTGTTGGTATGGGCAAGCCATGGCTGTTCTGTTCACCTCCCCTGCTGGCACCATCAGAACCCAGGGGGGACAGACTGACCCCTGTGGTTTGTCATGGCATAGTCAGAAGGGTGGGAGTCTAGGACAGGGAATTAGGACTAACTGTGAAGAAATCCTTCAGGGAAAGCCTTGAAATAGCTGAGTGTAGTGGGAAAAGTTGGGGGGTTATTTATTATGGTGCCAATGAAACCAGACCCCCTCAGAAAGCAGACAGTGCAGACCAGTGATTATCACAGAATCATAGAATGGATTGGGTTGGAAAAGACCTCTGAGATCATCAAGTCCAACCCTTGGTCCAACTCCAGTCCCTTTACCAGATCATGGCACTCAGTGCCACGGCCAATCTCAGTTGAAAAACCTCCAGGGATGGGGAATCCACCCCCTCTCTGGGCAGCCCATTCCAATGCCTGAGCACTCTCTCTGCAAAGAATTTCTTTCTGATCTCCAACTTCAATTTCCCTTGGCAGAGCTTGAGCCCATCGTGCCCCCTTGTCCTATTGCTGAGTGCCTCTTTTGTTTCTGAATCCCACAAACCAGAAGTAGCTTGTGAGTTTAAGTCTACTGACAACAGTCTTATTCTTCCTGGTTTCCTCCTGTGGGTCTGTGGTAGTCCAGGGATTCTCAGATATCCATCAGGAATCTTCACATAGTCTAGAAAGTGTAGACAGCAACAAAAGTGTGTGTGGATGGGGAGGGAATCCAGATCTACCTTTATTGCTCCATAAAGGTAGCTTAGCAAAAGGTTGGTTGTTATCAGATAGAGTTTCTGGCCCCATCAGCAGGAATGAAGAAAGCATATCCAGGAGTAAAACTGTGCCAGTGTTTACCTGTGCTCTGGCCTGCTGAGAGGGAGAGTATCTTGTGTTTTCAGATCTCTTCCAAGCTTGTGAAAGGGGTGCTAAGAGTGGGAGACAGTGACTGAAAGAGGGACGTTTCTATGGGCTTGTTTTCAGTTCTCTGCATAAATTCCATGATTTGAGGATTCAAACTCAGCAGCATGTTTGAGATTCATGAACAAGTACTGCCAGATAAAAGCCAACGTGGCACAGGTGCCTGTGGAGCAGGAAGGGTGCAAAAAGGATTTTAGTCTCTCATCAGTGCAGTGGGGTCATTCCTGGTGCAGGTCCTGAGCACAGGCTGAGTTTTCACTGCAATTCATTGGTTAATTCTCCGTTCATGGAATTGTAGAGTGGTGTGAGTTGGAAGGGACATTGGAGATCACCTGGCTCAGCTCTCCTGTGGTGAGGGGTTGGAACTCGTGCTCTTAACCATGACCAACCAGTAAAACCCACTGTGGTTAGCAGGGTGTGATGTATTTTAAATCACTAGGCTGCTCTTGGTAAAGCAGCCCAAGGTAACAACTAAGATCTTGTTCCCTCAGACAAAGCCCAAGTTGGCACATCACTGAATTTTCTGTCCAGGCTGACAATCCATTTGTTAAAGTATCTGTGTTGTGACAGCCCTCAATAGCAAATGATTTGGGGAGAACTCCAAGAAAATCCACTCTCAAAATTTAGGAAATACCCCATCCAGCTGTTTTCAGTTTAACACAAGGTTTAAAATTCTTTAAGCAAATATATCTGTGCCATTACATATCTAAATATTCCTGTATATTCTCTATATATTCAAATGTGGGATTACCATATGTGTGTATAAAAAGAGAAAGATGGGCATAGGGAGAAAGAAAACACAGGTATGTCATCATACATTATATATAGATGATACACACATTGTTTTATAATGTACATTAGATATATAGGTGTATTCAGTATTAAATATTTCTATACCATCTGCTAATGATGTATTTCTTCAATACCCACATAAATGCCTTGGCCCTTTTGAACCCTTGTAATTTTTTAGTCACAAGTCTAAGTCATGGTTGAAAACCTTTCATCTTAACATTTCTCTGTAGTGATGGGAAAAAGAGAAACACAGAGTTCAGAAGGAATTTTGGTTTTGATTTTAACAAGATTGAGTAAAAAAAATAAATAAAAGGAAGTCAGATTGTAAAGTATTGTAAATTATTGTATTATCACTGATTTTAAGGCACTGATGATGGTTCATATCAAGCAAAGATTTAACTGGCCTGGAATTTCTAGAGAAAAATATTCTAAATGCTGGGTTTCCTTCAGTCTGTAAGATCTTAACATGGAATTGCTGAGTCACTGTTGCAAGTCAACAGGGTGCTAAGACTTGGCTGTAATAGGAAATGAGATGTACAGGGCAGAATTCATCATGAGGTACAAAACCAATTGTGTCTACTCATCCACCCCTCTGGTTTTCCCTACTGACATTTCCAAAGGACAGGAATTTCTATTCTGAAAGGCTAAAATCCAGGCATAAATTCCACTTTTATTTTCTGTTGTTAAGTTTCTTTTAACCCATAAATACCAAATCAAAATCAGTTCAGGTTTCTCCTTGGCTGTGTCACTTCTGATCTTCACATCCCTTTCCTCATGAAAAACAAGCAATAATTGCATTTCTGTGCTTATGGTGTTTGTGTTGCTTGAACAGTTACACAAACCATGCAGATTCTTGGATTTGATGGCTGTGCAAGTGTGATGTAATGTTTGTAGGACGGATTTTCTTCCATAAAAATCTTTGTTTCCATAACTTAATTTTTCATTATATTGTATAATCAAAGTTTTGGTGAGCTCTCGAGCTGTTCTTCTCATCCAGACTTTACACACTTTCATCTTTCTTCTTAAATGTTCTTCAAAGGAAAAGAAGTACTAAGTGAAGCTTTCTCTCATGATAACACAGCTGCACTTGTTTGGTTGTTGTAGTTAAAATAAAATCAATATGAAATACTGCAAAACCTTCCCTATAAATATTTGCTCAGCTTAGAGTGGCCATAGAAAATGGACACACAAACCGAGTTCTGAGAAAGAACAAGAAGTAAAGGCAAGAAACAATACAAGGCTCATGCTAAAATCATGGAATGGTATCCCTGTTTTCCAGTGCGAAGGAGAGAGACAATGGGGAATTAATTTCATTTTAATAAGACAATGACAGTGTTTCCTTTTGTTTGCATTACTGGTAGCTGGGGATGAGCATCCTGAAGGTATTACTGTCAAGAATAAAAACCAGAGTGGTTCAAAATGAGTGAGTTCCCCCAAGTGCTGCAAGTAGAGCTGTCTGCAGACTCCTGGAATGACATTCCCTGCAGGATTGGGATACAACAGTTACATAAGTGAGTTTAACAAACAAGTTTATAGAGAAGAGGAACTCGGTGGGATGAGGAGGTCAGCAGAGCGAACGTGTGCTCTCACTTCCTTAGTCCAGGCACTTTAGGGTTACCTTGGCAATGAGGGCAGGAATTTTCCCAGGGCTGCACTTCTAACATGGAGGTGGGTGAGGCAAAATTTAGCCAAGTCAGCTGCGTTGTCCACGTGGAGGCCGAGTGCAGCCGAAGGAAAAGCTGAGCACTGGGAATAAAGGAAGGCAAAGAGCCAAGGATGGAGGATGAAAGGCAACAACAGAGCCTGGAGAGAAGGGAGGGAAGCAGCACAGTGGTGGAGGGATTGGACATAAATGATTCAAAGGGGAAGAGCGGTGTGTGTTGAAAGGGCTGAAGAAGGAAACAAGTGAAAAGGATGGGAATTAGCCTTAGGAAACGTTATCTCTTCCTCTGATGTGGGGAGGTGGGGTAGGAACACGGTCTTTATCCCTACATTAAAATATTTTAAGCTGCCTTTATTTTAGAGTAAACGTAGAATCAAAGAATTATTTAGGTTGGACAAGGCCTTTAAGTTCTACCTGCAGGGTGGCACAGAAGAGTCCCCATGCCCCTCACTTTTGGCTTCCTGGGCACTTGCTGGTGTGACTCTTGGGGATGATCCTGTGCAGGATCCTGAGGGTTGGACTTGATGATGCTTTGTGGGTCCTTTCTAGCTCAGCATATCCTTTGGTTCTGATGCTGAGTAAGTGGTGAGCACCATCTGGATGTCACTCCTCAGTGCCCAGTCACCCACAAGCTGTCAAAGACCCCACCATTGGCAGGGGTGGGGGGTTTACTCAGCTCTGTTTGACAAAACTTTCCATTTTTATTTTCCCCTGAATATGCTCCTTGTCATCATGGCTCTGTCTGTGAAGGAGAAAGTGACGGAGTTTGTCACCTGTGATTCTCACTGCTTGAAAAAACTGTTGATGTTTCCTTCTGTTTTCTTTGAGCAGATGGGCAGAAGAAGGTTCAAGAGGAGTTTGACATAGACATGGATGCTCCAGAGACAGAGCGGGCGGCCGTGGCGATACAGTCCCAGTTCAGAAAATTCCAGAAGAAAAAAGCTGGGTCCCAGTCCTAGTAGCTACCTCACAGCAGAAAACCCAAGTAATCCCGAAATGATTTATCAAGAAAACCAGAAATAACACCAAGATGCATGTACAGAAATGATCAATATTTAAGACCCCATTGGCAGATAACAACCCATGAGCTTGTGTGTGACTTCATCCCAGATGTTTCACGCCCATTACCCTCTGTAACTCACCATTTTACTTGATGTTGTAATAAAAAGTTAGGGTGAAGTAATTAAAGTGTCTGCCTTCATCTGTCTTTCCATATTAATCCAGCAACCGCAGCGTTACAAATGAACCCAGCCCAGATGCCTCTTCCCCTCCTCACGTCAAGCTCGGAGACATAAGAGCACCGTATGTTCCAGGGTTTGTGCTGAGGGATGAGAGCCTTGCTTACCTCATTTGCAGAATTCCAGCTGCCAGCCAAATGTGACAATAAAATTACTTTCTCCTAATGAGCTGGAAGTAAAAAGCTGCAGACAGGAGCTGGCGTGAGGGGAGGAGGCGTAGGAAGCAGCGAGAGCTTTACTGTTGTCTTGCAGTGATGTCAATAAAGTGAAGTGGGGAGATTGTCCCTGTCCTTCCCCTTTGCATGATGACATTCAGAGTTACCCAGCTTGGACCACCTTGACTGTTATGGAAAGAAAATTAATAAACCAGACACAAAATACCTTTGGAAGTTTGGGGTTTGATTTTTGTTCGTAAAAATAGAAACTCACCCTCTAAACTCTTGGTTTGGATGCAGATTTTCAGTCTCGGAATAATCAGTAACTATTTCTATGCCATCTCTGCCTTTTCATATTATTTTCAGTGTTTGAGGAGTAAATCATAACAGACTCCCTGTCTCCATTTGCACTGTTCTGTATCAACTATGAACCCCTTAACTTTACCACTGGGTTAGCCCAGGTTTTGATTGACAAAAAGCAGCCACAACAATGTGTCTTAAATTTGGAAATATTTCTATTTTCTCGCTGTTGTAAAACATTAACAGACCCATTTCAGATCAAGTAAGGAACTTGTTTGCCTTCAGAGCTGATCAGGAATTGGCTGCCCATATGGAAGGTTCAGAAAAGATTTAATCAAGTACCTTGTACGCAGAAGAAGGAGCTATTTAGGTTAAGTGGGACGTGCACTACACAGAGATGGTTTTAAAAAAAGTCTCATCCTGTTCTTGGCTTAATCAGCAAATTTAGGGGTTCCAGCAGAAATCTTTGTCCCTAGGGAAGCATTCTCTGAAGGATTGGTGTTTGCAGTGGTTCTTCAAGGAAACAGAGTGAGCCTCTCACCCCCAGGCTGGCAGAGGCAGGTGTGCTGAGTGCTGCCAGCCTGCCAGCCTGTCCTGGAGCAGCCTGGAGCTGGGAATCCTTCAGGGGGCAGAGATTCAGGTGCCTGGAGGGATTCAGGGATTCTTTTCATGCTGTCCCATCTCCAGGAGTATTCTGGTCACCGGGGCAAGGGACAAATACCATCAGTCCCCTTATGAAAACAGAAAGCTACAACCAAGGGGGAGGAATAGAGGGAAAGGAAGGATCTCATGTCAGTGGCATTGGCTTCCCATGGGAATGCTGGAGGGGTGCAGAGGGAAGACCCTCAGCCTTATGCAGGTTGAGACACCTGTGGTGCTGAGCAGGAGTTTAGTGAGGAGCCCAAAGCTGGTGGTGGGTGCCAAGAGCTCTGACCCTGTGCCGGTTACGAGGAGCCCTCAGGGATGCTGAGCAGAGGAAGCCTCATGGATCCTCTGGGTGATGTGGGAGGCACATGCAGAGATGACACGTGAGGTGCATGATAAGCACAGCCTAAGACTGGGTGGGAATAGAAGGGGCTTTTTAGAACTTAGTTTAGGCTTAAACATCCAAATGGTGCCCAGACCATGCCTGGGGCACCTCTGTCTGTGTCAGGTCCTGGCCCTACATGCCCTACCCACTCATCCCCTGCAAAGTCAGCGTTCTCTGAGCTGCAGTTCAGTGTTTTCATTCCAGGAGCCTATTTTTTTATCAGCACCATTTCTCTGCATTTAAGAATTTCTCCAATAAACCTCCAATAAAGCTGCTGCTGTGCTCCAGGCGTGGTTTGTGGAGGCCCCAGTTTCCCCTCTTGTCTTTCACAGCAACTGCTCACCATATAATAACTGCCTTAGCATAATAATTTAAAAATTGTAATGGGCTTGGATTGTGTTGGTGCCATTTTGTTTAGATGAACATATATTTGTGATAAAAGACTGCATTTGTTTTCTGCATTATGTCATTTGAAGCAGCATGAGCTCTGTAATGGCTACTTAATTGAATAAAAGCTATGGGTAAGCACTAGGCTTTTATATTTGATCTGACATTCCTTGGACTTAAATTTCCTACACAACAGGAATAATCATATGGTTGGGACACAAAGAAAATGATTACATTATTGAGGCACAGCAACAGAGGCTGTTAGTAAATGAATTATGGCTCTTTCAGCAGCAGGGCTGTCCTTCAGTGTGAAGTTCAGGGTGCATCTTGCACATCCAGCCTCAATATACAGAGAAATATAATGAGGAAACAGTGAACTGGCATGAAATTTGGATTAACTGTGGTTGCCTCTGTCAGACAATTTCCTTTCCATGAAAACGTGTTTGCATCGCAGATTCAGTTCATGCTCCCAGGAGAGCTTTCTCACTCCCGAGTCCTGCTTTTCATTGATCCTTTGTCCATAGCCAAGGTGGAAGTTGTTCATTTCCTTTCTTACCACTAACTCTTACTTTTCAAAGGCCTATCTGGGGTTTGCTGAGGTGAGAAAAGGAGTTTGATTCAACCAGGAGGGGTGAAGGAAGACACTTAAACATTCCAAGTGTGATATGAGTCATTTAACTACCAGACACTCAATGAGCTCTGCAGTTCACTGGTAGTTCCTAACTGAGCAACCAAGTCATGGAAAGGAAGATTTCAATTAGGTGGATATATGTGCTGATAAACCAAAAGTTCCTGTAGGTAACTCGAAAGATAATTCAGAGCAGTTGATTTTGGAGGAAAGAGGGTTATGGCTCCCACCACAGACACCCACACCCTCCCCAGACACTTCCATACTGCTTCTGCTCCAAATTACTGCCAGAGTATCCCAAAAGAAAATAACCTACAGCTGAGTGATCAGAACAGCTGCCTAAGCCTTTCAAATCCTTAGTTCACATCGTTGCCTGGACCATAAAACAACCTGGAGAAGTGAACACAAGGGAGACTGTTAGAAGGAAAGAAATACCATTAAAAAGCACAGGAATGCCCAAATAATGAAAACAGCAAAGGATGTGAAGTTCATTGAGGTAAACACAGAAAAACAAGCCAAAGCCAGCCTGTGGAGGATGTGGGAAAGTGGAGGTCCCACAGAAAGTAGAAATGAGTCTTGGATTAATGCTCAGAGCAGAGGCTCCCACAAGAGGGGCCTTTTTCTGTAATACATCAGCCTGAGGAATTAATTGTTGAACTGAAGTGTCAGCCAAAGAGAGTTTGGAGCAACCTGGCAAAGTCAAAGAAGCAGAGAAGGAAGTTGTGGAATGGTTTGTGTTGGAAGGGACCTTAAAGATCATCTCTTTCCACCCTTCTGCCATGGCAGGGACACCTTCCCATAACCCAGGTTGCTCAGAGCTCCATCCAGACTCACCTTGAACACTTCCAGGGATGAGGCAGCCACTGGGCAACCTGTTCCAGGCCTTCATCACCCATCCAGGAAAGAATTTCTTCCTAATCTCATCTAACCCTATTCTCAGTAACAACAGCCACAGATCACCAGGACTGCAGGAGGTTCATCCCTGCCTGGTGAAGGATCTCAGATCCACAGCAGCTGCCTCATTCAACCCATTGCTCACAGTGGCCCCAGTTTTGTGGGGAAATGAATAACCCATTTTAGAAATGTTGTTTAGAAGGGGCTCTAGAAGTATTTGAAGGTTTACAAAGAGCAGGTTCATTAGGAGGCTGCAGAGGAGCTGTGATGGGCTGTGATACAGCTGTGATGCATTGGGCCAGCCTCACAGCAGCTGTGGTTCCCAGACCTGCTGGTGGTCACTGGTGGAGTCAGCAGGTGGGTAATGGTAACCCAGGTGCACCTGGATTTTCAGGAAGTTTTGACAGCACTGCCCTGAATGCCTCTTGGAGAAGCTGAGAGGTGTGGGAACAAATGGTCAGGTCCTTCTGCAGAAAAATAAGTGGTTAAGGGACAGGTGCCAAAAGGATGGGAGGGCATGTCCAGTTCTCACAAGCACTTGGATGCCACCAGTGGGACTCCATCAGCATCAGTGTTGTGCAGCACTCTTAAAAATCACCTAAAAAGAGGGATGGTGAAAAGTGAAGTGACAATTTGTTTTCTGCAATAAAATTCCCACTCTTTTCTCCTTACAGAAGGCTCCCTGAGGCCCATGAGGAAGGAAGATCATCTCAGGGCCATGAGGGCACTGAAGCCTTCACTGCCCCTGCCCACAGCTGGGCTCCTCCACCCTGCCCACAGCCCCATGTGAGCCATGTTCCCTGAAGCCCCACAAGCTGGCAGGAGCCTTGCAGCCACAGAAGCTTCCCAAGGTGTCTCCTGACAGTCAGCAGTTTGCTGTGGGGCTGCAGGAGATGCTCTGACTCAGGCAACATCTCAGTGCCATAGTTTTACCACTCATTTCATTCTTGACCTGACCTGAAATCTTTCTGAGTGTGGTTATCACAAGCACCAGGTCACTGGCCAAAACTACCACAAAATCCTCAGATTTTCATTATGGTTTAACCTAAGTTAGATATTCTGGATTCTTCCCCCAGAGGGTGGTGGGCACTGCCCAGGCTCCCCAGGGCAGTGGGCACGGCCCCGAGGCTGCCAGAGCTCCAGGAGCCTTTGACCAACGGGACAGGGACAGGGGTATTGTTGAGGTGTCCTGGGCAGGGCCAGGGGTGGCACTGGATGATCCTCGTGGGCACCTTCCAGCTCAGGATATTTTATAATTTTATGATTCTTTTTTCTACACACTTATTCAAAGCCTGATGGGGAAAAAAAAGGCAGTGTACTATTGATATGGTTAAGTTAATATTGAGACATCTACCTCCTGTAAGCATTTAAATGCAAATATCCTCAGCCTGAAACCAGAGAATTCACTTGTGTTGGTTTATATGATCAAGACAATCTTCAGAGTGAAAAGACTCAGGACCATACCCTAAACAGAGGAGCCCTGCCACCTCTAATCCATTAAAGTCTAGTCACGAATGGGTTATTTAGCTCAACCCTTAAATTGTAGCAGGGCTTTTTTTTTTCCCTGTTTTTTTTAATCCCTAAACTCTCCCTGACAGATGGTCTCCTGCCTTTTAGTATCTCTAGTGATGGGGAGGCTAAAACCTTCCTTGGCAGCTTGTTCCATGGCTGAACTTTTCTTAAAGCCATAAAGGTTGGTTTGTACTTAAACCCTAAATCCTCCCTCCTGCCATTTAGATTAATTTGTTCCAGTCCAGCTATACCCAGTTTCCCTAATCTTATCTTGTAGGTCTCCTTTTCAACCCTTTCCATGATTTTTTCTTACTCTCCTTTGAACTCTGCCAATTTATCTGCGTGCCTGAAATGAAATGCAGCCATCCAGATGAAATGGAACCAGTGCCAAGCACAGCAGAACAATTATCTCAGCTATTTTATGAGTGAGGATCCCCTTACCACAAATTTCCATGGCTTTTGGCTTTTTTTGTGACAGCATTATTTTGTTGGCTGATAATCAGAACATCGTTTCCCATGAATGTGGAGCCTCTCTGAGTCTCTCTGGTTAGTCAGCATTTCTCCCTTTTCTTTCTGTAAGAAACTACACTGGCTGTAATCTTAATTTCATACCCCCCTGCACCTCTGCAATACTGGGAAGAAACAAAAATCCAGGAAAATACCTTTTTTCTGTAGCCCTTTGTCCTTCAAATCAGGCAGGAATTGTAATTGGTTCAATTCTTTTTTTTGTGCTTTCCCATCTTCTATTACTAAATAATTACAGTCAGGTGCAGAGGCTTCAGTGATCTCTAAATCAACCTTTTCTGGAAGCTCAGAAAAGGTTTCAATGACTTCCTATTTTATTCTCAAAAGTTAACTTGCCTTTACTTGTGATGACTAATTATTTGATAAGAAGTCTTCATATTCATAGCTAAAATTAGCTCTTGAAATAAGCCTGAGGAGTCTTGCCCCTTCTCAGTGTGTTGTGATTTAATGGTCTTTCAAAAAGGCCAAACTGATACTATTACTCACATTCAGTGGTAGTTTCCACCATAAATATTCCTGCTGATGTCTTCAAGACTAATGTGACAGAGGGAGGGTGCAATAAAGGGTGATCTCTTGGCCTCATCAAGTGCACAAAGCAGAGCGAATTTCTGTGCTTAGTTTGCAGATTTGGGCAAAATTATATCCCTGGATTTCTTGCAGCACTCTGATTTTTTCTTGGGAGCCAAGACTGCATTTAATATAGCAAATTATTAAAAAAAATTAACCACAAGGAGATGGCAATGATTAATAACAACAAAAATAATAAAAATTACAGCAAGGGGAAAATTGACAGGTCTGCAGAAGACTGGCATCACGAGAGCATGGAGTGACAGGACAAGGGGGAATGGCTTCAAACTGACAGAGAGGAGGGTTAGATGGGATATTAGGAAAAAAATCTTTACTGTGGGGATGGTGAGGCCCTGGCACAGGATGCTCAGAGAAGCTGTGGCTGTCCCATCCATAGGAGTGTCCAAGGCCAGATTGGAGCAACCTGGGCTGGTGGAAGGTGTCCCTGTCCATGACAGAGGTGGAACTGGATGATCTCTAAGGTCCCTTCCAACCCAAACCATTCTATGACTCTGTGATCTCTCCCAAACACATTAAAATAGTTGAGCTCAGACACACAAGTGACACATTTCCTTGTGTCTCGTGGCATTACCTGTCACTTTTCTCCTGGTGTCACCGAACTCAGTTGTGGTGGCAGCAAATCATCTCCTCTGAGCAGCAGGGAACGTTTCTGGTCACATCCCTGCTGTGCTGTGTCCCTGCCCAGGGTTGGTGCTGCCCCACTGTCCCCACCTCAGCACAGGTCATGCAGTGTTTGATCTCCAGCTGAATGTCACATGGAGTACACAGCTGGCTTTATAAGATTGTGGGGTTTTGTTTGTGTTAAATCTCTAATTATCAGATATTTAGACAAAACTCAGCCTGGTCCTGCACAACCTTGAGTTGAGGTGTGCTGAGGGGGGAAAACACCTGCCTGGGTGACCTCAACAGGCAATTCTCATTGCCAAAACACCAGAAGTTCCCCAAAATAAGCAGCAGCATTAGAGCTTTGAGCTGATCAGCCACAAGGCTGTGAAGTCAAGACACTCCCCTGAAGGCCAGAGCAGTCCCAGCATCAGGTACCACTTGTCAGGCCCCAGCAGCTGGGGAAGAGGACAGAGTGGGAGAGCAAAGAGTAGGAGCAGGAGTGAGAGAAAGTGATCTCTGTAGTGGAAAGGGAAGGGTTTAGAAAAGGTGAAGGGGACATATGAAATAAATGCATTAAGGAAGAGGCACAGAGTGTGGGTAGAGAATTATGGAAGAAAGGGTGGGTGGAGGGGGAGCAGTGGCAGGGAAGGGAGGTGATTGCCTCATGCTGAAGAGCTGGAGCATTTCATTTCCCACTCACTCTCTTGCTGATAGAATGAATTACTTAGAGATTTCCCGCTCAGTTATGTAAAACCAAACAGCCAGTGTTGTCTTTAGGGATACCTGGGCAACACTGCGAGCACTGAGGCTTTGCAATGTGTTCAACTCATGCAAGGCAATTGGCAGGGGTGTGGGGATCACAGCTGGGCAGGGTAAATTCTGGCTCACAGTTAAAAATAAAAGTCTCAGGATTTGATCAGTCATCCTGCAGTTTGCCCTCTAGACTCTCCCCTGACATATGGTACCTACAATCTCTGGGGAACACCCAAAACACCTCTTGCATTCAGAGCTTCAAAAGTGAATCCTATTTGGAGATATTAAAATCATTGTTCAGAGGGAAAGTAATTTTATTCCCCTAGAATTGCTGTGCCATCAATATTCCCCTGATCATAAAGGCCTTTTCTTTACAAAGAATAAGTCATGGCAATCAATTGTTTTTACCTGGTAAATGAAAATGAATAAAATACAATTTGGAAGTAGGTAAACAGAGGAGTCATTTCCCACTCAGCATTAGCTCACATCTCAATGGGCATTAGACCCAAGTTTATTGAAAGGGAGGTTATTGCCTGGGACATCGGGATTTTAGTGGAATGGAACACAAACTCCAGTTTATTGACATCTGCTGCATAGCAAAAAGATGGATGATTAGCTCCTCTATTGCTGCTCTTTTTCAGTCCTGCTGTGTGGATGCACACAAGGGAAAAGCATGCATTATGCATCATATTCCTCATCCTTTTATACAGGAGAAGTAAATGGTCCTTTCACAGAAGCACTTTCCATTAATATAAGTTTCCTTGGCATCACAGAGCTCCCTACTTTGGTTTCGTTCTCCCCTATGTATGTGAGTTAGGACCTGTCATCTGAATGAAAAGTCCATTATCTTGATTCTGTGCTGCACACTGAAATTGTAATCCTGCAAGCTTTGTAGTCAATAGCACTAATTTTAACAGTATTTATAGTTTAGAGCTGCCAAAGCTTCAAGGACTGGCAATGAAGTAAAAGTAAAAAAGAATAAAGGAAAAAAGTATCCAGTGAGAAGGGGAATTCTCTTGACATTTTTTGCCTGCACAGAAGCAGATAATTCTCCTTTGAGGAAACAAACACCAAATGATAAACATCCCTTTTTCCTCTGCACAGCATTCCTTCAGTGCCAATGCACAGCCAGAGCTCTGGCTCTGCCACACTCCAGCGATGTGCAGCTGCTCCGCAGGGAAGCAGGAGCTGGAGCAGCACCGGCACAGCTCACACTTCGTCCCAGCCCTTGGATTTGATTCCCATCACACGCTGCCTCCCTGTGCAGGGAGAGCAGGGGCTGGGCTGTGGGGCTGCAGCAGCACGAGTCAGGGCTGCTTCAGAAAGGGGGGATAAAACTCTTGGATCTGCCTCCCCGCTGCAGGTACTGAGCGTTATCACCTCCAGATTTATCGCTCTGTGTCTGCTGGAGATCAGCATCCACACAGCCTGCCCTTGCTGAGGGAGAATAAGTGATTCAGACTGAGCCAGGAGAGTGGCCCTCAGGGTGGACATCAGGAGGAATTTCTTCCCAGAAAGGGTGGTCAGGCATTGGAAGGGTCTGCCCAGGGAGCTGGTGGAGTCCCCACCCGTGGAGGTGTCCAAGTCATGACTGGATGTGGCACTCAGTGTTCTGGTTGACAAGTTGGTGATCGTTCTCAGGTTGGACTCCCTGATCTTGGAGGTCTTTTCCAGCCTAAATGATCCTGTGATTCTGTGTCTGCAGGCACAGGTGGACAGCCCTTGGTGAGGTTTGTTGTGTTCCCACCCAACCAGTCCTGAGTGATAACAGAACAGGTCTCAACCTCTGTGTATGTCCTTCATTCAAACCAATAATTCATCAGAAAACCTTGAAGACACCACCCAGTGCCTGCTGGAATTCACGTGGCTGCCGAGCTCCTGCAGTGTCCTTCTGACTCTCTGCCTTGGAAGCAGCTGACAATGTGCAGGGGATGGATCTGGCACCTGCAAAACGTTTTGCATCTCAGGAATGTAAACCCACAGTGCCAAGGCAGACACATGCACACAGCAAGTTGGTTCCTCAGCTGCTGCCAGTCTTTCAGGGCATGCCTTAGTTATCGTGGCATGAACAGGCACGCACTTGGGCTGCTTCTTCTTTGTCCTACCAACCAAATTTCACTCTCAATTTCCCTGCTGCTTCTTGCTGAAACACTCCCAGACAAACAGCTTTGCTGTTGATACACCGCATAAGGCTTGATTGGGTTGCTGGAGTCAACATTATTATTTTTAGAGGATAGTCCGGAGCCTCTGATGCAAATCAACTTTAAAAGGTTACTTTTGTTTGTGTGCCTCAGGCTATGCTGTTCCCTCCTGCGACTCCGTTTTCCTGTGCTCTGTCAGCAGCAATATTCTTTAGGTGAGATGATTAGTCAAGGCCACTTAATTCCCTTTGCCTGTGCCTTCCCTGACAGAAACCTGTTGATTTCCACTGGAAAACGTCTGATCTGTTGGCTGTTAGGAATTCTTGTATCAGTGAGCCCAAGTATTGTTACAAAGGCTACTTTCCAGTCTGATCATTTCTGAAATGCAAAAGCAGTCATTTCTGTTTTGTCCTTAGAACATCAGTGAAATTAAAACAAAAGCAAGACTTGCCAAGCTTATGTGAAGCTGGGTCACACTTCAGACTGTATTTTTGTGCGTTATTAAGTTTACTGAAGTCTCAGAGGATAAAATTTGCAAAAGCAAGTACCATTTAAAGTCATTGGCGCTCATGCACTTTAATCCCCTGGGTGCTTTTGCAAATCTTTCACTGTGAATGTGCCATATCCAACTGCAGCAATTCCGTGATGGATGAGGCTTCTGCCAAGCAGGGAGGTTTAGCAGCCTCTCTCTTCATAGAGCATTTCACTGTTATTAACAGGCTCTCACCTAAAGCAAAATAAATCTGACTTTATTTGCACCAGCTCCCAGTTATTAGCCATCCACTTGTAAATAGAGCTGCAGTGGCATCTGATTGTTTTCTTGATGTGTCTGTTGCCTGAAAAATAAAGCCAAACAAATTCTGGCTTGTTATAGATCTGCATCTATTATGTGCTGTACAGGAATTGCCTGCAAAGAGTGTTTTTGAGAAAGAACCCAATATTATGGAACAAGTGTTTTCCTCACTAGTGCTGGAATTAACCTCAAACCTGCTCTGTGTAAATAGGAAGCTCAGAGCCTGTAATTCCTGCCCTTCCAACACAGCCTGGAAGTGTCCAAGCCTCCTTCTGCAGCCAGCTCACCTCAGTTTGGTCCCAAGGAAACACCTCCTGCCTGGGATAGAGAGGAGTTTATCCCATCTCCAGATGGAGATGATCCAATCCATTACTCCATTATTTACATGGAGCATCTGCATTCACTACAGCAGTGCTTATGTTAGAAATGCTTATGTGATACCAGATGTAAATAGTTAATAGACTGGAAAGTCACAGTTAATGGAGGCTTGGAAATGCATCCAATGACTCCCTCAATGACAGAGGCCAGGCATTGAAGGTGGAATACTTGACAGCCAATTTGCACCAAACTTGGAAAAAATGAGAAATTAGTTACTGATACTGAAGACATCACTTTTAATGAGGATGTGAGGCTGCATTATATAATCCAGGATATTTATGTCTTCATAGCAATTTAGGGACTTTCACTCTACAGTCAAAAGTTAGTTGGAAATCCTAACTGGGAAATGGATAATTTTTACAGAATCTTTTTTTCTCTAACCTGAAAAGAAAGATGGTGAAAGAGCTCAATTGCTGCAGCCTGACCCTGCACTCTGATTAACCAGGACCAAGTATTTCAGAGAAATCTGTTTCTCACCTACATTCAGTTAACCAAATTAATTGATCCAAGAGAAATTTCTTTCTAAATACCCTGTTCAGCAGAATAACTGGGTTATTTTCCCACTTAGTGCAACATAAGAGGCTCTGCATTGAGCTGAAGTTTCAGGAAAGTGAACTGCACCTCTGCTCCCTGCCTTGGGAACAGCTGCATTGCTAAAATAAGAAGAAAGTCTCAGTTCCAGGGTTAAAAGTTCTTCTCTCTTTTCTTCCCCTGTTGTTTGTGGGGTTTTTTTTATTTATTTCTTATTGAAGTAGTTTCAAGACTTGTATAGAAACCACTGTTTCTCCTAGAAAAAATAACAAGCCTCCTTTAAAAACTTTATTGATGTATTTATGGAAAGTTGTCTGGTTTTGTTCTTCATTAACCAAACAATTAAGTAGTTGGGCTTTTTCTGGGCACTGGGTTATACCCCTTGGAACGCTACACTTAGTGAAGTCAGAGTGAGGAATAACCAGGACTAATACCTTTCCTTAGCTATGCTATTTAACTTCAGACCTTGCAGGATTATCTAGTTAAGTTCATTAATTAAGCTGTCAGTCAGAGCACAGGTTATTTTCACCTCTTCTCTGCAGACAAACAATCAATTAAAGGCAATTTCATCTCTGAGATATTTAGATTTGAGGTGAGTTCCTGGCAAGTGCATCCAGCTGTCATGTTTAGCTACATGTATTACCCATGTGGGTACAAACACATGTACATTTTAGAAATTCTGGAAGATAAAAGCATTCAGATTTGGTGTTTTGCCATGTGAAAAACCTGCATTTCGTGTGAGAGTTCTAATAATTCCTCCTTGCATGGGTGTTCAGTTCTTTGAAAAGTGTGTGCATGACCATGAAAGGGAATGACTCTTTGGAGAACCCTTCTGACTGGAGAGACTTGAGAGATGGGCTGACTCCAATGGGATGAAGTTCAACAAGGCCAAGTGCAGGTCCTGCCCTTTGGCCACCCCAAGCCCCTGCAGCACTCCAGGCTGGGCACAGAGTGGCTGGAGAGCAGCCAGGCAGAGGGACCTGGGGGGACTGAGGGACAGGAAGCTCAACAGGAGCCACCAGTGTGCCCAGGTGGCCAAGAAGGCCAAGGGGATCCTGGCCTGGATCCAAACTAGCGTGGCCAGCAGGCCCAGGGCAATGACCCTTCCCCTGGACTCTGCCTTGGGGAGGCCACACCTTGAGTGTTGTGTTCAGTTCTGGGCCCCTCAGTTGAGGAAAGATCTTGAGGGGCTGGAGTGGGTCCAGAGAAGAGCAACGAGGCTGGAGAAGGGACTGGAGCACAAGTGCTGTGGGGAGAGGCTGAGGGAGCTGGGGGTGTTTAGCCTGGAGAAGAGGAGGCTCAGAGGTGACCTCAGCACTGTCTGGAACTACCTGAAGGGAAGTTCTGGCCAGGTGGGGGTTGGTCTCTTCTCCCAGGCACTCAGCAATAGGACAAGGGGGCAAGATGGGCTCAAGCTCTGCCAGGGGAAATTGAAGTTGGAGATCAGAAAAAACTTCTTTGCAGAGAGAGTGCTCAGGCATTGGAATGGACTGCCCAGAGAGGGGGTGGATTCCCCATCCCTGGAGGTTTTTAAGGTGAGATTGGCCGTGGCCCTGAGTGCCATGATCTGGTAAAGGGACTGGAGTTGGCCCAAGGGTTGGACTTGATGATCTTGGAGGTCTCTTCCAACCCAATCAATTCTATGATTCTATTCTATGATTCTATGACTGGGTTATTTCTGCTTTCCAAATGAAGCTTGGGTCAAGGGCCAGCAGATGCTCATGGGAAGTATATTCACCAAGCAGTGGTTTTCCTTAATTGGAATCCTGAAGAGGAATAGCAGGAGGAACTGGTGGCTCCTCTGGTTGGTTGGCTTCTGGCAGAGGGGAAATGAGGGACAGAGAACTTTGGTAAGAGAGGTACTGCCTTTCTTGGCTGCAAACAAGGGACATGAAAACCAGTGAGAGATGTTTCCCTCAGCATCCCAGGATTATCTTTTTCCTGACTTTTTCCTCTGTGTGATCAAAAATTCTTCTGTGACATCAAAAATTGCGTTATTCAAATTTCACTTTCTCATTTAAGACATTATGTAAGCTCAGTGAAACCGTGATGCATATTTGGATTTCATAATCATTTCTTGAAACTTCTTTGCAAGTGTGAGCGAAGCCTAAGCCTTAAGGGATTTAATATTTAGCATATTTCTGCAATCTGGCAAGGTCATCTTTCTGCTGATATATTTGAGTTAGGAATTTACACAGCAAATGCCATAACTATTAAGTGTGAGAGAAAGCCAAAGTCCTGAAAAATTAAGACGTTTGAAAATAGAACCTGACCTTCTCTCATGCAGGATTCCTGATGCCCTCCCCACAACCTTTGCTTAATATTTCAGTTCCCATCACACATGGCACAAACAAACATAAATCAATCAGGAGTTTTCCCCCTTTCTGCAGACGTCTACACTTTTCAAAGTGACCTTTTTCTTTCCTTCCTAAAGGAAAGAAATAAAAAATTGTCCTCCCAGAAATCAGAATGGGAATTCAGCTATTTAAAAACAAATGTCTGTCAGTGGCTGAAATAATTTTGTCAGTTTTTTTAGAGAGGTTTTACTCTAGTGAACAAGTAACCTGTCAGCTGTTCTTTGTTGTAATTTGACCTTCATCTAGTGCTTTATGTCAAACTTCAGCACATTAGGGGATTGCTCTAATTTCAAGACCATCCTGGTTTTTAGTACTAAAAAAGCTGCATTCGCCCATTTGCATCTTCACCAAAAGCTTAAGAGTTACAACTTAGCAATTATAAATTAATATTAAAAAGTCGTTAGTTGTATCTGCAGAATATCTGCAGTTTCTTTGTGCTCTTCTGTGCAGAGCTGAGCACTCTGTGCCTCAAAATTTCCCATTTTTCAAGGCTGACAGGAGCAATCTGCTGGCAGAGAGGGAATGTGAGAAAAACTCTTGTCCTATATTCTTTCAACTCATTTCTTAGAGAGAGCATGGCTGATGTTTGTGCAGTGCATGAGCTAAACAAACATGCAGTAATTCCCTTTTCTATCTGCAGACACAGTGACCTCTTCAAAAGTGAATTTCAGTGTTAGCAGCTGCACATCACGATATGTGGTCCAACAAGACAGCTTAAAACTGTATTTACAAACACAACTAGCCACTCACTTCCATCTTGAAAACAGTTCTTTAAACCTGTTCCCCTTTAAATAATTGCATAGAAAGAGAGAAACTTTAGAAACATTTGGATATTGCATCAACTTGAGTCATCAGTGACCACAGCAAAGCAAACTGATCTCTTTTCAATGAGTCTTTATTAACTTACTCAGCTGAAAAACAGCTCATACATTGAAATGCACTTGTTATCAAGGTATTTATTATTAAAGTGTGTAAAGTCTTGGAAAACCTTTTGTCATTGTCTAATTACTGATGGGAGCAAGCATGGACAATGCCATGCTGTATTTTTATGGTACAGGAGTCATAGTGCCTGCTGTATCCTCACATTTCTAAGCAACAAAACTGGTTTTTCAATTGTTCTTTTCACAAGTTCTGGTAGATCTGGACTGATGAACTCCTCTCCAGGCTGCCTTGCAATTCAGCCACTCCCATGATAAGGAACTGGAGCTGTGCTAAACCCCATGGCTGTTTTCCTCTGCTGTGCAAACCCATCCACATACTCATTGCAGTCACTGCAGTGCCCTTTCTCCCTGGAATCATAGAATCACAGAATGGATTGGGTTGGAACAGACCTCCAAAATCATCAAGTCCAACCCTTGGGCCAACTCCAGTCCCTTTACCAGATCATGGCACTCAGTGCCACGGCCAAGCACAGTTTAAAAACCTCCAGGGATGGGGAATCCACCCCCTCTCTGGGCAGCCCATTCCAATGCCTGATTACTCTCTCTGCAAAGAATTTTTTTCTGGTCTCCAACTGAAATTTCCCCTGGCAGAGCTTGAGCCCATCGTGCCCCCTTGTCCTATTGCTGAGTGCCTGGGAGAAGAGACCAACCCCCACCTGGCTGGAACTTCCCTTCAGGGAGTTCCAGACAGTGCTGAGGTCACCTCTGAGCCTCCTCTTCTCCAGGCTAAACACCCCCAGCTCCCTCAGCCTCTCCCCACAGCACTTGTGCTCCAGTCCCTTCTCCAGCCTCGTTGCTCTTCTCTGGACCCGCTCCAGCCCCTCAAGATCTTTCCTGAACTGAGGGGCCCAGAACTGAACACAATACTGGAGGTGCAGTTGGCCCTACTGATGGACCATGACTACTTTTAATAATCATGCCCTATGACTGTAAAAGTTGCTGTTACAGTCACACTGCATGAGAGGATGTATTTTGACCAGCAGACATAAATAAATCCTGGCTTCAAAGGTGGACTGTGGTTGTGCTGACTGTTCTGCTTTCCTCCTGTGCTGGACTAACAAATGGCTTAAGATACTTGGCCACATACAGCAGTATTTATTGCCCACAAAAATTTATGGAATAAATTGATCATCAAACACCAAGCTACAATAAAATGCCAGAGCAATCCCAGCCCAGCCTTCCAGGGTAAAGCTGGAAGGTGTTTAAGTAAACTGCAATCTTCTGGAACATGATTAAAATATTTGCCCTTTGGAGTTGCAGTTCTCGTGGTGGCTGAAGGCACATTTATATAAATGATACGAAAACCTGACCACTCTTTCGTGGTAAGGTGTAAAATTTTTGTGAGAATATCTTGATTTGCTCTCAAGCAATGATGTTATTTTGTGGAAATGAAGCAGCATGTGGTAGCCAGCCCAGACACTCAGGGGGTGGAGAGAAACCTTTCACAAGGACCTGGAGTGACAGGACAAGGGAATGGCTTCAAAGTGACAGAGAGTAGGATTAGATTGGAAATACTTCCCTGTGAGGGTGGGCAGGCCCTGGCACAGGTTGCCCAGAGGAGCTGTGGCTGCCCCATCCCTGGAAGTGTTCAAGGCCAGGCTGGATGGGGCTTAGAGCAACCTGGGCTGGTGGAAGATGCCCCTGCCCATGGCAGGGGTGGCACTGGACGATCTTTAAGGTCAGTGCCAACCCAAGGCATTCCATGATTCTGTGATGGTGGCAGGCAGGGGAAGGTCTCACCGTCACCCTCTGGCTTGTCCCAGATTTCTCTATCTAGTATTTCAGTCCTCCATCACCAGGGAATGGCAGAAGCCCCAGGAACTTTGTTTTGGTTCTTCACCCACAGGCAACAAAGCCATAAACCCACCCATCCCTGGGCCCTGCTCCCTTCTGCAGGAGGACTTCTTGTCAGAGTCAAACTTAATTCCTAGTCCTCTGCAGTTAAATCTGGGCCAGAAAGCAGCTTTTCTCCTCATCACCCCAATCTGGGGCTCCAGCACATGATTGCTGGGGAGGTGTAGGGTTCACCTCTTTAAATAGCTCCACTTTGAGCTTTTACTTTGCTCCTGTATTTCTTTAGTCCCAATACTTGAAGCAATCCATGTTCTTCAGGGAGAAAAAAGAAAAAGAGGCAATTTGATATAAAATGACAGCAATTCAACACAGTTTGGACTTTAAGAAAGGTGATTTTTCCTTTTCTTTCTTCCCTCATCTGACCCCTGTCTCAGCTCAGCTTTTGGCACCATTCTGTCCTACCAAAAGAGCTCCTCCACCACTTCTGTGTCTGCTGCCAGTGCTGCACTATTCCTTTTCTTCCTGTGCCACTACTTGATAAAGTCACAACATTAATTGCTGGGCAAAATCATATTTCTCTCCATGGTGGGTAATTTCTAGAAGAAGCACTTCCAATCAGTAGCAACTATTCTTCTGTGGGGAGAGCTGCTGGGTGCTCAGCACCCCTGGAGTGTAATCACTCATGTTCCTGCCTGTTTGTGACTCCAGAAAACCAGCTTTAAATCAGAATTCAGTTGTAATTTATATATGCAGCTCCAGGTACCTAAAGGTATTTTTGCATTTTTGTGGAAAGAGTAGGATGATATGAGACTATACAGGCACCAGTTCTGAATTTCACCAGAAATCCTAACAGGGATTGTCTCACTCTCCCTCCAGCTGGTTTCACATGAGCTGTTTGCTGAAGGACAACCAGAGGGGAAAACCCTTAATTGCAATCCATGCTGGCTGGTTTTCAGTCAGCAAACCTCCATGGAGGGAGAGCTGCTGCATCCCCAGCTACTGAGCCCTTACTTCCATCAGCTTATTAGCAAGGTTTTCTGACATCCATCCCTTATTTTTGCCTTCTTTTGTTCTATTTCATGGAACCATGAAAACACAGAATGGTTTGTGTTGGAAGGCACCTTAAAGATCACCTCGTTCCAACCTCCCTGCCCTGGGCAAGTTGGATATTAGAAAAAGGCTCTTCCCCCAGAGGGTGATCAGGCACTGAACAGATTGCCCAGGGCAGTAGGCACAGCATCAAGGCTACCAGAGTCCAAGAAGCATTTGGACAATACTCTCAGGTTTAGGGTGTGACTCACTTGATGATCCTTGTGGATTCCTTCCAACTCAGCATATTCTGTGATTCTGTGACCTTCCACTAGCCCAGGTTGCTCCAAGCCCCATCCAGACTGGCCTTGGACACTTCCAGGGATGGGGCAGCCGCAGCTTCTCTGGGCAACCTGTGCCAGGGTTCTGTCCACCCTCACAGCCAGGAATTTCTGTCTAATATCCCATCTACCCCTACTCACTTTGAGTTTGCAGCCATTCCCCCTTGTCCTGTCACTCTGCCCTATCCAGTTCAAATCGTGGGCCAGTTCCAGTCCTCTCTGCTGCCCATGAGGGGCCAGGGGTGGCCCTTTGTGACATCACAGGCACCTTTCAGGGCCCTTTGTGACATGGCCATGGTGTTACCCAGAGCCCCTTGTGACATCACAGAGCCCTGCCCTGCCCCAGGGGTATATAAGGAGCTCAGTCCAACGCCGGGAGCCGCTCCCCCCGGAGGGAGCCGCTCCCCCCGGAGGGAGCCGCTCCCCCCGGAGGGAGCCGCTCCCCCCGGAGGGAGCCGCTCCCCCCGGAGGGAGCCGCTCCCCCCGGAGGGAGCCGCTCCCCCCGGAGGGAGCCGCTCCCCCCGGAGGGAGCCGCTCCCCCCGGAGGGAGCCGCTCCCCCCGGAGGGAGCCGCTCCCCCCGGAGGGAGCCGCTCCCCCCGGAGGGAGCCGCTCCCCCCGGAGGGAGCCGCTCCCCCCGGAGGGAGCCGCTCCCCCCGGAGGGAGCCGCTCCCCCCGGAGGGAGCCGCTCCCCCCGGAGGGAGCCGCTCCCCCCGGAGGGAGCCGCTCCCCCCGGAGGGAGCCGCTCCCCCCCGGAGGGAGCCGCTCCCCCCGGAGGGAGCCGCTCCCCCCGGAGGGAGCCGCTCCCCCGGAGGGAGCCGCTCCCCCGGAGGGGAGCCGCTCCCCCCGGAGGGAGCCGCTCCCCCCGGAGGGAGCCGCTCCCCCCGGAGGGAGCCTCCTCCCCCACTTCTGTCCCTCCCCCCCGCCCCTCTTTTCCTCCCCCTCCCTCTCCCGCTCCTTCTCCCTCTCCCTGTCCTCCTTCTCTCTCTCTCTGTTTCCCTCTCTTTCTCTCTGCAGGATGAGGAGATGGGACGAGGGGAAGGAGAAGCCAAAGCCCAGCCTGCCCAGGCCTCCTCTGCCTCCCCCCACATGGACCTCAGGCTCCCCCAGCCCAGGACCGCGGACACGGCAGCAGCCAGAGCACCGTTTTCTCTCTCTCTTTCTCTCTCTCTTTCTCTCTCTCTTTCTCTCTCTCTCTTTCTCTCTCTCTTTCTCTCTCTTCTCTTCTCTTCTTCTCTCTTCTCTCCTCCTCTCCTCTCTTTCTCTCTCTCTTTCTCTCTCTCTCTCTTTTCTTTTCTTTCTTTCTTTCTTTCTTTCTTTCTTTCTTTCTTTCTTTCTTTCTTTCTTTCTTTCTTTCTTTCTTTCTTTCTTTCTTTCTTTTCTTTCTTTCTTCTTTTCTTTTTTTCTTTTCTTTTCTTCTTTTCTTCTTTTCTTTCTTTCTTCTTTCTTTTTTCTTTCTTTCTTTCTTTCTTTCTTTCTTCTTTCTTTCTTTCTTTCTTTCTTTCTTTCTTTCTTTCTTTCTTTCTTTCTTTCTTTCTTTCTTTCTTTCTTTCTTTCTTTCTTTCTTTCTTTCTTTCTTTCTTTCTTTCTTTCTTTCTTTCTTTTCTTTCTTTCTTTCTTTCTTTCTTTCTTCTTTCTTTCTTTCTTCTTCTTTCTTTCTTTCTTTCTTTCTTTCTCTCTTCTTTCTCTCTCTTTCTTTCTCTTTCTTTCTTTTTCATTGTATTCCTTCCTCACTTCCTTGCTGTGACAAAGAGTTGTCCCAATGGGAAGATGTCACTCACAAAGGGCTCTCCCAAGCCCATAACAGCAATGACAAGAAGATATCCCAAGGGGAAGACAGCGGAGTTCAAGAGCTCTGCCAAAGGCCTCCCCACCCTCACAATAAAGAATGTCTTCCTAATGTCTAATCTAATCCCACTCTCTGGCAGTCTGAAGCCATTCCCCCTCATCCTGTTCTTCCAGGCTGTTGCAAATGGTTTCTCTCCATCTTTCTTGTAGCTCCTTCAGGTCCTGGAAGGCCACACTGAGGTCCCCCCAAAGCTTCTCCTCTCCAGACTGGACAATCCCAGCTGTCCCAGCCTTTCCTCCAAGCAGATCTGCTCCATCCTCTGCCCATCCTGTGGCCTCCTCTGGCCTCTCCAGCAGCTCCATGTCCTTCCTGTGCTGCCCCCAGGGCTGGAGCAGCTCTCCAGGTGGGGCTCACCTGAGCAGAGAAGTGGAGTAGAATCCCCCCCTGTCCTGCTCCCCCCATAGGACAAGCCCAACACACATGAGATTCTGGGCTGGGCCATGTCCAGCCTCTCCCTCACCAGCACCCCAAATTCTGCTCCCAGGGCTGCTCTATCTATTCATCTCCAGCCTCTGTTGATCCTGGGGGTTGCCCCGACCCAAGTGCAGCACCTTTCACCTGCCCATGTTAAACCTCACGAAATTTTCATGAACCAGTTTATTCCCCACCTTTAACCCTCTCTGGGAGAGCAGAATGCTTTCTGCCTGTGGTTAAGCTTCTCAAAGCCCCTGTCAGAAGAGGCAAGTGAGGGTGGTGCCTGATGAGAAGCGGCAATCAGCCTTCAGCCATCAGACACCCTTCTGTCTGAATAAGCAGGAAACTTTTCACAATTCCAGTTTGTTTATTGCCTGAGCTTGCTAAAGGCCATGAAATGCTAATGTTAACGCTATGAGCACATTACTGCCTCTCTAATTTATTTCAGCCAACTTCTGTGCGTGGCATTTGGGTAAGCTAAACTGCCAGTTGAACTGAATTTGTTGTGCAGTTCGACGTAAAAAACCATGCTGGAAATAGATCTGTATTCGGAGGCATCTAATTAGGAAAGCATCATGAGAGTCCATGCAAATGTTTTCCAAGGCACTGCATCTGTGTGCTGTGCAGCAGTTGAGTACTGAGACTGCAAAACCCATTTCCCAAGTCATAAAAGGCATCTAACGAGGAAAAACATGCACTCTTCAGCCTGTCTCTGTGAGGGGAAAGCAAACCTCGTGTTCCGGTGCTTAAGCTTCTGTGTGCACATTTCCTCAGCAAAAGAAGGAATAAAAAGGAAAATTTGCAGGGCAGGATGTAAGAGGAGTCTGTGCTGTATTTGTTAGGGGAGAGCTGTGGCTTGCAAAAGCTCAGTCCTGCAGTGTTAGGCTGCACACAAACACTGTTTGATATGCAAGAGAACAACCCAAATGTATCTATCATTTTTGCTGGCCCAAATACTTTGAACTACTCTGAGTGTGCTGACTTGTGCCCTCTCCTAATTGTTGTGCATTACTGTACACATGTGCATATATTCACATATGTGTACATATAGATATAGAGTCATAGAATAGCCTGGGTTGGAAGGGACTTTGAAGATTGTCTTGTTCCAACTCCCTGCCATGGGCAGGGACACTTTCCACCAGCCCAGGTTGCTCCAAGCCCTGTCCAACCTGGCCTTGGACGCTTCCAGGGATGGGGCAGCCACAGCTTCTCTGGGCAACCTGTGCCAGGGCCTGCCCACCCTCCCAGGGAAGAAGTTCTTCCTCATAACTAATCTAACCCTGTTAGTTTGAAGCCATTCCCCCTTGCCCTGTCATTTCAGGCTCCTGTAAACAGTCTCTCTCCATCTCTTCATAAGCTCCCTTCAGGTACTGGAACAGCACATTTTTAATAGACTTTATGGCTAAGATAGTTTATAACACAAAACCTTTAAAGGACATAATGGTTTGTTCTTTAGGCATCAGTCATGTCCTCCTCTAAATGAGAAATGTGTATAATGGAACAGGGGGAAGAAATATCTAATATAGAAAAGAAGTTTGAAGCCATTCTTCCTTGTCCTGTCACTCCAGGCCCTTCCAAATAGTCTCTCTCCATCTTTCTTGTTGACTCCTCCAGGTCCTGGAAGGCCACAATGAGGTCACTCCAAAGCTTCTCTTTTCCAGGCTGGACAATCCCAGCTGTGCCAGCCTTTCCTCCCAGCAGAGCTGCTCCATCCTCTGCCCATCCTGGGGCCTCCTCTGGCCTCTCCAGCAGCTCCATGTCCTTCCTGAGCTGGCCCCAGGGCTGGGGGCTGTATATGCACATACATTTATATACTTACACCAAGAAAGTTCTGCTCCTTCATGAGAATTGTGGTGTTCAATTTTTGGATAGAGCAAAAATAAGGCTAAACTATTTTATAGTGTATTAAAGCGAAGTACCACATTTTGTATAATTTAGTAAATGGACTAAAATATAAGTGTTAATATTCTTACATGTCAAACATTGTCTCTTGACTTTTTGGTATTCTGTGAAGTTTTTCATTAAAGTGTTTAAAATACTCTGAAAGCATCCTAAGTGCTGTAGAATGTTTCTCCCTGTGCATCTAAAGTGTTATAAAAATCCTTAAGGATCTGTGCAAACTCTCTCTCAAAAAAAATTGAATTTGCTTCAAGAGTCTAAACCTGACTAAAAATAACTAGTCCATCAAACGCAAAAGAACACGCAATTTTATTCAGGTTCATCTAGGGATTTGATTATTCTGTTGAAAATGGTAAAACCCAGCAATTCTGGAAATCCAGGCAGAAAACCAGATTGATCTCCTAGGTCTGTTTATTGCTGTTTAGTTGTTCTCCTTCACAACAGCAGACACCTCCCCTTTTCTTTGAGTAAGTAAATAAAATGTGGCCTCTCACATCTGTAGAAAACTGCTTTTCATGAGGAATTTATTCCAAAATCACCACAGTTCTATTTGTAGAACTAATGGGTCTTCAATGGTCTCATTTGAATATTCATGCTAATGTGCATTTTTTTTTCTCCATTTAGGAAATAATCGTGTGGTAACCAAGCACTCCGATTAGCTGCAAAATGCAGTTCTTTTGGGAAACTAATTTACACTGATTCTTGATGAGGTTGAGGAAACTACCATGTTCATTAGGAAAATTAAAAACTCTCTCTGTCATCTACCTGTCTTTGCTCCAGTGTGTACAGTGTCCCATGTGCAGCTGCAGTGCTTCCCAAGGATCTTCCTGCTCCTGGATGGCAACAGTCCTGACTGGCCATCAAGGTTTAGAAATGAGAACAGAACCACAGCATGGCTTGGGTTGGAAGAGACCTTAAGGATCTTCTACTTCCAACTCTTGCCATGGGCAGGGACACCTTCCACCTGCCCAGGTTGCTCCAAGCCCCATCCAACCTGATCTTGGACACTCCCAGGAATGGGGCAGCCACAGCTTCTCTGGGCAACCTGTGCCAGGGCCTGCCCACCCAAGTCAGGAAGGAAGGAGGGAAGGAAGGAGGGAAGGTTTGGGAAGGTTTGGGAAGGAAAAGTTTGGGAAGGGAACAGAAAGGGAAAGGGAAAGAAAGGGAAAGGGAAAGGGAAAGGGAAAGGGAAAGGGAAAGGGAAAAGGAAAGGGAAAGGGAAAGGGAAAGGGAAAGGGAAAGGGAAAGGGAAAGGGAAAGGGAAAGGGAAAGGGAAAGGGAAAGGGAAAGGGAAAGGAAGGAAGCAAATCAGGAAGGAAGGAAAGAAGGAAGGAATCCCTGTCATCCGATCCTCATCCATCCCATCTCCATCATCCTCTCCATCTCTGTTGTCCTGCAGAGAGAGAGAGATCCCAGCAGAGGAGTCACCACAGACCCCACTATTTCATGCTGTACAACCTGCTGTTAAAGTAGGAAAAAAAATGAGGAAGAAAAGGAATGAAAATGGAGAATTTCAGCAGCTGTTCTCACTCAGCTTGTATGAAGCATCATAATTCATGCAGACCCAGCACCTTTTCCAGGATCAGACTTACTCAAGTCCACAGTTCATGTTAAAGATGGGGTAGTTTTCCACAGATATTTTTTGGCCTGTCCCACTGGAAGTTAGAAGGAAAAAAAAGTTTAACAAATGTATGTGGTGATAGTTTCTGACAGAGCCTTTTAAATCTTTGGTCAGATATGAACTGGGTACGGTTCTCTGCATATTTTACTTATTTCCTAAAAGTAAAAATAAAGCAAAACAGATTGGAACTGTCTTCGGGGACTCTGTTTTGTAATTCTGTCTGTTTAACAGTTCAGTTATAATGTGTATTTACACAATGTTTTTCTCCCTAATTAATTGTTTTAGAGATAGCTATTATTTGCTGTCATATTAAAGAACCCAAGGAGGAAGGGAAAGAAAAGAGGAGCCCTAAAGCATTTCTACATCATTATCCCTTTATTGAGACACTTAAGAGTGTGTGTTACCCATACATTTTTCTTTGAGATCCATTACAAAAAGCACTGGCCATACTGAATTAAGGAGAGCTTTGCAGCCTGAGTTTGAATGTCCCCTCCTTCTGCTGCTGATCTGGGACTCGTGGTTGCAAAAACTAGAAGTTAAAAGCCTTGCTGACAAAGCTAATAAGGCTGTGAGGAATTGAATTACACAGCAGAGCACAGAGGAACAACTGAAGAAAATAAAAATTCTGCTGGAAGAACTGAGAAGAATTGGTGCAACACCTGCAGGACTGGTTTGTGGAGCTCTGCTGTATTTGCAGCCCCTCCGTGTTTTCAACTACTGTCTTTTTAGTTTGCTGTGTAAAGACAATAACTGTGTGTTGGTGTTTCCTTAGTCTTTAATTTAAAAAATTAATTGAACTTATTTATCCTGAAACCCTTGGAGAGTTTATTTGATGATTTCCAGCTGCTGTGTAGTAGCCCAGGTGAGTGGTGCTGCTGACACACCTGAAGGACAAGGATGGCCCCAGAGGGACCTGGACAAGCTGGAGAAGTGGAGCCCTGAGAATTCCATGAGTTCTAACAAGACTAAGTGCATGATGCTGCACCTGAATTGAGGCAACCCCCAGGATCAACACAGGCTGAGGGATGAAGGGATTTGGAGCAGCCCTGGGAGAAGGACTTGGGGCTGCAGGTGGGGAAGAGGCTGGACATGGCCCAGCCCAGAACCCCCCGTGCCCTGGACTGATCCCGCAGCGCGGACAGCAGGGCAGGGGGGGATTGTGCCCCTCTGCCCCTCAGGTGAGACCCACCTGCAGAGCTGCTCCAGCCCTTGGGGGTCCCCAGCATTAGAAGGACATGAAGCTGTTGGAGCAGGTCCAGAGGAGACCACAAAGATGATCTGAGGGCTGGAGCAGCTCTGCTATGAAGACAAGCTGAGAGAGATTGCGTTGTTCAGCCTGGAGACCTTAGAGTCCCTTCAGTACCTAAAGGGGCTTTTAAGAAAAATGGGAACCATTGCTTTTTCAGGGCAGAGTCTGCTGTGGTAGGACAAGGGGTAATGGTTTCAAACTAAGGGTAGATTTAGATTAGATAAAAGGAAGAAATTCGTTATGATGAGGAGGTGAAACACTGGAACAGGTTGCCCAGAGAGGCTGTAGATGCCCCATCCCTGGAAACATTCAAGGTCAGGTTGGATGGGAATTGGAGCAGCCTGATCTAATGGGAAGTGTCCCTGCCCATGGCACAGGGGTTGGAATGAGATGAACTTTATGGTCCCTTCCACCCCAAACCATTCTATGCTTCTATGAACACGCACATTATTGCACAGCCACCTCTTAAGTCAGATGGTGAAATAAGTTTTATGGAAATAGTGATGAAGGCAGCAGAGGCCCAAGGAGAGGGGGAACCAGCCCTCCTGACTCTGGTGTGCAGAGGTGACCTGTGCTGCTTGGCCATACACACACCCCTAGAGCCACATATGTACATTTTTACCTTATGTACAGAACACACAAGTGATCCCAGATGCAGACCCTGGTGCCCCACAGACATTGGTGTATTCCAGCACTGTCAGCACATTTTTCTTTATTGAGCCACTTACGAATAAAACACTGCAAGTTTTTAGTTTTTTATTTTTCACCAGGTGGTCCCATTTAACTCTTTTCCTTCCTCCAAAGCTCATTTTACTCTGTGTTAGGTTTTCTCCAGCAGATATTTCTGCTGACAAACTCACATTTTTGTCCTCTAATAGGAGACTTAGGGAAGTCAATAAGATTTGGGAAACCACTTTGCCCTGTCTGTACTTAAGCCAGATCACAATGATGTTAAATGAACTCCTTTTAATAATTCATTGCAGCAGAATCTGGTTTACTTTTAGCGAGCTCTTAGAGAAGGAAAAAGGCTTCAGGTTCTGAGCTTCATCTTGCAGAGCTGGTGAATTGCTCCTGGACTGTTTCCAGATGCTCTTCCAAACTGGACTGCTGCAGAAAATCCCCCCCCATCTTCTCCCCTTTTCTTTCTGGCTCCCAGAACACACCACCTCCATGCCTTGTGCCAGCAGTCCTGATCCAGGAGGTGATAAATGGAAAAGGTGATTGCTTGCGTGTCTTCCCATTATAAAAAAGGGAAGCCTTTCACCTCCTGATGGACAGATTTCATTAATCCCTCTCTCCTCAGTCACCACATGAAGGTCCCACGTACTCACCAAGCAGAGGAGGTGAGATGTGCACTGTGGGACTGTGGGGGGACAAACAACCCCAAAACAAACCAGAAAAATAAAAATAACCCACAGATAGGAAATGGAGGCTGTTTCAAGCCTGGGCATCATGATGTGACCATGAAAAAGCTTTGGGAAAGCAGCAGTTTCTGCTGCTCAGCCAGTGCAGCCCTGTCATAGTCACCATGGGCCAAGCTACAAGGTGAAACAAGATTTGGGGGAAAGGATACAGTTATTTGTTGGCTCAGCTGGTGCAAAGATGGGAAAAAAGACAAGTTTGAGGTTCATGAACCTGAAAACGACTTGAAAAAGAACTCATCTACCTTAGAGCAAATCTGTTTTTCCAGCCCAGGGCCTAATAAAAGTTATTCCTTGTACATTTTACCTCAATTATGTTTATGTATAAAATAATGTGTTACCTAATACCTGTATTTGAACTGAAGACACTCTGGTTATAAAACAAATATACCTTAATTTAAATATGTGTGCATACATAGGTGCCTGTAACTTAAAGTGTGTGTGTTACACACAGAGATGCAAAACTATTAAACTATTTCTGCATCTGTAGAGAGACCCTTTTATATAAAAATAAAAAAGGAGACCTGTTTTATTAGTAGTGTAAATCAATAAATTGTCCTCAGCTGGAAAAGGAATGGTGTCCAATTTTCCTAGCTGGGGATGCAGTCTGTAGCATGAATTCCCATTTTTGGGGACCAAAGGAAGGGAAGCAGGTATCTCTCTATTCCCATTTTTGGGGATCAAAGGAAGGGAAGCAGGTATCCCTCTATTCCCATTTTTGGGGACCCAAGGAAGGGAAGCAGGTATCCCTCTATTCCCATTTTTTGAGACCCAAGGAAGGGAAGCAGGTATCCCTCTATTCCCATTTTTTGAGACCCAAGGAAGGGAAGCAGGTATCTCTCTCTGCAGTGGCTTTTCAGTGAAAGCTTTCTTGCAGAAGCTTCTCTGAAGGTTAACTTTGGGACAGAGCAGCTCCTCCCAAAAAGTGTCATGACAATTATTAAAGGTTTCATTAAAAAAGGGAAATGAGTTAGGATTGGTTTCATGGGATATTCTCTTGTTTAAAAGTTGTACCTCAAATCCTTATTTTTATAGTTTTTCTGCTGTTCTCTTTGTCAGTCAGGAGCTGAGTTTTGCCATCTGACAGATGCTCTTTGGGTTGACCACGGTCCAACTCAGCATTCCAAAATACCCCATGAACACTGCCCAGGTCTCAGAGGAGGCCAAGAGAGAAAGCAGAGGACTTCAGAGAACACTTCTTTGAATTACACTTTGGCTTCCATTTGTAAGCTTCAGGAAAAGTGACATGAAAATGTCACAAAGATTGTAACCTTTCAAATGCTTTGGAATTTAAAACACCACCCCAAAGCCCTGCTCAAAAACATGTGGCTGTCCCAGCCTGCAGCAGCATTTTCAGCCTTCAATGACCTCCCCATCAGAGCCTGCAGTGCCCGTGCTCTGTGGTGGGACCTGACCCTGGGCAACCCTCCTCCTACTCACTGCTCCTTGAGGGTTCCCAGAAGGGACCTCTGGGTGCCACCAGAGCAGGTTTGCTCCACTGTCCTGTCCATTATCTCTGGAGCAGAGCACTCAGAAAAACCCACCCCAGCCCAACCCAACCCTGCCAGCCAACAGCATGACCCCACAGTCCATTTTTAAAGATAAAAATGCACCATAAATAAAGTTTTGTCTTTGCAGCTGGGAGGCATTTGGGCTGCATGTGTCAAAGAAATTTCTGTGTTTGCCTTTAAATCTTCTTTTAAGGGCATTGCTGAGCTGTTTGAAGAATTAAAGTTATACTTGAAATCTTCTGATGCGGCCAAAATTCCGAGTGAAAATCCTGGGGTGTTTTCTGTGTATTTGAAAGTGTTCTTTTGGTAATGAAGAATAAAGGTGTGTTGGAGTAGAAACCTACTTAATATAGTCTGAATGCATTCAAAATATGCTCATGTATTCAGAATATATTCTGAACATATCCAGACAGCATAAAAAACTACCTGCCTAAAGAATATAATGCCTGTAGAAGTCATGCAGTAAACACTGTAGTAGGAAAAGAGGGATAAGTAGGAAGCTTTTCCCAAAAGTATAAGTAATATTGAAATTTTTATAAAGAAGTCAGTTTTGCAAGTTTTCCCCCAGAGTAATACACTTTGTTGTTGTGATCTTGTTTTTGTTTTGGTTTAATAAATGCATATGTGTGTATTGATTCACCAGATATTTGCAAGCACTCTGGGGAACGTTGAGCTGTAATTGACATCCCTCACTGCTTTTTTAAAATTGACACTTCTTCAGACAGAATATATTTAGGTATGGACCCAAGAGTACCCTGCTGGTTGGAAACATCAGCTATAAAAGTTATCTGAAAGTCACTGAAATACCACCAGTGCTCTTCTTGAGCAAGGTCATCGCTTAGGAAACCAGCAGAAAGTTTCTGCACACCATAAAGCACATCAGAAATAACTGGGTTGCAAAGCCAACCATCTGAAGTGGAGAAAGGCCAGAATTAGATGCCCCTGCAGTATTAATGGTACTTGCTCTTCCCTGATGAAATGTGTTATGACACAGCTTTTGACTTCCCATATCCCCCCTCCTCCAGCCCACTCCTGGCCTCATGAATGGGGAGATTTTGCTTTCACACTACCTGTATTTTATTTAGAGTTCACTGTTCAGAGGCTGAAATGAACATAAAATTATTCATTGTCTCCCTGGAGATCTCCTGATTCAAATTCCATTTCACGGGCGCTGCCGCAGTGTCCAAGCGTCCCACAAACATTCCCAGCCTTCCCTGCACGAGGTCACAGGGAGATGAAGCACCAAATGCCTGCATGTGAAGGGCAAAATTCCACCTGATTTTTGGGACCTCCCATTATGGTCACACCTGGAAAATATAATTGGCATTATATACATGAAAAGCTGAGGTGAATGACTGGGGTGTATTGAACAGGGTTGTTCCCACTGCTGAGCCCTGGGATGTCCCTCCATTCCCCACCACTCTCTGGACATCCACGTCCAGCCAGTTCTCAACCCAGAGCACCCATCCCAGCCATGAGCAGCCAGTTCCTTCAGGAGAATGTTTTGAGAAATGAAGTCAAAGTCTTTATGAAAGTCCAGGGAAACAACATCCACAGCCTCTCCCTCATTCACTAAGCAGGTCACCCTGTCACAGGAGGAGATCAGGTTGGTCAAACAAGACTTGCATTAAGTACCTCCTCCTTTGTTGCTGTTTCCCTTTTTTAGCCCTCCTTTGGCTGCTGATGCAATTATACAGATATTTTTTATTGCCTGTTATTGCATTAACCAAATTGACTTCTAGTTGGGCTTTGACCCTTCTGATTTTCTCCCTGCATAACCCAAACTGGTGCCCTGAGATGGCCAGGGAAGAAGCACAGACATGGAGTTACCTGGAGAACCTAGAGGACAATTGGGATTTTTTCAGGGCAGTTGAGAGCATGGGGGTCTTGCTTGCTCCTCTTCTGGCCAAGACCATTCCACTGCCAGCCAGAGAGACAACAAGAGTTCTGAGAACTGACATCAGGGGCATCAGGAGCCCCCAGCCCTGCTCTGGAAAATTTACATGGTGGAGGCCACATCCCACCACTCCAGAGAGAAACTGGCCTTATCAGATCTGCAGATGGAGGAGACTCTCTGACTCCCTGACTTTTTCTTTTCTTTTTGTCTTTCCTTCTCCTCTCCTCTCTTCCATTTCTTCTCCCCTTCTCTATTTCTGCTCCTATTCTCCTCATTTTAATTCCCCTTCTCTCCTGGCACTTTCCTTTGCCTCTCCCATTTACTCTGCCAAACAATGCACCTGCCCAAGCCATGAGCAGGCAGTTTCTCCAGGAGAATGCTGTGGGAGACAGTGTCAAAGGCTTTACAAACCCCCAGGGAAACAACGTCCACAGCCTCCTCCTCCTCATCTATTTAATAATGACTGGCACAGGGAGCCCAGAGCAGCTGTGGCTGCCCCATCCCTGGGAGTGTCCAAAGTCAGGTTGGACAGGGCTTGGAGCAACCTGGGCTGGTGGGAGGTGTCCCTGCCCATGGCAGGGGTGGAACTGGATGATCTTTAAGGTCCCTTCCAACCCAAACCATTCTGTGACTCTGTGATCTACAACTTCTTTGGGAAACCTGCCACCGAATTCAGTTGAGCAAAATAAACTCCTTCATGAAAAGCAATGAAGGCTGAGGTCTTGTGCCTGCAGAATGACCTTGAAGAAAACACCTGATCCCTGCAGTTTCCCCTCTGGGACAGTGTTATGGAGGCCCATAAAGCCCTCAGATTCTCAGTTATTCAGTTATACTCCTGATAAAAGCTGTAAAAGTGCCAATGAAGGATTGTACCAGCCCTGTCCCCCTTGGAGCTCTGCAGCTCCTGAGTCTTTAGTACTAGAAACGTTGCTGCCCCTGTTCTGAGGGGAGAGTCCCACTTTTTAGTGCAAATAAGATTAAATGAAAAGGTCAGAGACATCTGATTTTAGTGTCATGCTATCTTTGAGGCTACATCATGTCACTGTCAGGGTCACTGTGATGTTTGACACTGCCACTGTGACTAAATGCTGAAGTTTTCAATTTTGATTAAAGCTGCAGAAAATGGAAGCTGTATTGTCAGGCATCATCTTGACACAGATATCAGCTGTGCACAACTTTGTTTACGTGGCAAAACTTGGTGCATTTAAAGTTGGGGTGAATTTTCCCAAGGTCTTCACTCTTGTTCTCTGCCATTTTTCCTCTCCAAGTGGAGCACTTCCTTTCTTTATTACACAGTTATCTGCCTGCTTCTCTTATCATAAACCTCTGCTGAAGTCTTTGGGACTTTGGTGACTGTAAAAACAAGATAAATTTTGTCCTGTCAGACCCAGATGTGTGTTTTACTGGGACTATGCAGGCTTTGGAGATGAGTTTCTGTTATGGAACCACGTAAGAAACAAGTCAATATATTGCTAGATAAATGGGCAAGACTTGCTTTTTTCTCCTGAACCAGGCTAACTCTTTATGGAGTTGTAAAGTCTGACTCAGGTCTCATGTCCTGGAAATTGTTTCATTCCCATACACACAATGTGCTATTTTCCCCCAGGAACTGTGCTTTTTGTTAGTGTGTTTGGAAGTTGCCCCAGGGACTGGGATACCTCCTGAGGGCCACAGATCCTGAGCTCTCAGAGAAGTTCAAATATGCCCCCACCAGCTGATAACTCTGCTGGTTCAGCTGCCATTTGAGCAATTGTTAATTTGCATGACAAAATTTCAAGCCTTTTTCAGGCCCAGCACACACAGCTAAAAATGTGCTGCCTGGGGACCCTCAGGGAGCTCCAGGCAAGTCATTTGTACCCTGGGCTCAGGAAAGGCTCTTTTCATCAAGCCCCAGTCCTTGTGAGCCTTGTCCTGCCTGCTCTGCTTCCCAGACTATGCAGCAAACATGTCTATGTGATCCTCATGTCTATGTGATCCTCACTGGATGTGGCCAAAACCACTTTGTGTTCTTAGATAATAATGGGAGCGTTGGAAATCCTTTCATTTGCCTCCCAGGGCAGAGAAAGGAGATGTGTAACTTGCCAGGAGAATGGAAATTCTGAAATTTGCCTTTCCTCATTTTAAAGGAAAACCCCTGCAAAACCATAGATGCAAATGTTTATTTTCCAATTCCAGCCTGATGTGGCTATAGATGGTGGCTTGGGGGGGCAACTGGGGGAACCTGCCAAGGTCACCCAAAGGCTGGAGATCTGCCCTGGTGAGTGAAGCTGAATCCCCACAAGCCTCTGCTAGACCCCAAATCCAGGAGAAAGAGGCTCCTAACAGGCAGATGTCATGGGATGCCCAGGCTGAATTTAGGAGTTGGCTTGTTGCCTCAGAGCCTCAGACTGAGCTAACTCTCTTTTAGCTCAGGCCAGCTGATTGAACCGGCAGGAGACCAGGCTGGTTTTATGCTGGATGTTGCTGAAAATGAGAGACTGTCATGGTAATTTTGGGTCCACTGAGTGGTCTCTTCTAATTAGTCCCCTAATTATCAGGCATTGGAACAAGCCTACTGAGAATAATCAAAACTGGTAGCAGTGATCTTTGGACCAAACATATTCTTCATGACACTGGCAGCTTTGCCATAAAACTTTCCTGCGAGCTCCTGAGGAGGCAAACACTGACCATTTCCATATGGAAATGGATGTGTTACTGTTTGCTCTGCTGTGTTAGGAAGGGATAGGACAGCCCTGGACATGGATACAGCACCCAGGGATCTGCTGGGTGCATGTGTGTCTCTAAAGTGGTTCACAGCTGTAAAGGGACATCATGGGCTTGCTATGGTTTTGAGGTTGATGCAGAGCACTTTCGAGCACTCAGACTTCATCCAATTCTTTTTCTTTTCTTCTAGTTCCAGTCAGTGTAAATCACTCCCCTCACCTTGCCCTGAGCTTTTGTCTCTAAAAGTCTCTGACTTGTGATCTTGTGCTGAATGTATCAAGAAGATCAACTCCTTGCTGGGAGGAGTAAAGAATAAAACACTAAGCAATAAAAATAACCAGGAGACATTGTCTCCTGGATGGAACAATCTTGGTTGAAGGGATGGGCCACAGAAAGTTCTGATGTGCCTGCCTGCCCACACAAACCCTGGAGAGTGGTGTGGCTGAAAGGAGCTGATTCCAGGTGGTTCCCCGGTGCCACAGCATCTCCTGCTCCCTCCCAAGTGCAGTGCAGTGCAATGCTTGTCATGGGAACTTTCATGCTGATCCTGACAAAGAGCACGTGTGTTTGTGAGCATGTAATCACAGATAAGCTCCTCATGGCCCAAGGGACAGCTGGCTCTGTAATGACCAGCAATGACCTGCAATCCCACCCATTCCCAGAGCACCAGCTCACCCTGTTGGATGTGGAGAACCACACTGAGCTGTGCTGTGCTCCTGCCCTGGGCCAGCCAAGAGCAGCCTAAATCCCAGACACACCCCACCCCCTGCGAGCTGCCCATGCACAAGTGAGTGGCCACATCAACTGCTCAATGTCAAATCTTCCTCAAACAAAGTGTGCCCTGAAAGGAGCTTCATTCCCTCTCTGGAGCTTTGTTTTAGCTCACTTTGAAGTGCCAGGAAAGCCACAATGCTATTTTTAGCAGCCCCTCATCAATCCCCTGTTCCCAATGGCTTTGGCTCCTCCACCCATGGTGATTCTCCTCCCAAATGCTGGAGAGAACTCACCTTCCAAGAGGAGGATTTCATTAGGAGTGCAAAGAGCTATGGCCCAGCATGGCAGAGACTAATGAATGAGCTGTAGTGGCTCCTGGAGAGCAGCTTGCCAAGGCATCCATTCATTCCTGTGCCTCTAAGATGAAATGCAACTGAAGCTGTTGCCATTTTTAAAGGAAAATCCTATTAGAGCCCAGGCAAGGATATCTGAATAAAATAAATGGCTTCTGGTGCTTCTTCATCTATTTGTATGTAGGTTCAGGTGTGATTATGTAGTCTGCTATCAACTTTAATTAAGCTTTCCCTTTGCTGCTGACCTTGGGGCTTAAATGTAATTTGTTCTATAGGCAGAACAGGTGGGATAAGCTCCGTGTTTTAAAGTTCAAATTGATTTAGGTTACATTTAATTTAAATTTCCTTATGGAAGCATATAATTTTACTATTACTAATGTTGGAGCAATTACACAGAGGTGAGGAATCTGGTACAGAGTAGAGTTTTTCAGCTCTCTAATGATTTTCTTCATGAACAGAAGTGTCCCTTGCCTTGTGCTCTTGGTATAATGTTATTTAAATCCATCAGAGTCCCAGTGAGCTCCCACTTTTCTGTAAGTCTCTGGCTCACCAGACAGAGCAGAGGTGACAGCTGGACATCAGTCACCAGCACTCTGGTGGGAAAAGGCTCCAGGATGTTTGTGAATGGTCTGCAGCGAGACTTGTCTTGAACACGAGGAGCTTCTGGTCCTGTTTTTCAGGTTTTACAGGAGCAGGGGGGTGGCTGCCCCAGAAAGGGGCACCAGGGGGCAAGAACTCACAGTGGCAGCTGTAGCTTGAGAGGCACTGGGAGATGCTGGAGAAGTTCCCAGCAGAGATGATGGAAAGAAAATGTTCCCTGGGTTCCAGAGGCAGCTGCATGGAATTTCTGCAGCCTTGAAACCCTCTGAAAACTGAGGACAGGATGAGAGGGGAAGAAAAGAGGAGACCTGAAAAGGGATGGGAGGAGAGAGAGTTGCCAAGCTGTTCATGAGCCCAGAGTGCTTTCTTTAGGGAAAATCTGCAGGATCAATCACAGCCAGCAGAAAATTTATCCCAACACATGTTCCAATATGTGCTTGGTGATTCCAAGCCCCAGCTGCAGTGCTCCCTTCCCTCCCCACACCATCCAAGGCCTCCACTGCACCACAAATAGCACTGGAGCAGCTGCTCTCTCTCTCAAACTGTGCAACCAGGTGATTTTGTATCCCACTGGGACTGCAACCCTTAAAGAAAGCTTACTGGGAAAACTTCAGTGCAAATAAAAGGTGCAAAGACGTAGTAATGTGATTTTGGAATATTGCCCAAGTTCAGTTAAACTACATCTTTTCACCTAAAGTGCAGCTCTGATGGCAGGTCACCTTAATGACAGCTTTTCTTCAGGTTTTCCACCTTTTCCTCCCATCGTGTTGTGGATTTCTCTCCTTTCTCACCATTAGGTGCTGTCCTTTTATGAAACACCTCTCTTTCTCACTTTCAGCTAACTAAGAGTCCAAAGGCTTGAACTGGGGTGGGTGGGTTGTGCTCTCTGACAGACTGAGAGAATGAAAATGTAGCAGTTTCAATGTAAAACCAGGAACTTCAATTTGTCTCAAAGCAATTACTCAGTTCATGTGCTCTGAGATACTGGTTTTGGTGTTACTCTTTCAGGGGCAAGGATGGGGATCAGCACTGTATTCAGCGTCACTTGTCCCCCCATCCACCAACTGGCCTCTAAAGCAGATGCCTGTGAAGGGGAAAACCATTCCCCTGGAAGGGCAGAGCCAGGAGGAAGGTGCTGTAGGATGGGAGCAAACCAGCCCCATGCTGAAGTCCTGTTGGATGTTTACAGGGTCCTTGTCAACCCTGAAAACAGTTATAGAGCTTTTTTTGGTGTCAATTCCAGCACCTTCTGCCCTGAAATCTGGAGGCAAAGGAGCACAAGATTCTTTGTGAAAAAAGGAGTAGTTCAGAAAGTACCAGACCCCCCCAGGGAAGTGAACTGGTGACCCCCCCAGCAGGGCTGGCAGGCTGTGCTGGGCTCCTGGACTTCCTACAGAGGCATTTGCTTTCTGGGGAGGTGGAGAGGCTTCCCCTGGGAGGCTCAGGCAAGCTCAGAGAAAATTAATGGTGAAAAGCACTCTCTTTTCCCTGCTGTTTCATAGTCAACCAAGAGAGCCCATTAAGCAACTGCTGTGACCTAAAATAACCTGACTAGCACTGAAACTATGAACAGGCTGGATGCTTTCCCCTCCCTCTTTTTACCTTTCCTTCCTTTTAAAATAAAGCTTCCTTGCCAGGGAGAGTTTTTCAACCTGCTTAGGAAAATGGTGTGCTGGCAGAGTTTGTCTTTCCAGCTGCCCCCTTATCCCACCTCTTTGCTGTTCATATCTTCAGAATAAAAGAGACACTCCCCCCAAAAAAAATTCCCAAGCCCTGTCAAGAAAAATGCCCCCTTCACACATCCCTTGGCTGTGCAGGAAAAGGATGTTGGGTGTCAAAGTCTGAAGACATTTACCCCAAATTACTCAATGCAAAGAATCAAGGAGAGACCTATTGCCCACCTGCAAGACAGGGATGGGTATCATGCCCCAGGTGCCTGGAAAGTGGGAAACCTGTCTGGAAAAGCCCCTCTGGACCCTCTTTTTGTCCCAAAGGCAGCCCAGGGTTGGTTGCTTGGTTTTCAACAACATTATTTTGTAAAGTAATACCTCACCTTTCTTACAACTCCTAACTCTTCTTAGCTATGGTACCATTGCTGTGGAGCTCACTTGGTTAGAAAAATAATTGGCCAGAAGATAAACTTCTAAACAGTAAAAATTTCTGTGGTTCTGAATAGGAAAAGAGAATTCCATCCTGAAAACAAGGAGAGGGAAAAACTGTACTGAGCTTAACACAGTTGCATTAATCAGCCAATTTAAATGAAACACTAATGGAATAAAGGATAAAAGGGTTCTCAGAAAAGGCAGGAGTGAGGGAGTTGCTAACTCATTTGAGACAAAAAGGGAGAGTTAATTGCTATTGGTGAGTCATTAAAGGGTTAGCTGAGGTTGGGGAATAAGGAAAAGTGTAATGTGAAAAACAGTGAGTCTCTCTAAGGAGCTGTGATTTCTGGTAGGCAGAAGACAGGGAAGAATTTTAGCTCCTAAATTCCTCTTTTGACATGAGGTCTCCTATGACCCTCGTGACTAAGATGGAGTCATGGTTTTGTCCAAGATGTGCTCACATTGATACCTTGATGTTCTGGTACTTCAGGGCTTTTCTTTTGAGGTCTCGTGCTGATGCCAACTGTTATTTTCACTTACAAGAATATTTTCCAAGCAGGTATTTGGTGTAGTGGGGGAAGTGGTGTGTCCAGCAGTGTGTCCAGGTGGGCAAGAACACCAGTGGCACCTGGGCTGTATCAGAAACAGTGTGGCCAGCAGGACCAGGGAAGAACTTGTCCCTCTGTACTTGACACTGGTGAGGCCACACCTCAAGTCCTGTGTCCAGTTCTGGGCCTCTCACAGCAAGAAAGTCATTGAGGGGCTGGAGCGTGTGCAGGGCAGGGAATGGAGCTGGGAAGGGGCTGGAGCAGCAGCTGAGGGAGCTGGGAGGGAGGTGGGGGGGCTCAGCCTGGAGGAAAGGAGGCTCAGGGGGCACCTCGTTCTCTGCAACTCCCAGAAGCGAGTTCAGAGCAAAGTGGGGATTGGGCTCTGCTCCCAGGGAACAAGTGACAAGGCAAGAGGAAATGACCTCAAGCTGTTCCAGGGGACATTCAGGTTGGACATCAGGAGGAATTTCTTTCTGGAAAGAGAAACACTGGAAGGGGCTGCCCAGGGAAGTGGTGGAGTCCCAAACCCTGGAGGTGCCCAAGGAAGGACTGGCCGTGGCACTCAGTGCTCTGGGCTGGGGGACAAGGTGGCCATCGGGCACAGGGTGGGCTCCATGGGCTGGGAGGGCTTTGCCAACCTCAGTGGTTCCGTGATTCTAAGTATATCACATTCCAGGATGCAGGCAGATAGGATCCATGGATTCTGAAGGTTGTCTTAGGAAATGCTTACAGTGGTGCTGTAGAGACACACCAGCACATTTTCCATCCCCTTGGTCCTGTAGGTTGGTGCATCCTGCAGGGACCAGCCTGCTCCAGGGTGCATTCCAGCTCCAAACCTTGACTGCATGGGAGCAGGACAAGCCCTTCCTCACAGCTCCTGGTCCATGTTTGTCTAGCTCTGCTGCTCCAGTGCTGTTTGGAAGGTTAAAAGCCAATAACCCCCGGAGACAAGGGGACTGTGCCCGTGTTTCCAGTGACACATCCCAAGGAGCCGGCGGGATGCAGGGCACGGAGCTGGCGGGATCTGGGGCATGGAGCTGGCGGGATGTGGGACATGGAGCCAGAAGGATGTGGGACATGGAGCCAGGCACCCCACAGGCTGAGCCTCCCTGGGGGAGGCACCAGGCTGGTTCTACTGATTCCAACCAGCAGGAGGCTTGCAGTGAATTTCTTTGAGTGTGGGCCCCCCAAAGGCGTCTTCACTTCATAAGGAGGATGGATATCACCAGGCACACGGAATACAGATAAGGAGGGAGTCTCATTAAGTCAAGGACGGTTGGCACTTTGCAGATCGTCAGCCAAATGGAGATGTAGGGAGATGCTGGAATATTTCCTCTCTCAGCAGTCTCCAGGAGTTTAAAATGTATTTCCTCTCCGTATCTCATGCTCATTCTTGCCTGTCACAAGGCAAGGTTTGGTGGGGAGCCACAGGACCAGCCAGCCCTGCACCTGAGGCAGCCAAGAACCACAGTGACAAATGTATCAAGCCTCGATTTTGCCCTAAAGCTTTTCACCTTTTTCCAGAGGACAAGAAGGAAGCTTGGAATACACAACATCAAACTGGCCTGAGGCTCAAAAGTCCTGAATGCTACTGAGAAAATCAATTTTTATTTGTACATGCAGTACTGATGCCCCATCCAGCTCAAGCTGAGCACAGCAGAAAGAGTTTTGAAGGGATCCAAAAGAACTGAATTGCCCCAAAATGAAATCCTCTATGAAAGTTTCATTTTCTGTGGAGTTTTTCAGTGGAAAATATTTTAAAAAATTTCTTCCTGCATGTTTAAATTAGGTTCTTATTAACAACATTTTTCTCTGTGGAAAAAACCCAACACAACAAACCAAAACAAAGGAATAGCTTGATATTTTTTTCATGAAATCATCACAGAGTGATTAAGTTTGAAAAAAACCTCCAAGATCATCAAGTCCAACCTTTAACAGAACACCATCATGTCAACTGAACCATAGGACTACCACAGTTTTTTCATTCTGTTTGAAAACACTTAGTAATTTATGACTTTTCAATGAAGGTAAAAGCTTGGGGTTTTTTTGTTGTTTTTTGTGCAACTTTTTTGTTTGGTTAGTTTTGCTTTTGTTTGGTTTTGGGGTTTTTGTGTGTGGTGTATTTATTTTTTAATATATTTATTTTTATCACATTTTATGACCATATGGGTCAAATAGGCAGACTAGAAATGATTCCTTATCTGAGTGACATCTCAGAACTCTTCTGGAGGTCCCAAAGCAGTACATACCTCAAGGATGTCTTCATTTGGCTTCTCCTGCTGGAATTCCCAGAAGTTCAGCTCTTGGGCTTCACAGAGCTAAGGATGCAAGTGCAGCTTGATTCACTTCAAGCACTTTGCAAACTTATTGCCCTTATAGCAGCATAATTCCATTAATGATAGCAATGAAACCATCCTACATTGCTGCATTTTTCTCTTTTAAAGCAATTTGAGCTGCTCGTGGTGCAGGAATGTTTGTCTTAGCAGTGCCCACACCGTCCTCAGCAGAGGAAATGGCAGGACATTCTCATCCTGCTGCTTCCATATCCCAGCTGATATTCCCAGCCAGTGTGTTTGTACCAGTTTGGGGGGCTCTGCTCTATGTTCTCCTCCTCAGGGCACACAAAAGCAGCCAGAAAACACACAAGGAGTCGCTTCCCAAGGCGCCTCCAACGCTGTTGTGTTAAACCCACCGACTGTACTATTCAATCATTTATGCTTTGTATAAAACAAGCAATATCCCTTCTCATGGAATCAAAAGATGCCACAAATACAAGCTGACAGCTTCCATGTAACAAGGTTTTTTCCTCTAAAGAAAGACATGCTGAACTTGGACCTGGAATAACTTTTTCATCCCATTTTTCCTAATACGGAAAAGCTGTTTTGGTTTTTTTCTCCCCCAGTCCTTACATAAGCAACTAATTTCTGTAAGAGCTGCTCCCAAATGGACTCAAGATCCATTTCAAAGGAGGAAGTAAAGTAACATCACCACATTTCTTCTGATCCAACAAATATGGAAGCTCAGCAAAAGCCTCCTGGTGTCAGATGAATCAAATGCTGAGGGTCCTGGGTGGGTTTGGTTCAGAGCACTCAGGACTTGCACCATTCTGGCTCTCTGCCCCATGGCAGCAAAAAAGGGGCTGGGTAAGGGAATGCCATTTTTTTTCCAAAGGTATGACCCCTGCTTCCCTTTTCTGCCCAGGGTGTTCAGATTATGGCACTGACATGATTATTACTCTGGAGAACAAGCCCAGCCAAAGGCAATGGAAGCAGACATCACAAATAAAGGCAGAAGACCCTTTTATTTCGCATAGACAAAATGCAAAGAGTGTCTCATTAAATTAATATTAAAAAAAGCCCCAAATCAATCTCCTCACTCCACTGACATCACTCATCCTAATTAACAACAAAAAAAAAGAACAATCAAGGACCCATTTTCTAATTTAAAAAAAAAAGTGCAAACATGACAAAAGACTTTTTGTTTTTCCAAATCAATGTTCCTGTTGAATTCACAAATAGGGTGATTTTTTTTGTGATTTTTTTCCCCTTTAAATCTCGTCTGATGGAACTTCCAGTTAAAATGTTTTAGTTAAGTCTCCATGCACTTCGTAGAAAATCAGTAAAAACACAAATGCTTGTGAAGATCAGAAAACTGGACTCTTTTACCCAAAAATTCAGATGTCCAGTCAGATGAAGCTCACACTCAGACAGAAAAAAAGCAAGAGAGTCTTTGCACTGTCTGTCGTTCATATTATTATTTTTTTTTGTCAAATATTTTGGCAATCTTCTTCTTTAATTATAAATATTGGAATTCGATAAAAAAAAGGTAGCTTTCATTGGAATTTCTGTTTGTTTTTCAGTGTAAATATTTACAGCCACTGTCCAGCCATGCTCTTTTCGTTATACCAGGGTGTAGGATTTTGCGTAGGGATTGTTTCCTTTCAAGTGGCCCCTGGAGTCCAGCAGGGATTCTTGGGAGCTGCTCATCTTTGCTGCCTGTCCCAGCTCGGCTCCCTCTCGCTGAGGTAACGTTGCCACAGCACCGGGTTGCCACGCCTGAGCATCTCTCGTGGAGGATGTCTCCATGGGGATCGGCTCCAGGACGGTGGGGCGCTTCAAGGTGCGGCTTTTCTGCGGCTCCAAACAGGCTTGCCCCAAACCCAGGTCTCTGCTCGTGCCCTGCACGCCACGGTTCAATAAAAAGTCCATCCTAAGGTAGGGTGGCAAATGCATGAGATCACCTGGGGAGGCAAAAGGGGAAAAATAAGTCCCGATTTATGGTCGTGCATCGTGTTGTGCTCACCTGGAGAGGGGAGTCAGCCAAAGTGGAGCATCTGGGATCCACCCACCTGCAGCATTTATATGGAGAAGTTGATTTTCAGCCATTCCCTTACACTATGACCACACAGAGTCGTGCAGCAACAAACTCCTTTTATCACAGAATCACAGAATATTCTGAGTCAGAAGGGACCCACAAGGATCACTGAGTCCAACTCAGGTCAGTGGCCCACATAGGGGATTGAACCCATGACCTTGGCATTATTACAACCACGTTTTTACCAACTGAGCTTTTGGGCACATCCCCAAGAATTCACTATTAATATTTGTTTTCATGACCACAGTGAGGAGTGCAATGTGCTTTACATGCACTCATGGCATTCAGAAGATAAACCAGGAAGACCAGGAAGTTTTCCTCAAAATCCCAAAAGAGTAGGTCTTTGGATTTCATTTTCATGGAGGCTCAGTAGATCTCAATTTCTTATTGTCCATTTTAAATAGAAACCTTCATGATTTCAATTAATGACGTGCAATTTTGAGTAGAATGACTAAAATATTTTAAATGGGTGCAAGACTGTTAAGGCCGTGGTCTTAAAGAGATTGCTGAATAAAACAGAAACATTCTTGTCCTGATATAACCACATTTACCTGCCAACCATAATCACTGGGTTAAAATCCCTAATGATGTTTCACCACTATGAACATCAATATGCTGCTGTTTTGTGGTAACAAAATGCACCGGAGCTGCCACCTGAGCTCCTGCATCAGCCTTTCTTTTGGTTCTGCATTGTCAGGAAAACCTCTTATTCATTATCTTCCCCAGTTCCTGGGCCTGTTAGGTATTCGTGATGTTCCTTCAAGGAAATGAGAGGTAATCAGGCACATAATGACATTCCCTTCTAAAAATATTTGATGGTGTAACCTCACATATATAGGGGGGAAAAAAAAGCACTGTTACAAGAGCATTCAGGAAGAGTATTTCCCCTTCTTTGCAGACCTCTGCAGGTATGGAGCTTCTTTTTTTATGGCTGACATCAAAACCACAATCTCATCTACAGATGGGATCCATCCTGAGTGTTTAAACTGGAGACTCTTGGCACTACAGCACCTGAGTCTACATGAGCTATTTACAGCAGTAGAAATTAAGGCTGACCTGTGCCAGTGGCATAAACAATAGAGCAGGAAAGCATTTCTTCGTAATAAAACAAGGTATAACAATTCTATTTTTCCTAACCCAGCTAAAAGCTGTCCAATGACCTAAAATAAAACAGGCCCTTTGCTTTCTCACATAAGTCAAGGCACTGCCAGTCTTACCTAAAAGACTAACAGCATCTGCTCAATCTATAATTTCAGGTCACAGCCAGAGAACTGCTGAGAAGTTACATTTGGACAGAGTCTCTGTTTATTCCTATAGAAATCCCCAAGCACTGTCTGACACCATATGTTTTATCCTGACTACATCTTCCCCTCAAACACATGGCACACATTTTTTAACCCTCATTTAGTAAGATGTGAGTATCTCCAGATTAGGCTGACATACACCTTGGCCACATTTAGGTAGGGCTGGAGAGAGGGTGGGAGGTTTGTGCTTACAATCCCACTGATTGCCACTTGGAAAATGAATTGTGTTAACTTTAGTTGGTTTTCTTTGTTTACCTTATTCAACTACAGTACCTTTCATGCCAAACATATTCTGCATAAGAGACCTATTTCAGCCGAGACAGCAACATATCTGCTGCTGGGGAAAAGCACATCAAGGTATGGACACATGGCCTGGCAGGTGCAGAGAGGCCCCAGATCACTCCAGTTATCCACAGGCATTGGACTGAGCTGCCTGTGGGTATGTCATAGAATCATAGAATGGATTGGGTTGGAAAAGACCCCTGAGATCATCACGTCCAACCCTCGGTCCAACTCCAGTCCCTTTACCAGATCATGGCACTCAGTGCCACGGCCAAGCTCAGTTTCAAAACCTCCAGGGATGGGGAATCCACCTCCTCCCTGGGCAGCCCATTCCAATGCCTGAGCACTCTCTCTGCAAAGAATTTTTTTCTGATCTCCAACTTCAATTTGCCCTGGCAGAGCTTGAGCCCATCGTGCCCCCTTGTCCTATTGCTGAGTGCCTGGGAGAAGAGACCAATCCCCCACCTGGCCAGAACTTCCCTTCAGGAAGTTCTAGTCAGTGCTGAGGTCACCTCTGAGCCTCCTCTTCTCCAGGCTAAACACCCCCAGCTCCCTCAGCCTCTCCCCACAGCACTTGTGCTCCAGTCCCTTCTCCAGCCTCGTTGCTCTTCTCTGGACCCGCTCCAGCCCCTCAATCTTTTTCCTGAACTGAGGGGCCCAGAACTGAACACAACACTCAAGGTGTGGCTCCCCAAGGCAGAGTCCAGGGGAAGGGTCACTGCCCTGGGCCTGCGGTGCTGCCCAACACCTTCCCTGCCCCCTTGGAACCCACAGTCCATCCCCTGCTCACCCACACTGCACCTCAGGGTCTGTCCTTCTGCATTCTGTGTTAGCCCAAGTCCTTCCAAAATGCAGTTTGCTCCAAACACCATTCCCTGTGGGCTACAGGAAGGAGACAGCCTGGATGAGGGTGCTCATATCACAGGCTCCCTGTGCCTGGATCTTGTGCAGCATCCCAGTATCCTAAATAAGGAGTCCCATTGCTCCCCACTCCTCCCCGGTGAGGGAGAGAGGCAGGAGTGTAGGATTGAGTGATGCCGCCCCACGTGCCCATCTCTGCCCACTGACAAAGCTATTGAGGGCTTTGTTTTGGCTGTCTCAGGTGTGGTTTTTCACTGTCAGGTCCCAGGGAAGGTGGGCAGCAAAATGCACCTCTGAGATGGCAACAGCAGGTGTGAAAATTTTGTGGCTAATAATAATGCCAAAGTAATAATCTTCCTCTTGTCAGGGATGTTTAGTGACTGCTGGGGTCAGAAAGGAGGGTTTCTCTCACACTCCCTGCTAAATAGGGGTCTCTCAGCCCCAGAAGAAGAGAACTAATTTTCTACTCCAGTCCTGGAGCAGCTCTGCTCTGGAAAGAGGCTGGGAGAGCTGGGGGTGTTCAGCCTGCAGAAGGGAAGGTTCAGGAGAGACCTGAGAGCCCCTTCAAGAGCTACAAGAGAACTGGGGAGGGACTTTTCACAAGGACATGGAGTGATAGGATAAGGAGTAATGGCTTTAAACTAAAAGAGGTTACTGTTAGAATAGATATATTAGGAAGAAATTCTTCCCTGTCAAGCTGGCCAGGCGGTGGCACAGGTTGGGCAGAAAAGCTGTGGCTTTCTGGAAGTGTCCAAGGCCAGGCTGGACAGAGCTTGGAGCAACCTGGGCTAGTGGAAGGTGTCCCTACCTATGGCAGAGGGGTTGGAAGAAGATGATCTTTGAGGTCCCTTCCAACCCAAACCCTTCCATGATTCTACTTCCCATAACAGAAACTCATCTCCAAAGCCTGAATAGTCCCAGTAAAACACACATCTAGGTCTGACAGGACAAAATTTATCTTGTTTTTACAGTCACCAAAGTCCCAAAGACTTCAGCAGGGGTTATGGTAAGAGAAGCAGGCAGATAACTGTGTAATAAAGAAAGGAAGTGCTCCACTTGGAGAAGAAAAATGGCAGAGAACAAGAGTGAAGACCTTGGAAAAATTCACCCCAACTTTAAATGCACCAAGTTTTGCCACGTAAACAAAGTTGTGCACAGCTGATATCTGTGTCAAGATGATGCCTGACAATACAGTTTCCATTTTCTGCAGCTTTAATCATAATCTCAAAGATGTCTGTGCCCCCAACACTGATGTTGAGGAGCTGCTGCCAGGCAGCACAACATCCCACTCTCTGTTCACACCTGCCAGGTCCTTCCACACCCATTCCCTCTTTCCGCTGCCCTTTCAGCTTTCCACTTGACTTTCCAGGAAGGAGCTGGTGCAGAGCAGCAGCCAGAGCAGGGCTTGTTGGCTGCTCCCTGTGGGTACCTTGGAGAGCTGCTCCCATCCATGTCTTACACATTTCTGCTCCTGCTGAGTGACAGGTTTGAATGGACTATAAAATATGAGCGTTGAACCTCGCAGAGATGGAGGTTGGTTTTCAAGCTGCTGTCTAGACATTTCTGATGTGCATTTAGGAGCTTCAGGCTATGTGAAAAAGACCTTCTTTTCACCCCCTCCTTAAATCTACACAAGAAAGCATAGTCAATAATCTGTGTAAACAATATGCAGTCATTTTACTCTAATTTTCTAAATGTCTGGGGGCAAAGTTCCAACAGGATTGCAGTAATGAGAAGCCACAGAGTGTAAGTTGCTCTCCAAAGCTGGGTACTCAAAGCACAGTCTCTGACATGGCTTACACAGAGCCCTCATTATTTGATATGATGTACACACTTTCCCATCCTAAAAAGTGCCAGTTCTCCTTCTTATCTGCAAGAAGCATCTTTCCCTGAAACTGCTCATAAAACAAAGCACATTATTAAAATCAGTGCAAAAGAAACATTTTGAGAATGGAACTTTTTCTTCTCTGCTAGGATTGAAACGGCCTCACAGGATGAGGGGAAAAAAAAAGTCTTTGATTTATAAGAACTAATGGGTTTCTGACTTGAAAACACAGTCTTTGAAATATAACCGCAGGGGTTCACTTTTGCCATTCCTACATCAATTTTGAAGGTACTTCTGAGCAGAATAAAAGCTTCTTGCTCTGTCTGTGGAATTGCTTGGAAAGACCTTGCTTCTTATCCTCTGGACACAACAGTGGAGAGTATTTTTTGCTTTCTTACTATTCAGCTGAATGATGGGGTTTTTTTTCAGGCAAAGCATTATGAAGTTTCAGGATGGTTCATTGCCTTTGATGCTCTAATTACCTCTTTTCAGCTGTGTGTGTGCCTTATTAGTAATGAAAGCAAACCTTTCAAGTGCATGAGCACTGAAAATGAGCATGTTTAATAATTCATGCATTTTGGCTTAATTAGTACAAAAGACGTTCTAAAACTTTAAGTTTTCTGATGCATTTTTAAAACTGGGGTTTGGACTGGATGATCTCCAGAGGTGCCTTCCAACCCCAACCTTTCTGTGATTCTGGGATTTTTAAAAAGGGAGATTTGCTGTATTAGAACCCTGAGTTTGTAGAGAAATAATAAACATCCAGTCAAATCTGAATGCAGCAGTTTAAGCCAGAGCTACCTCAGTCTGTTTTTTTCTGAGTGACCAACCCTCTCATGAATTATTTAGTGTAGCACATTTAAGAAAATGTTAGCTCAAATAAATATTTGTAAACAAATGCTAAAAATCATTTACTATGATATTTACCATGAGCACATTCTACCAAAAAGGGAGGTTTTTTCTGAGTTAATGCAGCACTGGGCAATAATTATTTACTCTTCTTTCAGCACAACTAAGCTGATATAAAACACTCTTGAAAAAGACAAGAGGTATTTTAGCCTTATTCTAGAGGTCAACTTCAGGTATGGGAAAGGTTGGGATGAATTTGACAGGCTACAAGGAGGGAAAAATATCACTGCTCAACATTTCTTGGATTTTCTTCAAGACAGATGTCTTGTCTGCAGAACTAAAACTCCTTTCTCCCAAAAGATTTACCTCATTCCTCTTTCAAATGCCAGAGAGCTTGCATGGTTTTTTGCTTTCATCTGCTCCAGCAAAAAAAAATAAAAATAAAAAACTTCAGGATTTGTGCTATTTTCAATACACAGATCATCCCAGACTGCAAAAAAGATGCTCTTCCCAAGCTTTTACACGACAGCTCTGCATTTTCTCATGAATCATAACCTCCACTAAAGCAAAAGCAATTTGTCTTCACAACACTCCAGCACAAGTATCCTCAGTGAGGGGGGCAGCCTGATGGTTTTCAGCTTTTGGTTGCCATGTGAAGGAAATTCTGTGCTATTTGGAAGGTTATTTTGGAGGATTTTGTAAAGCAGGGCTGGTGACTATGACAGGGTATTTTACTTAACAATGGTAGGAACAAGACTGGTTGAGCAGGGCATTCACACATCTTACTTCAATAGAAGAGTGGGTAAGAAAACCCTCCTAGAGATCTGTCTGGGATGATCCCACGGGATCAGAAACCATGCCAGAGTGGAATCCATACAGCTCTGTCAGCACACAGGAGGTGCTGATGTAGTTTTGTTGGTTTGGGAGTGCAGTGCTGGGGGTCTAAAGTCCTCCTGGAGATGGAGTGTCACTCTGTTTGGCATCTCTTGGCTTGTCCTGAGTTTGGATGGGAGGTGTTTTCCTTTGAAAGGAAGCAAAGGAGACAGAGCTGCTGACAAACAGCTTTTAGTCCTGGTTTATACCGATTATAAAATTTAGTGTTTTTTTCAGCTCACTCGCAGAGTAACTAAATCAGTGAAGCCTTTGCTGCTACTCACAGGCTGATTTTCAGGACAAAGACTGGCTGTAAAAAAAAATTGCAATAGAAACAAGGGAAGAGAGGAGGGTTTGCAAGGCCAAGGTGAGAGATTTGTTGAAAAAAAAAAAACGTAAATGATGTTCAGAGCTGTTCGTCACGTCAAAACCTGACACACCATTAAAAGTGAGCAGGCAAAGCTTCCTTGGACAGCAGCAGCTTGATCTGCAGCCAGACTGATAGCAGCACAATAACATTCCTTACAGTTGCTGCTGTCAGTGTTTGAAACCTGCTGGTGCTCCCTCTCTGTCCATCTCCTGCCCGTGTGTCCGGCACTGATCCCGCAGCGCATTCCGCACTGCGCCGCAACCATTCCCACACCAACAGGCTGAGAGTCAGCCCTGCAGGCTCCCAGCACACTGCAACACCAGGTAGAAATACCCTTAATGAGCAATAAAGCCAATTATCTGGTTGCTTTGATCCTGTGTCCTGCTCAGCCAAGCAGGGGAGGGGGAAAGAGGCACCTCCTTTCTTAGCGGATATCAGGATCTGTTCATTATGGATCTGCCTTCCCAAGGCTTTTTTGTTCGATAATTACTATTTTCTTGCAAATGTCGTTGTAAAATGCCACAACAGAACAACAAAAAGGATGCTTTGAATGTCAGGGTTCCACTTTCTAGAGCCAGTGTTAATCAGTGATGGGAATGGAGGGGAAATGTCCACATGCAAATGGGCAAAGCTCACTCTTAGTGAACAGGAGCACACTATTATTAGCACATTCAGGAGCTCACAGGCTCCTTTTGAGCCCACTTTTCCAAGACAAAAACTGGATTTAATAATTCTCTGAGGTGATCCAGAAAAAATGCCAAAAGGTCTGAGCACTGTCTTAAATTACAGTCTTAGGAGCAGCCAAGCAGCAGAAGGAGAAAGGAAGGAGGGAGAGGGCAGGGCACAGCCTTCTCATTAGTAAAAATGCTGCTGGGAAAGCAGACACAGGGTCTTCCTTTCTCCAAAGGAGCTTCAACCTCTCCTCAGCTGCCCAAGGAAAAGGATGGAAGTGCTCAGTGTTTGGGGCCACTTTTAAACTGACTGAATGGGCCAGTGTGGTCTTTGGGTGCATTTCAGTTGCCAACCTGCCCTTCACGGCTCTGTGACACCATCACATCTCCTGGGCTTCCCACTGTGCTTCTGCAGACAGCAAAACACCCCATCCTTGTGCTGTTTGTATTTGTGATCATCTAAACAGGAATCAGGTGAAAAACGTTAGAAAATTAGCCAAGTTTCCCACTTCTAGATGGAGAAGTGAGAATTCCCTATCATCCCTGCAGGGCTTTATAACTGGCAAGTTTCTCCAGGAAAACTGCCCCCTCACAGATAATTTGAAGAGCTGTAACACCTAATTAAATGTTACATGCTGCAGTCTGCTAAAACTGGCATTTTCATAAAAATATTCAAAATAGCAGCTGTGTTTCGCAGAAAAAAATAAAAACAACAGTTGCTGTTGACTACAATCCTCAGAGTTATCTCTTAAGAAACACCAGGGTATCAGTAAAACTGTATTTCAGGAGCCAAATTTGCTACTGCCATAAATCAGTGGCTATATTGATTTCAGCAAGACCATAAATTGATTTATACTTACTGGAGATTAGGTTTAAGTGACTGAAAATGAGGATTCCAAGTAACGTGGACTTTTTTAAAAGGTGATTCATTGTGTTAGAGTTAAACCTTTTGACTCCAAGAAAAAGCCTTTGATCAATGTGTCTTAAAGCAAAAGCACGATAACTGAGAATATACAACTGGACCACATCAACATAAGTCTGTGATTCTGTCCAACTGAGTGGCCGGAGACTTGATTATCACATGGGTGCCTGTTCCTGAAAGGTTTGAAGAAACAGGAATTGCAGCACATTTTTGTGTTTCTCTCAGCAGAACTTTGGTCTCTAATTCAGTGCTGCACTTTTAGAAGACCTGTCAGATGCTTTGTACCTTTCAGAAGTAACTTTAAGGAGAACTGACGTATGTTTAAGGGCCTCTCTGCCACCGAGCTGTGTAAGGAAGGAAAAATTGATTAATTCCAGGGGTCAGATAGATTTAGACCCGATGGATATGCCACAGCCTCACATGGCTGGTGCACCTGCAGCACTGATGCTCTCCTGGCTTTGATTTAATGTGATGTCAAAGTTCTAAAACCATGTAAAAGGGGCCTCACTGTGTGAATCAATACACACTCCAGAACTCCAGTCAGCAAATTTGTCAATGAATAATGAAATGATGATGGAAAAGTGAAGTCCAGGAGCGCTGCTTTTCCACCTTGGCCTTGGCACGCAAACTGTCTCATGCATTTTTAAGGATGCTCTGAGACAGCACTCTCCTGCCCACTGGCTGGGAAAACTTGGAACACTGTGCTGAAGGCCTGGCTCAGGTGAGCCTGGTTAGAAAGCTGGAGTTTTAAACCTCATTTGCTGCTCCTGGGTGCAGGGAAGGAAAACTGTTCAATTATCCAAGGGTTAAATCGATGCCTCCATGGAAACTGCCATCCCTCATGGGTTTATTCCTGGGAGGTGGGAAGAGGCTGGATTTCAGCAGAGGCTGGAGAGGTGAGGAGTTTGAAGTGTGTTTATGAAATCAGTGGGACTATTGACCGCAACAGGCTCGTGAATTCAGAGATAAAGGGAGGAGGGCTCTGCAGAGGGATCTGGATAGACTTGAGAGATGGGCTGATTCCAATGAGATGAGGTTCAAGAAGGCCAAGTGCAGGTCCTGCCCTTTGGCCACCCCAACCCCCTGCAGTGCTCCAGGCTGGGCACAGAGTGGCTGGAGAGCAGCCAGGCAGAGGGACCTGGGGGGACTGAGGGACAGGAAGCTCAACAGGAGCCACCAGTGTGCCCAGGTGGCCAAGAAGGCCAATGGGATCCTGTCCTGGATCCAAACTAGCGTGGCCAGCAGGCCCAGGGCAGTGACCCTTCCCCTGGACTCTGCCTTGGGGAGGCCACACCTTGAGTGTTGTGTTCAGTTCTGGGCCCCTCAGTTGAGGCAAGAGATTGAGGGGCTGGAGCGGGGCCAGAGAAGAGCAACGAGGCTGGAGAAGGGACTGGAGCACAAGTGCTGTGGGGAGAGGCTGAGGGAGCTGGGGGTGTTTAGCCTGGAGAAGAGGAGGCTCAGAGGTGACCTCAGCACTGTCTGGAACTCCCTGAAGGGAAGTTCTGGCCAGGTGGGGGTTGGTCTCTTCTCCCAGGCACTCAGCAATAGGACAAGGGGGCACGATGGGCTCAAGCTCTGCCAGGGGAAATTGAAGTTGGAGAGCAGAAAAAAATTCTTTCCAGAGAGAGTGCTCAGGCATTGGAATGGGCTGCCCAGAGAGGGGGTGGATTCCCCATCCCTGGAGGTTTTTAAACAGATTGGCCGTGGCACTGAGTGCCATGATCTGGTAAAGGGACTGGAGTTGGACCAAGAGTTGGACTTGATGATCTCGGAGGTCTTTTCCAACCCAATCAATTCTATGATTCTGTGATTCTAAAACACCCTCCTAACAGACACAGGGAGGTCAGGATACACCAAGGGCACCAATACCAGCAGTGTCCCCTGCTCTGCTGAATTCATGGGGGGGTTAGTGCCACTGGGGCTCCACATGTCCATCAGTTGAAATCACCTGAGTGATGGTGACGAGGTGCATCATTGCATTTTTGTTAATTAACCCACTGGGACCAGAAGTTCTCACATTTAAATTAAGGATGCTGACACAAAAAGGTGAACAATACTGAAACCCATCTGCTGTGCCTTAAAGGCCAGCATATAAAGAAGCTCTTTCATGGATGGCAGAGACTATCACTGCAGCCAGATAAAGAATGTACTATTAAAACACAAGTTGGTTTCTCCAGTGATATGATTTCCTACTTTAATTTCAAAAAATAGCACGAACATGACCTTTCTGGCAGGTAAGATTTGGTTTCCATTTTCAGATGTCATAGTCTCAGTTCTCCTGTAGATCTCAGATTACATTCAGGCCCTCTTGTCACAGGGGAAATGAGCAGAGCCTGAAGTCACTTAAATCAGGAATGGCTGTAAATGACTACAAGGACCTTAAAGCAAGGCTAGATCAGTTCTTGTCTTTATGGAAACAACTGCTGCCTGAAAGCCCCCACAAAAATCACACACACTGTGTCTCAACACTGTGAGGGTGAAATTATTTGACATTTTCAAAATTAAAATGGCACAAGCAAGCAAAATGTAGTTTTCTATAGAACTGAGGTTCAAGCCCAGGACTCTGAACAGAACTGCTCAAAAACTCTCTTGTTAATTGAAGTGGCTGCAGCAGCTTTGGTTTGATTTGGAACATTTGCTGGTAGTTTTAGAAATTTAACCCTGAAGTTCTGACTGTAAGAACATGAAAGTAGCTGAAAAACACTGATAAATGTAATCCTTGCTTTAGGCATAAAACTCTCCACTAACTGCAGTTCAATCGAATGCCTCCAAAGCTACAGAAAACATGAGGACTCTACTTTAATAGCTGCAGCTTATATGTATAAGGACCACAAAGCAAATAATCAGCTTTAGTAAAACTAAATTAAATACAAATTTTAAAAAATATCACTTTTAATAAGAGATTTGGTTGGCCATCAAAAGATAGGAACTGGCCATTCTTGAAAGGGGGTTTCCCTTAACATGCAAATTTTAATCTATCACAAAGCAAAAGAACCCCAAGAGTATCCTAAAGCAGCACAATTTGTGATACTGTGTTTTCCTAGAGTCAATGTTAATTTTCAAATCAAAATAAATAATAAATTAGGAAGAAGCAAGAAAAGACAACTGTGCTGCTACACACTCCTTATTGACGAACTGGTACCAGTTGTTTCATTCTTCTAATACATAAAAATAAATGAAAAAAAATCTTTCTAACATCAGTGTCATTGACTAATAGATTACAATTATAAAAATAATTCTAATTACTTTAACCACAGAATCATAGAATGGTTTAGGTTGAAAGGGACCTTAAAGTCCACCCATCCAGTTCCGACCCCCTACCATGGGCAGGGACACCTCCCACCAGCCCAGGGTGCTCCAAGCCCTGTCCAACCTGGCCTTGGACACTTCCAGGGATGGGGCAGCCACAGCTGCTCTGGGCACCCTGTGCCAGGGCCATCAATGACTTGAATTTATTTTTCAGACATTTTGTATGCTACCTAAATTGGAACTTTCACATGAGAATTGCTTTGTATACAAGCAAAAAACCTCTTCAAACTCAAGATTTACATTGATACAGTTTTCCTTTCTGACCTAATAATATTTCAGCTTTTCACCTGAACCTTTTTAAGCTCATTTTTCTTGTACTGGCAAAGTTAAAAAACTTGCAGTGTGAACCTTCCTGTCTGTAAATCCACCAGAATAAAAATGCAAGCCAATGATTTCAAGTGTGTAGTCACGTCAAATTAGATGCAGAATTAAATGGTTTTCATCTCTGCAGAACATTCAGCTTTTCTCAGCTGAAGGAGAAAAACCTCCTGATACTCCACAGAAATAAAACCTGAGACAAGATAAAGGCAATTTCCTCTCATCACCCATGTGCCATTTCTATGATAAGCAGCAAAAGGCACAGTCTGTCTCTCTGTGACATGTTCCTCGTTTTCCAGTAGTGCAGTGGAAAATAAAAAGGTGTTCCAGGCACAGAAGAATTTAATATGGAAACATTTGAGGTGCTCATCCAGGGGAGTAAATTCTGAGCATGTCACAGAAATGCAAGTATACATAAAAGTTACATATGTGTTAAAGTGTATTTACTGCAGCTAAAAATGTAGGCAAGAAGAGTTTTTTCTCCACTTACAACTGTTGTGCCTTTCTTGCTGTTTTTCCACCTGCCTATTTTGATTTGTCTCCTTAAGTACTTCTCACAAAACTGGACCTTGGTCTCCCATTGTGGAGTCAGGATGGTGACTCTTTGTTCTATATACATATTATAAACAGTCTGAGGATATACACTTATTTTTATACACATATTCTATTGTATTTGAAAGCAGTGAGAGTGTAAAACTAGGGAAGAAAACAATCTCTATCTTAGCAATTTTGTGCTTTACTGCAGGATTTCTGAACAAAACAAAAAGGTCAAACAGTCCCTCTGCATTGAGGAAACTCAGCTTTGGATCTGGAAAGTGTGGAACTGTGCAACTGCATTTTCAGTCAATGCAGAATAACATGACAGGCATATAGGAAAAGGAGGCTAAAGGTGAGCTGGGAAGAGCCTCAGCCAGTGCTGAATCCCCAGTGGCCCAATTTGTGTTGGATTTAGTTACAGCCTCAGCCCACAGAGCTCTGTCAGCAACTGCCCAGCAGAAAGCAAGTCTAAATACACTCCAAGACTGTGTCACAGTTGCCTGCATCAAGAAAAAGAGGGAAATAGCTCCTTCACCCCTGAACTCATAGGTCAGTGGAAAAGAGTTCACATTTCAGGTTAAAGGGCTGGCACTGGAAAAACACTGTGCTTTCTATTACCATGTGGTTCTTATTTTTCTTATTGTACTAAGCAGCTTATTTTTAGCTCTAGTGACTGGAATGCTGGAAAAGAAGATTTGTTTCTTGACTTGGGGGTTTAAAACAACATTTAGGCACTGCAGGTGATATCCAGACTGTATTTTAAGGGGCTCCTGTAAATCATTACTTAATAAAGCACTTGCATTCTGTGGCTTAATACTTGTCTACACATTAAGACTTTGCTGTTCAAGTCAACAGGATTAGTCAAAGCGGTGAGAAACTTATAAATTGGGTCAAGAATGCTAATTTAAGGCACCTGAAATACTGAAAGAACTTGATCATTCAGCTAAGCTGGAGAGGTTGAATGTGCTTTTTTCTAGTGAATGTGCAGTGGGCTTAGGGCTCCACTCAAGCTTCTTGACTCAGGTGCCCAGCTGTAAAACCCCAAAGGAGTGTCCATACCTGGACAGTGAGAGCTTGGCTGAGAGAAGGCCTGGCCAGGCCTTGGGATGCTGTTAGAAGGTGATGTGTGCTGGGCAAACCTCCTCTGGGACACTGGGAACAAGAGGAAGGACTGGCAGACAGAGAGGCTGGAGCTGTGCCCTCACTCACCAACTAAGAGAGCAAGGGCAGAAGGGAGGTGCTTCCAGGGGAGAAGGGGCTCAGCAAAGGGCTGCTCCTGCTTTGCACAGGTTTAAAAACCCAGGAACACACTCAGGTTCCCTATGGAGTGTGTTTTCCATCTTCATGGCTGTGAAATCAGTCCCTAGAAAATCTTTCTGACAGAGCCTGCCTCTCTACAATTACCTTTTCTCCTCCCTCACAACAAGGTTTCTTTCCAAACTGGTTCCTTTCTTCAGCTGAGAGTTCCTAGAGGAAGTTCTGAGATAAAATCTTGTGGTTTGAATGGATTTCAAAATCTCCCAGTCTGATACACCCAGTGAGTGATATCTCTTCTCCAGGACTGCATCTGAGATGCTTCACTCCTTCAGGGTTTGTATATTCATGTGATCTCTGAGCAGGAGGTGGGATGGTCCAAAACAGCTTGCACTTGTTCTGTGACATCAGACAAGTTTCTGCCTGGTCCAAGTCAAGCTAAAGGATAATATCATATATTTGAAGAGGTTTGTTTTCCTGCTGATCAGCAGTACCCCTGTAGAAGGGAGGTTTCTGCAAAACAAGAGACCTGATGAAAATTTTCTAGATATTTCCTGTTCATGCACTGGTCAGATATTAATTTTTCCAAGCATGAACTCCATTGCCAGATGATACAGTAAGAGGTCTGTCCATGAAAAAATACATAAATAGCATTTGGAAAGAACAGAAATACCAAAATATTTCCCAGTGAATAGCTGTTCTTTTCTGAAGCACAATAATTTTGGAGGAAAGAGAAGAAAAAACCCAACAGGCTTCTTGGCTGAGGTTATTATTGAGATTTAAAATGATAATAATGGGAATCTATTTTTAATAAACTGCTACTGCAATGTTTATTGCAGTTAAGAATAATTGTTATGATAACTCAATTTGTGGTTATTATTTTTAACACAGAAAAAAGGAAACATGATTATAAAACTCATCGAACCTCTACAATTATCTTCCATTCTTTTACTTTACAGACTATTTGATGGCACAGTGGGAGGTAGGAAGAGAGTGCATTCCTTTCCAATTTCTGTCTCTCTTTGGAAGATGAAGGACATTTGTCAACTTCTCAGATAAACTTTGGGTAACAATTGTTGGAATTTATGAATATTTATGTGAAAAACTGCCTTAGTTTTGCCCTGGAAAGACCTATTGAGATGATTGCTCGATATTCCTGTTCCTTGAGGACCTGATCTTTCCAACCAGACTTCTAGGCAGTGACAGCTGTGAGCAGGACAACAGTCACCCCATCCCGAACTTCTGGGAGTTTTGATGCTGAGAAAGATGCAATGTTAACATGTGGCCATCATTTTACACCATGAAGACTATTAACATTACAGAGAGATTGAGAAGACCAACTTTTCTAAAGGATGTGATTGATCCCATGGGTTTAAAATACTGCTGTGCTGTATTTACTGCTTCAGTTGTTGGGCTGATTCCAATGGGATGAAGTTCAATAAGGCCAAGTGCAGGTCCTGCCCTTTGGCCACCCCAACCCCCTGCAGTGCTCCAGGCTGGGCACAGAGTGGCTGGAGAGCAGCCAGGCAGAGGGACCTGGGGGAACTGAGGGACAGGAAGCTCAACAGGAGCCAACAGTGTGCCCAGGTGGCCAAGAAGGCCAAGGGGATCCTGGCCTGGATCCAAACTAGTGTGGCCAGCAGGCCCAGGGCAGTGACCCTTCCCCTGGACTCTGCCTTGGGGAGGCCACACCTTGAGTGTTGTGTTCAGTTCTGGGCCCCTCAGGTCAGGAAAGATCTTGAGGGGCTGGAGCGGAGCCAGAGAAGAGCAACGAGGCTGGAGAAGGGACTGGAGCACAAGTGCTGTGGGGAGAGGCTGAGGGAGCTGGGGGTGTTCAGCCTGGAGAAGAGGAGGCTCAGAGGTGACCTCAGCACTGTCTAGAACTCCCTGAAGGGAAGTTCTGGCCAGGTGGGGGTTGGTCTCTTCTCCCAGGCACTCAGCAATAGGACAAGGGGGCACGATGGGCTCAAGCTCTGCCAGGGGAAATTGAAGTTGGAGATGAGAAAAAAATTCTTTGCAGAGAGAGTGCTCAGGCATTGGAATGGGCTGCCCAGAGAGGGGGTGGATTCACCATCCCTGGAGGTTTTTCAACTGAGATTGGCCGTGGCACTGAGTGCCATGATCTGGTAAAGGGACTGGAGTTGGACCAAGGGTAGTTTCCAAATGTCCCATTTATCAACATAACTTCTTCTAACAGTCTTTCTGATAGTGTCTTATAATTGTTGGGGGATTCTTTGGAAAAACAAATGCTGCTTATTGCAAACTCTTGAACCTGTTTTTGCAACTGCAAATTGCAATAGGAAGAGTCACAGTTAATTTGGAAAGTGTGGTCATAAATTAGGAAGGAAGAGGAAGAAGTTATTGGGAGTGACATTGCCCAAGAGAGATTGAGATGACTGAGAAGAAAAGCAAAGCACCATGAAAACAGGGAAAAGTAATCTTAGAAGAAAAGACTTACTGCAAGGAAGAATGAAGGTGTGCTGAAGCAGCACAGTTTTCTCTCAAATGCTCTCATCTACTGCATCTAAACACTTCAAGCTTTTTATTTTTTCTCCATATTCTGAAATGGAGAATTCCTTTGATTAATAGTGTTTGAATTACTAATTACCCCCGGAGAATTTCTCAAGTAGTGGATGAAAGAAGAAAGATGCTCAGTAAGTCACTGATTTGAACAATAAAACTTTGGTCTGTCTGCTACTACGGAAAGTTCTATCAGTCCATATGTTTTGTTTAAAGCCCTTCACAAAGTGACCTTAAATACTGTACTATTCAGTAATTATGGGCCAACATTGACTGGTACACTCAATTTTTTTCCAAAATAATGAAGCTAATTAATAATTTTATAATATATTTCAATGCCTTACTGAACAGAAAAGCTGAAGGTAATCAAGAAAAGTAGGTAAAAAGTAACATCATTAAAACTAACAGAGCTCAACATGACTACAAGTTTGTAAATCACTAGAGGGGCTCTAAGGATGTTCCAACCCTGGAAGTTTTTAACTCAAGCACAGGCACCAAATTTTGGTGCTGTCTGCCCTCAAGAAAATCATCTTTATATGGAATATATTAGAATATTTGTAAACACTAAACATGCATAAATAATGTATTTGGAACACGAAAGGAAGAGGGCAAGATATTTGTTAAAGAAATGATAAAAAATACTTGTTGACTGCCTGAAAGGAAAGAGCTGTGATTGTGACTTAGCTGCGAATGCAGATGCTTCCCTTTAGCAGAGCAGGGATAAATATTTATTTTAATTCTTTCGAGTTAAAAATGAAAAGTATTTTTATCTATTTCTACAGGTCCTGGGTTTGTGGCTCTACCCTGTGACTACACAAAACCCAGCAATTTGTCTCACTATTTTATTTCCTACTTATTTTCCCTCTTATCTATCTGTGTGACACACTAATTTCCTGCCTTGAGTATTATAACTTTCTACCTTCTGCTTGGTCTTTTTCTTCCCACATTTTTCTTTTAGCTTTCTCTTGGCAAAATCCTTTATGCTTTCTTTGCATTGTCAGGTCCTGCTTTTGAATGACTTCCCTGATACCACTGCCTGCCTTCCATTCACTGCTTTTCCATTTACAGGGAATATTAAGAAAAAGTCCAAACACAGCTTAGTCATTACTCTTTTTTACAGAGATGACACTAATTGTTTTCTGTGTATATGTGTAGCCTCATTCACACTGGCAAATGTAAATACAACAAAACACAATACAATAAAATAAAAAATAAAGATAAAATAAAACAGCTATTTTTTCAGAAAGCACACAAATACAATTATGCCTTTTTCCCATTTGAATCTGTGGCGTCACGTCATGTATTCTGTAACAAAAACTGATAAAAACTTCTGAGAAGATTTTATGAAGTGTTTGAATTCAGAGTATTACAAATAATCTACCTGTGCTGTTGGGCACTGGAGGATCACTTGAAACAGCATTTTTTGGGAACTGGAAATTTGACTGAGCCCAATAGATGGATGTCCCTCAGGCAGCTTCAGTCATTAAGAAGTTGGAATGAGTTTAAATTTGTCTGAAGGTAGAAGGCTCCATATTCAGTCCATATCCAGTGTGCCCAGGTGGCCAAGAAGGCCAATGGGATCCTGTCCTGTATCCAAACTAGCGTGGCCAGCAGGCCCAGGGCAGTGACCCTTCCCCTGGACTCTGCCTTGGGGAGGCCACACCTTGAGTGTTGTGTTCAGTTCTGGGCCCCTCAGTTCAGAAAGGATATTGAGGGGCTGGAGCAGGTCCAGAGAAGAGCAACAAGGCTGGTGAAGGGACTGGAGCACAAGCCCTATGGGGAGAGGCTGAGGGAGCTGGGGGTGTTTAGCCTGGAGAAGAGGAGGCTCAGAGGTGACCTCAGCACTGTCTAGAACTCCCGGAAGGGAAGTTCTGGCCAGGTGGGGGTTGGTCTCTTCTCCCAGGCACTCAGCAATAGGACAAGGGGGCACAGGCTCAAGCTCTGCCAGGAGAAATTGAAGTTGGAGATCAGAAAAAAATTCTTTACAGAGAGAGTGCTCAGGCATTGGAATGGGCTGTCCAGAGAGGTGGTGGATTCCCCATCCCTGGAGGTTTTTCAGCTGAGATTGGCCGTGGCACTGAGTGCCATGATCTGGTAAAGGGACTGGAGTTGGCCCAAGGGTTGGACTCGATGATCTCGGAGGTCTTTTCCAACCCAATAGATTCTATGATTCTATGATTCTATATTCCTTGAGCTATGGCACTGTCTTTGTTTTCTCCATTTTTTATTCCCTCTCCTTTAAGATATTCCTTGTTGGATACGAGGTGATGTCAAAGAGAGCATCTAACAGCTCAGGAACATCACCAAAGGGTTATTACATGGGTGACAAGCTACAGAGCAGAAGGGATGGTACATCTCCTACAAAGTGTCTTTATGAACTGCTGTCACACTGAAACTTTGCTCCCCAGCATGAAGCATCACAGTGAGAGACACGTTTTATTAGTGGGTGGTTTGAGCTGGAGACGGGCAGATGTACCCACATATGGTCTTATTTATCCCAGAAGGGTCAACTGCCTGATGGCTGCAAGCGTAGAGGAGTGGATTTGATGGCTCAGTCAGTCTCTCTCTGCTCCTAAATTTCCGTGTTTTCTGTATAAGGGAGAAGATGCTCAAACATTACATTAACTGGCACAAACTCAATTATCTCCATAAGCAGTTCCAGGGATAGGCCCCCCTCCTGCTGCCCATCTTACCCATGGAGTGAAACACTCCCCCCAGGGACCAAAAGGTGACCCCCAAAGCCTTACCTGGCCGGTGTGCCTTGGGAACTGCCATGTTCATGACTCTCCCTCCGTCCTGAGGTTTGGGGGGGGACGCGGTGAAGCGGCAGATGCCCGACTCCGACGGCGTGCTGGACGTGAGGCTGTCCGTGTAGTCGTTGGTCCCTGCCGTGAGCTGCTCCGAGGAGGTGTCTGATATGAAGCACTCCGTGATGGTGAACTTGGCATGTCTCAGCTGCTCTTCCATCTTGGCGTGCTCGTACGCCCTCGCCAGCTCTTCGTACGTTGAGGAGGCACTTTCTGTGGAGACCATGCTGCTTCTCGCTCGATCTAAAGGGTCAGGAACAGAAACAGTGGGAGAAAGGAAAACTCTGCACAACCCTGTTGGAATCTGAAATTCAGCTTCCAGCAGAAAGAGCCTGACAAGCTTAAGCAGTAAGCCATGGTCAACAGAGGCTGAGACAAAATCCCATCATCACTAAGGACAACAAGGCCTGTTGATGTTCAACCATGATGATCAGCTGCCTCTGGTTACAAGATAAAAGATAGACTTTAAGATGAATATTATCAATTCATGTTGAAATGCTTTGTTTCCTTCCCCCATGTAAAATCCCTGGTATAGAAAATATTAACAAATTGTGCAATGTAGCTGAAACTTGTATAATCCCCTGGTTAGATATGTTAGAATCAAAGGATCAGTTGGGTTGGAAGAGACCTCTGAGATCATCAAATCCAACCCTCAATCCAACCACACTTTGATTACCAGATCATGGCACTCAGTGCCACATCCAATCTCAGTTTAAAAACCTCCCGGGTGGGAAAATCCACCCCCTCCCTAGACAGGCCATTCCAATGCCTGACCACTCTCTCTGGAAAGACTTTCTTCCTGATATCCAACCTAAACCTCCCCTGGCAGAGCTTAAGCCCATGCCCTCTTGTCCTACTGTTGAGTGCCTGAGAGAAGAGACCAATCCCCACCTGGCTACAACATCCTTTCAGGTAGTTGTAGAGAGTGATAAGGTCTCCCCTGAGCCTCCTCTTCTCCAGGCTAAACACCCCCAGCTCCCTCAGCCTCTCCCCACAGCACTTGTGCTCCAGTCCCTTCTCCAGCCTCGTTGCTCTTCTCTGGCCCCGCTCCAGCCCCTCAAGATCTTGCCTCAATTGAGGGGCCCAGAACTGAACACAACACTCAAGGTGTGGCCTCCCCAAGGCAGAGTCCAGGGGAAGGGTCACTGCTCTGATCCTGCTGGCCACGCTATTACCATGATCCATCCTCCTTATTAACATATCCTGGTCCCAATGGCTTTAAATTGCATGTTGCGTGTTCAATAAAGCATTCCAGTTTCTACCCCCATATCTGGGATCGAGTAGTTATTTTTGACCCTCACACAACACTTTCTGGGAGAAAAGCTCTGAGCATGGTGTTGTTTCTGAATAAAGTGCAGAACTCTTGAATTCATCAGGGTGATTTAAATGAACAAATGTCTGCACTTTGGTCAGTTATTTGACAATTACACATAACCTTACTCTGTGAGCAACATCACGTGGCTCAACATTAAAGTTGTGGTTTGGAAGAAATAACCTTTAGTACATGAAAAATAGGGTTTTTTTTATAAAAAATAATTTCACTAAATTTTAAATGCCTCAAAAATGCTTCAAACCCTCAAGCCAGATTTACCAAAACAAGGATCACCTTTACATTATCTTTTTGAAGTATTTTGTCAAGGTGATGGCTAGGTGAGAAAGGACAGGGGTTTCTGTCCTGTTTCCATCATATATATTATTTTTTTCTCAGAAAGTCCTGAGAACAAAGGTCAAATAAAGGTAATATATCTCAGACACTGTCTCTCCAGACACCAGGTAACACACTAACTCATTTCTCTGGGAACAAAGGCTTTAAGAAAGCAATATTTGGTAACTGCAGCCTGCAGTCATTCAGCTGCCTTTTTCCAGTGCTGCTGAAGCTAATGAAGGATTCATATTTGACACTCATGTTATCATGACCTACAAGCTGTTCTTTTGTGCTGATGAGGTTCTGAGACTATCAATATCTCTTAAACAACACTGTTATTGAAGATGTAAATGGCTACTGATAGATTAAAAAGCATTCTGGGAAAGCAGGGCCCATTTTGCAGGGACAAATCACCAGGCTTTGCTCTCCTTGTGATTCTACTCCAGTGGGCTGGAAGAGCAGAGGACTTTTAAAAGTTCCTTGGGCCAAAGTCGTGTTTCATCACAAGCTCTGTGCAATTTCAGACATTGTTGGTGATGTTCAATAAACAGGCACAATGTAATAGCTAATTCATAAAAATGGGCCTCCTGCAGCATCAGCCACAGGCAAGTGTGTCGTTATTGCAAATCTTTATCTTTTTTATTGCGTGCCTGCACCTCTGCATCAGTTCTCATGGTGCACAGGGAACAGCACTCCTGCCACTTGGAAAATGGACCATACATTATTTAAAATGACAACTACTTCTCCAATATGCTGTAACTTGCTTAAGATTCTGAGTTGACCAGAACTTAACAGGGCTTTATTGTTTTTTGTTTGTTTGTTTTCCCTTTCCACCCACAGGAAACATCATTCTGTTTTTCACATTTGATTTGTAAATGAGAGCGTAGAAATGTCTTTCCAAATTTCTGGTCAGCTGGAAACTCCCAGAAGGCAGCAGTTGCCCAGTGCCACAGAGCACTGTCTGTAAATGTGATGGTCATCCAAAGGTCACAAAAGTGAATGTTTGGTCCATGAAGCTCAGGACTTCAGCTTTCCATGCCACAGGGAGACTATTCCAGGACCAACCTGCTTGAATACCTGCTTTGGATTTGATGGGAGTTCATCCAAGCCCAGGGTGAACTTTATGAAACTTTGTGAACTTCATGAATATAGATTAATCAGAAAATTTCTAATTCCTCTTAGAACATCTAATTCCTGTTGCAACATTTTAACTTAGTTACAGCCTTGAACTGCTGCAGTACATTTCATCTAAAGCTACAGTACATTTCATCTAAAAGCTACTGCTTTGTAAGCCTGGAATTGTTTTTATAAGAAGTGATATATTCTGCCAAATATCAGCTGCATCAACTGGCTTCAGAAATCCGAAATTCCATTTTGAAAGAGGGATCAAACCTCCACATTAGCTCAATTGATTTTTGAACACATAATTTTGCTACATTTGTTTATTCGAAAATTTTAAACTTCTGCAGTACTTCGATTAAATTACTCTATTCTTTTCCCAGAAACGAGTGGCATAACAGAGCTGCCCTTTGGCACAAGAAAACCTGTCTGGAGCATGATGTAAAGCTTGCTATTCCTTACATCAATCACTGTGTTCAAAGGTTCAAAGCAGGAGTGTAACCATGTTCAGATACAGATTCTGAAGTCTGCTTACAAAAGTGTTGTTTGTATATGAAACCAAACAGTAAATTTAATTTTTGCCCTTTGCCACATACATTGGAAATATCCTTAGGTGACAACATGTTGGAAACCAAATGCACCTGAAGTCTGGAATGTCGATAGAGAGGGTTTCTGAGAGAATATTTGCTATTTATATTTGCACCTGTATCGCTATTAATCCTTGAAGCTTTATGATAATTCTACCTGAAGAAATCAGGGTGAAGTTTATCAGCTGGCTGGGGGTGCCCATTGACTGCCATTACCCTATGGAGGAAACATAAAGAACTACAAGTTTAAGAGGATGAAGAGAACTCCAGCCTGCGAATTCCTGGGTGTAAGTGAAGTCAGGTGCTTGTTCTTACACAGAGAACAGAAAGAGTCATACTGGTTTTCATGGTGCAAGGCCAGTCACACCTACTGCTTTGTAGCTCTATCACATGGGATGAACACTTTTCCCCTAAAATCAGGATAGACAGGAACTAATTCCTTCTGAGAACACCAGATTAAGCCTGGATTCACTTTTATCAGGAATACCTTTGAACAGTATTTTACCTCTCTGCTTATTTAACCTTTATTATAGTTGCTTTGAGACTATTCTTCTGCTAAATCATTAACTCATTGATTTGCCTTTTTTGTGACTTATTTAGTGTAGGGCAGAGTAGAAATTTATTTTTCAGTTACAGTTGCATTTATAATGTGAAGGCATCCTGAAGAGATGAGGACTGCAGGCAGAAGGTGTGTTCAGTGTCTCCCCACTCACCACCCAGAGGAATAAACCCTATCCTGTTTCTCAGAACAATCAGAGCTAACTGCTGCAGAATTCAGTGATATAAATGGATTTTGACTTGGACTCTTAATTTGTCAGTTTTCCCTTTCTTTTTTTCTCACTTAAAATAAACGCTATGAACATATTACATGAATGCAAACCCAAAAATCCTAAAACACCAGAAAACCTCAAAAACCTCAAACCTGAAAACCATTCCAGCTGTGACTCAGGGATATTCCTGGTTGCTCATACTGCCCCTCCCAGTCAATACCATTTCAGGCAGCAAATTCTCCCACTTTTTCCTGTTGCTTCAGGAACCTTCAGGAAGAATTCCCACGCTATCTTTCCAAGGCCTCCAGTGTGCATGTGTGGCACGAGGAACCAGCGGCACAAGATTTATTATCATCATCACCCAAGCACTTGTGGCATCCTTATAAATAACCTGCAGAACACCAGCCCAGCCAGGAAAGAATAATGACACCCAAAGCACCAACTGAAGCACCTCCAGGTATGAGGAGGCTCCTGGTCCCATTTTCCCCATGGAGAGCCCCATACCTGTGTCCTGCGAGGGGCTGACGCTGTAGCTGTCGCTCTCCTTGTCCACTGAGCCTGCTGGCCTGGGGGTGGGAAGCCTCCAGTCCGTGGTGAGGGTGTGAGCTGATATGGTGGGGTGGGGTCTGTTGAGGGTCCACTGACTGGCGTAGCGGTTGCGAGCGGTGGGGCCAGTTTTGGCGCTTCTCCTCGTGGTAGGATCTGTGATGGATAACAGAGGGGGGCTTTGGCTCATGGACTGATGAGGGAGCAAGCCCTGATGAAGCTGTAGAGTCCTAGAATATCCTGAGCTGGGAGCACCATCCAGTCCAAGCCCTGGCTCTGCCCAAGATACCCCAACAATCCCCCCTGTCCCTGTCCCTGTCCCTGTCCCTGTCCCTGTCCCTGTCCCTGTCCCTGTCCCTGTCCCTGTCCTGTTGTCCAAAGGCTCCTGGAGCTCTGGCAGCCTCGGGGCCGTGCCCACTGCCCTGTTGAGCCTGTTTAGTGCCCACCGCCCTCTGGGGGAAGAACCTTCTCCCGAGATCCCACCTAATCCTGCCCTGGCACAACTTCATGCCACTCCCTCGACTCCTGTCACTGGTCACCAGAGAGATCAGTGCCTGTCCCTTCACTTCCCCCTGAAGTAGGGACCACTGAAATCATGTTGGTTAAAAATTACAAACCCAAAACATTCTTTGAGGGGGAAAAACGAACAGTGAAAGTGCTGATCGTTACCCAGCTGCTAATGCTTTTTTGAAAGACCCTCTTTCTAATGAAACTCTACATTTTCAAAAAGGTGCAGCTGAAGAGCTGAGAGCCCCATCAATCTCCCACTGACACATTCATTATCCCTTTGCTCCAACACAAGCAGTACCAAAGCCACTCTTGAGATGTGAAAGAGCACAAGGTAAGTAGATTTGATGAGGGATTTCTCACTACATCTCAAGTGAAGGATAAGGTAAATTATCAGCATAGATGTGCCTGCAGAAACACCCCCCACAAGGTACCTGCTCTCAGTTTTTAAAAAGATGTGCCCAAAAATGTGGTGGTATAATTTGCTATTCTGGACATCCTATTACTATATTGCAGTATTGATCAGCTGCAAATCCCCACTTTTGCTTTAACAAGTAGCCAAGACATAAAACTTAAGTTGTAATAGTGCCATCAGAGTTACAGGAACAGGCTCATAAAGATTTGATTGTTTTAAAACAATTAGTAAATTAATACAATTTATTAAACTTTAAAAATAATTTGCCACCTGCTAAAGGTCAGAAATGTTCTACTTTTTTATTATCTTAGAGATAATATGATGCCCAAGAGAGTAAAAGCAAACCATGTGCCAAAATTGACCTCCTTAATTTTATTAATAAACTGTTTTACTGTGTGAGTGATTCTAACAAAGCAAGTGCAAGAGAGAAATCATTGTGTGGCAGAGTGACTGCATCAGCACTGAAGGATTTCTCCTCAAAGCCTCTGAAAGGATATAGCTGACAATAGAGAGAAAGGGTATTAGAAATGAAAAATTCAAATCTATTCAAATGTTTTTTGACATTCAAATGGTGAAGTTGTCAGTCTTTGAGGTAAGAGACTTTAGCATAAGCAATTAGAAAAAAATCCAATGCCCAGATAATGACTCTGAGCATTCTTTCTGCCTAAGCAATCCCAGTGAGGATTTGTATTTTGCTGCTTCAAAGAAACATGGTATTTATTTACAAATACAATCTGTGGTCTGATCTTTCTCCTGTTTCTCATCTTCCCCAGACAGCAGGGGAAATATCAGAACCATTGATAATTGATCCTTCTGGTAGTGCAGCACAAAGCTGCCTCACATGGGTAACACCCATAAATACTCCTGGCATGAATTTCCCAGCCTGACAGGATAAACCACCACTTGTACCAGCTGTGGGAATTTGGCACGTGGCTGTGGAGTGGCCAGAAGTGAGCCTTGTGCTTGCTTTGAGGGAAAACATGAAGAAAAGAAGGAGAAAGCTGGTGGGATAACTCCTGGAGTGGTGCTGCTTGGTCTGGAGGAGAGAAGGATTGGGGGAATCTCATCAATGTATATAAAACATGTGAAAGGAAAATGCAAAGAGGACAGAGCAGTCTATGGCCAGTGGTGCCCAGGGAGAGGATCAGAGACATTGCACAAGGTGGAACACAGGAGCTTCCCTCTGAACACCAGGAGCCACTTTACCGTGAGGGTGACCAAGTGCTGGCACAGGTTGCCATGACAAGTGGTGGAGTCTCATCCTTGGAAACATGCAAAAGTCATCTGGGCATGGCCCTGGGCAACCAGCCCTGGCTGACCTTGCTTTAAACAAGAGGGTGGACCAACCAGTGCCTAGATGTCCCTTTCAACCTCAGCTGTTCTCTGATCCCATAGGATTTTGTCATCAATCTGAAGGAGTGGGGAGAGCCTCCTGGCAGCAGGAAGGAGGTCAGTCCTTGTCCTGCTGAGCATGTGCTGAGCAGCAGCTGTGCCCCAGCTGTGCTGTGCCTGCACAGACACAGCAAGTTTCAGAGCTGTGGTGTGATGCAAAACAGCTCCCATCTGGTGCCCCAGCTCTGCTGTCACACACCCGAACAATTGCAGAGAGCTGAGATGAGCAAGGCAAAGGGTCACAGAGCACCTCTGTTAAATAAATAAATAAGAACAAGAGAACAACTTAAAAAGTGCTGCAAGTGAATATTTGCCACCCACTGAGCGTGAGTGTGCTCAGAAGGGAAGATCTATAACCTCTTCACAGACAAAGCTGTGGGTCTACACCACATCTCACAGCCCAGCCTCTGTCAAAACTGTTCCAGTGTCTTCAGTCCAGAGAACACTCTGGAAGTCTTTGACCCATCCCTATGCACTGCTGCAATCATAGAATCATAGAACTGATTGGGTTGGAAAAGCCCTCTGAGATCATAAAGTCCAACCCTTGGTCCAACTCCAGGCCCTTTACCAGATCATGGCACTCAGTGCCACATCCAGTCTCAGTTTAAAAACCTCCAGGGATGGGGAATCCACCTCCTCTCTGGGCAGCCCATTCCAGTGCCTGATTACTCTCTCTGGCAAGATATTTTTTCTGCTATCCAACTTAAATTTCCCCTGGCAGAGCTTAAGCCCCAATCAGATCTTTACTGCACAATAAAAGTAATGGTGGAATTTTATTTCCAAAGCAGGGCTGAACACAGATCATGCTCCTACACGTGAATTAAATCCATGTTTAATTTGAAGGAATTCTCTTGCTGGCTGCAGTGGGATGAAGCACACGATTGCACACAAAGAAAACATTAGTTAAGAAGTTGTTGGTGCTACAAAGTGCTGTGGTTTGACACAGGCACGAGATTTTGGGGTGGTGCCTCTTTCTGAGTAGAAATGGCAGGATTGGAAAACAATGGACAGTCCATTGCTCACTCAGACAACCCTGATCTGCCAGCATGATAAAAATGCTACCATGATAATTTTGCTCTAAGGGAACAGGCCAACCAGCATGTGCATGAACTAGAGGAGTGAGACAAGAGTGGCCCCAGGAAGAAAACAAAAAAAAATTGTACATTGACTCTTCTAATTCAAAGGCCATGACTCTCCACAGAGCAAAAATGGTACCAATCTAGTCCTCAAGAAATGAGTCCCAACAACTTAAAGCTGACAGAGTCACAAGAGCAGCAAAGCCAGGACTAGAACAGATACCTTTTATAAAGACTGGGGTGGAAATGGACATAAGATTTTTCAAATAATTTGCTTTCTAGCAACTGAACTTTCAGCATTTATTTCAGCAGACTCACCAAGTCTAAAATGGTCAGGGGACAGAAATAATCCCAGACATTTTAGCAAGTGCACAATGCAGTGAACTACACTTGTGTCCCAGTGCTGACTCACAAGTGATCTTTGAATCTAGGATTTTTTTCTCCTTTTACACATTCATGAGAAGAATGAGAAGAATGGATTGTGTCAGTGTATTAATTTATGATAGTGTTTTAATCACTATAACTCAGCATGAATATATCTGGGAAAAGTAATTTACCATAATAACTAAAAACAGAAATAAAACTTTTTTTGGAAAAAACAATGATGAGAAATGTATTTCTTGTCTGCTGGAGTAGTAGGGAGGAAAGATGTATTTTGAAATACAATAAAGATTGATCAGAGAGGAAAAAAAGTATATTTAGACACTAAAAGCCATTAAGCTAATTTACCCAATAAATTCAGGAAATTAAAATCCAGTATGCATTTGGTCTAATGAAAGCCAGGTATGAATTATTCCAAATTACACCTTCATTTCAGATGCACATGCAATTTTTACCATATTGAATCACTAAGAGCAATTGTTTAAGGAATGTTCTCTGCTGACCTAAATAGATTTATCTCAACTCTCAGACAGAGGGATGAGGATGAAAGTGCAGGAGCACAGCAGTGCTTTTCTTATGGTTTTCTCCTCTCCAGAAAACCTGTTTTCTCTTTCCTTACTTGTTCCTGGCCTGGCATCAGAAACATCCACCAGTGGTCCTGTGGCTTGTGACACGGACTGGTAATGAACTGTGTGGGTGACAGTCAGGGACTTCTGCTTGGATGTCTCTCCAAAGTCAGCATCAGTGAGCAGAACTGTTGATCTGTCATCTGTAAGTAAAAAACCAACCCATTAGATAATGAGTAGTGAATTTTGGGTTTGCCTTCCTAAGTCCTCAAACTTATTTTCAGCTGGGCATGACCACGGACAGAGGCAACTCCTCCTTCCCTGCAGGACCAAGGGTGGCTTTGGAGCCACCACAGCTTGGGAGCCTCTGAGTTTACACTCAAAGTTCACACAATACTGAGGAATAAGTGTGATTTTCCTTGTGATTTCACCTCAGAGATGTGCTTTCGATGCAGACTATTAAACATCCTCCCCAAAAACTGGTTTGTGTGTCATCATTTTCATCCCTATTTTCTTTGTTCCCATTTTTGAAACACTGCCCTCTTTCCCTTCATTTCCAGAGAGCTCAGATGAGCTTTTCAAGGACATATTCATTTCTTTTTATTGACATGATTTTTAATGTCCTCAGTGAAACCACCCATGTCGTTAGGTAATGTTGCTTAATTTTTTAAAATTATTTTTTATAATTATTTTTATAATTATTATATTATTTTATAATTATCAATTGTGATCTCTGTATTGTTTTTTGGCTTTTTTGTTCTAAAGAGGAATCTGGTCCTCTTGATAATGGATGGTTTAAGAGCAATAAATCTTTCACTGCCTTTGTTGTGGCAGAACAACTATTTGGTGTGTTATCAGACTTTCTTTTGCATTCTTTAAAGTCTTTTTATCCATTCAGAATAGCAATAAAAGCCACAAGGACTCCCCACTGTGCTATGTTAGAGAGATTTGTGATGTATTCTAAGGGGACTGGCAGCTGTAGGGTTTTTGGGCATTTACCAGTCAGCAGAGGTTGATCTGCTCCTTATAAGCACTCCTGGTTTTTGTTTTGGTTTTCTTTTTAACTTGACAAGACACCATTAGTGCAAACAGTCCTGCACAATAACAGAACCAGCATTTTTTACCCAAAGAAGGCCGTAAATAGAATAAGCATTAGGAAATCAAATCACTCTGTCTCTGGCAAAAGATGAGCTCTTATTCAGGTTGGGAATAAAGCCTCTTGGCAGTAAACTCTGTCAAACACTGCCAAAATCCCAGCTTATTCCGAGGGCTGTGTACCAAGGCCATGATCACATTGCTGCAGTTCAAGCACTAATAGTATTTTCACTATAACCCCCCACTGCTCAGCAGCTGTAACTCAAGAGCTGAAGCTGTTCTTTAGGATGAAGGGCAAACTTTGGGAAGCTCAAATCATGATTAAAAAAGTCTGTATTGCAGGTGAAGCATCTCTTACAATCTGGAATGGGCATGGACAGGAGATGCAGAGATGCTGCTCTCAGCTTGCTGACTTTCCTCTCTGGCCACACCATCCCTGGGATGCTGATAATTCTAAGCCATCAAAGGCTTCTATTACACAGATTTTTACTCAAAAAAGTAGGGTTAGAAGTCTAACAAGACCAACCAGGAGTGTCCTGCCACAGTGTGTACCCCTACAGTCATACAAGGCATTATTTTTATTCTGCTGGGTTTCCAGACATCTTGTGTTTAAATTATTTGGGGAGAAAAACCCAACACCAAACAATTCTGGTTTTCATGACAGTTCAACTGCGTGCCAGCCACATGAGACATGTTGGTTTCTTTTGTATCAAACAGTTTAGATTTGAGTCTTGCACAGATCCACAAAAGCTGAAAACTGATCAAAATGTTGATATATCATTTGCTATGAACAGGTGGATACAATATGCAACATGTAAGCTTTAGAAACCATCTGTAGGAAATCTTTAAACCCTGAGATTGTAGTTTCAGAATTTCATTTTCCTTCTAAGCAATGCCAGTGATCCAACTGCCCAGTCAGAGCCAAAAGAGAAATCAAAATGAAATTCATAAAACTGCCAGTCTCCAATTACATTTTCTTCAAGAGGCTCTTTCCAACAGCTTCATTTTCCTAATGTCCTGCATTATTTTAAACACTGGACTGAGATTACTTAAAGTGGGAAATGACTCAAAGAGGAGAAAAATAAATCAGTTCAGTTTCCAAATTACTTTGTAGCTCTTTTTCTTCTTGATGTGTGCAGTGAGGAAAAGGTGTGGGGTAAAGAAATTCCACCTGAAAGTGCCTGTTACATCAAGCAGGGAAAAGAAAAGCTGCTCTTACCAATGGTCTCCATGGTGTCCCTCTCCTCAATGAGCAGCTGTGCTCTGGGGATGTCTATGTGCATCCTCAGTGTTTGCTGCTGCTTATTAAGTGTGTCTGATGTCCTGGTGTTCTTGCTGAAAACAGAAGAGAATTGAACACTTTAACTCTCAGCCTAAATGAAAAGATATTTGCAAACTTTCTCCTTTTAAATCTGATGGGCTCAAACAGAAATAATGTCACCATAATCATCCAAAACACTCACAGATCTTATTTGCCCCTCTTCAGAACAAGTGCAGAGCATTAACTTATTGCACATGATGAGCTGGTGGATGAATGCACAGTGTGGAGGGATTTGATCTATTCTTTTATCATAGGAATCTCCTGAAAAATTCATATGGTTTTCTTCAAGTGTTGTCACATAATGAAATTAGTGAAAACACTTTGGAAGATGGAAAGGTCCATCTTCATTCCTTGTGAATCTGAGCAAAGCAACACACAGCTGATCAAACAAGTTGGTAGGAAAACGCTGCCTTGAGTAATTTCTAATTATTTTTTTAATCTTTTCATTGTTTTTCATTAGGTAAATCCCAAACATCACTCGATTTGATAAATGAAAAAGTAAATTAATAACTAGGAATACTCTTAATAGATTGCATAAAATAAATAAAGGTTCTAATCCCATTGATGTTCCAAGACTAAAATTGCAAATCTTGTTTATATTCATGGATTATATTGAATTGATTGATGCAATATTCCAAAAAAGAACATAAACCTATTATTCTAACATCGTGCAAATTGAAACAATTTAATTTTAAAGTTTGTGTACCAGAAAATGACTTCTCAAATGAGCTGTCTACTGCAAGAAAATGAAAATGGATAGTGAAACTGAGTGCTGCAGTCATTTCTAGCATGGAGCTTGCACCAAGAAACCCTCAGATTGCACTAAAACCCCAGGAACTTTCTGCCCTTTTAGATGTAATTACTCTTTGGATGAAATGAAATATTTGAAAATATTTTACAGGGAGGCTGAGGAGAATTAAGACAAATCAGCCAGTGGTGTGATCCAAGTGCTCCAACTTCAAAGCACTTTAACACCAAGTGGAGGCTCATCTTCTGGTGTAAAATAGCTGTAGATCACTCAGTTTAATTCTGCTTTGGCAATGAAGTATTGTTGTTAATGGAATCAGCAGAGGACTATTAAGCTGCTTGATGATAAGCTCCTTCTTCCCTGGTGTGGCCCCAACGTAAGAGATTAATGCATGTGTGATGAGCCCACACCTCCAGGAAATGTGTGATAATTTCCTGCCTTCATGTGAGCAAGACCTGATTATCTCAGGTTTGGAGGTTCTCCTAGAGCCCTTTTTAGGAGGAATTTTCTAGTCATGTGGTCAGTGGTTCTGCTCCACATCCAAGAGTGAGACCTGCAAGGCTCACAGGTTCTCCTCTCTGGCTGAGTCTCATCTTCTGGATTTCTCTACCCTTGTGGTCCTCACCATCAATACTATCTGTGCATCTCCAACTTTAATGTCTCTGTCTTTTCCTGGGGGTAAGGTGGTTCTGTTTCCATATGTGCAGATGGACAGCTGAAATGCATTCAAACAGCCCACAACTGGTATCTCTTTAATCATCATGGATGTAAAATACCAGTAGAACCACCCAAGAGCTCCCAGAATTTTCTCCATATATAATCAGTGGATAATAGTGGTCACAGGGTTTATTAGGAACATAAATTTTCAAAGACATTTAGTATTGTCAAATGCAGATAAATTCCACACTGACATTCTCAAAGTCTCCACATGGATTAGAAGCCACTCTCCTGTTGGTTTCCACTTAAGTTGCTGAAATGTTAAAAGAATCAGAGACCAATATATTATCTCTGTGCCAAATATGCTTGAAGACCTGCACCTGAAAATTTGGACTACTTTGGGCTTGTCCAGAATTGTAGAGCAAACCTACGATCAAGTAAAAAACTGAATTTTTGATGTCAAATTTCAATAACCCAATAGTTACAGGATACATCCAGTCAGATAAAGAGAATCTGTGCAGTGCAAAACTGAGTGTAATAAATGCATCATTGCACCCCTCGTCATTCACTGAGGATGCAGGAGACACAGGGAGCAAATCAGACATCTTGTCCAGGGAATGCAGATCCCAGAATCCCAGAGAGAGCTAGAACTTCTTCTGCAGGATGAATACTCTATATTTCCATTCTTGGAAAGTGCTCAACTGCACAGAAAATATTGTTTGGACCACAGGGAGCAGGAGGACAGTTCCCCAGAACTGCAGTTGTATTGTTCACCTGCCAAGAGAGAATTCCCAATCCCACTCTTGTCTCCAGGGATAGCTTTATGCAAAATACATGGAAGGTCTTTCAAGCCAGAACTGGAATCCAGGGCTCTCTATATACAGGAATATTCCCTACTGTGCTCAAGAGTTATGCCCTGCATTGTGAGAGCTTTGCTCCTCCCCTGCTGGTCTAATTAATTCCACTTTAGGCAGCAATACAGTGACATGGGGTGTCCAAACACTGCACAGGCACTTGGCACAAGCAAGAGGGTTGCTGCTCATTAGGAGGCTGCTTCATTCTGGTCCAAGGAATTTTGAATTCTTTTTTGCAGACCCCACTAGCTCAACTTTCAAGTTATAAAACCCTAAAGTGCCAACAGCAACGAAGTGCCCCTAGGACTTGGAAAAAAGGCAAAGAGTTTTAGGCTTTCAATTTTGAAGGTTGGTGCCCAAGTATTTCCTAACCCAGGACAATTCAGGTATTTTAACAGTCTGGTGGATGAGGACTCCAGTGACTAATTCTTTAAAGAGAGAAAATATATCTACATCTATTTTTCTATATTTACAGACAGAAAATTCCCCAAATACAAGCATGCACTATTCTTTACCTGACAGACTTTGTAAGGATCTGTGTAGAATATAATTAATTCCTTCTGCTTCAAAGAATCCCTGAGATCCAAATTGTTAGGGACTGGGAGTCTGTCTGGGGAATGAGTCATGAAATCATAGATTCATAAAATGTCTTGGGGTGGAAAAGACCTTAAGGATCATCCAGTGCCACCTCCTGCCATGGGCAGGGACACCTTCCACTAGACCAGGTTGCCCAGAGCTCCATCCAACCTAGTCTTGAGCACTTCCAGAGATGGGGCAGCCACAGCTTCTCTAGGCAACCTCTTCCAGCACCTCAGCACTCTTTGAGTTAAGAATTTCTTCTATATGTCTAATCTAAACCTGCCCTTTGTCAGTTTAAAACCATTGCACCTTATCCTGTCATTATCTGCCTGTGTAAAAGGTCCCTCTCCCTCCTTTTTTAAAAGGTACTGAAAGCCCTCAATGAGACCTCCCCAAAGCCCTTTCCGTGCTCACCAACCCCAGCTCTCCCAGCATTTGCTGAAGCTTTTTACTCTAATAAAGTATCTACTTTTGGCCACTGTTTGGAACAGGTACTTGGGCATGTGGGCCTTTGGCTCTGATTGAGAACTGCTTTGAGGTACAGTCTGTGGAGAAAAGGGCCTTTTCCAGAGGAAGTTCTTTGTACAAGGCCTTTTGAGAGTGTACAGTTAACATAATATCCCCTTTTAAGCTGTCTTTCTGGATCTTTGATACAGAATTATTTATTTGAGCGACTGAAAATATCTGTGTGCACAGAAGGTTGAACATGTCAAGCTAGTTATGTAAAGGGATTGAATATGATGCTCTGTAAACTCCAAGTCATTCTGGGTCCTTGGCAGAGAGTCAGGCCAGCCCCACAGCTTCCTGATTGCCCAAGCTGGTTGTTGTAAAAACATATGGAAAACTAAATCTCATAAGTAATCAGCCTGACAGAGGAATATTTGGCCAGAAAAGATTCTTCACCTCGTGTTCAAAATTAAAAAGCTCACTGAAATGCTGAACTGATTCACAGTGCACGGTTGGAAGGGATGTGGCTGGACTGCTGCTTTCACCCAAAGGAACCACAAAAAAGCTGTGACTGTCCAGCAGCAGGGATTTTTATTTGTGACTTTAAGGTATCCACAACAATTTGCAGCTCCCTTTAAACTGCTGACTTTTGAGGCTTATCCTGTTCCACAGACATTTGACTTACACAGCCAAAGCCAGTGACTCTCAAAGCAAGGACTAAAGCTCTGCTCTTAATCCGCTTTCCACACGCTCATAAAAATCTCCTCAAAGGGAAAGATACACAAAGCTCTCTCCGTCCCTCACACCTTCCCACCAAGCAGGGAATCATCTTTTCTGCCCTCTCTCCAAATATCCCCTTTCTTGATATTTTTAGCATAGCAGATTTTGGTGAAATCTAAAAGATATATAATATATATTATAAGCTTTATAATATGTCACTGCTGCTTTGGAGAGGGTTTATTGTCCTTTGATTAATAATGTGGCACATTTTTCTGGAACATCTAGTGATGGTAGCTCAGGTTTGGCTGAGGGTATTTCACAGATTTATCAAGAGAGTTCCAAGTTCTGATGCATCTGCAAATGCAGGCCTATACCCCCTACTTCCTCCAAAATTATGATTTAATAGTCATCTGCCTTTGTCCACACTTTTAGAAAAGAAATATAAAATATGACTACTTAATAAAAACAAAATTATTTGTTAATAAATGAGATGAGAGATGGCTTGATGGTCATATTTTGATGCTGGTGAAAGAAAAAGCAAAATGAAATGGTGGCAGATGAGTTACCTTAAAAAGCAGCTCTGAACTAAAGGCTGAGAAGGGACGTGGCTGCTCTCTGAGTGCATCAGACAGGGAGGGAAAAGTCTGAAGGCCACCATCACCAAAGGAAAAAGTGGGTCAAACCTGGTTTGGTCCAGTTTTCTAAGTGTCACAGGAGTGAGACTCTGAAACAGCCTTGCAGAGGCAGCCACAAGACTTGGGAAGCCAACCAGGGGGAAGCCAACCAGTTTGCAGGGTTGTTATGAGCAGTACCCACTTGCACTGAATGTTGCCATGCAGGAGTCTGAGCCAGCCCTGGTTCCCTAAGGGAGCAGCCTGGCTGCACATGCTAATTGGTGCTGCTCTCTGGGACACCAAAGCCACCAGAGCACACAGTCCTGGAGCTGCTGAAAGCCACAGTCTGCTGCTGGCAGGGCTTTCTCTTGGGCAGACAGGGAGGGTATGACCTGACCTGCATGACTACTCTTGTTAACATCAGTGGGCTTATTCAGATGCATTTGCAGACTGATGGCATAAAGCTGAATTTACACTAAACCCATCTGTCACCATGTCTTTAGGAAGTATATTCTTACAACAGGATGTGAAGTTTATCATGGGGGACGAAGTTCAGAGTATGGTTTGTTTGGAAAAATATCTGTGACATTCTCAAATTTGTTGCTCAAATATAAAAATATTTTCCAGCAAACCTAAATTCACTTGAACTTAAAAAGAGTCCCTTGATGATCCCAGTTTCAAATCTATGCAGCAGTTCTAAAGTTCAATATTTTCCCTAGACAAAACAATAAACACTGAAGATATGAAATTTCCATCTTTGAAAGAATTGTGGTGCCAGACTAGTCATTATGATGCAATTCAACAGCTAAATTAGATTTCTGAATGCTGAGTTGATGGAACAGAAGTGAAAAATAATAAATGGATTTACCTGTTCTTCTATACCTTTGGGTATAAGCAGCTAACAATAGTGAATTACATAAACATAGCTGTAAAGTTTAGAGACTTTCACATCCAGAGATGTATTGCTTTTAATCAGGTGATCTCTGAAGAGCAACTACTTTGATACATATATTATGTATATGGTTTTTGGAATAGGAAAAATGTCCGAATGGACCTACACAGTTTCTATAATTTAACATGCTAACACAAGTTATCAAGATTTTATCATTGTGTTCCCTCACAGATACTGCCCACAAATTGTTTTCTTTCTCCCATTTCAAACCATCAAGTGTTCTAGTTCTTAACAGGCAGTCAAATGGTGTGTTTGGAAAAAGGGGTTAGGAATAGAAAGGTGACTTCCCCAGTTGTCCCTACAAGAATTTTTAAATATGAAGCTGTAGTTGACAGACATCTTTCAATTTTAAAAAATATTAAAGCTATTCTTACCTCATTAGCATTTCAGCCAAACTCTTTGCATCTAGAAGAAAACAGAAGAAATGTCATCACAAAAGAAAATCTATTTGATAGACGCATTATTAGGAAGGAAGTGATTTGAATCAGCCATGTGTAAGACCACTGCTGTTTCTCAGACCAGTGGCAAGAATAAAATAGTCTCCAAAAGTCCTTACTTTTGCTGAAACTGCCTTTCAGCCCCAAACAGCCCAATTAGTTCCTCAATGGCACAAAAGATGCTTAAGGAGGTAGAAGCTACCATTGGCTTAACTGGAAAAAACCTACATAAATATATTAGAAGTAGGAACAGTTTAACAAGTAACAGGGATCTCTGTGCAATTCCAGAATCACTGAGGCTAGCAACGCCCTGCCAGCCCCTGGAGCCCACCCTGTGCCCGATGCCCACCTTGGCAAAGCCCTGCCAGCCCCTGGAGCCCACCCTGTGCCCCATGCCCACCTTGGCAAAGCCCTGCCAGCCCCTGGAGCCCACCCTGTGCCGGATGCCCACCTTGGCAAAGCCCTGCCAGCCCCTGGAGCCCACCCTGTGCCGGATGCCCACCTTGGCAAAGCCCTGCCAGCCCCTGGAGCCCACCCTGTGCCCCATGCCCACCTTGGCAAAGCCCTGCCAGCCCCTGGAGCCCACCCTGTGCCGGATGCCCACCTTGGCAAAGCCCTGCCAGCCCCTGGAGTCCACCCTGTGCCCAATGCCCACCTTGGCAAAGCTCTGCCAGTCCCTGGAGCCCACCCTGTGCCCAATGCCCACCTTGCCCCCAGCACTGAGCACTGAGTGCCACGGCCAGTCCTGCCTTGGGCACCTCCAGGGCTGGGCACTCCAAACCTCCCTGGGCAGCCCCTGCCAGTGCCTGCCCACCCTTTCCAGGCAGAAATTCCTCCTGATGTCCAACCTGACCCTCTCCTGGCACCAACTTGTTTGGTTGCTCTCAAGTATGAATGTTTTTCCTTTAGCCATAAATCAAAACTACTACTGGGTCTTCAGAGAACTCTCTACACACAAAACAGGACACGATTTATTCCCACATGGATCAGCCCTACAAAATGAGGCTCTGCTGAAGGAAAACTGTTCCTTCTGTTGTTGTCATTGCTGCTATTATTAGTAGAAGATCCTTTGGGGCTGTAATTATTTCGATACTTATATCAAAAGACACAGCTGAAGTTTGGTTTTTCATGCAGGTTTTTGTAAAACTTCATCAACATAATACAATAATTTAATTTCTGTAGTATCATTCAGCAAAAATAGACAGCTCTGCTTTGTTCTCCTGCAATCTGCTGCTAAACAAACTCAGTTAAAAATGCTGACTGCAGGGTCCTTAAGTATATCACACCGCAACAAAGCAGCCTTTTGTGCAACCAAGTGAAGCAAATCTGAGAAGAAAACAGTTCCAAGTTCTGAGTCTTCAAACAACTCTCCTTTTACGTGAAACTTTATATTACTTCTTTTATCTGCTTCTTGTATATCTACCAGCACCTGCCAAGGCATTTACTGAATTTGTCATTGTTTTCTCCATCTCACCTTTTTTATTCCTCAGCCACCTCGTGGGTTTCCAACACCTACAACAATTTCCTTAGCAGTGATCCTATTAAATATCCTGCCTTTAAAATTCAAAGGCTGAAGGTAGAAACAAACCACCATCTTAATGCATCTCTCCAGCTCGAGTTTTATCAATTTTTAAAAGGAATGGACAAAGGGCTCTTTTTATTCATTAAAAAACTCAACGAAACACATTTCGTTCCCTTTCTGCACAGCTTCTATCACACAGAGCCAGTCTGTCTGCCTTAGCCTTTATTCACACACAGACTATTCTGGGTTGGAAGGGACCCACAAGGATCATCCAGTCCAACTCTTAAGTCAATGGCTCACACAGGGGATTGGATCCATGAGCTTGGCATTATTGCAACCACGTTTTAACCAACTGAGCTAATCTCATTCCTCAATTACTACTGGAGAAGCTGGAATTCAGTGCTTTCTCCAGGTCTGTTTGCTCCACTCCTTCATTTGTAATCCCTTCCCATTCCTTTCCAGCACCAGGCACGGCAGATTCTTGGTGAAGGAAATGGCTCTTCATCTCAGATGCCCCATCCAGTCCAAATCGTGGGTCAGTTCCAGTCCTCTCTGCTGCCCATGAGGGGCCAGGGGTGGCCCTTTGTGACATCACAGGCACCTTTCAGGGCCCTTTGTGACATGGCCATGGTGTTACCCAGAGCCCCTTGTGACATCACAGAGCCCTGTCCTGCCCCAGGGGTATATAAGGAGCGCAGAGCTCAGTCCAGCTCTGGGAGTGGATCCCCCAGGAGGGAGCAGCTCCCTAGGGGTCCCTCCCCTCACTCTCCCTCTCTCTCTCTCTCTCTCTCTCTCTCTCTCTCTCTCTCTCTCTTTCTCTCTCTCTCTCTCTCTCTCTCTCTCTCTCTCTCTCTCTCTCTCTCTCTCTGCAGGATGAGGAGGTGGATGAGGGGAAGGAGAAGCCCAAGGCCCAGCCTGCCCAGGACTCCTCTGCCTCCCCGAGATGGACCTCAGGCTCTCCCAGGTCAGGATCTCAGCCACAGCAGCAGCCAGGTGCAGTGACGCTGGGGCTGCCTCCCCGAGATGGACCTCAGGCTCTCCCAGGTCAGGATCTCAGCCACAGCAGCAGCCAGGTGCAGTGACGCTGGGGCCAGGGTGATGTATTGTTCCTTCCTCTCATCCTTCCTCCCTTCTTCTTTCTTTCTTTCTTTCTTTCTTTCTTTCTTTCTTTCTTTCTTTCTTTCTTTCTTTCTTTCTTTCTTTCTTTCTTTCTTTCTTTCTTTCTTTCTTTCTTTCTTTCTTTCTTTCTTTCTTTCTTTCTTTCTTTCTTTCTTTCTTTCTTTCTTTCTTTCTTTCTTTCTTTCTTTCCTTTCATTTATTTTATTTTATTTTATTTTATTTTATTTTATCCATTCCTTTCTGTGACAAAGAGTTGTCCCAATGGGAAGATGTCACTCACAAAGGGCCCTCCCAAGCCCATAACAGCAATGACAAGAAGATTTCCCAAGGGGAAGACAGCAGAGTTCAAGAGCTGTCCCAAAGGCCTCCCCACCCTCACAATAAAGAATTTCTTCCCAATGCCTAATCTCACCCTATTCTCTGTCAGTTTGAAGCCATTCCCCCTTGTCCTGTCCCTCCAGGCCCTTGTGAATAATCTCTCTCCACTTTCTTGTGGCTCCTTCAGGTCCTGGAAGGCCACACTGAGGTCACCCCAGAGCTTCTCTTCTCCAGGCTGGAAAATCCCAGCTGTGCCAGCCTTTCCTCCCAGCAGAGCTGCTCCATCCTCTGCCCATCCTGTGGCCTCCTCTGGCCTCTCCAGCAGCTCCATGTCCTTCCTGAGCTGTGCTCCAGTGTGAGAACTGTGTGTCCAAATCATCAACCACAGGAGAAATGCTGCTTTCACAAACCAGTGTCCATTTTCTACATCACATCCTTGATCAGCAAGTTAAGAACACTTCCCAAAACGAATCTTAGAATCCTAGAATGGATCGGGTTGGAAAAGATCTCCGAGATCATGAAGTCCAACCCTTGGGCCAACTCCAGTCCCTTTACCAGATCATGGCACTCAGTGCCACGGCCAAGCTCACCTTAAACACCTCCAGGGATGGGGAATCCACCCCCTCTCTGGGCAGGCCATTCCAATGCCTGAGTCAGCATCCCTGCAAGTGTCCTATCTCCCAGTTTTTAGGTGGTAAAAACAGGGCTTGGGGAGGCCATGGACAGAGTTTTGCTCCAGCCAAGCATCTGTGAAAAAGCCAAACTGCTCCTCAGAGTGGTTTGACACTTGACTGCTCTGACAGTGCTGACCCAGCGACAGCCACCTCTAAAATTCCCAGCACATTTGGTTCGCCCCTTGGGAAATCAGGGACAGTGATACAGCTTTAAATTGCATCCTGCCACTGGTGAACCACCATGCCACACTCATGATTTGTGCCTGTGTGAGGCTGAACTGGGTTTAAAAACAAGGGGAAACTATTACAGAGCTGGGTTAATAGTAAGGAAAAAGAGCATTAAGCCACCAGGCTTCTGTATTATATTATATGTTGATCTCCTGAATGGCTGCATGACCTCCAGCAGCCAATTGACCTTTTTAGTGACCTGACTGGTGGAACTACTAAAATGGGTAAAAAACCAGGGCTTTGCTAAAAACTGTGCTCTTTCTGAACAGAACTCCAGTATGACACAGGAGGAAGGCAAATGTTTAACTGTCCCTACATGCTAAACAAGGAGTAAAAGGATTTAAAATGAGGAGACTGCTGGTTTTCTGCTGCATTTTCCAGCAGAAACTCAAAGCACAAACCTTGTATTTATAAGTACAGATACAAACGTTTGCAGGCAGAACACACTGCAAATAAAACTGCAATTCTCACTCCCCTTTGTCAAGCAGCCACAAAGAAAACACATTTGCAGCCACAAAAGCAAGAATTACACCTGGAATGTGCTTCAGATCTTTTAGAAGGTCCCAGTGTGGAAAATCTTCTTCTTGGTAGTGGACTCAGGATTTGGGAAATGTGAATTCTGTGCCTCAAAGAAACCCCCCCAGGTCATGCACATCAAGTGATAATGTGATAATGGCAGGATTTCCATTTCAAAAATTCACATAAAAGTTGATCACAGCAATTATTAAAGCAAACCAGTTTTATTTTTTTAATTAAGAGATCAGAAAAACTCGCCCACATTGTTTCAGAGAACTCAGTAAGGAGTTGTCTAAAACAGCAATACTTATCGTACTTATTATATTATTATTATATATTTTTAGAACACAAAGGAACTTCCAGAAGAGCAGAAAATTGATGACATGGGATCAGTCTTCAAAAAGAATGAACAAAAAAAAATGGAATTACTGAAGTCCTATCATTCTGATCTTGGCAATGAGCAAAATGATGAAAAAAAATTGAATGAAGCTTAATGAAATGAACTGCAGGAATAATTGAGGCCAATCAATAAAGATTTGTGGTCAAGTAGCCATGTCCAACAAAGTGGGTTTTTTAAAACAAGACTAAAATTCACTGAGACTTGATGACATTTGAAAAACTCTCACTGTGATATGATTAAACAACAGCAGACTATTACATTTATATTTCTCACAGTAAAGTTTTGGTACCTCAAAGTATTTTAATAAAAAGTAGCATGATACAAAAATGAACAGAGGATTCATTTTCCATTTAGAAGACCATAAAGGGAAGGTAAAAAGGCTGTTCCCTCTCTGTCTGATGCTGATTTGAGTGTTGCTGGAACACTGCAACTGTTTCTAGAATAAACAGGTGAGAAAAACTACCTAAAGATTGCAAAGGGACCAGATAAAAGCCTTGAAATTAATAATTTATGGAAAAATTACACAGGAAATTTAAAGAATATTCACTCATTTAATTTACCAGTGAAAACATTAAGAAATTACTTGGTTGCCAGCATGTGAAAAGAATATCCTCAGAGGCTGAAAATGATGCAAAACAAGGACTTCAGTCCTTGTACAGAAGTAAAACAGGACCAGGTAGAATGTTGAGGTGTAGCTGGACAAATTCAGATAAGTGAGACGCAACTTGTATAGAAATGGTAGTTAAATACTGATCACTTTTATCAAAAGTACTGATGAAGTCTTTTTCAGTGCCTATGTTTAAGTGAAGCTCAGACATTTTTCTGTATTTGGAGAGGAAATAGTTCAGAGATATCTCATGTTATGCAAAAGCTGTACTGGCCAGTGACCATCAGCCTTCCTTAAGGGACTGTAACTCAAGAATCTATGAATACTTGTAAATTAAGCATGAAAAAATAATGTGCAGAGCCATCATTTCCTGGAGCCAAGGGGCTTGATATGTCCTGCTCATGGCTTGAAATGTCCTGCTCATTACTGGATGGAATTGCAGAGTATTTCTAAGAAGATAACACTTTCTGTTTCTTTACCACATATTTTTACCTAGGAAAAAAGACTGCACAGAGGTAAATGACTTCTAAGGTTTCAAAAGAAAAAGTTATTATACAAGCTTAAGCTTCCAGATGCCCTGATTTGCAGAGCTGTCTATGAACCATAAGGTTAGTTGTCCTCTTTAATCTATGAGTTTGCCCATGCCTAAGAGCCCTATCTCTCTGTCTTTTTTTTCTTGCAAAAAAATCCAAAATATTGTTCCAAAAGACAAAATGAAACCGAAAAGAGAGAGGAGGTGAGAAGGAGTACATAGGGTTGGCCCTGGTTTTAATAGATATGATCACATTTTGGTTAAAATATGAATAGCTGAACAATTTAGTTGCTCTTGGAGAAGATCAGACTTATTTTTTTCATTACTATTTATTCAGTGTGAGATTTGAGAGGCTTTTCCCCAAACACCTGCAGTGAAAGCAAAACCGACAGGGCAGAAGTGACAGAGTGCAAGAGTCAAAAGCTTGGCTGTGGCTCAGCCAGGGGTATTTACTGGAAGACTGATAAAGCTGAATGAATTCCCAGATTTAAAACTTATTCACATGGCAAACAACTCAATTTGAATGAGGAGCAGAGGAAAGTACAGATCAGCAACAGTGAAAGGCCAGTGAAGTGTTGCAATGGTTCTGTTGTTACACATTTTGAGGAAAAAGCTGTGGCAACAAATCTGAGACTATCTGGTTGTGTTTTCTTGCCTACTAATGTGGCTACTTTCATTTTATAGTTTAAGAATCATAGTTTGCATCACTGGAAAACTGAAATTCCCTCGTCTTTAGGACATCTGATTTTATCCTTCCAAAACCCCCTGGTTTTAGGTCATTGAAAACATTCACAAGGGAAACAAACACCAGGACAAAAAAGGAAAATAAACAGACACCAACATATGAGAATTATTTTCTTTTGCTCCATGCAAAATAATAACAATGCAAAAAATAATTTTTTTGGACAAAAAAGAAGGAATTTCTGTAGACAACACATATAGTTTGTCACCTCTATGACATACTGCAGGAAATGACACCAGCCGGGGACTGACCAGTTTGGTCACTTGTGCTTTCATGCTCAGGGACTGCGTGTATGCAGAAAAAAGCACCATAGATGTCATCTTACCTCGCAGCCTCTTCAGCCTCTGCTCCCTCCTCCTCCTCCGCACAACCAGCAGCATCACAAAGAGCAGCAGGACCCCGACCAAGATACAGGAGATGGTCACCAGCATCTTCAGCCCTTCGTTGGTTGCCAGCCCTTCCTCACTTTGCACAACTGACTTAATGAGTGGAGGGATTGTACCTGCAAAGAGAGGCACGGTGTTAGATGCCTATTAATGAAGCCAAAAGATTGAGTTCTCAGGGCGTAAGGCATGCCATGTGCTCCAGCTGCATGCTGGATCCAGCTACATTGCTAAGGGTTTTGCTCTTTGGGGTGGATGCACATTTGTGTCTAATGGCCATGCACACACATCCAGGCACGCTGGTAACGAGGCACTGACTGCAGAGAGCCAGAGATTACCAGAAATCAAGAAGAATTGCATTCATTGATTAAGGAGAACCATGCCCGTTAAGTAGTCAAATATTATGATTAATTTTGAGTCCTATTAAATCATTACAACGCTGGAAGAGGTCTCAAAATTCCTACCTATGCATATTGCTCCTTAATTTGGGAAAACAGCACTGCTGCAACATTTCTGCCAGGCTTCTCCTTGTGAGGAATGTATTTTACAAAGCTCATTTTGTGCCACATACATCAGATTAATCCTTTGCCCAGGATCATTCTTATATCAAGTCTAGGGGGGCAGCAGTGATAGTGATCTGAAATTCTGATGGCAAACCTGATACTAATCTGCTAAAGACTGTCTGACATTAAACTCATCAGTAAAACAGGAGGGTAATGCTGGATAGAAACAATCAAATTTTGAGAGGGAAACCAGGGAAATGAATCTACCAACTACTGGCAGGCAGCTCACTTTTTCATTCTGGGACATATTTGCATTTTGAATATACCTGGCTTCCTGGTGATATATAACACTTGAACTTCTCAATTCTTTTTTTTTCTTTACCTCTGAAGGACGTGAGAAGAATGCAGGGCTTGCTGGGGAAGGCTGTTTAGTCATGGAAGACTTCTCCCTCATTTCCTGATTAGTATTAAAGTGCTGAATGCAACCACAAATGAGGCCATAAAATGCAGATTTGTTTGGAATGGGTAGGAACACGCAAGTATTGTGAACTGTGATGACTTTCAATGGAAGCTATTAAATTTTAACTGGCTACTGAGACACAAAAGCGGCTCCTTACTTGCTAAAAGGATGGGAGGGTGAGATAGAAAAACAGGCATATCCTTTTTTACATTTTAATTGTTGCATTAAGTGATATAGTTCTATGTCATTATGTGCCTTACAGTATCAGAATAAAAAACTGTGATATGATGCAGTACAATGTGAGTGCCAGAACCACAGTGAAAATGTAGAATCCTAAGTCATGTTTTTTCAGATCTATTTGAGTGGCATATAAAGAGTAGAGCAGCTCCCTAAAGGGATGAAGATAAAAAGAAAAGCTACAACCATCCAAACCTCTATCAGGTACTGTGGAAGATTTACTTTCTTACAATTGCATTTTGAATAATTTTTCTACTCTTCTTTGCAGTTCTTCCCCATAATTTTCTTCTTTTTCCCCCCCCTAATTTTCCATTTCTTGAAATAAACACACTGAAGCATTTTTTCATCTTGTGAGAATTCAGTTTTTGCATTACTCTAAATAAACTTACTAGATGAAGAAATGAAAAGAACTCCAAGCTCCTGAAGGTAATACTAATGACTGTCTCCAAATTCTCCTAAACCCTCCTGAATACTAAAAGGCCAAAGCTTTCCCTGAATTACAGTCACACAGATCATTGGCTTAAGGCTGTTGGGTTCAAGATTGTCTATAATTATGTCTGTTGGGTTCAAGATTGCCTAAAATTATGTCTTGCTTTCCTTAATGCTTTGATGAAAATCAAATTATGAGTGGCTTTAAATTCAGTTAAACCTTAAGTGTTTAGGTGTGTGATTATCATTACCCACACCTCTTCCAAATAAAATGTAAACCTCATAGCATTATACACAGGCAGTTAAAGCTTAATTAAAAAAATCATAGTGAAGCTTTATATATCCTTCACATTGTCCCCTTGTGGCTTTTCATCAATTGTAGTAGAAATTACCAAAATCTATTCCTGCTCTCCATGAGCAAACATCATTCCAACACTTGTTGGCATTCCCGGTGCTGGCTGGGAGTGGAACAGCCAAAGTCCTCAGAACTGAGTCCCAGACAAATTGGGAGGGTTTGTTTTATTCAGGACTACCAAGAGTTTTTCTGTGTCCTCGCTGTTCTTCACGCAGCAAGTCCCTTGGTGGACTGGAACCAATTAGCATAGATTAGGGCAGCGATGGAGCTGATCTGATTTAATGTCAGGGCTACTGAGGAGCTGAGCCCTGAGCCAGGAAGCTCCTTTGCAGTGCTACACACTAGAATGCTAAAAATACCTCCTCGAGTGTTTAGTGCAAGTGCTCCCAAAAACGAGGGGCAGGGAGGTCAGGAATCTGTGAGGTGAAATTCCTCTGAACACAGAGAGCACACAGTTGCACGTGGGTTTGTCATTAACCCTTTGACCTAATCCCCCGTGGAGAGAGTTAAGGTGAAGGATGCTTAGCCAGGATACTTCCCAGGAGCTCTGCCACAGACAGCAATCAGCTGCTGCAGCCCAAAGTGACCCAAACAGCACAGAACTCAAGGATTTCTGCTAAGTTTACAAAGGCTTTATCTTAAGACTGCTAAAGCTCCTGAGCTTGGCCTTAGCTTTGGGTATCCTGGAACTTCCATACACCATATTATCTAATCTTCAAAGTACTATCCTTGTATCTGCTTTATCCCAAGGGCAGCTGTGAACCCCAAATGCTGGAAGGGGTTAATTTTTTTTTTCCACAGACAGACTATTCTGAGTTGGAAGGACCCACAAGGATCATCCAGTCCAACTCTTAAGTCAATGGCCCACACAGGGGATTGAACCCATGACCTTGGCATTATTACAACCAAGTTTTTAACCAACTGAGCTAAACAGATGGTTCTTTCACATCCCAGGATGAATCAAAGGAAGAGGTGGGGGTAGCACCCAAAACTGGAGCTGGCCAAGAAGTTTGCACTGACATGTTTGCTGCAAACAAAAAATTCCCTCTCTATGAAAGCAAAAATTTCCTGCATTAAGTATTGATAGGAAGTGTTCATTTCCAATACACTGGTTTCCACCTCTGAAGCTCCTTAAGCCTGTGGAGTTTACCATGGAACAAATGAACAGGGAGCTGTAGGGACAACTATTGGCTTAGAAGGACTGAAATATTTCTATAAAATCTTCTATGTCAGAACAGGTGACTATAGTAGTAGTAGTAGTAGTAGTAGTAGTAATAACATTAATAATAATGTTAACAATAACAACAACAGCAATAATAATAATAATTTTATCATTTCAATTCTGCATCAATGGTAACAAATTTAGAAAATCCAACAACTGAAAGTTGCTTCTCCATCCATGTTTCCCTCTTTCCCTCTCACAGCCTTGGGGTCAGAATTTGAGATCACACTGCCTCTCTAAGGCACAATATAGCCCTGGCAAAGCATGTTTGGCAAACTAAACCAGCAGTGTCATAAATGAGAAGTTTTCCAGCTGCCCAGAAGCAGCGGCCCATGAAATTTAATGCTTCTTACTGTCTCATTTTCTCTTTTTTAAAGATGCCATACAGCAACATCAAAAATCAAAGGGTATGCAGGTCACAGTGTGTGAAACCAAGGTATCATCACCCAGTGAAAAAGCAGAGCCTGACATCAGATCACTGCAGGAATACATTTAACTTTGTGCTATCAGTTGAAATTTTAGGCTCTGGACCTTCATTTTCATATAATCTCATTTTAAGGGATGGCTTAAGACTGGTTGCCCCAATCACATACATGTAATGATAACGTGGATGCAAAAAAAGACCACTGAAAATTAGATGCTGCCTGTAGAAAAATACTGGGGAGAAAAACCAAAATAGGAGAGGGTAAGTAAAGCAGCAAGAAATTAACTCACAATACTTGAAGGAGTTATTATTGACAGAACCCAAACTGCTAAAACAAGTCCTATGTCTACCTGGAAGCATTTGTATAGTAACTGCCTGGATCCTGGTTTCCTGTGGACCTCTGGAATGCTGAGGCAAGATTTTTCTCTTGTTTTTTCCCACTGCCTGATACAACATGTAGACCAAAAATGATATTTTGCACGACAGTGAGCCATGAGGGCATATATGAATAATTATTTGCAAGAACTCCAGAGTACCCAGCACAAAGACTGGGATAGTAGTAGAGGAGGTGTAAGATGCTGAGGTTTAAATCCTGCCTGAGTCATATCCCACATTTCTGGCTGGGAATGGCCTCTGCTCTACCCAGAGCTGTTCATGAGGAGTGATGGGTTGTGTGGGAAAAATTTGTGGCAGGGAGATGTGTTACTAACAGAGTTATGAACAATTAGCAATTTGGTGCAGTCACTGGACAACCATCAGTTCTTGTTTGAACTTGCTCACTAGTCCTGTTGCTTAATTTAACAGTACAGATGTCACCAAGTGGTTGCACAATACAGCACAATAACCCTGGCAACGCAGCAAGATTTTATACTGGCTGTGTCCAGAAAAGCTCTGGCAATTCACACTGGAGCAATTCAGGAGATTGCCATCTGGAGCCATCTGTGCTGCCTTCCTGCCAGGAGCACAGGCATCTCCCACTGCACAGCCACCGGCAGCACACATGGGCCACCCTCCCTCTCCACCAGCCTGCCAGCATTTGAGCTGGGCTGACTGACAAATTGGCATGTTTGCTCTTGCCCTCTTGCTCTGGTTTTTGCAGGGTGGGCAGTGACTCCTGGCAGAAGGGCAGGATGCAACAACTCCTGCATCCCCTGTGCCCTGCTGCCAGGCATGACTGAGCCATCTGTCATGGCCATTAGCCTCTCTCCCCTGTCTGTAAAGCACTGCCATTGCTTTGCCCTTGGAGTACGTTTTCCAGAGGCTTTCCCTGAAGACAAGCTCTGTTGTGTCACAGAATGGGTTTGGGGCAGTGGCACAAGGACATTGTATGGAATAGCAGTGAGGCCACACACCCCCTGAATGGCTGCAGGAACCAATGGTGTGGGAGGCAAAAATTTCATGGAAGAGTTGCATGAATGACTAGCAAATGCCTTTGTAAGCACTGGAACTAATGGCACAGTGTCCCATGGTTATGGGTCTTGTGGCTGATTGACTTTGGTGCTGGAGCTTTTCTGCAGCGAGGACAAATAAACAATTCCTCTTCTCTGCCTGGCAGCCCATTGTCATGAAATCAGGAGGCACTTGACATCTTTGAGATCCTAACCTCTCTGACAGTGTGGCTAGCAGATTCAAAATGGGCTTTATGAGGGAAAAAATGGAAGATGAGCCAAAAAATTAAAAATAAAAAAAAAACCAACAAAAAACCAAAAACCAAAACCAGAGTAAAACAGTTTGTGAGATGTAAGTAAAAAGAAATACTTACTGCCATCATAATTAAGTGTTGCAAATTTGGCCTGTTTCTCTGCACAGCCAGCACTGTTGCACACCCTCATCTGCAGCTCATACCAGGTTGCCTCCTGGAGGTCATAAAGGATGTAGGACTTGGACAGGGAGGTCCTCTGGGCCGTTGTCCAGACGGTTGTCCCAAAGGGTCGATATTCCAGCGTGAAGGAGGTGATGGGGCAGCCACCATCGTTCCAGCCTATCAGGTTCAGCCTCACTCGTGTGGTGTTGATACTGGCAAAGAGCTCCTGCTCCTTGGAAAACTGGGGCTCTACAGGAAATGGTACAATTCAAGAGAAATGCTGAAATATTACACAGAAAGGGTTCTCAAATTATAAAATTAAGAGAGTAACTTCTAGGATGATCTTAACTTTATCTTGAACCCAGGATCTATATATTCAACTTCTCCTTCTCCTCCTTCTTAAATGTTTTTTCACACTTTGTGCCAGACTCACAAACACAGATTTTGCCATCTCCAAGTGAAAAAAATTTCCATACATCTCCACATGGATCTGACTTGCAAGAGCTCAGAATTCCTCCAAAAATACTACAAAAGACAAAGATACTTGAAGATTTTCCACTGGTGTTCCCGTCTTCTTAGAAGTGGAATTGAACAAGGCTTTTTTTGCAAGTATAGGAACATTCATCATAAAATGACAGATTTTAAAAACTTGCAAGAAAAAATGAACAATTAAAAATACAAATATGCTAATATTGCACATGGTATATATGAAAATAATACACATTCTGAATTTTGCATTTCTCAGTTAAAATGTTTCCATTTAGAAAAGGATTGACATTTTTATCTCCTTGTCACGCTTTGGGCTCAAATGTTGATTTATATTGATCTACATATGAAAGTTTTTTGACACTTCTACATAACACAGGAGTAATGACAGTAAAACTGGCACCTCTAGAATTGAAACAGCAACAGTAGATGGACCAGGTAGGTCATCAACAAATGTCATTTAAATTAAATACTGTTGCAGAGTATTTGAAAGCATTATTGCAAACTGTTTAGCAAACCCAGTATTTTTATTATTGGAAGTTACACCTAATGTGGTGAAAATTATCTGTAATGTGCTGTTTTATTTCCTATAATAAAGCAAAACTCTTCCAATAGGGGTATTTTTGGCACTCTTGTACCAAAACATACTCTTTTCTAAATCCTACAGGAATCTAAACAAAACTGGTAATTCCTGCCATGTGTTATGAACTACTTCAACTGTGCCTGTTAACAGCTCTGGACAGAGATGCTTCTGGAGCTCTAATAAGAAGGAGAGTGATCTCAGCCTTCTAAATCACACCATGCCTGGTTCAGTCCATAAATGTTACACACGTGGTTTCCAGGCATTTAAATAAAATCCCAGAGAAACTCCAAAGGTTGGGAGATCTGCTTTCTCATGAACCAATGATCCTAAAGGTCTTTTCCAACCTAAAAATTTCTGGGAGTTAGGAGCTATTTGAAGGGTGTGTAAATTTTATGTCTCATGCAATGGAAAGAAGAAAACTCAGCTTCTACTTCTCTAAGTGTCCTGTGCTTTCAGGTCAGCAGATGATTCTCCCTGACCACAATAATCTCAGGACATTGACAGCTGAGCTTCAGCCTCCCCTGAGCCTCAGCAAGTCCTCCCACTCACATCCACTCTGCAACAGTCCAGGTGGGATGAAGGACAGAGAAGAGCTGACATCCCTACCCAAAATAAACCATTTTGTTGTGAAACTGCTTCCAAATGAGTGTTTCCTACAGCCAGGGAAGAGATGCAAGATGAGGTGATGTTTAGAGCATCATGCAAAGCTACTGCACTCTCTTGGGTTAGAGTACCCCTTGAAGTGGGTCTGTAGCCAAATTTGCTCATAATTCTGACACATATTTGCAATGTGGAACTTTCCTCAGCAACCAGGACCATGGGACCAGTTGTTGAGATAACTCAGATTTCCACAAATTTTGTTTGTTTTGCCTTGCAGAACTTCATGTGAAATTTTCCTTTAATTTTGACACTTATCCTGCTCAAAAGATGCTACTTGCACAGTTCCTGCAATACCAGGTTGGAGGAGAAATAAGATACCGGCCCCATTTCCTTTATAAATAAATTTATTCAGTGTCTTCCTTCAACATCCACACAAATAACCCCCTGAATTTTAAAAAGAAGGAAAAAAAACATTTCTTCATGGCAATAAAGCAGTTGTAATTGCTATAGCATGTGACGGTGGAGACTCCCTCTTACCAAATATCCATCAAACCATTTCAGAGAAAATTACTGGAGAAATAAGGATAAGGCCAGTATGAGATTAAAGTCCCACAGTTCTCTCTCAACATGGACAGAATTGGGAATGTTTCCAAAGCCAGTAACACTCAATATCCCAGCCTGTCTTCTCATCTAACCAAGACCTACAGCAGAAGAGCTTTAGGGGAGCAAAGGGGATGTGTAGGGGTGAGTGTGAGTGCATCCCCTAAGGAAAGCTGTTTGGAGTTCTACTTTAAAGAGAACAGAGGTACCTGGAGTATGTGTGGTGGCTTGTGGCCAATGAGAGGCTGTGGTGTATGCAAGGTGAATGGGTTAACCAATTATGTGGTGGCATGTTGGATGTGAGTGCATAAAAGGTGTGGATATTACTGCGTGAGAGTTAGATCTAGATCTACTAGGATGTGAGGTGATGTAATAGGAACTAATAGGAACTAACTCCTTCTACTATGAGCTATGAGAACTGTCTGTTAATCTATCGAATAAACTCCCTAAGTTGTGAGCCTTCTGACCAAGCCTTCTGATGTCTGCTGTGCCTGAGCTCTTCTGACCATCCACAGCCCAGTTCGGTATAAGGGGCTCCCCCTATAGGGATGGAACTCCACGTACCTTTTCCAAGCGTTTTGGCCTCGATGATCTCGCTGATGCGTCCTGGCCCCACCCCGTTCTGAGCAGTCAGGGTGAACTTGTACCAAGTGCCACATTTCAGGGTCTCCAACCTGTAGGACCTCTCACTGGGGCTGATGGGAAAACTGCCCCACTGCTCACTGTTATCTTCTGAGTACTGCAAGATATAACCTGCAGGGAGAGCACAGATGGCAACGACAAGCCGGACACAAACCACCAATTCTTCAGGGAAATCTGACGAGTCACTTTAAAGACCTAATAAAACTGGGAAAATCCCATTTGCAGGCAGACCTACAGCTCCCTCCTGCCCAAAAGATATCAGGCAATGCATTTTTCCCCACCCTTCACAGCAGCTTAAATACCAACTTTACGATTGTGCAAAGGGAAAAGAATGGATAGTTGTTTGTAAGTACCCTGCAATCAGCAACAACCAGATGATGAACCTGGACCCTCAGAAATGAATGGTTGGAGATTACATGTCTGGAAAATCAGATAGAGTTACTGTCATAACAGCTGAAAGAAAGTGATTAAATGTGTGAATAAACCACCATAAAGAGAAACTGCAATTTACTGAAAGCTGTTATCATGGTGATAGTGCACCTTAAGGGTTGACAGCAATACAAATTGGCTTTTTTTTCTTTTTTTCTTTTTTTTTTTTGTAGCCATTCATAATTATATTCTAATCCTGTCAGTATATGATAATTTGGTAAGAAGAAGCAATTAACCTGAATTATATTACCTCGGATAGAACTGCCACCATTGTCTCCAGGTATCCAGGAAAGAGTGATAGAGGAAGATGTAGTTTTGGATACAGTGAGTCTTGGCTGGTCTGGTGGAACTAGATGGGAATATAGTTAAAAATAGAAAATGCAATCAAATGATTAGGCATGATCTTAACCACTTCTAACAGTCATTTATCAAATAACTGTTTTGAGTTGCAAAAAATGCAAATGATTTCTGTCAAAGTGTCTCTTTAGCTGACACCCTTGGTTAAGACAAGAGAAAACAAGCTCTCATTTTTTTACATTTAATTTTCTACACAGTTTTGTCTTTCAATTTTTAACCTTTGTTTTCCCCTCTGATTTTTTGTATCTGTCCTGTCAGACCTAAATGGCATATGAGCTACCCAGCCATTCATTTTCATTATTTTTCATATCTGTTTCAGGGAGAAGCTGAAATTTTAGTGGGAGGACACAGATGTGCCCTGCTCATGGCTGTGTTTGCAGGCTAATTATGGCAAAAATTAACAAAGAAAGGTGCATAAGGAGTTTCTGCCACTGCAACTGTGAGAAGTAATTAGGCAGCATAGTTAGATCTGGGGTTGGAGGCAGATCCACAACCTTTTCCAGCCCACTGGGGCCATTGGTATAAAGAGGACACAACTCCATCAGCAAAGACTGGAAACACTTCAGTTCTGCTGCTAAACATGAACATGATGTCAGTATCTAATCTGTGGGACATAAGAACCAGGCTCCTATGTGTGGTTCCAAGGACCAGCTCCTGACTGAACACAGGAATAAGACAGAGGTCTCATCTCCCATCCTCTGCTCAGTGCCCACTTTCCTTCAGATGAAACTCCTTTCCACCCAGGTTGGATGGGCATTGAGTAACCTGGTCTAGTGGAAGGTGTCCTACCCATGGGAGGGAGGAAGGAACTGGGTGATCTCTCAGGAAACTTCCAAACCAAACCATTCCATGATTCTATGAAAATCCAGCATGAAAGGGCAGAGAAAGAGCCATGTTGCATTCCAGTAAGTTGCTCAAGATAGGGAAAACTGGGCCTGGGAAATGGGATAGGGAGTTAAGACTGGAAATGGGACCAAAAACTGATAGTTTAGGCTCGGGCTAAGTAACCCCAAATTGCACCAGTGTAGTCCAGAGCTCATGGACACAGAGTGGCAAAGGAACCAGCTTTCTTTACACCTTGACAAATGTATCATGTGCCAGTATGACCATACACAAGTTATAGCCTGGGAAGGTCTGTTGTAGAGGTGAGTTAACCAGAACCATGGCACAAAAGCAGTAAGGCCATGGAGGATGATGTTTGGAAGAATGGCAGGTGAAACTTTAAAGATCTGATCAAAAATTTATTGGAACCCCAGAGGGTCAATATTTGCTAACACATCACCCAAGTGTGTTCTGAACACGTGTGACTAAAAGGCCTCCAAGCTGCTCAGAAATATGGACAAAACTGAGCTTTGGTATCTCAGGAACAAGGGGTGAGCCATGGACAGTGTCCACCATGGGGAAGAATGAAGAACGGGGATGAAAAACCAGGGGACAAAGAGGGCAGGGCAGTCACGTCTCCTCTGGTCACTGCCACTGCAGGTGTGGGTGGTGTTGGTGGCCACTGTTGGCAGGAGCTGCCACTGCCCCGACACAGTTGCTGCTTGACAGAGATCAGCCCATGACCAAGGCAGGACAGAAGTCCCAACTGCTCCATTGTGTCCAGCAGTCTGTTCCAGAGGGAATTGCCTGCTTTGCCATGTTAGAGGTGTGGCTCCACCTGCAGAGTGAAACTCCAGTTCATGCTCAAGTCAGCAGATTGCAAAAAACGGGTGCTGATGTAAAGCAGAGGCTGCTGGTTTGCAGTTCAGGACTAGTTCAAAGAGAAGTTCATTTTTCTGCCCTCTCAGGGCCAAAAAGTGATGAAGAAAACTAAAGAGACAGCTTATACTCTAAAGGAAAATTCTCTGTGTGAGATGCATTTGTTCAGTTATTCTGACTGACTTGGCTGATTCCATGGAGAGAGACTGCACACACTGCACTGGGAAAGATTTATTGTGAAACTTTTCATGGCAGCTTCACCCTATCTACAAAAAATAGTGGTCCCACATATTAAATGCCACTCTTTCTCTGCCCCTCAGGGAAATAGTATTGATTTGCTTTTAGTTACTGCAGTTCAATAACAGCAAAGATATGCAATTACAAAAGTACTTAGTGAAATATAAGGTTTCCATTTGGTAATGCTTGTAGTGTTTTCTCTCCTTCCTTCCTGTTGTGGTCATGCTTCAAACACTGCAGAAGAGCATCTTTGGTTTCTGTTGGATTGTAGGTAAGCTGAGATATGCTGTGATGTTTGTTGCAAGGCTTAGGTGGAAGGGGGTTTGTGCAGGAAAAGGGGCTGCAGTCGAAATAATCTCTGTGCTCCCATGTCTTTGCACTGAAAGTTTAGATTCCATATTCAGGGAATGCCAAAGCACAGCATGGCCCATATTCGCAACTCAGATGTTTCCTTCCCTCTGCCACAATAATTTGCAGCCAGTTGAGGCACTCTGAGGATGTACTTTAGTGTAAGGGAGAAAGGAAATCTCCTGCATTGTGAGTTCTTGATATATGAATACACAGGTTCTGCTTCACAATACTGTTAATGTGCATTCCTGTAATGTCATTGCTTTTATGCACATCAAAACCATCATGGATACACTTCATGCATTTCAACATGCATATAAAAGCAGCTGGTGATATGAATTAGTTGAAGGTGTGCTGATGTTTCATTTTAAACACTTCCTCATATCCCCCATCTATAAAATTTTGCTCCTCCCTAATGAAGTTTTTGTCCAAGGTCTCCAATTTCTGTTGGTAGCTTTTCAGAAGCTGAAGTAAAGGCCTTCAGGTCTTTCTGAAATTTGTAATATTTAAATGATACATGTAATATTTGCAAGGAGAAGGCATAAGCTGATACTTTCTGTGTGATGAACTAGAAGATAACTCAATGCCAACACAGTTGTCAATCCTACAAAAGCTCACACAGTGACTTAAATGCAAATGTGTGGGTTTTTCCACCAAAAGCACTGTTTGCTAGGTCATAAAATGCTCCTGGATGAATCAGAATGACCTGCATAATATTCTATTTATTAATTTGGAAGAATTAGATAGGCATAAACACGCATTAATACTAATATTTTCCACACACTTTGAATTACCACGTAGCTGTTAATAGTTGTGGTAACAATGACAAAGGTTGATCTAATAGTCTTACCTTGTACCTGCAAATTCAGAATGATTTCATCTGATCCCCAGTTGTTGCTGGCCACACAGCTGTAGTATCCAGAGTCTTCTGCTTTCACAGTCCGGATGACAAAGCTGCCATTGCTGAAGATGCTCCTTCGCCCATCAATCATCACTAGACTGGGTGTCCCGTTACTGCCTCACAGGAAACAAAGTGCATACATTAAAGAAGTTACAATCAAAATTACTCAGAATTGGATTTTTTTTTCAAGCAATTAAGAATGGAAAGGAAGAAAAGGTGTGGTGGGCGTGGTGGGGTGGTGTGTTGCTTTAATAAGATAGCAAAGGAATTTGCTGTTGGGTAATGCCTTTAAAAATGCACATAATTTGGCCCCAATTTGAGTGAAAATGGAAATTCACTCCTTCCTTAATGACCTGCTATTTCATAAAAATGCCAAGAGTATATCAGTTCCTAGCTACAAAGCTATTTATATCAATGCCCAAGACAGTTTCATAGCACTGCAGTGTCACTGCTTATGCTCTGCTTGGATGCAAATTCTTGTCCATGCACGTTTCCAGGTGACTCTGCCAAACTGTGTAGGTAAAGTTGAAAACACAACAGTGGAAAATGAAACATGTGCAGGACATGCTGACACCCCTCAGCACCAATCCACGTATCAGGCATTTTGCTTTCTCAGAATAAAACCACTCCGTCTGCCTGAAGGTAAAACAATAAAGACTCCCAGGTTTTACATTTTGAATGTGTCTCTTTACCCCTTCTCCAGTATTTTTTCTCCTTTTGATACTCTGTGACCACCACAGCCAGTTATTTTATTGAATTTCTAAACTCCTCAACTCCTGTGACCACATGGAAGTGCCCAGGAATGGTCCTTCTCCTTCCTGCCAGTCATCCAGGATCACCCACATTGCAACTCTCAGCATTTTAAGCAAATTTTAAGCAAGTCAGAGCTGTACATTTAGTTGCTGGTTACCTATCCTTCATCCACTTGACTGTTGGAGCTGGGTCTCCCACGGCTTTGCAAGGGAGAACGATGTCCTTCATCCAGGGAGTCGTCACCGTGCCGCTGAACGTCAAAATCCTGGCAGGAGCTGCATGAGAGAGAGCAAGAAAGGCTGGAGTGAGGTGTCCTTTCATACAGCCCTGGGAAGGGAAGTACAGACACCCAGAAGCAAGGGTGGAAAACCAACCAATCTGCTCCAAATAGTGTTTTTAGGAAACTACTTCCTTTTAAGTCATAACATTGTCTATTTATTCAAGCACAAGTATCAGCTTCAGTATCTGGAAGGCAAGTAACTAAAAGAGGAATAGGATTGGAAGAGTCTTTGTAGAGAAAAAAGAGCAAACACAGTTATTTATAAGCTTTAATGAATTTTATATATTTATTAATAGAAATTATGGATGAAAATGATCATAGAATCATAGAATCATAGAATCGATTGGGTTGGAAAAGACCTCTGAGATCATCAAGTCCAACCCTTGGTCCAACTCCAGTCCCTTTACCAGATCATGGCACTCAGCGCCACGTCCAATCTGTGTTTAAAAATCTCCAGGGATGGGGAATCCACCCCCTCTCCGGGCAGCCCATTCCAATGCCTGAGCACTCTCTCTGCAAAGAATTTTTTTCTGATATCCAACTTCAATTTCCCCTGGCAGAGCTTGAGCCCATCGTGCCCCCTTGTCCTATTGCTGAGTGCCTGGGAGAAGAGACCAGCCCCCACCTGGCCAGAACTTCCCTTCAGGTAGTTCTAGACAGTGATGAGGTCACCTCTGAGCCTCCTCTTCTCCAGGCTGAACACCCCCAGCTCCCTCAGCCTCTCCCCATAGGACTTATGCTCCAGTCCCTTCACCAGCCTTGTTGCTCTTCTCTGGACCCGCTCCAGCACCTCAATATCCTTTCTGAACTGAGAGGCCCAGAACTGAACACAACACTCAAGGTGTGGCCTCCCCAAGGCAGAGTCCAGGGGAAGGGTCACTGCCCTGGTCCTGCTGGTCACCCTATTTTTGTTACAGGACAGGATCCCATTGGCCTTCTTGGCCACCTGGGCACACTGTTGACTCATGCTGAGCTTCCTGTCAATTAGTACTCCAAGGTCCCTCTGCCTGGCTGCTCTCCAGCCACTCTGTGCCCAGCCTGGAGCGCTGCAGGGGGTTGGGGTGGCCAAAGGGCAGGACCCGGCACTTGGCCTTGTTGAACTTCATCCCATTGGAATCAGCCCATCTCTCAAGTCTATCCAGGTCCCTCTGCAGATGTCCAAGGGATGCTTCTCTCCAAACTTCCAGCAGACAGGTGTCTTACAGAAGTTAAATTATTGATACCTCACTGATACAACAGCTTTGGTATTAAACAAAATAAACCATGAACGCACATGTTTATTCATTGCGGAGTCTACCTGGAATCCAGAAATATGAACAAACCCTTGAGTCTTGTGTCAGCTCTCAGATCACCTAAATATATATCAAGAAGAGTTTAGATTTATAAATTTAGTATTATTTATTATTATAACTTGAAGTTGATATTATAAACTGTAGTTTATAACACTTGGGTTGTGTTAGAGCTTCATTTGTTATTACTCAAGAATGACCCTTCACAGAAATAGCCTTGTTAGCCTCTAAATACACATTTTAAAGGCATACACTGAATACAGATAGATAAAATACTGTATTTTTAGGCTTCATCTACTTCAGCCATGCACACTGATCAGAATTTATACTTAATAATCCATTTTGCACCAATTAGAAAAACATGAAAATGAGACCCAGCTTCAAATATAACTGGGACAGTTAATCTTGAAAAAAAATCATGCATAAAAGAACAGACCTTGAAAAATTAAGCAAAATTACTTGAGTAGGCTGCAATGGGACTTGAGATATTCATAAAAAGGAAAGATTTCATGGATTATATGATCAGTTTGGGCTGTGTTGCCTGTAAAGACCAACCTTCTCTACAAATTTTATTCTGGGCAAAATTTTGACTGAAAACACAAGTGGTTGTTTAAAGATTTAGGTAAAAGACAAAGGGAATGTTGAGGAATGGGACAACATTACTTTCCTAATTGCAGAGCAAGGACATGTCCTGTCCTGGCTAAACAGCAGCTGAAGATCTCTGGGCTCACTTCTTCCAGAAACTGATCCTTAACTTTGGCAGGAAAGCTCTGCCCTGGAAAAGTTAAACACCAGCGCGAGGCAAAGACACTGCTCAGTCATTAATCTCATGAATCAGCCTGGTTTTCCACCAGGGCATTCCTGGGGCCACATCTTCTAGGAGAGATTTACACAGGAATGTACTGCCACAAGCCATTGGCTAATTAACCAAAGGAACTCAGACAGAAGAATGCTCAGTGCCCCCAGAGACACACAGAGTGAAGTGCTGGCTCTGCCGAAGCTGGTGTTAAAAGGCTCCTTTGTCTTCAGTCGTGACAGGTTTTGTTGCAGAAGGTGCCTCGTGGTGCTCACACCATCTTTAAAAGCAGTGGGAGATGTTGTAGGCACTTACTATCAACAAAACACATCTGTAACATCTGGACTGCTGGAGTTCCTGTTCCATGCAAAATTCCCTCTGCCTCATGAAGCCTGAAAAATCATTTTAAATTTAACTATTAATCATTTTCTCCCCAGCCTTCCCAACTCCTCAGTATTTCTTGACATATCCAACTATTTTTAACTGCTGCCAATTTCTGTAGGACAAAGCAGGAGGAATTTAGGAATCCTGCTGAAGCCTTCAGCGTGACATGGCACCACTGTTGGCAAACTTTCTGTGTTACCTTTTTGGTTTCAATAGTTCTTTCAACAAGAATTCTTCCTTAAGTCATAGGCAGGACATCAGATACTGAAAGTGCAACAATGATGTTGTAGCTCCTGCTTTGCCAAATCCTGTGTCCCCCACTTTACTGTGATGTGTGGAAGCAACACAAACCTCAAAGAACACTAAGCCAGTAGTAAGATGACAGACCATAACTCAGAGGCATTGATTGCAAAAGCATAGGGTGCTTTTCTTGGGAAAGTATCCACAGGTTTCTATGGATTATCTTATTCCTTCCATGTACTGAATGCTTTTAAACAAGATGGCAAAACATCATGAAAATTTTCAACTCCAATTTTCTTTGTAGTTCAACTTCATATAATGTTCTGAGACTGCTAAAAGGCACACAGAGAAAAATAGAAGCAAAATAAATGTCAAGTGAAATTCTAACAGGTAAAAACGCCTGGAATCTCACAGACCTCTCCCTTTGGAGCAAAGGGAGTTTTAGGAAGCATGTGGGCAGTTCAGCTGCAGGGTTTAAGGGTTTACCTCTGTTATTGAAGTCACCCACACACCTACAGACTTCCCTCCAGCCTTTCATTGGATGGCACAGCACTTGACAGGGGCTGTGGCTGTTCCTATTTTTTCCAGATTACCCCATCATTAACTGAAGATAAAGTGCCTTCACAGAACAGAGCACTCTCTTATGCTAATGAGGTTCTCTACATGTTTGTTTGTTTAAATTACAAATCCTATAACCTACATTTGCTGTCATAGAAGTAGAAATGGGCAGGAATTCTTTGCAAGGGGCTGTAACACAGGTTTGTGTTTTGTTTTTTTTTTTTCATTGCAGAGCACACAACTGCATTTTAAAGGCAAGCTGTATAGGGAGACTGAACAAGAGCTATGACAGTTCACTCCAGCTCAGATTAAAAGTAATAGAAGATCCATCAGTGAATACCCTGGGTCAGGAGTTTCTTTCATTTACTTTGTCACAGAAGAAGGTGGGCAGGCCTTGGCACAGGTTGCCCAGAGAAGCTGTGGCTGCTCCATCTCTGGAAGTGTCCGAGGCCAGGCTGGACAGGGCTTGGAGGAACTTGGGCTGGTAAAAGGTGTCCCTGCCCATGGCAGGGGGTTGAAATGAGATGCTCTTTAAGATTCCTTTCAACCTAAACCATTCTATGATTCTAATATCCTGTTTATTCCATCCTGATGAGCTATTAAAGGAACAGACCAATGGGGTGTGTGTACTATAATGTGAGCCCCACATGCTGTTAAAAAACATTAAACACACAAATCAACATAGACCAGGGGAAAAACCTGGTCAAAGTTAATGCTCAGGTAGTCTGAAACAAGAGAGGAAATTCAGTATTAAAGCCAGAGAGTTCTCCCCAGAAGATCAGATTGCCATGGGTCTAGATCTGTTATCATCATGTTGCCAGCAAATGTCATTTTCCATCAGTCATGGCCAGTAAATAAGAGGAATAAAGGGCATGAAAGGCTTTATGTCTTTTGAATATATTTGATAGGCTCTTCCAAGTCAACAGTGAAGCATAATTCAAGGGGCAGGGGCAGAGCTTCCTTCCAGACTGAACTTTCATTGCCGTGATTATTTTCTATTTGTTGGATTTTTTCTTTATTATTTCTGTCAGTTAATTACAGAGAATAACAATCTGTTCTGAGAAATGAAGGCACTAAAGAAAGAAAGAAATGTTAACTTGAATTAAGCTTTCATTTAAATTGGACTATCCATTTCACATCAAACCCCTATCTAGACATTGCCATTGTTCTCAAAGGAGTTCTTAAAGGGGTTATAATTAAGTTGACATAATTCAATTCAAAGTTAACTCTCATTAGCTGTCAGGATGGTATCATTACTTGGACAGTTACTGTGCAGTAAGAGGAGTAAAAAAAGAAGCAAACAACTTCAAACAGTGGCCCACAGGATGTTCTTGCGTTGGGAACTTGTGGCAAAATCAGGCTCTAAGTGCTTCTAACCCTGGGATGTGCTGTTTGCTTCAGACAGACTGGGGGCTGAGAAAGGTCTTGGAGGTTCTTAGCTCTGCCCACCCTTCTTCACTGCACAGCCACTGCCCTTGGCACTGATCACCACTTTCCCCCAGCTCTCTAAAAAGCCTCATGGTGCATTCATAAAGGAAATCTTGTACATGATACAATAATTTCTAACCTAGCTACATCCAAAGATCATAAAATTGCTACCTATCAGTATTCCTAGTGCCCATCAAAACCTCCACAAATGGATTATTCACCACTTTTTCAGTCCTAAGTGCATGTAAGAGGCTTTTTCTGAGCATCACATAATGCAGACTTTATATTGGACTATGACTACAAGCTCTAAGGTTGACTGGATGCATTTTACTGTCCTCTGAAATAAAGTCTTGTTCAGACTGACCTGTCTGTATTGAAGTAATTAATTATTTTCCTTTAAAACAATTTTTTCTTTTCATAAAAGTTATTTTTAAGTTCCCTTATTTGTCATCATGGATTATGTTACATAAGCTTCAGAGGAGCAGAATTAATTCTGGTAAGCTGGATCAGTTTAAATACATGTGGGTCAAGTTGCAACTTCTCAATTTTTGGCAAACAGAGAGCAGTTGGATACTGCAATTCCTCATGAGCACAGGGCATGAACCTTGGCACCTTGCAAAGCCTGCACTGACCTGTGTTCACCTTTGAACACTTCCCTCTTTTTTTAAATGCACAGGGAAAGGAAAGGGGAAACTTCTAGTGCAATTTGTGCAGGGACCCCTGCACACTGCTGGGTTTCCCTGCAGCCTCAGTCTATGCCTTGCATTATGTTGCTGGTTGATTGGTTTTAGATTCACTTGACCATCTATTTTTATGCCCATTTTTGTCTCCTTTTTTTTTTTGAATTTCATCAGCACACATTCATTACACTCAGGTGACAGCTGACCTAAAAGGAGGAACACACTGAAACCTTTGCCCTGTCCCCGAGATGTTCCTTCACAATCCTCCGCCACTGATGTCCTTTACACTCCTCATTCCTCTTTTAAGACCTCAGCTTTGGTCATAGCGATGTTCAAAATGCAGGGTGCAGATGTTCTACAAGAAAGCCAAAAATGCAAAAGCTCAAGATTTTCAGATAATTGAGATTTTCATGGCCTTCAGGTCATTCCATAGCTACTAGGAAAAAGAATTGTCTGAAAGGTTGTACAAAAAACACCAGGAAGAAGCAGAGAGTAAAAGTGACCCTTAGTTGACAGAAAAAACCCTGTAAGCAACGGTATGGGGACCAAGCATTTCCCTGCGTATTCCAACTTAGTCTTCCTTCCCTTGGTAGACCCTCCCTGTATTTACAGTGACAAATCTTCCATTGTGATCTACAGTGGTAACACCATAGTTACCACAGGCTTCTCCCAGCAATGCTGAAAAATATTCCTCACATATGCTAAAAACTTTGGCCTAGAGAAGTGGCAGACAGAACATGGAAGTTCCCATCACAAGCCTGAGGAATTCTGTTTGCAGGTTCTATTCTTTGGGAAGCTGTTGGGTTCAAAGAGTGCCTTCCAAACACCAGCACTGCCATCCATGACAATCACAGAAACCCAGAAAGAGTTTGGGTTGGAAGGGACCTTAAATCCCATCCAGTGCCACCCCCTGCCATGGGCAGGGACACCTTCCACCAGCCCAGGTTGCTCTGTGCCCCATCCAACTTGGCCTTGGACACTCCCAGGGATGGGGCAGCCACAGCTTCTCTGAGCATCCTGTGCCAGGGCCTGCCCACCCTCACAGCCAAGAATTTCTTCCTAATATCCCATCTACCCCTATTCTCTTTCAGGGTGTAGCCATTCCCCCTTGTCCTGTCACTGTGCCCCATGCAGTCCAAACTCTGGGCCAGTTCCAGTCCTCTCTGCTGCCCATGGAGGGCCAGGGGTGGCCCTTTGTGACATCACAGGCACCTTTCAGGGCCCTTTGTGACATGGCCATGGTGTTACCCAGAGCCCCTTGTGACATCACAGAGCCCTGCCCTGCCCCAGGGGTATATAAGGAGCGCAGAGCTCAGTCCAACTCCGGGAGCAGCTCTCCCAGGAGGGAGCAGCTCCCTAGGGGTCCCTCCCCTCTCCCTCTCCCTCTCCCTCTCCCTCTCCCTCTCCCTCTCCCTCTCCCTCTCCCTCTCCCTCTCCCTCTCCCTCTCCCTCTCCCTCTCCCTCTCTCTCTCTCACTCTGCAGGATGAGGAGGTGGACGAGGGGAAGGAGAAGCCCAAGGCCCAGCCTGCCCAGGACTCCTCTGCCTCCCCGAGATGGACCTCAGGCTCTCCCAGGTCAGGATCTCAGCCACAGCAGCAGCCAGGTGCAGTGACGCTGGGGCTGCCTCCCCGAGATGGACCTCAGGCTCTCCCAGGTCAGGATCTCAGCCACAGCAGCAGCCAGGTGCAGTGACGCTGGGGCCAGGGTAATGTATTGTTCCTTCCTCTCATCCTTCCTCCCTTCTTCTTTCTTTCTTTCTTTCTTTCTTTCTTTCTTTCTTTCTTTCTTTCTTTCTTTCTTTCTTTCTTTCTTTCTTTCTTTCTTTCTTTCTTTCTTTCTTTCTTTCTTTCTTTCTTTCTTTCTTTCTTTCTTTCTTTCTTTCTTTCTTTCTTTCTTTCTTTCTTCTTTCTTTTTCTTTCTTTTTCTTTCTTTCTTTCTTTTTCTTTCTTTTCTTTCTTTCTTCTTTTCTTTCTTTCTTTCTTTCTTTCTTTTTCTTTCTTTCTTTTTCTTTCTTTATTTCTTTTCTTTCATTTTCTTTTAATTTTATTTTCTTCCTTTCACAATAAAAAATGTCTTCCCAATGTCTAATCTAACCCTACTCTCTGTCAGTTTGAAGCCATTCCCCCTTGTCCTGTCACTCCAGGCCCTTGGAAATGGTCTCTCTCCATCTTTCTTGGAGCTCCTTCAAGTCCTGGAAGGCCACACTGAGGTCCCCCCAAAGCTTCTCTTCTCCAGGCTGGACAATCCCAGCTGTGCCAGCCTTTCCTCCCAGCAGAGCTGCTCCATCCTCTGCCCATTCTGTGGCCTCCTCTGGCCTCTCCAGCAGCTCCATGTCCTTCCTGTGCTGCCCTCAGGGCTGGGGCAGCTCTGCAGGTGGGTCTCACCTGAGGGGCAGAGGGGCCCCCTGCTCTGCTGCCCACTCTGCCTTTGGCACAGCCCATGTTAACACCTCTGATGGTTAATCTGCCATCAGCAAACTGCTGATCTACCACCTAGACATGTAGGAGCAGCAAGATTTCCCATGCTGATGTTGTGTGCTCTCCCATGCAAAAAGTCCCTTCACGTTGGTGGCACTGGGCTGAAGTTCTGGAAGGCTTTTTTCAGAAAGTATCTCTCACCATAATGCACTACACACTTTCTTTTACAGCTCTACATCATTAGACACACAAGTGAAGAATTAGTAGCTTGTAAACTGTAAAGTCAATTAAATGCATCTCATATGGCTACCCCAAGGATCTGTGCATTACTCTGCTCTTACTGCCATGGGCTGTGATGTGTTCAGTGGGAGAAAAAGTCAGTGTGAAGATCCCACAGAGAGATTAAATCTGGTGGGGCTCTTCTCACATTCCTGCCTGTTTCCAAAGCTCAGGTGCTGTAACACTGCAGGCATCACAACTCACAGTACAGCTAAGGCAGCATTCATAGGCCCCACTAAAATCTTTTAATAGAACAACTAGTACAGCTGGAAATAAATATGCAAGTTTTGGAGGCACATTATCCCTTCATCACATCTGAAATAGAAGCAACTTCAAAGCTAATGCAAGTAGAGAACAATTGTTCAGAGTTTAGATATGTTAATCAGGCTGTCTTATAAAAAATGGTACCTGTGGAATACACAAGAGATATAACCAAGGACAGGAATGATAAACAAGTTACCTAGTACAGCAAGAAGAAACATATTCCGAGGGGGAGAGAGATCACGTGCAAACCCTCTGTACCCCACAAAAGAAGACAAAAATTGCTTTAAAAAGGCGATACATTTCCTTCTAAGGTAGGTAGGACCAATTACCCCCAGAGGAGCGCATCATCCTCTCTCTGCTGACTTCAGCCAAAGCTTGAGAGTTGTCACTTTGTGGGGAGAGCAGCAGTCACTGCTGACAGTTCCTGCCCTCGGAAAGCAGTGAGGCACAGAGGCCACGTGACAATTATTACGGTAATTAGCTGTGCAAAGCTCCGGCTCGCTCCGAGCAGCAGTACCTTTAGCGAGTGGCTCTACCGTGATGATCTCGCTGCTGTTGCCCCTTCCCGCAGCGGTCACTGCCACCACCCAGACGCTGTACTGGCGATTCCGGCTCAGGTTGGGGATTCTGTAGGAAAATGAGTCGGGAGAGGCTTCAAACTCGCTGATTACCTGTGGTGGGAGAGACAAATGTTTCCAGACTAAAATAAACAGCGTTTGGACAAAGCCTGCTAAGTTGAGTGCTACAAAGCCCTTTGCCTCGGGGTTCTCTGATTGAGCATCAGTTGCTCCAAACAGATGGGAGATGGCAATAAACAGAGCAGGCACGATAACTTGTTGCAATCCATTTATATTCTGTGAGTTTCGGCCCATGTCTTGTTTACAGATTGCTTTTATTCAGATGAGGACTTTTATGTGCCTGTTTATATTTATACGGTTGGATAAACAATTGAAAGGGACATATTTGACTGAATTTTGCCATCAATAGTTCTGACAAACTGATCTGCCTCTACACAAAACTTTCCCAACAGAGTATTCAGTTCTGCACCTGCTGTGAAATCTGGAGTTTACTACTCGAGATCTGCCTCCAGGAACCTTTGGTGTTCCTTATTCCTGGCTTTGGTGGCTTATTCCTTCAGCAGTGGGGCAAACCAAGAAATACAAACTCTGCTCTGGAACAGACTGTTCAAACTTGCCCCCTAGTCTAGTTTTGCACAATCACAAAATTACTTCCATCCAAAGGCTCCCAGCTGAAGGTCATCTCAGCCAGTTAGCTGCGTTAGCAGGGAAGGACAAGTGCTGGAAGAAATGCCAGCTCGGTCTGTTGACACACTGTCACTCAAGTGCCTCTGCGGCGAAGCTGAGCAGCTGCTCATTGTGAGAGGCTCTGCAGCCTCCTCGGAGCAACCTGTGCAAGCAAAGGTGTGCAGGAATGTCTGGATTCCCCCAGGGAACGCGGCTTTGAGCACCTCAGCACATCCTCTACAGGAAGCTTGGTGGAGGAGAAGGGAAACCTCAACCCCCAACAGTGTTATAAGCCTCAATAAAATCCCTTTTATTGGCAATATGGGTGTTGTGATGCTTGTACGTAAAAATGGAGGGGTAATGAAGCATTAGAATGAATAACACTCACTTCCCTGTGCAATGCTGAGCACGGTAACAGCTAACTAACAACAGGCTAAAAATAATTAGAACGTTAATGACGTAGAAAAGAAGATTTTATGAGGAATCAGCATTAAAAATAATGCATCAGTGTAATCTAAACTTGGTTCAGACTGACAGAAAGTGTGCGAGGAATCTCTTTGATATACAAATAAATCTGCTTGTGGTAAAGGCCAATTCCATCTGATTAGCATTTCAAAAGGCACATTGACCTGAAAACATTGGAATATGTAGTCCTTCAAAGTGAATTCCAAATAAACAAGGGATGTTTCTGAGGTGTCATTAAACACCTCTCCAGTGTGAGCTACTGAAGGGGTCACTGCACTTCTCTGTTCTTGAGCTGGCACCTCCTACAGCCAAGGGAAGAGAGAGTTCATCTCATCTCACCTCATCTCACTTTGGAAATCCAGAGTGAAGACATCTGTACCTGAGCCAGGCACCTCGACTCCCTGCAGAGACCATGCAAGGCTTCTACAAGAACACATGCTGTTTTTTCCATGGATATTAACTTTTCTGGGGAGACTGGTTTGCTCCAGCTAAGGTGCCCAGGCTCAGCACAAGCCCAAACCAGGATCTTGCCTTATTTTCCAGCCAATCTTACTGTTCCTTTCCTTGTCCCATTTAGCAAGCACTGGCCTGGGTTCCCACTTCTGATATGAAGAAGTCAGTGCAGCCAAACACTCCGATTATTATGTGAAATTTTGCAGCAGGTTTTGAGAACCATCTGCCTTGACATTTACACAGGAATGTTGGACAAACGCCCGCTGCTTGACAAGCTGGATCTTTGTGAGGTCATACATAAAAATTAAAGTATTGATCATGGCACAGGAGGCTTGAATGTTAATATTCATGAGGCAGCATTTCCTAGGGTTAATTTGGAAGTCAAACAGGCTGGGCTGGCTCTGGTACTTGGCTCCACTCATTAATGCAGTAATCTAGCACGGGTCACTTCTGACCCACCCATTGACACACAACATGGATACAGCATTTAGGAACAGCTAAACATCACAGAATTCCTTATTGCTCACTCTCATTCCAGCAAGCATCAAACCAGTTAAATTTACACTGTTTTCCCCATGATCCCTATGGTTTATGAAAGGGACACGTGGCTGCCTTTGGAAGCCACTCCTAACACTGCCAATCTCCTGCTTGAAATGCCTCACTGCCCTGGTCCCCTCTGCCACAGCAAAACTGTCTCAAAACAGAGGAGCTCTCTCTCCCTGGGACTCCAGAGATGAAGAATCACAAATTTAGCTGCTCCAATGCTTTTAAAATGCCTTGTCTTCAATTCCTTTCTTTCACCCACAGAGAACCAGATCAGTCACACATTTGCATCTGTAGCTATTCCAAATGTAAAATCAATTATTCTCGGAATTAATTTATTAATTGAATCTGGGAAATGTAGCTTCACTACATTAATGGTTCTCATTCTCTTAAAACAAACTGCTATAGCAAAGGAGTTTGGTTTCTAAGCAGTCAACATACATCTTCTGTTTCCTCAGCTCACATTCCCTTTTAAACACTTGGGGATGCTTCAGTGACAAAGAATCGATTTTACTTTAAACTTTTGCCTGTCATTTCAATTAGACTAACATGCCAGAGACTTTGATTACACAAGAAGAAAAGAGGCAGCTTTGTCAGCAAAGGGAAGATTAAACAATTGAAATGAGAAATATTTGAAAGGAATGTCACCTTGTCACACACTGGTCTGGGCATGTGCCAGTATAAAACATGTACTGCTGTTCTGTCTTAGGGGCAGTAACGTGCTTGCTCAAGGGATTTCTTTTCCTAATTGCTATTTTTCTTCAGCTTATAGGTGATGGGTTAATTTTTCTTCTGTCTTTAGCTCACTGTCTTAAGAAGAACAGGCAGAGATCAGTGTCTAAAAAGCCAGCAAAGGCTGTGAAGAATCAAATGAAACCCAAGTCCTTTTTCAGAATGCAGTCAATCTCCTTCCCAAACCAGGCAAGAGATGCTGAGGATCAGCCACTGCAGGGAACATTAATTTCCTCTGATGCAACTTCAGCTCTGTTGGTGTGCATTCCTTCATACACTTTGAATCAGGATGCCACCTCCTGGCATTTCTGACTCCTTTAAGGCAAAATTAAACAGGTAATATGTATAGACTCTGATCCCTCTAGCTTTTATTTTTGTTTGTTTCTATTATTCGTTGGTTTGTTTGTTGTGATTTTTTAACCCAGCAAGGGAAAAATACATAAGGGCACTTTAGAAAAAGTAAAAAAAACCCATTTCTAACGTTTTTTCAAGCAATGAGAGAGGCTCCCAAGCAGGGAGTTAAGCCAACAGATACCATCTACTGTGCACTGGAAGCTTATTTAGTGAGAGCAAACCTGTACCTTGTTTCCAGCTGGTTCTACATAACTAGTGGTGTGAGATTAGGTGCACTGCAGATCTCTATCTCCTCATCCTCTGCAAGCTGCAGGAAACTTGAAGGTGAACTGAGAAAGCCATATGGGACTTTACGGACATGAGTGAAAAGAAAGAAACACCCCAGGTTTGTGGTGTGTGTTGTGGAGTAAAAACACGTACAAGTTGGTTAACTGTGTATTTGCTGCCCCATCTTGAAAATTAAAAATCCATTTATACACTACCTAGAATAGCAAGTGTGTTTTCATTATGAATTTAGGTAGAAAACATGCCCATGACATCATCCAAAAATGGAGCTGGAAGAACCCTGAGAGTTCACCCAAGTCTGTATTTCTTCTTTAAATCAGGTTCAGCTGTATCTGCTCCATTTCAAACATGTTTTTCCAACCTAATTTTGAAGACTTACAACAAAAGGAGACTTTGCAGCTCCCTGGGCTGCATAACCTTTCTCGTTGCTTAAACAATCTTATGGTTAGAAATCTTTTCTTGTAGACTAGCTCGAGTTTCCTGCTGCAGTTTAAGCCCATAGCTTCTTTTCCAGGCTCTCAGGAACATGGGGAATAGATAATTACCTTGATCTTTGCACCAGTCTTTAATCTACATGAAGTTTTATCATTCCTTTCCCCACCAGTACCTTTATCTTTTTACAACCAAATAACCTTTCAACGTTGTCCAGAAATCACATTTTCTCTGGAAGTTCCTCTAAGAATATCTGCTGTTATCCTTCAGACTGTCAAATGATGCCCCCCCTTAGCTTTCTCAAACCCAGTTTCCAAACCTGTATTCAACAATCCCAGGGTTTCTCATCTGGCTTTTCATTACAGGATCATAAAGGCAGCTAATGTTCATCTTGGGATGCACAATAACCCCAAAATCCCCTTCTGAAGCACCAAGCCAATTGCTCTCTCTATTCAGTGCTTCTGTAGTTGATTATTCATACTACCCATTTTCTTGCGAGATTTTATCTAACTTTTTCCAGACCAATTTCCCACTTCATCAAGATCTGTCTGAATTCTGGTTGTGTCTCCTGTGTACATGCAATCCCTTCCAGACTTATATCTCCTGCAAATTTAATAGTCAGCCTCTCTATTTCATTATCCGGGTCACTAATGGAACCACCACACAAAAGTGGACTCAGGAGAGATCCTTATGCCTCTCCCTCCTGCCCACAACAACAAACCAGTGGTTTTGCAGCCTCCCTCAGAGCAGCAATCGGTTCTATATCTGGCCTGAGTTGAATCAGTGAAATGGTGTTTGCAGAGCTGAGTTTCTCTCAATAACCATCCATCCTCTGGGCTTATCTCCACTGCTAAATGGGAGACAGCCAGTCAGTGTGCTGGGCACTCCATCCCACTGATCCACACTGCTTTCAAACTTGGGCTCCAGCTCACTTTTGGACTGCCCTAAAAAGCTCTTTCCAAAATGAATCTGCTTTAGCAGCGTGGGCTGACCTTGGCCACCATCACACCCTCCTGGGCTCAGGAGCTGCTCCTCGGCCCCTGTTTAATCAGCAGCACAGATGAGGCCTGTAATGAGCACTGAGTCTCAGCAGGAACTAAAGTAGGTGAACAAAACACAAAGGTCTCCATCTTTCTGCAGAATTGTCTACCCTGCTCTACCTCGGGCCTTTGTTGTTCCTGGAAGTCACAGAATCCCACAATCATCAAGCCTGGAAGAGACCTTCAAGATCATCACCCCAGCACCACCATAATCACTCCTAAAACACAACCCCAGGGGCCACATCCAGACACCTCTGGGACACTTCCAGAGACTCCACCACCTCCCTGGGACACTTATTCCAATATCTGACCACTTTTGCAGAATTTTTTTTTCTAATTACTTATTTGAAGCTCTCCTGGTGCAACTTGGTTGTAATAATGCCAAGCTCATGGGTTCAATCCCCTATGTGGGCCATTGATTTAAGAGCTGGACTCAATGATTCTTGTGGGTCCCTTTCAACTCAGAATAGTCTGTGATTCTGTGATGTTTGAATGAACTTAAAGCCATTTTCTCTCATCCTTTCCCTTGGGCCATGGCAGAAGAGCCTGACTGCCCTCACTGCCCCCTCCTGTCATGGAGTTGTAGAGAGCAATGAGGTCCCCCCTGAGCCTCCCCTTCTCCAGAATAAACACTCCCAGCCCCCTCAGCTGCTCCTCACAGGACGTTTTCTACACCCCTCCCCGCTCCACTGCCCTTCTCTGGACACCCTTGAGCACCTCAATGTCCTTTTCCAACTGAGGGGCCCAGAACTGAACACAGAACTCGAGGGGTAGAGTACTGTGATTTTTTATTTTAAAAATGGTGGTTTAGAGTCTCGTGGACTCACAAGTTGCCCAGTAAGGGCGGCTACGACAAGTTGCTTCCACCTGGAAGCAAACTGGGGTAATACAAAATCAATGCATTTCTGTGTTTAGAGAGAATGAACCTCAAGCTGTGCATCCCTGAGCAGAGCAGACAGACCATTGCTGTGCCCTCTCAGTGAACTCCCTAAAGATGTGAAACTCTGCCTGAGGTCATGAGCTGCACTTTTCTTGAGGACTGCTGGCTCTTGCCTTGCTTCCCTTCACACATGAACAGGCTGCCAGAGCTGCAACCAACCACCAGCCCTACACCACAGGCTCCAGTAAGACTCTTGGCTGCCACTTTGGTCATACAACAGTTTCTGTTGAGGCTCATGCTTTGAAACATGGCATCTTCTTCCCTGGAAGAGTGTTGGTGTGCTGGGACAGGCTGCTCAGAGAGGTTTGTGGATGCCCCATCTCTGGATGTATTCAAGGCCAGGCTGGACTGAGCTGTGAGGAGCCTGGTTTAGTGGAAGCTGTCCCTGCCCACAGCAGGGGTTTGGAACTGGATGAACTTTAAGGTCCATTCCAACCCAGGCCATTCTATTATTCTAGGATCTATTTTTCAGTTAGCATTATTGAAGGTGACTGTTGGAAACAGAAGCTGGGCACAAAACAGAATGCACCTGCTATATAACATTTTATCTTTTTTTTTTTTTCTTTAAATGCAGAACTGAACTGTTCAAAAGTGTAAGATGGAAATTTTGGAAACAGCAGAGGTAGCTCCCTGCCTTCCCAATGGCAGGAAAATCTTGCAGATCCATTTCCAGGCACTACACCACTGCCTGGACTTCTAGGTAGCCCACATGGCCAAGGAGTCTTCTGTTTGGGAGCCACTGAGGTACACTGTCTACCTCCCCCTTTGGAGCAGGGAGTCCATCAGCCTTCTGAAGGTGGGGAAGGGTCTAGCAAATGTCTTATGAGGAGCACCTGAAGGTACTGGGAGTGTTTAGTCTGGAGAAGAGGAGGCTCAGGGAGAACCTGACCTCATTGCTCTCCACAACTCCCTGAAAGAGGTTGTAGTGAGGTGGGTTTGTTCTCTTCTTCCAAGTCTCAAGTAAAGGAACAAGAAGAAATGGCCTTGAGTTATGTCAGGGGAGGTTCAGATTGGATATTAGAATTTTGTTTTACACTGAAAGTGTGGTCAGGCATTGGAAAGGGCTTCCCATGGAGGTGGAGGAGTCCCTATCCCTGTCCAAGGAACAACTGGCCGTGGCACTCAGTGCTCTGGGCTGGGTGACAAGGTGGGTGTTGGTCACAGGTTGGACTTGATGGTCTGGGAGGTCTTTTCCACTCTAAATGATTCTGTGACTGTCTCAGGGACATATTCTGTGATCAGGGAAGCAGCATGTGGTCTCTCAGGCTGGTGACCACAGGAAGGTCAGGGGACCACCTTCTGCACTCCCAGGGGTTCTGCTGCCTCCTTTGTTGGCCCCAAGACATCACCAGGTTTGCTGAGAGAATTCCAGCTCCCTCCCAAACTGTGTGACACCACCTGGGCCCGAGTGCTCTGTCCCTGTGTGATGCAGAAGGGAATGAGATGAATTCAAACCCACTGGAAGCCACTACAACAGAGAGCAAGGACTGCATCGATACACCTGCATGTGAGATTGGGAGGGAGACAAGGAAGGAGTTTTATGAAAAAATCAATATCAAATTTGTTTTAGTAGGGCTTTACAAGGAGACCTTTGAAAAATTGTATAGAAACGGCACATCATCAGAATCAATTTATGCTCTGTCACAACTCTCCTGAGGTCTGCTCTCTGACAAAAATAAGATAGGCAAAAAATGTAAAGTTGACAAAGCAATTAAAGTAATGAATGTGCTGTGTTTGGGAGCTGGCACCAAAGCTGTGAAATAACGATGAAAAAGCTAAAAATAGTACATGTGGTACATTAAAATAAGACGCATTTTAAATACCATCCAAAAGAAGGTTTTAAAATAACCCCAAATTATACACCATTTCTATGCTAAATAAAGAACATGAATTAATAAACATAAATATCTTCATGCTGTAAAAAGTACTATATAGATACAGTGATAAATACTGCTTGTAATACACAAATCAATGAACATATATTTTAAATTCAACCCTGCAGATTCTGCTGACTCCAAATAAGCTTCTGTTCAACAGTAACTTTTTCTGCTTAGCCAACTTCTGCCAGCTCCCTCTGCCCTTTTTCAGAGACTTTCAGCATCCTTTCAATCACTGAAGCTTCTAGAGTATGCAAACAACCATTTGGGGCTTATAATTGCTTTAACTCTATTTTCCACCCCTTTTTTCAAGTATTTAATCTGGAGAAGAACAGAGGGTCAGAAAACCTGATGCAAAACCCAAAGTTAGAACTTGGACAGATCCTATGCAAAATCAAGACAAAACTTGTGTCTGCCTGAAAGAATTGTGTGGAAAATATGTGAATGCTGGGAATTTCTGCCAGCTAACTCTGGTTCTTTAAAGATGCAGTTTAGGATAATTGTATATACTTCCATATCTGGTTTAAGGTGCTTATCATCTGGTTTGAGATAACCATGTACCCTTTTTCGAGTAAACAAAGAGAAGGGAAACTTTCAGAAGGAAATTTGTCCAGCTTCTCCCAGACATCCAGCTTCTTTCCTTTAATGAAAGGAAAGCCCAGAGTAAGCACAGGTGTCTCTATTGGAGGTGTGTGAAGTCAGATGAACTAAATCCCACCTTGACCCTACAAATTACAGAGAGAGAGCAGAGATGACTCTTCTTCCACAGGGCAATCCCCTGAGCCTCCTGCACGTGCCTTTGACAGGATATCAGTAACAAATTGCAAAGAACACCCTCCAGGTGTTTTCTGGAAGATTCTGCTATTAGGGAATGTATCTCAATCACACAGAACTTACTAAGAAATCAAGATATTTGGCCTGTTTTCCACTGGGACTTTTGGACACTCTGACCAGAGCTGGGAAGCTGAATTCTCTGCATTTGGGGAAGAGAGAAAGGAAACTTGGAGAAAAAGTTTTATTTGTGCCACTTGTACTCACCAGAGAAAATCCCACTGCAATACACCCTCACTAGGAGTCTGGTTATAGTTTTTCCCTCAAAGTGATGCTCTACAGATTGACAGTAAAAGGTGCATAGAGATGTGAGACACACAGGGACAGTTCAGTCACCACTGCTGCTGGTTATCCTATCAAAGGACTGAGCAGACAAGAGTGTCCATGGGAATGGTGTTTTGTGCAGACAAGAGATGCCTGATTTTTAATCTGACAGCCAGTTAAATCATGTAAATTTTTTCTCCTCTCAGTGGGTTTAAACCAAAGCAAAAAATGAAACAAATATAAAAACGTAACAAGCTTAAGAGGATGTTAGTCACAGAAAAATAAGCAAACTAAAAATACTGGTAAACTGCTTGCCCCAAACAGTCCCAGATGCTGGTCAGCTTCCAATATCAATTATGTTTCCAAGTAAATTAACTTGAGCTTTGGCCAAATATAAGATTATTTTCTTCTCCATCATTATTTCACACCTCTTCATCTACTGCATATTCCAAACCCAACTGTTTCCCAGAAATCTTCCTGGGCCAACATGAACCTGGGCTTTCAGCTTTTGGATCTTTCTAAATCTTTTGGAGACATCAGGAATTGTAGATTACAGATTTTAAAGATTCTTTTCAACGTAGGTACCTGGGGCTGACTGTGGGGTTTGTACCATGAGAGAACTCTTAATCATCACCCCTATTTCAACAATTGGGATCTGCTCTGTGTTCTGGTTCATGAACCAGCTAATGCAGTTGATGCTTTTATTATGACAGCATCAACTGGGATCTTTGCAGGAACATTCTCACTCCATTCATCTGGTTCAGCAGCATCTTGCTCTGAAATTTCTTCTCTTTCCAGTCCTCAGGTCATTTGGGACCTCAGTCCAGGTGGGTTTAAGGGGCAACTCACAGGAGAATTCCACAATCAGCAACAGCTTGATCAACTAACTCTTCAAAACTACTGTCAGGATTAAAGACCAGAGAATAAACTGGTTATTCTGATCAGAAATGCAGGGTGTTAAATATTACCTGGAAGTTTTGCAAGCTTCTTGTAGTATTTGCCAATCTTTGAGTACTTGTGCTGGAAAGTGAGGTTAAAAGCTGAGAAAATATGAACCAGTTACATCATTTTGGTGTCAAGGAACAGTATGACATCACTCAATCAGAAATACAAGTCAAAATCTGTTTTGACTGGATTAGCAAAGTGAAGTCATTATGGTTTTTGTTGCTGTTGGAGTTTTGTTGGGGGGGGATCTGCTGGTTGGTCATTCACTAATAGAAGCAAGCATAATAAACAGGCTTATCCTGCTGTTTCCAACAAAGCAGGTCATTAATTTGTGCATCTGCCTAATGCTTTCTCCATAAAAATGGCTGGATATTAATGGAAAGGAGTCATGTAAGTACAACTGCACTATAAAAGATAATAAATGAAGACCATTCTCCTTCTCAGTGATTCTCCTTTTCAGGATGCTGTCAGTTGGTTCTTGTCTTTCTTCCACTCATGTGGAACTCACTTAAGATGTGAAATGAGATGACCTCACTCCCACTCTCTGACTTCCTGATGCTGAGAGCCAAAAGCAGAGCTTGTTTGGGCAACTGTGCAGAGAAAGGGTTCAGATGTGGAAGACAAACAGCCCTGCCAATGGCCCAAAATGTCATACGAGTTTTACTGGAGCCTTTTTCCCTCTCTAACTTAGGAGACATCTCGGTGCCAATCTAATGTGTTTCTTTTCCTCAGAGAGTTGCACATGAGTTCCACCAGTGTTTGGTTTCAGCTATTGTATATAAATTTTAGGCCAACTCTCCACTTTTAAACTTCCATAAAATAATAGAATTGAGACTGGAAGATTCCTCTGGAGGTCACCCCGTCCAACCCCCTTCTCAAAGCAAGTTTAATTGTGTCAAGTTGCTCAGGAACATGTCTATTGAAGTCTTGAAGAATTCCATGCATGGAGATCCCACAGTCCCTCTGGGCTCCAGTTCCAATATTTGACCATGAGCTCATGATTTCCCCCATCCTTAAATGAAATTTTTCCCACCCTGCAGCTCAAGAAGAGCTTGGTTCCATCTTATCTGAATCATCTGATGGAGCAGATGTAGACAGCAATAAAGCCTGTCCTGAGCCTTCTTTTCTTAGGGCTGCCAGACACAGCTGGCTCAGCCTCTCCCTATAAACAGGCACTTCCTCAGCCCTTCCTGTACCAGGAAATCCCATTTCTTAACCTTCATTCTCCTGCCTTCACCACACTCCATGCTTCTTTAGGAGTTGCTTTTTGCCTGTTCTGAGATTTAAGTTTCCCAGGCTGGCCAAGCACTGCATGCTGTGTCACAGTGACCTTTCACAGACTCCTTCTGCCACCTAAATTTTATTTAATCTCATCCCACTGATCCCTCCTTAAGCAGTGCACTGACCTGAATGCAACAAGAGGTTGGCAGTGGGTTGGTTTTTTTAATCATAAAACACTTAAATCTTATTTTCTATTGCTCTTTCAAGAGCCCTGCCAGTACACAGCTACAACCCAAGCAGGTGCTGCAGCAGCTCTGCACACAAGCAGGTAGGAGGTGAAGCATCCTGACTTCTGTGCCAGGATTCAAACACTGGAATCGCAGGGAAAATCCCACTGTGTGGATGGGACAGCAGTCAACAGCAGAGCCTGGTGCTTCCCTGAGGCCTGGGCAGAGTGAGTGGGATGAGCATCCTGCTGGGAATGGGCACACCTGGAAGGAATCTGGCCAATGTGGTCTTGAGAAGCCAGATCCTATGAGGAGTTGGACATGGAAGTGGGGTCAGGAACTGCAGGAGTGTGAGCTATAAGTTAGCATAAAGGATAATTATTTTAACTTAAATTCTCTCCTTTTTTGTTGTTGTTTGCTGTGTTTTGGGTTTTTTTGATTTTTTTTTCCTGTGGTTATTTTTTTGTTTGTTTTTGTTTCTTATATTTGAAGAATGAAGGACCCATAAAATATTTCTCTATTTTTTCTGCATTTTCAGAGAAAGATATTAGACAGTTTTGCTTAATTATGCCTATAGAATACTATAGGCACAACAGTTTAACAGTGTGACATTGGCTCCTTTTTTGCCATTTATCTTGGCTAGTGAACAGACTGCAGTGGAGAATCACTTTTACTTTTTCCACACATTAATCATATTTGTGATTTGAAACATCCCAGACAAATACTGTCCTTAGGACTCTAAATATTTAAAGAGGAAATGACATTTAAAGAGGAAATGCCCCTGTTCTACACAGGGGCAGCAGAAATCTTAACAGCTCCTGCCCTTGCAAAGCAAACTGATCAGTGCAGGAGGCAGCAAATCTTCATTTTATAATGTCAGGGTTGTATAAGGGTTGTGCTTGTAATGAGGACATGCACAATATGAACAACAGAGTTAATTAGTTTTCCTGCTGGTGACTTAAACACCAAACAAAACAGTGTTTTTGTGTAAAGGACTGCCTTGTTAACCTGTCTGAAGTGACTTATGCTCAGCAAAGACTTACTGCTTGTGAAATACAACCTGCAAAAACCCTTCCATAAGTTCACCTTTAGCCTTGTGCTTTTCTCTTTCTCCCCACCGATGCTTGAAAACTGAGTTTGCCTTCACACTTAAACAGCAGACTTTTAGCAAAGATATTTTGCAACCAGGGCTGTGATTGATGAAAAAAGTCTGTTGATGAAGTTTTTATGACTCTAATCCTCCAACTACAGCACTTGCTACTTATGGTGACAGAAGAGATGTTAAGGACACAGGTCTTTTATTTATTCTCTTGCTCACTCTAATTTAAGACCTCTTCCTCTGTCAACTACAGGTCTCTGCCAACAGTGAATCAAAGAAGAACTTCCTGGGATCTATAAAGTGTCTCTGCACAGCAGTGTTTGCATTTGAGCATCTCTGCAGCAGGCTGGTTCCACTGCAGAGCAGCACTGAATGAAACAGCTCTTTATTTCCCAATCCTTTCAAGAATAAAAGAGAACAGAGCATTTTGTTAGAAATAAAGCTGGAGGAGTGTGTCCTATATTAAATGTGACCTGGGGTCTTGAATTTATTTAAAGATACCCAACTTGGCTTCTGGAAACCGACCCCTCAGTGTGATCCCTGCCTCACTCACCCCACAGGACTTAGAGAGATCTTCTCTGTAAGCCACAGTTCTTGCTGGTCTGCAGAATTCTAGTGAGAAGGGGTACAGGGCCTGTCCTCATAGAAACACATTGCACCTTTGTGCCATATACACATTTATGTATGTGCATATATATATATTTATATATAAACACATACCTATATATATATAAAGGTTACAGCAGGATCATGAAATCATAGAATGGTTTGGGCTGGAAAGGACCTGAAAATTCCAATCACCCGTGCCATGGGCAGGGACACCTTTCATAATTATACATTTTAGCAATTAGTAAAAAAGATAAACACCTCCAAGCTGCCTCTGCCTTGGACTAAGTTATGCAGTGATACCCCTGCATCGTGGCACAATGAACACCAAAAAAACACAGCAGTAAAATTCAGTTCAGGCCAAGGCCAGCAGAAAAAAAAAATGAACTACTCTTGTTGTCCATCACTGAGATGCTCCACAAGGCAACCACACAATAAACAGTTTTGTATGTGAGAGAACTGCATATTAGAGGATGATATTTTTAGCTGAGGATGTTTATTTTGCTGGTGGAAAAAATGTTGGTAGCAAAGCCTCAGGAAGAAACGCTGCAGCTTTGTGCATGGAAAGTATCTAGAGAGGGCCAGCAGCACCACCTGGTGTTCTCTCCAAGCCCCCATAGAAGCCTTTGGTCCCCACTCAGACCAGTCCTCTCCATTCAGAACTGTTTAACACACTGTGAGCCACAGAAATGTACAAATTACATTTAAAAGATGTTAGGAGAAAGCAGTCCCAAAATAAAAATCATGGGATGGTTTGGATTGGAAAAGACCTTAAAGATCATCCAATTCTAACCTCCTGCCATGGGCAGGGACACCTTCCACTAGCCCAGGTTGCTCCAAGCCCTGTCCATCCTGGACACTTCCAGGGATGGGAACCTCACAACTTCTCTGGAAAAATGAAAAAAACTTTTTATCCAAATCCTGGATAAAGCTTAAACTCAAATCTGAAATATAAAATAAATAAGTACTTTTTTTCAATATACATGGAAATAAATATGCATGGCTACTCACAAAGAGCAATTTGCCCCTGGCTTTAAAGATAACTGGATTTCTTTGTGACTCAGAGAAGGAGAAAGATAACCTGATATTCAATTTAAATTTCCTCTTGTCACCTCCTCAGCAAGTAACAGTATGTAGAGTTAGAGTGGGCAAATACTCCAGCCATAGACAAGCTTATTCACAAGCAAACACATTTGTTTATAAGCCATTATGTTACTTCACACATGAATAGTCAAGCCCAAAAGACAGGAACTTGGATAAAAACAGATCAAGGATGGGTACATGAATATACCAGGGCTTGTGCAGCTGGTCCTCTAAAACACAGTTTGGTATCTTCTAAACAAACCAAACCTCCAAAGATACCCCAATTATGAGTTTTGAAATGACTTGTGAGCCAGTGCTCTGCTATAGGTTTGAAACAGTGCAAAAGTTTGATAGGTGGGAAAATCCAAACCCAACTCCCAATCCCCTGCGTGGCCCCAGGATGCCCCTTTGCCCTCGCTCAGGGTGAGCAGCAGGCAGGGGATGAGGTGGGGAGGAGAACATCAGGCACTGAGCCCCTGCACACAGCGTGGTCAGGGGGCACCAGGCAGGGCTGGGGCACTTACTGTGGGGTAGGGGTGGGAGCAGAACACGGTGTATTTCCGAATGATGCCGTTCAGCTTGAGGGGAGGCAGCCACGACACAAACACGGTGGAGGCCGAAGCTGCAGCTGCTTTGACACCAGCGGGAGGACCTGGAACTGGAGAGACAAGATGTGTAAGAGCACCCCAAGGTCATCCCAGTGTACCAGAGGAGTGAAGAGGAAAAGGGGAGCATGATGCTTTGGTAACTGTGCCCCAGGGCTGAGGCGGACACTCTGTGTGAGGGAGCAGCCCCTGAGCTGCTCATGCCAGAGGAGAGGGTTTGGAGGGCTGTGCCCCCAACCCTAAAAGGGGAGATTCTCTCCTTCAGAGGGTCCAAAAGCAGCAGCTGCCACTGATGCTTCACTTTTGGTAATGTTTCCCTCCCAGCCTGCATAGAATCACAGAATAAACCCTAAAATTCATTGGGTTGGAAGGGACCTTAAAGATCATCTCATTCCAACCCCCTGCCATGGACAGGGACACCTCCCACTAGCCCAGGTTGCTCCAAGCCCTGTCCAACCTGGCCCTGGTCACTTCCAGGGATGGGGCAGCCACAGCTTCTCCGGGCACCCTGTGCCAAGGCCTCACCACCCTTACAGTAAAGAATTTCTTCCATAGATCTAACCTAAATTTCCCTTCTTTCAGTTTGAACCCAAATGTGCGTTGTCTGTGGTCAGTGGAAATGCCAAATAACATATTAAACAGACAGCTTTGAACACACAACTGATGCCAAATTATTATTCACTGGATAAATAATACACATGTGATCATTTTGATGGCCTTGCACAGTAGAACTGTAGAATTTAATGAAGTGGAGTGTAAATGAGCACTTAGCACTGCCTGACATGACCCAGGTCTAGCGAGTGCTGTGATGTGTGAGGAGATGCGGCCACACAGTGTCCTTGTCCCTTGTCCTGCCCTCAACAGCTCAGACCTCTGTCTGGCACTGAGTATGTGAACACTTATCTCTTTCTCTAATTACAGCAGCTATGCATATAACCCACCAAAAACTGTCACAGAGAAAGAGGAAAAACACCATCCTGTGTAAAACCACGTGGGAAAAGCTTCAGCTAGAAAATACTAAAATCTTGCTACATAATCTTAACTCTATCCCTTTGAATGCTTGCATTTTGAGAAAGGCTTTCACTTCATGAGCATATGTTGTTTTTCAAACACATATTACAGTGTACAATGTTCTCCAACTTTGGAAACACTGTTATGCTAATTTGAAAAAACCCTACAAGTTTCCCTGCATGCTAAAATATCACATTATGCAGAAGCTTGTACTTAAATAAAATAACAAGGGCTACATTTAACATCAGAAGAAAAGGTTTTAAAGTTTCCTGAAAAACATACCTTTTATCAAAATATTTGAAAACACTTAAACCAAATAAATAAATAGAAATATATTTTACACTTCATGTGGTCAATATTCATGTCAAATTATTAAAGCAGGTATTTTGTGCTGGAAATCACTATATGGTAATAAAAGCAAAATGAAACACTTTGAAGGAATCTCTTCTATACAGAACTTTGGTTTCATGAGGGATCTCATGTTTTTATCTCATTTCCAGCAAAACAACCAGAATGTTAAAATTTGCATCAAATTAAAATTGCAGTGTTTGATCAGTTTTAACTTAGAGAAGTTACTGTGGAGCACAGATGCAAAACCCCCCTTGTCCATCAAGCTGATCTTCACAGGTGGATTCTGAATCTTTGTTCTACCTCATTTAAATAAATAGATATTATGGTGGTACAAAACTTTCCCTGTTGAGAGCAGCCAGGCAGCCTTGGATCTAAATTTGCTCAGCCTTGTGGCAAGTTGTGAAAATAATATAAGGAGAACTTCAATTGTGTATCTGCTCAAGTCCTGCTGGAAGATGGAAAAAACCGACAGGCACCACTCAGTGCAACATCCCTGAACATGTATTTTCTATTTATAGTGTGCTGAGAGAGCTAATTAGACATCAAGTGAGAACGTCATGATGATAATTGCATGCAAACCCAGCCCCTTGCTGCAAAGGGGCTAATTCAGTTAGCAGTTCTATCCAGTGCAGGGTAAATATTGATGCTTGACAGCATTCAACTTGTTATTTATACCCAGCTCGTTAGAAATGCTATTTGCTCCTGCTGCTGAAGAGTGAAAGCTGGCTCTCCAGGGTAATTCCCTAAACCACAGGAGGATTCCTTTATGGTTAGCAATGTTTTCTGGAAATCACTGCAAATAGATGTATGAGGTTAAGGTAATTTATTGTTAAATTAGGGGGTGATCTATAGGGACAGGTTCTGATGGTAATTGGCCATGGCTGTCAACCATTGAGGGATTAGCTCAGAATTCATCAGGCTTTTTCCAGGCAATGGACATTTGTGGAAAACATTCCTTGTCATTGCTGTGTTACTGTCTGGTATGAGACCATGAGAAAGAGGGGCTGGGAAGAAACTCAGGAAAGTCACATTTCTGACCCCCGTTGTGTAGGGGTTGGAATCAGGCAACAGTTTTTGCAGTGGTGCCAAAATCATTCTGAATGTCCATTTATTAGTCCTCTTTTGGATTCACTGTATTTGTTTGCTGGGTTGTGCATGTGCAAATGACTGTGTCATTCCATTGTGGGTGTGGAAGTGTTCAGAATTCCTTAGCTATCTGCTGCCTTCCTGACCACCACTGTCCTCTATCCAGAAGGTAAAGTCATGGGACAGACTCATCCTCTGTGCCTAAACAAGACTATTATGAGATAGCTCAACGCTAAAGGAAAATTTCTTGCTAAACTTGGGTTCTTGGAGTATCTGAGGAACTTCTGGCCAGGCAATGCTGTGCCTGCCTTATCTTGGAGAGGTAAAAGTCCTGAGTCTTGCTCAGCCAATTTGAAGTGTTTTCCCTCATTTCCACTGCACCCTGCAGCCTTCCAGGCTTCAGCATTATGAGGCAGCAGTACCAGGAGACTGAATTCTCCATGGACCTTTATTTAGCACACTGATTCCCACAGATCCCAGCAAAAACAAGCTCAATGTGCACAGTGCCACAGTTTCTTGGTTTTCCCATGGTCTCCAGGGGTAAAATAAGGTAAGAAGCCAAAGGACAATCTGGGCTGAGCACAGGGAAACAGAGGAGTGCTTCTAGACAACTTTGCAACCTCCCAGGGAGCACATTTGGCAAATTTAAGATCAAAGATGGCCTCATTCTCCAGCCAGCAAGGCTTTGAAAGCCACAGAAATAACACGCTGCTTTCATGTGGAGGAGAACACTTTGTATTCCTGACAGTGCAAGTGTCAGAGAAGGCAATTATACTGATACAGTGAGTCTGGGAAACAGCATTGAGATGTGCCAGATAATGGGGAGGAGCTCCAGGAACTTTCTCATTCTCCTTTTGCTAAGCAGAGAGATTAACACCATTTTTCTTCACAGTCCTGAGCAGCAGGGAGGCAAATGCACAGAGAGTGCTGCATTAACAGTGATGTCACCCATGTATCAGAAAACTGAACCCTTTTCTCCAGCAGGTTTTTAATTCTGCACAGCACAGGACTATCCCATTGCCTGTTGCACTTGGAAAAATCAAAATAAAATAAACTCCTGACTGCTGCCTACAACACAGACCTAAGCCAGCCTGAACACATTCACATGTGCTGCACACCTGAAGTGGCTTCATATTTAGCACACCATTTCTACCAAATCCTGCCAGTTCCACAAGGGAAATGTTGATTATTACTGTGCACCTTTTGTTTCTTAATAAAAAAGATAAAATTGGAGATCTTTGACACTAGAAAGCAATGCATTAAGGGGTCATTAAGGGTAATTTGCCATATAGAGCCCAGACATCCTCATCAGCTGAAGGAGCCCAAGCAGAGCTCTGCTCCAATGAGTACTGAACATGCACTTGATTGGATTGGTGTTTTTTCACTGTAAAACAAACATAAAGCTTTGTGAGGTGCTATCTGTACATCCATCTCTCTCATGCCAGCCACCAGGAAGGTTGGTGTCCAGAGAGAGAAAGGAGAGGAGGGAAATGTCTCTGGATTCAGGCCGAGTCTTGCAGTGAGGCTGGTAGAGGGTTTCATGCTATTCCTCCTCCCTCCCTGCAGCTGTTCCCTACCTGCTCCCTCCCTGCAGCTCTGCCCTTTTTCTGGGTGCCAGAGAGCTGGAAGGACAGCACTGCTGCACCCAGCAGAGTCTTGAGTGAGTACAAACAGCTTTCTGTGCATGGGAATGCTTTCCTCTAAAGGATCTGACACAAGAGAGGAACGTGCATCACAGAAAGCCCTGCTGCAACCTCTGACAGGCAGCTGGTAAAATGCAGCCATGCCAGACCAAATTCCCACCTGCAGGAAGCTTTGCCTGACCATGCCCTGGGGGTTGTGTCCTTCCCTGGCCAGTTCTCAAGGTCAGGGGTGCTGCTGCCAGCCAAGACCATGTTTTGGGAATAAATGAATTGTTTCAGGTATAGTTTCCTTATATTGCATCTGCAGCACAGCAACAGAGAGGGAATTTGTCACACACACTCCCTTTTGCTACAAAATGGAGTAGATTTTGAAACCGTATTTTGAACACAGCAAGGAAAAGAATTTGAAGAACTATTTTAATTTTTAATGTTTCAGTAAATCAAGTCTTCAGGTGAAGAGGATGAGCAGCTTGTTAGAAGCTGTAAAGTGGGAAGGGCACAGGACAAAACCACAATGAATTCTTAAAAATTGGACATTTCTGCTTGGCTTGTTTTCCTATCAGGGGAACTCCAAAAGGAGCAGTTTCTTTTTCTGAAGGCTAAGGGGAGAAAAAAAGCCAGACAAAACCCCCAAGTATGTTCACACCGAGAGGAAAGCTCATTTTGTGAAAGCTCATTTGCTGTTACTTGCTCGAGCTGTTCCCATTTTCTCAGCTGCTCAGCAGCAGGGTCTGACCTCTGGTGTCTAAAACCAGTATCAAACATTACAAGAAATGGAAGCCTTGACTCATCCCATCCAGGCTGGCTCCTTCACTCCCAGGGTTACACTTGTTTTGCCCCATTGGAGATTTCAAGCCTGCTAAAGAAATTTGGGATAAAGACCAACGGAGAAGTCCCAGGAGGCCACATCTCCCTGTCCACACAGCAGTGGAACCTGATGCACCACTGATTTTATGAAGTTTCCCCTCATGTAAAAGAAATTTAAAAAGGAATTAATGATGTGATGTAGCCCCATAGCAATAATGACGTGGGGGACTCAGGAGCTACTCAGATTTACAGATTTTATTAGAGGAGGGTGGAATATCTTGTGTCATAATTTTAGCCAGAGAAGGTCTGGGAGCAGAGATTTAAGGCTTCCAGTTCTAAGCTCTGTTAAGATTCCAATTAATTTATTTCACATGCCCAGAAAGTGTTTAAATTCACTTCAGGGCAGGATCTTTTCAGTGCACTGAAATTAGTCCTACTGAATAATTCTCAACAGGAGACTTTTCCTTAGAAAATTACAGAAGAAATGTCCATTCTTTTGATTAATAAGATACCTGTTTGATGCACAAAGCTTGGCAATGTGAATGTTCTTTTTTTCCTCCTTAACTTACACAGCCTTAAGGATGTTTAGATCCAGAACTTTGGGGTTGGTTTATGCTTGACTGCAGGCCTTTATGTCTTTCACTCCTAAACTTTACTTGTGAAGCTGAAGCAGACCATGAAATCATTGTATTTTCTGAAGCACCTTTCCATTTAGTTTTCTGGAGAAAAGATTTAATGAATGGAACCACTGTGAGGCATCAGAAAATATCTGAAAATATTAGTCTTGCTGCCTGGGGGTGAATTATTGCTGAGCTGCCAAGAGGATTAAAGATGAGAGATGAGCCCTGGCACAGCTGTCAAAGATGGGCTGAGATGTTCTTCCCTCATCCCGGGGCCTGTCTGATCTCAGAAAAGGACAGAGCAAAAGAGCCACCAAGAATTAGTGAGAAGCAAACTAGGAAAAGGTGGGTTAAGGGGGGAAAAAAAAAAGAAGGAGAAAAAAAAGAAAACAAAACGTTATTTGAGGCTTCTGATGTTTGAGACCTGTTGCAGACAGGTCACAGGAGACTGAGGTGTGTGTCACCAGAGAGAGCAATGAGCACAGCAACCCCTTAGATAGGAAATACTCCTAGAAAGCAGTGAGTGATCCATCACTTTTCCAGGACAGCAGGGCAGAGGGAAGGACTCACCCACGTTTCAGCAACAGAAATTGCATCATGGTGGGTCCCTAACTGACACAGGGTACTTAGAGAGGTTGTGGAGTCCTCATCACTGAATTTGGGAGAAAGACAATGAATACCAGCGATGGCTGAGATGCAACTGATTCCCTTTAGAGCAGAGGAATGGTCCTGGAGAGTTGTCAGCACCTTTCAGGATCATTAGACCTTGTTCTTGTTGTCCCCAGTGAGAGACAAACCCATTGCTGGCACCATTGCTGCCCTCAGAGCAGCTCCAAAAGGTGAAGGAACCTCACACAGAGACAGGATGGTATCTGCTCCCAGGCATGTGTTGGTAGCTTGTAGCTCCCACAGAGCTTTTAACTCCACAGAATCCAGTGCCTGCACTCCCAGTGAGCTGCTGTGACTCCTCCAGCACGTGTGCCATGAAGTGCTGAGCCAGGACCCAGGAGTTGTCTCTGCAGTTTGGCTTTTCAGGGATTTCTGGAAGAATGTTTCTTACTGCCCCCTGACATTGGACTGGCTGGTCAACACCACAGAGTCATCAAGGTTGAAAGATCACCCAGTCCCATCATCAATCAGCCCAATACCACCAAAATCACCCCTAAACCATGTCCCCGAGGGCCACATCCAAACACTCCTGACACAACAGGCTGCTCAGAGGCACAGACCAGCAAGAACATTCTTGTTGTTCTCAGGGCTCCTCTGACATGAACTGCATGTCTCCATGACCAGCCTGTCCCTGAGGTCCTGGGACAGTGTGGGACATTCCTTCTGTCTGCTGGTGTCATAAGTCTCAGTTCCAAAGCTCAGGGGGGAAAGCCTTTGTGCTCAGAGAAGAATCATCATGCTGGGATCTACTTGGCAAAAAGTAACTTGAAAATGCAGCATGTGATCTTAGAGTGCTACTTTTTAGCTTTATGCTTTGAAACAAAACCATTTAATTCCAAGCACTGGGTGTCCTGAGATCACCTGACTCACAACTTAGGTGCTTCAAAGTAGTTGTTGAAGGACTTTATACTGGGATCAGAACCAACTAACATCCATTGTTTAACATACACAAGTCTAGAGCCAAGTAATTTCCATTTACTGCATCCCCTGGACACAACTACAGTTGGGGCCAGGTGGTCTTATATGTTGATTTTAGAATGAGTGCCTTGATATTTTATAGGAAGAAATAATAACATTTATCAAGTAATTTTTTTATTGGCAAAAACCTTCATCAAGTTAGTTAATCTCTTGGCACTTTTGTAAATCTCATTACAAATAAAAAAAAGTTAGTGAATATATTCATATATTCACAAGCGACCAGCAAGCTGGAAAAGCAAGAAAGAAAAATCCATGGACTAATTTCCTTGAAATCATATTGCATAAATCATAGGAGAATTTACCACTCAAACCTTGTTCATGTGACTTCATTGCTAGAGATCTAAAGAGATATTTGTACATCTCATAGAGGTTTCAGGGCATTAAACAGGTTAGGGACAAAACTCCCACTGAATTTGGAATTCTAGGCATTCAGAAACAGATCCATGTGTGGCATCCTACTGAGGTGACCTGAAGTGATTTTTGTAGTTAAAGTTCCAAGGAAGTGATTATGAAATCTCCTGTGTATGTGTCTGTGTATGATTATAAGTTTCTTAAACTTTCAGCATTAGGACTTAAATTTTCCATGCTTTGGTCTAGAAACAAAGGTAAGATGTTTTTGTTCTTCATTTTGCTTTTGAAGGCAGAGGTATGTGGAGGATTTTATATATCTATATATATAAAAAAATATATATATACATACTGAAAATAATACTCTTAGAAGGATTTAAGTTATGTAAAACAGTCCCAGAAGAATCTCTTCTCCTTTGCCCATTTTCATGCAATCACAGAATGGTCTGTGTGGGAAAGGATGTTAAAGCCCATCCAGTGCCACCCCTGCCATGGGCAGGGACACCTCCCACCAGCCCAGGTTGCTCCAAGCCCCATCCAACCTGGCTTTGGACAATCCCAGGGATGGGGCAGCCACAGCTTCTCTGGGCAACCTGTGTCAGGGCCTGCCCACCCTCACAGGAGAGAATTTCTTGCTAATATCCATCTAACCCTACTCCCTACCAGTTTGAATTCACTGCCCCTTGTTCTGTCCCTCCAGGCCCTTGCAAATAGTCTCTCTCCATCTTTCTTGTAGCTCTTTCAGGTCCTGGAAGGCCACATCAGGTCACCCCAAAGCTTCTCTTCAGGCTGGAGAATCCCAGCTGTCCCAGCCTTTCCTCCCAGCAGAGCTGCTCCATCCTCTGCCCATCCTGGTGGCCTCCTGTGCACTCACTCCAACAGGCTGATGTTCTTTTCCTGGACACCCTAAAGCTGGATTTTCAATCACTTTGAAAGAATTAACTCAAACTCAAAACTCTCATATAAGACCCTGAAGTAATAGAAAAAAAAATACTAAAATGAAATACAAACTTTCCTAAAATAATTAGTGTTAACTCCAAACTTCTGTCTCACTTGAACTGGAGTCTTGGAAACACTCAGGTTGTCCCCAAAGCCGTGGGCACATCCACCTCCCCCTGTGCTCCTCACTCCAGACCTCCAGACAGAAATCCCACTCTGCCTGTTTGTGCACAGTGTCTGCCTGAGACACAGCCCCATCTCCTGGGAGTGGGAATGGAGAGGCCTTTCCTCCTTACCATCCTCTTTGGTGCGGGTGAAAATCTGCTCGCTCCTCACTCCGTCCCCGGCCCGTGTGAAAGCCAACACCTGGATGCTGTAGTTGGTGTATTTTTCCAGGCCATCCAGCTCCAGGGATGGCTGTGTGGTAGTCACATTCTTTATCTCTCCTAGTTCTAGAAAATAAAAAAGAAAAATTGAGTTATTGCCAAGTCCACTTTTCTCCCAGCTATTGGTACCCACTGTGGAAATCTTGGGGATTAAAGTGTGTCCCAGACAAGTAACGCTTCATTATTATAAGACAGCACTGAATTATAATGAATTAAAATTTCTTTATGTCCTGACTTCTGACCTTTTAAAACAGACCCAGTTTTCACTTTCAAACTCTACTTTTGCAGTATTTTTTTAATACAGTGCAGAGAATTGAAAAATTTGTACAAGTAATGAGATTTTTCATAAAGAATAGATAACAACAAGAGATTATTGTGAAACATTCCCTAAAGAAAAAAAGGAGAGAGTCAGTTATCTTCATAAAGATTCTCTTGTTTTGAGAAAGACCATTTCTCATAGGGAAAATGAATAAAAAGTCCCCTTTATTTTAAAATACATAGCGAGTGCTGCTGCAAAGCACTTGATGGCAGTAATACCAACTAGGAAGAGATTGAAACACAGGAAAATCAGATTTACTTGCAGAAAGATGATGCTCTTCATATGAATTTTTTTTTTTGCAGCAAGCTAAGAAGTACAACCCATGTGGCAGAAAAGCTTTAAACATATTTAGGGCAGAAAATAAAGCTGAACAAATGAAGAAAATCCGGTTTTAAGCATTGCATGAACATCATCTTTTTTCATCATGTTGTAGGACATCACACAGGAGCTTAGAGATGCACTGACAACATCCACACAGGATCTGGTCCAAAGACTCCAAGCATCACTGAAAACATTGAATTTTATGCTCTCCATATTTACATTCTTAGTATGTCCCTCATACATTTGAAATCTTTATTTTTAAATGAATTGGTGGTTTATTTCCAAATATTTTGGAGTCTACCATTACCAGCAGGGCCCTGGGTTACATTTCCTCTCTGGGTTCCCCTTGCCACACTCACAGTGGCCAGGATTTGCATTTTGAAGTGAACTATGGCTCTGGTGGATGAAAGCAAAAGCAGGGAGACAGCTGTGGAAAATCCACAGGGCCAACAGGAATAAAGGCACGTGCATCTCAAACCTGCTAACGTTTAATTTACAAGAAAGGAACCATACACTGAATTATCACCATGCGATAAATCGCAGATTAGTGAGGCAGCTCATTTCTCCTTTGATCCTTTCCCTCATTCTCTGCTCTGGAGTTTATTTCCCCAGGAATTATGCTCAGAGTACAAAACATAAGCACAACAGAACAGGCTGTGAAAATAACAAGCCTTTTCCGAAAAGATTCCTTCTTTTGCCCTCAGCTGTGGAGATGAAATGTGTCCCATCAAAAAATAAGTGATAGTGCATCAAGTGGGCAAACAGATAACCCACCAATCAAAATGAAGCACAAGTTTGGGTTGGTCTGTTCCAAGTCCACATCATCATTCTTCATGAAAAAACCCCTGTGGTGGACTCTGAATGAGGTGAAAATTGATCAGCTCATGTTGGGTACCAACATGGTCTGTGGAGTGTTGCAAACCTGCAATGGAAACTTCCCCTGAGGAAAAGCTTCTCCCTCCAGGCAGGTTTGCAAAACCTGAGTCTGTTCAAGCCCTACAAAAAGCAGCTTTCTCACAGGTAGACAAAGTTGCTCCAAATCAAAGACAAAATGCCTTCACACCAGAGAGCAAATGATATAAAAGGCACATGCAGCTTGTTCCTTGGGAACAGACTGATGTCTCTCACCTCCATCCAAGAGATTGGCCCAGTAGATGACCCTGAAGCCTTGCAGAATCCCATTCAGGGTTTCCTTTGCCAGCGTTGACCAAGAAATGGAGATGGTTTCTGGGGATGTGGCAGTGGCTTGCACATTCCCTGGAGGGCAGCTGGGCACTGCAATAAGAGATTCACCATTTTAACACAAGGGATACATACCCTTTACATTCACTGCTATCCCACCACACACCATTAAAACCAGTTACACACTTTTAACAATGCAAACCCTCTCTTTTTGCCACAATCCACGTGCTTCTGCAAGTGCAGCTGTTTTTCCTGGAGTGACTTTTGATCTACTGTTTTCCCACTTGCTGACTAGTCTTTTAATAGGCTTTTTGTTGCTTCTTTTGAGAGATAAAAGTCCTAGTGCTGAAATGTGCAGAATATTCCATATGAAATTTAAATATTTTTTTTAAACTTTGCAGCCAAATGTGCATCTTTCTGGACAGTTCTAATGTCCATTTAAATTTGGTGGAGGGAGAAAGCGAGCACTTCTTTTAAAAAAATGGAAAAAAATGTTCATAAAGTATTTTCACTGACATTTAGAATAATTGGAAACAGTCAGTCTGTTCTAAGGCATTTTCTGTTGGCCATTTGGTGTCAAAGCAATACAGATTTTGGCATTGCCTTTAAAGCTCATGGCATCTTTAATTCTAAGAGGGACCTAAAACTGAGTGTAAACAAACAAAAAATTCTCAGGAAAAGTAAGCATGGTGGATTCTGAAGGATAAATAATTCTGTTTATTTTAACCCTAAATACATGCATGTGTGAGCACACTGCCTTCTGAGCTTTTGCAGTGACCTGCCTAGGCCTGGAAACATTTAGAGTAAATAAAACTCACCAGCCTTCCCTGAAATGTCTTCCTCAAAATCTGTAGCTCCCAAGAATTTTGGATGTGTGATATTCCATTTTTCCATGTAAGAAGCCAAAGTCCAAGCTGGCTCCACTGACTTCAGTGCACTGATGCCAATTTACAGGAGCTGAAAATGTGACCTACACTGCCTTTAGGATTATTATTTGCAGTTATACTCCTTTTACTTCGGGTATGGGATCATTCTCTTTCCACTAGAGGACTCCCTTTCATTGTTTGAGAAGTACTTTTTATGTTGTTGGGAAAAAGAAATCTAAATTGCTTCTTGGATTAGACATTTTGTCTGAAATACAGATGATTTTCCTCTCATTGGTTTGAATATCCTTGAAAAAAACCCCACCTCTCTCTTTAGGCTGACAAGGGAAGGGATTGTGCAGTACAAGAGCTTTAGTTACACAGCAGGTTAATTTGAGAACAAAAGGAAACCAGTAAAATGAACAGGATTGCTTTACCTTTCAGGGTTTCACTACTCAGATTCTCAAAACTGTGATGAGATCACTTTGAAGACCACAAAATTTGCCAATATGTAAACACCATAGGCTTCATAATGAAAGCTGTGGTCTTACTGTCATTCACAGCAGGAGATATTGCATTAATACAGTAATTTTTATTTATCTGTATGATTCTGTATCTCTTTCAATGAAAATCATCTGAGTTCACTGGTGATCTTTTCCAATCAAGCTCTTTACTGGATTTACCCCACTAAAATCTGGTCTTCTATGATCCCCACTATATATTATAATAATCACTAAGCTATAATGCTAATCACTAACCAAATAACAAATTTACCAAGTTAAAAAGATACAAAATGATAATAACACGTGCCACGGCAGCTGTTGGCCAAGGACTCACCATCCTCAAGAGTTGTGGTGATGATTTCCTGAGAAGAAGGTCCTATTCCAGCCCTGTTACACGCCTGGACCACCATACCATACTGGGTGAATTTCTTCAGGTTATTCAGGGTATAAACCTCACTGTCCCCAGTGGTGTCAATGCTGATGATGTTGAACTGGAAGTTCCCCCCTGCACTGTACTCCCGATAACCGATCTGGTACCCACGGATAATTCCGTTCTGCAAATGCTTCTTTGGAGCCTGAACAGAAAATGGAAGGTTACACACTAAGGACATGCATCCAAAGGCAAGTTTTCCCTCTAAAATTCTTGAAAAATCCACAAATTTAACATTTTTTTTCCCTACTGAATGCAAGTCTATTTCTAGGCAATAATTAGAGGTGACCTCAGCACTGTCTGGAACTCCCTGAAGGGAAGTTGTGGCCAGGTGGGGGTTGGTCTCTTCTCCCAGGCACTCAGCAATAGGACAAGGGGGCACGATGGGCTCAAGCTCTGCCAGGGGAAATTGAAGTTGGAGAGCAGAAAAACATTCTTTCCAGAGAGAGAGTGCTCAGGCATTGGAATGGGCTGCCCAGAGAGGGGGTGAATTCCCCATCCCTGGAGGTTTTTAAACTGAGCTTGGCCGTGGCACTGAGTGCCATGATCTGGTAAAGGGACTGGAGTTGGACCAAGGGTTGGACTTGATGATCTCGAAGGTCTTTTCCAACCCAATCCATTCCATGATTCTATGATTCCAATTCAAAACCACTCCCTGCACACAAAGTAGTACATTTTTACAAAGATATATAAATGCCAGGTGTGGTTTGTTCAAATCTGTGCATTCCTGTGCTAAAAGAAAGACCTTTAAATGGTTCATACACAGAAAAATCTGATAAGGAGATACTCCTGAGTGTGAATTTAGGATGTTTTGTTGTCTTATCAGGTGAATCATTCAAATTTGAGTTGATAAGGGTAAATTTGCATTGCAGGCCTATCATTTCCTACTGATTGTGTTTTTGCCAGAAGCCCCCACCATTCACTAAATCTTTAGTAAGGCATTAATTGATCTGTGGAAGGCAGTCCCAGGAGTTTATTCAGTGAGATGCATTAGGAAACTTTTGCACTGTGCTTTGAAATATGCTGCTGCTGATTTAGTGTGTAGTGGAGAAAGATGATTAGATGATGAGTGCCCAAGGCAATAATCATTTGGAAAGCAGGGATTTGCAAACTGAATAGCCACAATATCTGGCATTCAGGAATATGGACAGTACAAAATGGTTGGCAATAATTAAGTGCTGTATTTCTCCCTGACAGTGCAAGATTCCCTATACCTGACTTGTGAAAATCCTTTGTGTACTCTGCAATATAAAATGTAATCTAGAGCAAAACAGGGAATGTCAGCTCAGGGAACAAGCCTGTTATTGACAGCAAGACCTATCAAAATTCCATTTCAATAGTACTGGACTAATTTCAATATGTGATAATGTTCCTGTCTGATTTTTTATGTGTACAAGGTATAAATAGTATAAGCATTTTAAGGCACTGTTTATAATCCATGGGCAAAAAGCTCTTCCAAATCTTCCAAACTTCTTTCAAATTCCCACCAGATGCCCACGAGCTCATCTGTTCCACTGACCCATAAAAAAGGTCTTTGTGATGCAGTTTATCAGCAATGAGTTGGATTGACAGAGGCAGCAATTCCTGTTGCTACTAAATCCCATTAAACCTCCTGAGGAACGTGCTCTCAAGAACATCACTCTTTTCTGCCACAGGACCTGTCTGGTTTTTGGGTTTATAGTCCACTGGCCTAAAGTCTCACTGGAGCTTACAAACTTCTTTAGATAAACATTCAGATCTTTGCTTGCAAGTGTTTTGCCTGTTTTGAACAATTCCACGGCCTCATGATCGTTGATTGTTTGCAGAAGGTAGTGGAGTGTGGGGTGGAAACTAAAGTTAGATTCTTGTTGTTTGAATTTAGGTATCTTCACAGAATCATTGAATGCTTTGGGTTGAAAGGGACCTTATACATGACCCAGTTCCAATCCCTCTGACAATGACAGGGACACATTTCACTAGACGAGGTTGCTCAGAGCTTCATCTGACCTGGGATAGGGCATCCACAATATCTCTGGGCAACCTGTGCCAGGGTCTTACTACTCTCAAAGTAAAGAATTTCTACCTAATATCCCATCTAACCCTACTCTATGTCAGTGTGAAGCCATTTCCCTTGTCCTGTCTCTCCAGACCCTTGGAAAAAGTCTCTCTCCATCTTTCTTGTAGCTCCTTCAAGTCCTGGAAGGCCACAATTAGGTCAGCCTAAACCTTCCCTTCTCCAGGCTGAACAATCCCACCTGTCCCAGCCTTTCCTCCCAGCAGAGCTGCTCCATCCTCTGATCAACTTGATTGAGAACAAGTCTGCTACAAGACAAACAGTTTGCACAAAGCAGGAGACAACTGCAGTGCTACTGCAGGGAGTGCTTTCAGTCAAGCCTGCAGGTCACTGTGGAGGCACCACTTCAGTCATGCCCGTTCTCTCCACCAGTGTTGGATTCCACCCATGCTTGGCAAATCCACAGGAGTCTACATGGAGGTTTCTGGTCTCAAACACCAGCAGGGCTCAGAGTTTCACATCTGAAGAGCCAGTCTAAAGGCTGCAACTGGAACATTCCCATGAGTTACCATGGGTGGCTTTTCAACAAAAGTTGTTGCCATAAACATACCTTGAAATCACAAGCAACGTGCCTAAAACACGTGCACCACATGATGATAAAATTCAATCACACATTTACTGTGCATTGAAATGTTCTCAGAGCAGGACTAAAGCCAGAACAGCCTCTTCAGTGGGGATTCTGCAATGATAATACCTTCTCTTTTTGAATTGGAATAAAGTGGTAAACTTTGCATTTTTCAGAAACATCTTTATAATTGTTTTAGGTCAAGGGAATTTTTTTCTTTAAATAAAATAATAACTTCTTTTTCCACTTTGAAACATTTTACAATATAAAAAAAACCTCCAAGTCACATCAGGACAAAGCACTGCAATGTTCTGCTTCACATAAATTCAAATGTTCCTTGTTAGTATGATCTGAATGTTTCATTGTGAGTTGACTTTTTGCACACATACCACATATTTTATAAACATGCCTTCTTGTGTATAGGCACATTTTTGGAAGAATACTGAGTGAAGCAACACTTGTCCATGACTAAGTGTTCAGGGGGAAAAATATTAACCTAGTCAGTAGTCACAGAACGTTAAGAAAAAGTAAGTTTCAGTCCATGACCTTAGTGCTTATCTCACCAAATCCAACATTTGTAAAACAGGGTATCAATGCCTGTTGTGAAGTGTGACATTTTATAGTTGTGTATGCGTATATTCATAAACAGCAGAAGGAATATTTCCCATGCCTAGATTTAATGGGCTCATTTACCTAATGTAGAGTACTATGAGAAAAAAAAAGTAATATTTTTCATGCTCTTTTCTAAATGAGAACTCCTGTTTAATTCCCATTATCTCTGCACCTTTTAAACTACTTGAAGGGTTGAGTATTATTAAAAAACTCAGTCTGAAACCCAGTGTTCTATGTGGACACACAGAAATGGGATTAACTAGATCACAGACCTGTACAACTTTGCTTAACTAGGATTTTCTAAAAGTGGAACTTTAAATGAAGATTCACAAGTGGAGCAAGCTGCAGAAATGGAGTTTAATACAAGATGAAGGATAATCGATGTGTTATTCTCTGCTCCTTTTGCTGTTATTGACACTATTTCAATGAGGTTTGCCAACTTTAAACACAACCTTGGTTCTCACCACAACCCCTTCTGTGTAATGTCATCTTAGGTTTTCATGGCTAAAGCTCCACATGCCTCCAAAATAAAAATGACCAGGTTATTATTGAGGTTTTTTAGTTCCTATTTTACCTTCATGACAATATAGAGAATTTATTCCTACATTGTACTGCACACTGCAATGAGTGTTTTCTGCCCAGAATTGTGGGGACTTACCCAGAAGTTGAGATTCAGATGGGACCAAATCACATTGTGCCTATGGGGCCATCCTAAGGTACCTTTTTTTGATTAATGGACTAAAACTGCTCTGGCCAGGAGAAAACTGCAATAAATGGGCAAGTAAATGGCTCACTCCTGGCTTGGGATTTTTAAGTTCGGGGGCCTTCTTAATCAGCTGTGACAGTTTGTCATTCAGGAAATAACTCTTTTAGGAAAGGCAGGACTACACAAGCTCTAACCCTGCCCAGTACCTTCACCTTTGGCTTTGAGGTCAAGACAACAATTAGGTTTCAGCTGTGTCCACACCACAGAGAAACTTGGCACCCACCAGCTGAGCTACCAGCAGGTAAGGCAAGGACTGCAAATCAAGGCTCCATAGGTTTAATAGGCAGATCTCCAGATTTTCTGCTGCTTGGGAAACAGCTCTTTGTGGGTTCTGTGTTTCCAGGGTCCATGGGCTGCCTTTGGCCAGAGTCAGGAGCACCTTCCCAGCCCTTGGATAAAGGAGACTCCTACAGTGCCTCTCATGTTGCTTGCCCATGTCAGACACAGCTGGTGAACACATTAAGAGATTTAACAGATCTAACAGAAACTGGGTCCACAGGAATAATATCCTGAAGGTTCACAGGAGCCTGGAGAATGCAGTCTGGCAGCACAATGCACAGCAAGCTCCAAAAGTGTAACCAGCATCTGCACCAGTGTGGCACCATGTTCACAGGGTGGTGAACAGCTCTAGGACCATGGACCCACCTTTCCTGAGCTGGATATGTGCTGCATGGCTACAGGAAGGCATTTCCAAGGTCACAGGTAGCCCACACCAGCTGTGCAAAGCCATCTCTCCCTTCAGCTCATGAGACTTGCCACAGTAATGGTCTTCAATATTCAATACACAGCTCATTTTTGTGATTGTCTTGTTATATTAGATACTGTTCATTACTTGGCAAGAATTCATAAATCAAATCCCAAACATGATCTTGAGAACACACCTCCAGCTGCTCATTTGATAGGCATCAATATCAATCAATACTCAAGAGATGAGGACAGTAAGATGTACTTTAAATGTCCTGGAAGTACAAACTGAACTATATTTTAGGCAGTGTTATGGAAATGGAGGTGTGGGAATTTTGTTTGTCCCATGGCTGCCTGTTCCCATCAGCATGGATAAAATTTAATGGCAAACCCTCAGAATCCCAAATAACAGCTATAAACTCCAGCAGTGAACCAATGGTCCCTGTCTTCTCTTGCTGCTTTTAAAAACATCCCCCAAAGTGAACTTTACAAAAGGCAAGCCAAGCCTTTCAATCTGCCTACCCTTAAATCCATAAAAACAAGTTCATGCATAGAGGCTTGGAGGTTATAGCTGACTAGATCAGATGTCAGTCATAATTCTTAGGTGGTTTAAAGAGAAAAAGACCCTTAAGCATTCATTTCAGATGTTGAGAATCACTGTTCACTCTTGCATGGCTTCAGCAGCTACTTCTTTTGCTCTACTGACTGTGTGTTGGAGTTAAATCCACGTTTCATTGATGATTTTTTAAAGTACATTGTTGTGCTTCACACCAACCACCAGCTAAGTCTGGGACAAGTGACCACATGCCTTTCTGTTTTGGAAACCATTTAAAAAGCAACACTGACATAAATTTAAGACAGGGACAAGATCCAAGAATCAGCGTTGCATTTGTGACCTGTGCAGGAGGGTTCCTGCCTTCTCAGAAACCCATTAAAGTGCCAAGATATCCAATATTATCCAATAAATAACCAGCCACCTGTAGTTGTTTGTAATGTTAATAAGAAGAACCTCATTGCTACTATTCTGCCTTCCTGAATGGTCCATATAATGGGACAAATGACAGGAGTAATTAACATCACTATAGAAATTAATTACTATTATGTAGCTATCCCACTCCAGCACTTAAAAACACGTATTTCAGAATTGCAAATACATGGAGTTATCAATACAATTTGGAAACTGCCATTCATATTGAGATTACACTATTGTAATTAGATGGCTTTATTCTATCCACTGTATATATTATATATACAAGCAGTGTATCACACACCCATTTAAGACATGGTTTAAGTACCTCTGGTATCATACCAAACCATTTAAAACCTTATGTCATTGTCAAAATACTGGGAAAAACCTGGAAAAACTGAGTCACATGACACACCAGATTTTTAAATAATACCAGTTACTGATATTTTAAAATCAGTTTCTCTTGTTCATCACTTTCTATGGACTATGCTGAGACACTACACTGCTCTCTCTGGGCAGTAAGGATCTGTCCAGGGTCTGTGGGAGTGGGAAAATAATCCCATTGGTTCCAGTGATTTGGGGGAATTTTGCCCCAAACCACAGTGAAATTCTGTGAGGTCTCCTTTTCCAAGTGTTGTGGCCTTATCTTTGAAATCAGAAGGAAGTAGGAAATGCTTTTGTCATCAGTCCAGGCAAGTGGCTGCTGCTGCTGCTGCTCTGTATGTAGGAAGAACTAAAGAAGGTTTTCTTTGCATGATGCACCACTCAATGGCCACTGATAGAATCACAGAATGGTTTGGGTGGGAAAGGACCTTAAAGATCATCTGGTTCCAAACCCTCTGCCATAGGCATGGGCACCTTCCACTAGATCAGGTCACTCAGAGCTCCATCCAACCTGGCCTTGGACACTTCCAGGGATGGGGCAACCACAGCTTCTCTGGGCAACCTGTGCCAGGCCCTGCCCACCCTCACAGGGAAGAATTTCTTCCCAATATCTACTCTAAACCTACTCTCCATCAGACTAAAATCATTCCCCCTTGTCCTGTCACTTCAGATCCTTGGAAATGGTCTCTCTCCACCTTTCTTGGAGCTCCTTCAGGTTCTGGAAGGCCACAATAAGGTCACCTGAAAGCTTCTCTTCTCCAGACTGAACAATCCCAGCTGTCCCAACCTTTCCTCCCAGCAGAGCTGCTCCATCCTCTGCCCATTCTGGGGCCTCCTCTGGCCTCTCCAGCATCTCCATGTCCTTCCTGTGCTGCCCCCAGGGCTGGAGCAGCTCTGCAGGTGGGTCTGACCGGAGGGGGCAGAGGGGCAGAATCCCCTCCCTCAATCAGCCCACGCTGCTTTTGTTGCCAAAGGCACCTGCAGCGACTCTCCTGAATAAAATAACTGAGGCACAGTTGTTACAACACTCCCCTCAGTGGAAACTCTTTTGAATACACCCAAATCCTGTCAGATCCCACATTCTTGGCTGTGTATTTACCTTCCAGGTGACCCGAATGCTTTGTGAGGATATGGGCTCCAGCTGCACATCCTGAGGTGGACCATCAGGAGCTGGGAAGACAGAAGAGAGATGCATCAAAACCAGCCCTCAGAGCCCTCAGAATTCAGTGCTTCACATATCAGAGCACCATCTGAACACCAAAGGTCACAGAGATTTCTGCTGAGTCAATGTCATATGGAAACTTCAAACAAATCCAGGGCCTGGCACCTTCCACATTCAGGTGTCATCGTGGCCAACAGGGACATACAATTTATGCTGAAACACAGCAAGCTGGTAAATAAAATAAGAGTGAGTAATTGTGGCTTTTCTTGTTTAGAGTTACTCTCACAGTGCTGTTTCTGCACTGTAAATAGTTAAAACACATTTTCAGCAGTCAGAACCCTGTGGGTGATAAAAAAACAGCAGAACTCATTTAAAGCAGTTGGGAAAAGAGCTCCTAATCCAGCCTTCACCATGTTGCAAACTTTCCACCGGAATCCCTTTCACTGGAGACTGAGAGCATTCAGTCCAATATCAAATTTTTTACACATAAACTCCTGCACACTTTACCCCCTTCCCCTCTACAGCCTGGAAATCAGACAGAAAATACCTGCCAGATGGGAAAAGCCTGAGTCAGGAGAAGTTTTGTTTGCTCTCAGCATATTGCCAGAAATGTGCAGGATGCTTTAAAGGTGAGTGGAAAAAGGAAGCCCTCAGTCTGGGGGAACCTACTTGTCATCTGGGCAGCTACAAAGAGGATCAAGAATCATCTGGGATTGAATGGAGAGATGTGAAAGGAATTGCTTGCTCAGCGAGATAAATCACTGGAAAAGAGAGATCTGAGCAAGGGGATGGAGTCATCTGGAGCTGCTGCAGAGGGTTCCCTTGATGCAGAATATGGCCTCAGTAAAAGGTATTAAATTAAGTTCAATAGCATGACAAAGGAAGCAAAGCAACACAAAGGGTGAGATGGGGCTGGTGGAGGTGGAGCAGCAGAACATGAGAGGAACCAGAACATTGTGCTTTAACTGATGAAAGCAGAGAGATAAAAAATACAGCCTACAACATGTTCATGTTATTAATATGCCCTATTCTCTGCCATTCCTGACTGTCCTTCATATGGGACATTTCCAAAGCTTGAAAGAACTTTATTTCCATTCCTCTTGCATTAATATAAAGGAAGAAGAGGAAAAAAGTCCCCCAGTAAAAATGAGATCTCTGTGAATTCTTTGAAGCCTGACCTTGATTCTGTACCCCTGTTGACAAAAATTAATGCCATTTCTCCAGGGTACATTATAATGTAGTGGAATTTGAGCAAAGCATTTGATCCTAAAAATGGGGTTTAAAATGTGCCCCTTAAAATCTTGACTGTTCCTTAAAGACCCCAAAGTTCTTACAGACCTGAAGGGTTAACTGCTCCCAGTGTACCATGGGGAAATGCTAAATAAGAAGTCATTTGTTTTTACATACTTAATGCCATAGAGAGTTTGTGGCAAGGACATAAAGAAAACCCAGATATCCCAGTTTCCTCTATTGATTTCTCTATTAGGCAATGCCCATAATGCTTCTTTTTCCCTGATAAGTGTTAGTGCAAGTGTGTACTTGCATCTATTTTCCAACACATGAGCTTACTGGGGTCGCATGCAAAGAAAGATGTGGTCTGCAAGCTTTGAAATCATCCCACCCTTAACCATCCTTTTCCCAGAGAGACCCTTTACAGTTTTCTTTCTAATAGTTATTGGGTCATGGCAATGTGTGATACACAATCCGTGCCCTTTACCAATAGCATGGTTGGAGCTGTTTAGTTTTTATGTTGTCCTTCTTGGACCCCTATGTTGCTCCCTTCTCATTCCCTTCCCTCTCATTCCCTGCACTCAGGCAGGGAATCCTGCACTTCTCCATTTCCTACTGTAAAGGCAAAGAACAGAAATAAACAGTGATCAAAAAACTGTGTTTCCCATCACCTGAAATAAAAGCCCAGGGGAAAAAACATCAAACATCACACACCTTGCCTAAGCCTGACCTTCCCTCTCCCAACTCTTCCCTAGGCAGATCACTGACTTTTGAATACAGTTCCACACTGCTGGTCTTTTCCTCCCAACAGAAGCTCCTTAAAAGCCAGCAACAAAAGGATCCTTTATTCTGAAACCTGGTTACAAAGAACTGAATAAAATGTGATGTTGAGGTTCCACCCTGTTCATGGAGAAGCTGTTTTTTTTTTTTTATTTCAAGGCCAGCTGCTGATCCTGACAACTTAATTATCAGTGAGAAAAACCTGTCAAATAAAAAACATCATAACCATGGGAGAATAAGGATGAGAGAGTAAATCCAAGCCCCACCCCTGTACTTTGATGTATATGGACAAGGGAGGATGGGCTTTAGGGGACTACAGATGCTGCTGGCTGGAGGAATGGATAGTCTGTTTTCTCGAGTGATTTCACATTTTCCTTGAACAAAGGAAGAGGAAAAACCCTGATCAAGTGATAAATATTTTGCAAACAAACTATTCCCCATGAATAAGGCTGTTCCCTGGAGGGTTTCCTTCCACTAGAAAAAGGAATGAAGCTCATGTCTGCAGCTTTACACTGGGAACCCTTGTGTCCTGTTCTTCCTCGGGAAGTCCCTCAGAACCAAAACCACGTTCTCCTGACAAAAGGTAGAGTTTCACTGTAGTAAATTCACCCACAGAGAAAAGGAGTGGGAATTACAATTATATTCACATGAGCTGAAGTGGAAACAGTCACCAAGTGTTCAAATCCAAGACCAACATGAATCTTGAAAAAGCAGGAGAGCTTTCATCACCAGGGCACTGTCCTCCAGCAACTTGAATCATGGTTGTCCTCTCTAAATCCCCAAAGAAGGAAGCAGTGCTGGCTTAACATAAGATAACAGGCAAAATAAACTTAGCAAGACAAAAATGATGTTTTCAGATATGAATGAGCAAGTTCCTTCATGATCAAGACTTTTCAAAGTAATTCCATCCAGTTTCTAAGGATGTTGAAGCTGCTTGGGTCACTCTCAGCACCTTTGTGCACTGTATAGAATTGCAATGTGTGCCTGGCAGGGGTATTTGTGACCATTCAACATTTTCACTTCTAATTGCTGAAAGTGAAAATGGCCCCACAGTCCTCCTGGTAGAGAACCCTGTAACGATGTAGAAGAATAAAAGGTTAAAGGTAAAAATAAAGGTTGGACTCAATGATCTTGGAGGTCTTTCCCAACCTAAATGGTTCTGTGATACATGGCAACAAAGAACAGGGGGATGACAGTAACCAATGACAGCTAAATGACTCATAGACAGAGATCAGAAAACTAAATGAAGGGTGAGTTGAGTGATGGAATATTCAGGAAGATTTGAATCAGGTGCATCAACATTCTCAAAGGGAGGTAACTTAAATTAGTTACCTATATTAATATCTGAGCATCTAAAGAAAGCCAAAATACCCACAGGGGAGAAACTACCACTAAAAATAGGATGTTGCTTGCTGAGTTGCCTCACTGTAGGTATAGGTGTGTTATTTCCAGGAGCACGTGCTGAAAATTTGGAGCACAATGTCTCCTTTCACCACTAGATGCCACCGAACAGCTTTAATTACAGCCTGCACGACGGAGCTGCAAAAGTCACAAGTTCTATGGGAACAACTCAGTGATCCCTTCGATGCAGCTGCCGCCACACCAGCAGCATTCCATGTAAAGATTCCTCACAGCAGAGGGATAACTCCCAGCACATTTCAGGTGCCACACAGGCAGGGTGTACCTGCTTCATCCGTGGTGATGGTGAGCTCGTTGCTGGCCTCGCTCTTGCCGATGCGGTTCTTGGCGTACATGCGGATGTTGTAGGTGGAGGAAGGATGCAGGTCGATGATGGTGGCCTGGTTCAGCTGAGGGGAAACATCTCTGGTTCTCTGAACAGAATCCCAAGAGTCTGTTTGAGGAGAAATATTAATAAAAACAGACAAATGAATGGTGAGGTTAACAGGGCTGACACGAGCACGTGGTTCATTCGCTCACCAAGCAGCACTGCTGGTTACCCCAGCAAATGCCTGGTGCTACAACCAAATCCAGGGATCATCTTCCCAACCAGCATTCCTGACTGCTCCAAGTGGGCTGCTGTCAGCAATGGGATCTCAGCTCTGGGCTCAACAGCAAATCCAAGGAAATAGCTACCCTTTGAGGAGGTGGGGAGAGGTGATTCCCTATTGGGAGTGTGCTCTTTTACTATTGCTATGTTGGAATAACTGTGAAAAAGATGGGAGCTGCTGCTCCAAAGGGATCCTCACTCAGCAAGAGAGTTGGTTGTGCTCCAGAAAAAGGGGGAAAGCGAGTTAATAAACAGGAGTGGTTGAGGGTGGACCTTCTTGCTTTCTGCAACTTCCTCCCAGGAGGGGGGAGTCAGGGCAGGGTCAGGCTCTGCTCCAGGGAACAGGGACAGTAGGAGAGGGAACAGCCTCAGGCTGGGCCAGGGGAGGGTCAGGTTGGACATCAGGGACTGCCTAGGGCAGTGGTGGAGTCCCCAGCTCCGGTGGTGCCCAAGGCAGGACTGGCCATGGCACTCAGTGCTCTGGGCTGGGGCACAAGGTGGGTATTGGGCACAGGGTGGACTTAATGGTCTTGAAGGCCTTTTCCAACCTTAATGATTCCATGATTCTAATGGAGGGCTCTCAGACTAGCAAGGATCAGTCAGAAGGCTTGATTCCAAACTCCAGGAGCAAACAGTGAGCACAGGCTTGGAGCACTTAGGCCATGGGGCTGGTGCTATTTCCCTGCCTCATTTTAGGATGCAAGAGCTGTTTGATACAAGGGGAATGCAGAACCCTCTTAGCTATCAGTGTATATCTGTAAAAGGAGGAGTAAAATGTTATTATTTGTGCTTACTATTCATATGCCTGTTATGTTTTAAATAAACTATGCAGACATGTAATAGGAAAAAAAGATGGATATTGGCCAAACACAGCAACTCCTGTTTTCATCCAAGAAAAAAAAAAAGAGAGAATTTATCGTTTTAAAGCATCTTGATGTCTTTTGTGGGCTGCCATCCTTCATTTCTTTCTTCCTGCAGGTGATGTTCCTCCTTTAACCTCTGCAGCATCCTGTGAGGATGTCCCTGGAGGCTCTCAGGAGTGTTTTACAGCCTGGGTCACTGTAGGCAGCATTGCAGAAAGCTCAGCAGGTAAGAAAGACTGGTTTAAAAATAGAAAACTCACCCAGATACAAAATACCTGCACAAACTGGGGAAACTCTTTTGTATGAGTTTGCTAAAAGATGCACAAGTTGTCACAGTGACACCTGCATGTTGGCTGGTTCCAGGGCCTGTTTGTGTCCAAGTGACTTTGTTTAAATGAGAAACGTTCAGGAATTAGACATTAAAGTGATGGTTAAAATCACTTGGATATATTTTACCTTGGTAAACATTTTACCTTGGTTTGTCACAGATTTTTTGGTGGGACACTTTCAGAAGCTCTAAAGGAATTTTCGGCAGGCAGCACTTCTCCAATTTGCTCTCAGTTTGCTGCAACTTTAGAGAATTTCTTAAACTTTACAGAATATTAATCAGCAGTTCCACTCCACTGAGATAAATGTCACACAGAGTCTCCTCCCGTGCTCCACCAAAAGGAAAGGAATTTCCAAAAAAGTCCTGCTTGGTATGGAGATTGTGTTAAATTTCCCTTGAGGATGATAATTTCTTTTAATATAGTCTGTATATTATCAGATTGCTTTAGCTTTCACTTGGTTGTTTAAAGTACTGACCTGTGATAGGACTCTGTAGTACATATTAATTACTGAAATCAAAGAAATTATAAAAATTCCAGTGATTTTTAGTAGATTTTGTCATTACATGCCATGGGGGAAGAGAGATGAAAATTCACAGTCTTCTGTACTTCTAAACACAGGTTTTCAGTGTTTATTTATGGCTAATTCATGGATTTCAGGAGCTTGTTTTGATACATGCAAACCCTTTTTGAAGGTTAAAATACACAAACAGTGGCAATCCTTTCAGAGAGAAAAAGAATTCTCTCCAATTAAAAAAAAATTAAGTGTTAATAAGAACTAAAGGGAGAACATTAATTAAAAAATTAAAGTGTTAGTAAGAAAAAAAGAAGAGGGGAAAGTTAATTTTGTTTTCTTCTGGCAAACCCTAAAAATATTTGCTTGTGTCCACACGGTAAGTAAATGAGGTATTAAGATTGACTATTGGCTCATCTGGTGTTTATTGTTGTTGTAGAGTAGTCTAAAATCTGCTTATGCAGGAAGACTGACAAAGTACTGAAAACAAGCAGTTATGGGCTACAAAAACAACAACAACAACAAAACAAAACCAAAATAAAACAAAACAAAGCAAAACAAACAAAACAATCCAAACCAAAAAGAAACCCAAAACAAACAAACAAAGAAAGAAAAAACAAAGGGGTAAAAAAAAAAGAAAAAAAGGAAGGAAAAAAAGAATGAAGTTTTAAACTTATATTATTCCATTCGTTAATTGTTAAGTCCAGGCTTTTCTTTGTGTTATAAAATTTTCAGAAGTTCTTAGAGAATGATCTATAAAAAACGAAACTCAGCAGCTTCCTGGGAGGCAGGATGGGAGGAAGGATGGGAGGATGGCAAGCAGGATGGGAGGCAGGACGGGAGGCAGGATGGGAGGAAGGATGGAAGGATGGCAGGCAGGATGGCAGGCAGGATGGGAGGCAGGACGGGAGGCAGGATGAGAGGAAGGATGGAAGGATGGCAGGCAGGATGGGAGGCAGGACGGGAGGCAGGATGAGAGGAAGGATGGAAGGATGGCAGGCAGGATGGGAGGCAGGACGGGAGGCAGGATGAGAGGAAGGATGGAAGGATGGCAGGCAGGATGGGAGGCAGAACGAGAGGCAGGACGGGAGGCAGGATGAGAGGAAGGATGGAAGGATGGCAGGCAGGATGGGAGGCAGAACGAGAGGCAGGACGGGAGGCAGGATGAGAGGAAGGATGGAAGGATGGCAGGCAGGATGGGAGGCAGAACGAGAGGCAGGACGGGAGGCAGGATGAGAGGAAGGATGGAAGGATGGCAGGCAGGATGGGAGGCAGGACGGGAAGCAGGATGGGGAGGAAGGACGGGAGGCAGGATGGATTAGGGCTCTCCCAGCCGGACTGGGAGGATTTTGGGATCCGCAGCCGCTCTCAGGGCTGTGTCGGCGCTGCCACCTGGTGGCCACAGCCGGTACTGCACCAGCCCGCGCCCGACGCGGCCCCGGGGCAGGTTTTGGGGGCACCCCCAGCTCTGCGAAGCCATCGGGGTCCCCGAGGGATGCCCAGGTCACTCTGAGCACAAGAAAGCGCAATTAAGCGGAGTTGATGCTCAGGTTATGCCTAAAATTTCCTTAATGGAATAAAAAATAAAAAGGATGAGGGGAGAGGCACCAAGGACTCACACAGCTGTTCCTGTGTTCAGACCTTCTACACACCTGGAGCCTGCGCTTGGCTGTCTCCATGAAGAGCCAGGTCTGGGTGCCACAGGGACATTTCTGTACAGACAGGTGTTGTCCCCAAGTACCAAAACACCCTGAACTGCTGGTGTCCACAGTGCTCCTGCATAGCAACTGCACCCTGCAGGTGCCACTCCCCGTGTGCCAGGCAACTCTGTACTCCTTTCAGAGGGTAAAGAATATGTCTTTTTTTTTTTGTCTGATGGGGTAGATACCAGAAGTGCTGGGCTAATGACAGGACTCAACCATCTTAAATGTCTTTTCCAACCTAAATTCTATGTTCTATGATGGGGTACATGAGGGCAGGAAAATATAGCGAAGTCCACACACTACATGTGGTCACCTGCACATTCTCTGAAACTTAAAATTCTTCATTTTTCCTTCTTGAGAAGCCTTAGATGATGAATCCTGATGTAAACTCATTTCTGGGTCCTCAGGGCAGGCAGCATAGGTAGGAAATTCCCACTAAACACAACTGGGCAATTTGCAGCTTCACTTTGGTGTTGGCAGGATGTTTCTTCCTTCCCTTCCTTTAATACCAGGACACTGTGAGAAGTTTTCTTAATTCCTTCTCTTTGTTCTAAGTTCCCCCCAAACTACTCTGCAAGTTTTGTTGCCATCTTTGGGATTTCATCTTCTTGATGACTTAATTAATGACAACAATTGTGTGCAAGAATTCAAAACCCTGATCCTGTTTCTCCAAACATTCAGCCTCAGATTCCATAGAATGGCATTTCTGTTGTTTGCAGTGAGAAGAAGATAATCTGCTCTTTTTAGGACACGACCTCCAGGATTTGTCTTCATATATAGATAAAGAAATGTTTTCTCCAACACCAATTCTGCCACAAACTTATTTTCCTTTCTTTAAATTTTCTAACCTTTATGAGTATGTTTTGCCTTGATGTTTCCAGCCAATCTGATGATGCTTCATTTGCTGTCTTGCTACTGATTTAACACGTCACATTAGAGAGACATAACTTTGCAGTGCAAGTTCATGGTGATTGCCACTTTATCTTTGCCTGCATTCTGCATTATCACTTGAAAACATTGAACTAAATTTAAGAAAGAAGTTTTAGAGCTGAGTCCCTTCCCACCACTATTTCAATCAAAGGAAGGCAGTTTAGTTTTCCAGAATGGGATTATGCTGAGTCACATGATTCAGGAAGACAAGTGATGTTTTAGGGTGAGAAAGGAGCCTGTTGGCCAAGAATGACTTTCAGAAACTGTTCTGGAGCAGGTGGGAGGTTGGAAAGAAAGAAAAATGTTCAAACAGAAAGCAAAGCCCAGAAACTTTTAGGTATAAATGTCCCTTGAAGGCACCTTTGCCTGGTCTACAACTCCAAAGCTGCAATTCCTGACCAATGGCCTCAGTGGAGAATTTTCAATTCTTATCTTTCAGGTCCCTTTCTCACCTGCACATTATCAATTCCATTTTACAAGACAGTGCAAAACAGTGACTGGTGATTTAACACTCCTGAAAATGTTTGATCTAGTAATGAAAACATCACATTTTTTCCCAAGTAAAGCACAATGTAGATAAATGAACAATATTAAAAATGGGTAGTAGAATATTTTTTTAAAGGGTGAATTTGCAAATTTTATGGACAAGTTCATTTTTCTTTCTCAGAACTAAAGGCAGAAGTCTATAAAGGTACTAGAGCTGCTCTGATAAACAGAATATCTCACTGATAAGCACACATAGTGTTCCTATTAATGGATTATGTTCCCTTACACAGAGCAGCAAACTGCACCATGAAACAGGACCATAGAATTTCTCAGTGTCTTTTGGATCCTACATGAAATATGACAATATTGTTCCATTGCAATTTTCTTTCTAGTCCCTTCTCAGATCCCCAGTCAGGGATGGTGTTTAACAATGTGCCTGATTAGAGGTGTGATCTTAAATCACAAACCCGGTTCAAACAAACTTAGAACAGTTTCAGATTTCAAGAGACAGGGAACATTTTGGGTGTTTAATATGTGCAGGAACAGGAATCGTTTTCTGACTTCAGTGTTCAGAAAACCACCACAGAGTTTTCTTTGTCTAAAAATTCTCCTAACTATCTTTTTCCACTGCCAGTTTTCCAGGGAAGATTCCATACACTCCTCTATCAATAGAAAATAAGTTCTAAAATTCAGCCCTACTGGAAAAGATAATTTGTAAAGGGGGGGTGGGGGGGGCCTACAGAGAAAAATATAAAATTAAAAGAAATAAAATCCAAGTGGATAAAAGATAAGAACAGTGACCAACAATCAGCTGGCAAAACCATCATATCAGCTGTCACCTAGAAAGGCTTGTTTTGCATCCAAAATTGTTCCCCCTTACATGCAGGTTTCTCTGGTGAAAGGGAAAAGCAGCAATTGCTAAACTTAAAGATCTTACCGAAAAAAAAAGAAAAAAAAAAAAGGACAACAAATGAAGATAAATCTCCACGTGGAAGATTAAATAAACCGTGATAAAAATTTCCATCAGGCAGTTTCAATTTATGAATTATCTCTTGCGATGCAAACGCAGTGATGGATGACTCGCGGTGGGAATCGGCGCAGAGGGAGATTGTTTCTCACCAGACTTGTTCTTGCACTCGATGTCGTAGCCGGTGATGGGGCTGTTGCCGTCGAAGCCCATGGTCCAGCGCAGGGCGATGCTGCGCGCCCGCACCTCTCGGATCTCTATTTCGGGTGGGTCGGGCGGTTCTGAGCAAACACACACAGAGTTTTCATGAGAACAAAGCCCTCGACAAAGAGGTGACCTCAGCACTGTCTAGAACTACCTGAAGGAAGTTCTGGCCAGGTGGGGGTTGGTCTCTTCTCCCAGGCACTCAGCAATAGGACAAGGGGGCACGGGCTCAAGCTCTGCCAGGGGAAATTGAAGTTGGAGATCAGAAAGAAATTCTTTCCAGAGAGAGTGCTCAGGCATTGGAATGGGCTGCCCAGAGAGGGGGTGGATTCCCCATCCCTGGAGGTTTTTCAGCTGAGCTTGGCCGTGGGACTGAGTGCCATGATCTGGTAAAGGGACCGGAGTTGGACCAAGGGTTGGACTTGATGATCTCTGAGGTCTTTTCCAACCCAATCGATTCTATGATTCTATGAAAGTCACACCGATGAGCTCCTGGCACTCGGCTCTCTGGGGTTGCTCATTAGCACCCTCATCCAGTTAATCACCAGCTGGAAATACTCAAAGAGGGAGAGGAAAAGTCGCTTTCCAAGTCAAATGTCATCTTGAATACTTCTCTTTACCATCTTACTTGCAACCTGGAGTTGCATTTCCTGAAGAGCATTCCAGCTTGGACTTTCATGCTGGAAAAGATGCTTTGCCTCAAGCACCACATTTCACCTCTACAGACTTTACACAAAACGTGATGTGTTTTGTTTAAAATATTAATGCTAAACTCAAAAGTGCTAAATATGGTGGGGATTGGGGCAGTAAAGTTTTTGTCTCTTTGAGAGTGTTTAAAAGGGTTAATTTAGTAACAGAATGACTTGATAACAGCATAAAATGACTCTACAAGCCTCCTTTTCTCTCTAGAGTTAAGGTTGTAAATAAACAGCATTCAGACCCATTCTAATGCCCCTTTGAATGAATTGTGGCACTTTAAATGAGCAGTGGCATAACTGGGAACTTGTCCCCAAACTCCACCTGAATTTTCCAACAGGGCTGCCTTAAGCATTCCCTGGAATCTGCTGTTGCTTGGAATCAAGGGCAGGGAGAAAGAAATTTGTAAGTGCTCGGAATTTGCTGTGTGGATGCTCAAAGGCATCCGGGGAACAGGGGCGAGAGCTGAGCAGTGGCCAGGGCTGGGCTTGTCACCTCCACCTGTCTGGGAGTGAAACTTGCAGGAGGGGAACCCCAGCCCTCGAGTTTGCATCGTGCAAACTGCTCACCATTTATTTTGATGCATTTAACTGGAAATATTTGGCTTGAAATGCCACAGTGGGTTTAACATTTCTCTAGAGATGAAGGAAGACACGTTTGCTTTATCTCAGGCTTGGGCTTTAAGCACATTTGTTCTTTAAAAACAAATGCAACCCTCTCCTGGAAAGTAAAACCCCCCTCACATCCACAGGGTCCCTACTGAAGATGACAGTTTGAAGCATTTAGCAGACTGTCAGTGAGTGTACGTAAGAAAAATTCTTCTTATTAATTTGTAAAGATTCAAGCTCGTCCTTTGTTTTGATTTTATCTGTGAGGCTGAACATCTTCATGCAGCTCCTCATTTCTGTGACAATGAGGAAGGTATTTAATTAGGAATCAGAGCCTCCCTCTCCCAAGGGATTTCTGAGGATGCCGTGCACTTACTGGCCTACAATAGCTGTGTTTTTTTCCTTATGTTGTCCTCTTCCTACCTTGCACAGTGAGCTGAATTATTCCACGATCCTCCCCATAGGAATTGATGGCATGGCAGGAAAAGAAGCCAGAATCTTCACGCACAGTTGGCAAAATCTAGGGGTGGTTTGAAAAGAAAGGGATTGATTGAACAGCAAGCAGAGAAAATAAACCAACAGCTTTCCTGTGTGGGGCAAGAAAAATTGTGCAAACTGCTTTACTTGGCAGCAGTAAATAGATGTTGCATCTAATACACATACATATGCACAGTAAAGCATCCAAAACACTGGGACTTATCAAACCCAGCAGCACCTGGACTGAGAAAGCAGGTTCTCAGCTCTACACGTGTTGTCAGGAGTTGGAGCACCACCTATTCCTGGAGCTTCTCCATAGGATTCCTGTTTCCAGTTCCTCACAAGTTTGCCAAGTATTTAACTGTTGGCTGAAATTTTCCATGCAAAATGGTGCCTCCTGCTGCCTCCAAATTTTTTCCAGTAGTTTCTGAAAATAACTCAGGTGGCTGAAGGAGGAAAGAAAGGTTCAAGCACTGGTAAATCCTGTACACTCAGTGTGGTGCTTCATAATAAAGGTTTGTGTGGTCTTTCTTTTCAATCTGTGGTTTAATAGCATGGAAATTTGTATATAATATTTACATGCATGATCATAATGATATTTTTCTACAGGACCACTGCTTCATTCCACATACAATAGAGAAAGGATTTTTTTTGCAGGAGCAGATATTTGAAATACCATTTTCCTCTCAGTGTTCAGTGTGCTGCTCCACACTCTATTTACTGCACACAGTTCAAACCGTGCCCTGAAAACAGACATTCATTTTCTCACAGCATTTTCTGTGCACTCACCTAAGCAACACCCATCTCAGAAACATGAGTGAATTTATTTCTGACACCATAAAGAGTGTTACCCCCATTTCATATGGGGAATTAAGGAACCAGATATATGATAATGTTTGTGGCTGCTTGACAAGGTGCCACATATTAGCTGAGCCTTGGTAACTCCACGTGCTCTTTATCCCTCAGCAAACCCAAGGAAATATGAGCACAACTCCCAGTCCCCACTGGTTAAAATAAATGGTTTAATCTCCCACTCTCTGTAAGGAAATTGGAGAGTTATCATCTGAGATGTGGTAATGTGTCAAGCTGTGTTAAGTTGCACGTGTAGCTGAGCTTTAAGGTAGGGAAACAAAAATTTCCAGAGCCCACTTTGACACATCTTGGGCCTTCCTTCCCCCACTCCAAGTCCTTAGCAATAAATAGCCTTTCCTGTGTTCATTACAGCTTCCACTGAGTTCAGCTGCAGCTATGAGACCTTAGGGCTTCTACAAATCAGACCCCCAAGGGCTCAAGGCAAGCACCCAGAAAACAGAGAGCACACAATTATTGGCCACCTGAGAAGACTCTGGTTTCAGTGATCAGCCCTGCATCAAACAGTGTCTTTCATTACTCAACCTTAATGCAACTCCAGAGAAAATCCCAGTCGTGCCTCTCCCAGGCAGGGGTCCTGCAGAAAACCAAAGCTGAGTGCACAGCTGAGGATCACATCATCATGCACAGGCACTGGGCTCAGAGCTCCAGAGACAGCCCTAATCCTGACATTTTCTGCTCTGGGGGCATTTTGTCTCTCAGAAATGGAAGGTTTGGCATGTAACACACACATGGAGGTAAAACCCCCCTTCCATGCACAACTGCTTCAGAAGAGAACTCTCCATACAGGTCTCCAGCCTTCCAAAGGGAAATATTGTCGGGCATCCAGGGACTGTCTTATTAAAGTCAATAAGAAGAATGAGGGCAGAGAGGCCTGGGGGGTCAATCCTACAAATAAATATTTATAACACAAAAATGTTAATATGAACAGAGTCACACATAAAATTTATTTTTCTCAGAAATCAGTGACAAAGATCCCTCAGAGAAGGCAAATCCAGATTTTTACTGGATATCATCCAACATGATTTTTGAATGATAAAGAAAAAGATCTTTTATAAGAGCTACACTGGAATTCAGTCATTCACCAGAGAGCTAGAGAAACTGTTCCTTGAGCATAATACATACATTTTAAAAACCTGACTGAAAATGGGTAATCAAGATTTTTGAGTGAGAATCAAAATGATTTTTTAAAAAATTCTTTTAGATTTCATAAAGGCATATGCAAAATACCACGTTGAATCCAATGACTGACCTGACTTTTTAAAGTCATCTTACAAGCCCCCAGAGTGAAAAGTACTTTGGAAAAGACAGCATTTTTATATGAAACCAGCTTAATGGTTTGGGTGAGAGTAAAGCTGATAGAGATCAGAACTGAGGGTCAGAGATTTCTTTGGTGTTTATCAGCAGGTTCTCACACCTGAGCTGTGCTGCCAAGGAAGGGCAGGCTAAGGCATCAGCTCCTGAGGCAGAAGGGATGCAGGGCTGAGCCTGGATCACTGTCTAGCTGCCTCTGGAGTATGAGAAGATGGAGACTAATTTTTTGGGAGAGTTGGGATGCGGAGCTTTCCTCTACCTTCTCTTGCTGCCAGCTCTCCAGGGGCAATCTGATGTTGTTGGGAAGAGTTAGATGTGTATCCCTATGAAAACCAAACCAAGAACACTTTGACACATCTAGATCAGTCATGGGTCCCTTTTCTTACCTGCAGAGTAGAGATCACTTCATCTCCAACTTCCTTGGTGGAAACAAGGTAACGGGACATCTCGGGGTTAATGATTCTGTCTTCTTTTTCCCAGCGGACTATGATGGGTTTCTCTCCATGTGCTGTGCAGCTCATCTCCTTCTTCTGTCCTTGTGTTGCCAAGGTGGTGTTTGGGTAGGAAGTTATCATAGCTGGAACTGGAAACACACAAAACAACAATAAAGGTTGTTCCTCGGTGAGCTGACAGGTTGGCCTTTCAGACTGTGCCTCATCCAGCCTGTCCACATTCAACCAGATGGACACAAATTATTTCATTTTCATTCCCATGTAAAAAAAAACAAACCTCTTAAGATTGAAGAACTAGAACCAGACAAGATAAAAAAAAAAGGCTGTTCTTCAGTGAGCTGACAGGTGTGATGATACAGGGTTGGCCCTTCAGTCTGTGCCTCTTCCATATTTAACCAGATGGACATGAGTATTTCATTCCCATGTAAAAAAACTCTCATAAGACTGAAGATGGGCCTCAAAGGGAACAGAGCAGAGAGCAGCTGGAACTGGGCAATCAGGCTGTAGAGGGAAGATGAGAGTCCAAAGGAAGGCTGGTTTCATTTATTTTGCTTCTCAGAGGGAGACTTGTTACATAATGCAATATTCAATATTCCCAGTACATAAAGGTACTGTAACTAATAAGCATTCAGATGTGGGGCAAATAAAGAATGGATAAAAATGTCTTATTCCTTCTGATGAGCTACTGTTTAATTTGCTGACAGTTACATGTTCTACCAGTGTGTATGACAGTAATGACCTATCAAAATGAGGGCTCAATTAAACCAGAAGCTGTACAAAATGAAAAGAAAGGCTCTGCACCAAAGAGCTTACAGTCCATGCATGTGTTGAGTGCAGCTACACTGGACTGAAGTGAAAGTATAATTAAACTGACAATAAACCTAGCTAGATTTCAGGCTTTATTGTATTCACAAGGTATTTGCAGAACAGTTTGGACATATCTGTCAACTTTGCTAACCATTCTTTTAAAAAAATGCTTAAACTTTAATGTTGAAAAAAGTACTTTCTCGTTAGCAAGACTAGTCTTAAACCCCAAGTATTTTCATATTTTGGAATTAAAATCTTCTGGAAACAGGAAGAAAACATCCTCAGAGTGTTTTACTGCAAACCCCTCAAAACATGGCATCTTTGAAACAGGGCAGTGTCTTTGGTATCCTCAATATCCTGCGCTTTCCTTCCCATGTGGTTTGTCCACCAAGGAACAACATCTGGGCTTCTGTGTCTAGGAAGAATCAAAGCCCAGGACTCTTGTCTTTCAGTTCTTGGGAGAAGCTGGAAAGCCCTGGGCAGCACACAGTGCTGGTCTCTTCTGGATGAATCTGTCCACTCCTCTAAAGCACAGGAGGTGTCAGGACAGAACCCCTTCCTGGAGCTCCTGCTCTCCAGGGCTGTCCCTGCAATAGCCACACTCCCCTGGTTTTTATGCATGAGCTCCTGTCTCATCAGAACCACTCACTCATTCCACCTGAACCTCTCTGGGTCCCTGTTTGAATCAGATGACATTGGCAGAGGACCTGATTTGAGGCCTTCCCAGTCTTTCTTCCTGCTTAGATTGCAGTACAGCCACAAAGCAGAATAAAAATCCCTATTTAAATTAATTACTGTAATTGCACTCTTGTAATGCTAATGCTTGGTGGCATGACCTTTTCACATGCCAGAGCTGTTAATGCTTGGATATGACAATATGTCAGGATGCAGCCCTTCCTTTTCAAAGCCTTCCTGAACCAAAACAAAGTGATTTGAAGATTAACAGGGCTGTGGAGCCGTAGGTTTGAGTTATGAATGGGATCTAGTAACAGGGGGAGCTCTTAGAAAGGTCTTGTGTGAGACATGAGACTCCTTAGGCACTGACATGCACTAGTGATGAAGTACATCTTGTTTAACTGTTTGGGTATTATGTACCCACTGGTTTTCTCCCAGAGGAGCATTCAAAGAGAAGAAATTATGAATAGTCAGAATAGAATATTAGGGTGAGTCTGATTCCATCTTCCAGAGAATGAAAACAGCCTTAGTTTCACCTAGAGTCTGTAAGTATATTGGCAACTAAAGTAAACAATATTTAGGCAGAGGAAAAGGACTTCACACACCAAGCCTTTGAGGTTTATGGTGAAAGCCCTTTACTAACACACTGCACAGTTTATATAGGGTTAAGGCTACATTATATTGGCTAAATTGAATCTCACACCATCCAACTACAAATCCTAATTGGTTATAATCCATATCTCACAAGTCCACTGTTTTGATGATATAATCCTGACTGTTTTCAGGAACATCTCCAGTGTCCTGTGAGAAAGTACTGTGTGAACTCCTGGGGAGTGATTTCCTCCCTACCACTCAGCAGCAGCTGTGGCCTTGGTTATTCTTAGCTGGTAGCTGCTTCAGACTTACAGGATCCATATAGAGCTGAATTGCTCATCTTTCAGTTTTCTGTACCAACAGGCAACCACAAGGAGGTTACTTTCAGCAAATCACTCTTCTGTGTGCATTTGCTTCTTGCTTCCAAACCCAGAAAATAGTGGACCAGGGCTGTGCAGCTGCCAGGCTGCCCCTAACTCCACTGATCACAGAATTCCAGGATCACTGAGGTTGGAAAAGCCCTGCCAGCCCATGGAGCCCACCCTGTGCCCGATGCCCACCTTGTCCCCCAGCCCAGAGCACTGAGTGTCACGGCCAGTCCTTCCTTGGGCACCTCCAGGGCTGGGCACTCCATACCAACCTGGGCAGCCCCTGCCAGTGCCTGCCCACCCTTTCTATGAGGAAATTCTTCCTGAAATTCTTCCTAAAATAGCCCCATGTAGCCTTTTATTCATTTTGCTTATCAATAGGAGACCCAGTTCAAAGGCATAGCAGGCTGTTAAGGAGTCCACATTACCATCGTTAGCTTGTGCCACCACCTTTCTTCCTTCCATAATCTCTCAAACCTCCCACTAGTCCCTTCCTCTGCAAGTCTCTCCCCTCACTGCAACACACTCCAGTCCCCTTCACCTGTCCCTCTCCTCTTCCTGTTGCAAGCTCCTTGAGTTCTAACACATTCCCAACCCCCCTGGCAATGTTTTCCTCCTCCAGCATCATTTCCCATCCTTAATTAAGTCATGCCACCCTCCCAAGTCATCTAAATGATCTTCTCTCCAGCTGCAGTCCTCCTTCCCATCGGTATCTCCTAATTGGAGTCTCTGAGGTGATGGTGAGAACAAGTGCTAAGCCCACCCAGGAGATGAGGAGTGGGTGGTTTGTGCCTTCACACAAGGTCCCTGAGCTCCTGAGGTGTCTGCAGCCCCACGTGGGAGGGCTCAGCAGTCAAAGCAGGGGAGCCTTGCAATGGAAGGTCTACTCTCTTCCTTCTTCATAAGCAGTTGCACACAGAAAATGTCATGTCTGCATTTGGATTGGGATCCCATGGACATCCAGGAACCTTGTCAGGGGTTCCTGCCTCACTTTCATGTCCCATGATGGGTGACAGGGCCAAACCAAACACCACGATTCTCTTTCTGGCTTTTTAAAAACCACAGTCAAGCTTGTGAAGCTCAATTTTTTTCCCCAACATACTTTCTTAATAAGAGCAGCATAAAAACATGTAAAGAAAGATGACTTTATTCCTCAGATACAGCTTTATCCCTGCTTATCCTTCCCTTCTTCTCACATAATCTTCCACACTGATTCCTTATTGCTATAGCAATGCCTCACAGCTAAATATTTCTCCTTCCTCCAAAGCTGATTTTTTACTCTTCACAATTTATCTCCAATGATCCCAAACCATAAGCTCTTCTTTTTATCTTCCTCTACGTCAAAAGATTTCTGGTAACAAAGCCACATTCCCAAGGATATTTTAGGCAACGTATTTCTTCATCCCCCAACTATCTTTAATCAAATTACTGATGCAAATAACTGAGATAAATATGCTGGTGCTTTACTGACAAAATAATCCAGAAAACTGTAAATAAGCAAAACTGCTCTACATACCCATGAGATATTCTCTCAGGATGTCTTAAAAGAAGTGAAGGCATTTAGAAATACATCAAGATGATTCAAATGCCACATTAAGTGTATCCCTTATATCTCTTCAACTTTACATGTAAACAGACACATTATGATATGTATTCATATAAGGGAATTTTGGGAATTTTGGAAGGGAAGGGCATGTTACTGTGCATGTTCAAGGAATCCATAGAGCCATGTTCCAGAATTTGGGAGTAGTTTCCCTATGGGCCAAATTAATTCAATTCTCTTTCCTCTGGAGTTATCCGTGTCTTTCTCTTGAAGGATGCCATGTGGGGCTGGGCACAGTTAAAGACCTCCTGGTCAAAAGTGGAGGAAGTAGAGACTACAATTTACAGATCCTGGCAATTTCCATTTTCAAGGCCTGCATATCCCTTCCAGCAGCATTAATCCAGGACTCTGCTCTGCTTAAGGCTGGGCTTCCACTTGGAAGGGCAACCCATTGTTCCCCCCTTTCTTCCTGGTACCCCAGTAAGGAGTAATTAAAAATTATTTAATTATATTAGTATTTATTGTGTTATCAAAACATTATTTATTATAGCACTAAATATTAGTGCTATATTATTGTGTAGTTTGTATTATTAATATAAACTGTATTTCTCAATAATACTGTATTTACCTTATGGTATTAGAATCAAAGAGCAAAATTCATTAGTCAGGGTTACACTTAATCATGGAAGTGGCTCAGATAAATCAAGAACATTTTGTCCCATTCTTGGAGAAAACTGAATCTGCATCTTTCTTAAAATTCAGTAAAAATTGCTTAATCTGACTTTCTTTTCTCTGCTACTGTTGTTTCATCAGGCACTGAATGCAAACAAAAGGGAAAAGATTTAATTACCTTGGGATAGACTAATCTTATTTTCCAGAATGAGGAAGCTAAAGTTAGATGAAGCTTGTGCAAAGCACCAGAAACTTTTGAATCCTTTAGAAAGAATATTCACAAATTACTTGAAAACTGAAATTCACATAAATTTTAAAAATTATGCAGAGAGCTGGGAGGAGAGTGGGTTTTTGTGTCTTTCAGCTCATAGATGGAAATGGCCACATGGGGAAAAATAAACAAAGAGGCTCACTTTATTTCAATCTGCAATTAAACATTAAACATCCTCGTAGCATTTGTAAATGATTCTAAGACTGGTTGAAGTTCTCAGCATGTTTAAGAACTGTCACTATGTGTAGTCTCTAAATGGTATTTTAATTTGGTGGAAGGAGAGGAATATAATACAGGGCACCACTGTGGGTTGATGCCACATGCCCCCCCAGGGTGTTTGGAAGTGTATTGAAGGATACACTGATGTTCATGGTGCCCTGGTTTAGCAGGTGGGACCACTTTTATCACTGTGTGGGTGTGACCAAAGCTGTGGATTCCACACCCTCGATTCATTTCCCAGGAACTGTTAACAATGGACCATTTGCAGCAGCTGCCCAGGGCACACCTGACCCCTCAGGCTGGGAGTTGGCTGGGAAAGACACCTGTGGGATAAGAGCTGTGATAACTCCCCTCCAGGGAGTCATTAACCCCTTCACACCCGCCTGAGGGGTCATGTCTGCTGATGGGCCATCAACAATTCCAAAATCCCTCCTGACTCTCAGAGTCAGATCCCCCAGTGTGGAACTCCCTGCCCTGGTGGAGGGACTGGGGGCTCCCACTTGGGCCAGAGGGTACATAATCTGGGGGTTTGAAGACCTCAGGGAACACTCGACGGACCAAAAGGAGAACCAGAACCTCGACAGCAGAAGGCCACCACTCTCAATCAGACTGTGAACATCACTCTTCACCAGACTGCAACCATCATCTACACCAAGAGGTTTTTTACCTCCTTCTACTTTGGACTCAGGGGAACCACGTGGGGCTCAGCACAGAGGCCAACAAAACCCCTTTGTGTTTGTGCCCCAGGACACTGGGTTACACTTTTGGGTTTTGTGGGTTGAAACCAATTTCTCTTTGTGTCATTGCATTTATTGCAATATTTTTAATTAAATTGCAACTCTGACTTATAATCTTTCCTGTGCTGCGTTCATTTCTCCTGCTGGTTTACCTTTAAACCAGCACACATGGCCAAACATCGGTGCAGATTCAAACTGCTCTTGAAAAAAAAGATGAAAAAATGCAGCAGCTGAGAAAATCTGTTGATGGGATGATCTGGAGAAAACTGAGCACAGGGAGAATTTGGGTGTGTTCAGTAACAGACACTTCCTGGATTCTGACAGCAGTGATTCCCACTACATAAACATCTCACCATGTCTCCACTTCTCCTGGATGCCCCATCCTGGAAGTGTTCAGGGTTTGGAACAGCCTGGGCTAGTGAAAGGTGTCTCTGTCCATGGCAGGGGGTTGGAATGAGATGAGATTTAAGGCCCCTTCCAACCCAAACCATTCTGTGCTTCCACGATTCTCCTGGTCTGAAGGTCTCTGCTCTGACAGTTTCCACTTCATAGTTTGGCCCTTTCATTGGAGCATCCTTGAAGTGGCCAGATGGGGAAAACCTGTCATGGTACTGGGATTCATCTTGCAAGCATCTGTGTCTAGACAGGCATTGCAGACTTCCCAATGGAAAGAAAGATCCATACAAAGAGCTGGTTATCCAGTCACATGAACTGTGCCCTCAAAAGCTGCTTCTTTCCACTGATCACTCAGGATCCTGCAATGCCATCTGGTTTTCCTGTACAGCTTCTAGAACAGAGGCCCTCTGATGCAGTTTAAACAACCTTGGTAAAAGTAACATTGTGAATGAGGATGGGAATTGTGCTACGGGACAACTGCATTAAATTTAAAATAAATATATATTGAAAAAATTAATTAAATTTCCGATTTCATATTTAAGCCAAATTCAGCACATCCTTCTATGCTGGTCAGTCATGGTGAGAATACTCTTCTTCATAGCAAATGTGAGTTTTTTCTGTCTCAAGTTCCCTCTTCCTCAATCCACCTTTGCTCAGGCAAAGAAAGCCCATGCAAATACATTACTTACATTTAAGGGAGCGTAACTCTCACACTTTATTAATTGATATATATTTGTTAATTTATTTTCAAATCTAATAGACTTCCAGGAGTCAATGAGTGTGCGGCTAAAATTTGTCATTTCAGTTTTCCCTTTCTGATAAGAGGCATTTTGGTTTTCTTAAATAGCATCTCCCTGGAATTCAAATGGTATTCTGAATCCAGAAGGGAATTTTAAATCAACAGAACTTCAACACTTCAGTTTAAACACGGAGTTTTTTGGTAACACTGTAACCTGTTCAGCAGGTGAAAGTCATGCTTAGTCCTCATCCTCAAGAGATGCCCAAAACTAGGAAACAAACTGCACATCCCAAGGGTGAAACAAATATGTTAACACAAAAAAAAAGCATCCAATTTTTAGGTATACAAGTTATTACACGTTATTATAATGAGCATATAATTAATGACAACTACTTTGTACCAATACTCACTAATTTTGAAAATGAACTTCACATTTGAGACTTCCTCATATTTGCTTGTTGAGAACCTCCTGAGAGATGTGTTCTTTTAGGATAAATGCTTAAAAAATTTGATTTGAAATATTTAAGTATTTCATCAAGGTAACTTTAGAACATAATATTTTCCTGTGTTGCTTGGAATTAGGAAAGAATGTGTTGTGTAAGCAATGCAGCTCTTAAATGGAATCAGTACTGGGGGAATTGTGTCACCAATTAACACAGCATGAATTTTAAATTGGAAAAGTCAATCTTTTGAAATTAACAGCCATTGATGTTCCAGATTAAAAAAAAAAAAAACACAAAAAAACCCCCCACAACAATTTCAAGCATGTAAAACTGAGAAATTTGATGAGAGAAGCAAAGATTTGATGAATTCATATGACAGACTGAATTATCTGCTCAGATGGAGTTTCAGATGTCAAAATAAATTTGCAAAATTTATTCATAAATATATTCCTGAAAATAATTTTAAATAAAATAGAACAAATCAGATTATGTTCTTCCCCCAGCCTGCCCTAAAAGGAGGGTGAGTAGCCTTTTATTTGCTTCCATCAGTAACCATTAGATGAATGGATATTTTGGGTGATGGGCAAGAGTTTCATTAGCAGTTCTATTTGCAAAATTATTTGCTGACAGGCAAGTATAAAAACCAGCACTGCTGTGGAAAAAGACTGTGCACAGCAGAAGCTGCATCTTTATGTTCCTATTTAGTGAAGAGTGATATCCATGAGAATTATTATATATAAATAATAGAGAGAAATTAAGACATGACCAGTCCATGTCCCAGCTACATACATTTATTTGCATTAAAAATCCCCCATCAAAACAGGAGGCTCAGTGGTATGAAAAATTACATTATTAGGATATTAGGACATCAATACAAGAAAAAAAAATCCAAAAAGAAAGAACTCACTGAGTGGGACTGAAAATGGATTCTGTACACCTTGAAATACCATTCCAGCTGGCTCCTCCCCTGATATAAATGAAGTTACTTTGATTTTAAGTGTTATTCAAACACGTGTTTCCAAGCTCCAACAGGCCTTGTTTGATGCTGAACTTTAATAAGAATGACAATGAGTTCTTGGCAGCTCCACCACAGCCTCATGATCTGATTGAATGTGTCAGGGCAAAGGCTGTGAACATTTAGGGTTCATCTCCTATGCACTCAAAAGTAGTTTCAGGTCACATTAGAGGAAGGGAAGGTGATTTATTTTGCATGACAACTACGAATTTAACCAAAAGACACATGAATAAAATAAAAAAGGGCTTTTCTCTCAAATCACAAAGGCAATTCTTTCCTCTTCCTGAGATCTTTCCTTGCATTTGTTCTGTGTTTGTACAGTGCAAACTGATGTCTTCAAATGACACACAGGGGACCAGCAGCTGCTTCTATTCCCTGCTCTTCCCTTCCACTTTGACATGGTTCTGAAATGAATGTGACTTCCTTTTGCTTTGCCACGCAGCCTCAATTCCCATTTTGTCTGACTGCACTCCCCAATAACCAGGAGACAGGGAATGGGAGATGATAAACTGACAGGTTTGTCCCCTGCAGTCAGTTACAGTAAAAGCCTCTGGAAATTTGGGACAAACTCCGGTAACTCCCAGGAGGCACCAGAAAAGCAGTTTCATCAAAGCTTGGCTAAATGTCCAAACCAAAATAAATGATCAAAAATCTATAAAACATTACATTAGCATGTATGTAATTGTGATTTATGGAGACTTAGTAAAGCAATTAATGGACAACAATAACATTACCATTGTTGTGAAGTGTGGTTGCCAAAAAATTAGCATTAGAAACATGTCTCCATTAAGTATAAATTTCTTGGGCCACTTTCTCTTCCAAATCAATTATGATCTTTCATCACCCAAATAAAAGCCAGGCTGGAAAGAGCAGGAATGTTGAATAGCTAAAACTAGCAATGCATAATTTTAGATAACTTGTCCAATGCTTTGATCTTAAATTGAATTCACTCTGCCACCGAGATGGCATCAAGTTTTAATGTTAAATGAGAGGGTATCATAGTTGGAAAGTACAGTGCTCTAATTACTGAATGCAAATCAGTTAAAAACAGACACTGTGGAATCACATGGGAGACAGCTCTTTTTTTTTTTTTCAGTTGATACGTTTTAAATTTTCCATTTGTGTCCTTTCATTAAAAATTACCTGAATAGTTTACAAGTTTAAATGGAGAAAAAAAAAAGGCAGAAAGTCACTGGAAAACACAAGCTTTGATCAGGAGCTATTTTATGAGCCAGCAATTCCCATAAGTCTTTTAGATTTTGGAGGCGGTGAAGTGACATGTGTAAATGTCCCTCCCAGGGGAAGAGAGGCAAGCGCTAATTGGGGTATTGACAGGTTTAAATGAAGCAGAAACCCACTAAGAAACTCTGGCTACAAAACCGCGATCATTGGTGGGCAGAGCATGGGGCATTAATGGGTTTCATTCACTGCTCACTCAGGCAAGTAACTCTACTTTTAAGCACAGTGACCTGGGTCTGTAACAGCTCCCTTCTGAGCTAAAAAGCCATGAAATACTCTGCTGATGTATAAGAAAGAGAGCTCTGCTAGAACTGGTCTCCTCCAGCCATTCAGAGGGAATTATATTTTTATTGTCTGGATAGATGCAGGTAGACCAATATCACCTGATGGTGGGATGGCAGAAACAGAACTCAAATACACTAAAATCTGCAAGAGATCACTCTCTGTATTTAGTAGCCACTCTCTATAGGAGTACATTTAACACCAGAAATATAAATATATATATTTTCTGAATATTAACATCAACAGAAAGGTGCTATTGCATTGGATGTATATACAAAAGCATTCAGCTGTGCAGGGAGGTCAAGCATGTCCAAAGACCCAACTGGAGGGGCTCATAGCATGTTCATAGCATGTTCACAGCATGTTCAAAGTATGTTCATAGAGCCTGTCAGTGCAGTGATCCTTGGGGGTAAACAAGACCTTCCATTCATCTTGTCTTAAAGATGACAAACACCTTCTTATTGATGATAAAAGGTCCTCAGGGTGAGCTGCTCACAGTTTTGCAACCAACCTTTAGAAGTCCAGCTTAAAGTCAGGGAAATCAAATGCCAAAGGTCTAATCTTAAACTCTACATTCCCTTCACTAAGGAGATTCAGGATGTTAATAAATGCTACAATCTCAGGGAAGACAGGAAAGGAGATTGAATTAAGGAGAATAAGATCCTAAGAAAAAGCTCTGAAGACTTTCATTTTGATGCACATCAATCTGGTTTCTCCAGTAAAAATTCTAACTCTGCCCCTTGTCACAGAGAGCACCTGGGGATGGTTTGGAAATGGTGTGACCACTTAGGGAGTATTAACACTATTTATTGCTGGACAGCCAAAATGTTGATTCCTAATCTATTTTACCTTTTATTTTCTGCTATAAGGTCTATGTTCTACTTTTACTGCTCATCACGATGGGAGCTCCTTCAGGAAAAGCAGATCTCAAGTTGGTCAATAAAAGGAGAAAATTTCCAGATGACTGGGGAACTCTCTTAAAGGCTGCTCAGTCTAGGAAAAGCTGATGGGTAACTTGAGTACTTATCAATTTTTTAATACATGTCATATGGAAAGAGGGAATTACTATCAAAGAGAAACAAAGAGGGCTTAGAGGAGCTCAATATTTATAAAGTAAAGATACTCAGTATAATACTTCTGTGAGTTACATTTACTCATAAGTAAGAAGCAGCTCTTACAGCAGAAAATCAGAAAGGAAAATTCTCATACTTCTGTTAAATTTAAAATTAGGCCACTCTCTGCTCCATTTGGAATTTGCTGTGACTTTTACATTCATTGTTATCCCATTTTTGCAGTGTTTTATCAAATCTAAGGCCAGGCCTTTGTACTGAGTATTTTGGGAGTGTGTCCCTGAGCAATGAATACACTTCCAGGCAAAAGCAGTGGCCAACAATTTGGCTCCAGTGTCCAAAGTCTAAGGCCAGAGGAAGTGGATGGACCATAATTTGAACCTGGATTATAATTATTTTGGCTTATTCAGAGCTGCCAAAGTGCTCATCCAGCTGTGAGGCAGAGAACAGCTAAAAGAAGTTTTAAAGCCCAATTTTACAGTGCTGTTCCTGATGATGAGAGTACCTTGCTGGGGGCCTCCAGGTTTATCACCTCTATAACTCAGGTCAAGGTGTGTGTTTGTACCTGAATGTGTGCACAGATGTGTGTGAGTGAGTAAGAAAGGGGGAAAAAAAATAGATATTTTCCACAGAGGCAAACAAAGAGAATTATTTCATTACCTGGGAAAGAGGACAAACCAACCCTCACTGCCTCCTTCCCTTGACCTTCAACTGTCCTGTAGATTCCTCTTTTCAATATGCTCTTTAAAAAAAAAAATGTTTCTGTTTCTCTGGAGACCATTTTTACCCCTCAGCCAAGGAAAGGCCTCATAAATACTCGTGTTTCAGGCAGCAGCAAATTATAGTCATCCATCTCAGGGACAAAGCCTGTGGCACGGGGCTGTGGGTCATTCCCCCCACGGTACCTTCCTACAGCATGATGGAATTCAAAGGACTTGGCTTATTTTTTTTCCCCTTTAAATTGAGTTTCAAGGGAATAGAAACTTCCATTACCTCTTCCACACCCAAAAGCAGAGGCCAAAATGGCACAGCTGATAATGTAACCACCAGCAAAGCAAGAGGAAAGTCGTGCTACTAAGCGTGGCTTGACGGATTGCACACGACGGATGCTGAGTATGATAAATGAAGCAGCCACTTACAGGGGCAATATGAAAACACTCCTTTGATTTTTTTTTTTAATCAGATTGTCAAATGTTTCTTTTTTAATCAGATCTTTGAAACACGCAACCACAAAAGCTGTACTTAGATCTAAACTTGCTGCCTAAATTATTAAGTTATCTTCATACAAAGAATTTGGCCTTAGGAAATACAGGAGGTTTAAAGTGGTGGTTTGGTCATTCTGGGTTTGGGTTTTTTTGAGTGTTTTTAAAATTATATTCCATTATAAAAAGAATAATATTTATCAAAGGAATAGTGTGGGTTAATGCACTATATAGCAACCTTACTAGTCACATACACAGCAAGAACTTATGCTCAAGTTTTATTGCTTTTTCTGTGATGCCTTTTAGAGTTGCTTTTAAGGTGATAAGAAGCTTTTCAGTCCTGTTGGGACATATAAATTCTCCTTTGGTACAGGGAGTACACAGGGCTCAGGATTATGAAGGCAGGGAATGATGCTCCTTTTTTTGCCTAATTTTTGATCATGCACTTGATTAGAAAACAGGAAAAGATCTGAAATGAAGTCCTTTGGCTGGGCTTGCTGAATGCCACAAAGGATACTTTCATTTTATTTTCCCTTCTGTGATAAAATGAAGGTTTTCTAGAAAATGACCACTCACCTTCTTTGACAGAACTTTTCATGTTCCTTCATTCACTTCTAGGTATTCAAGTGGCTTTGCAGAGCTGCTGAACATCCCTGAGTGCAATTGAAATCTTCCTGAAAATATGCCCTGATTATCTACACAGTGAGTTATTCCTCAGATAACACATGGGGTATGTTTGCTGTTGTTTGAAGTAGTTACACAGCCAGAAAAGATCTGAAGTCATATTTTACAAAGGTTTTCCAAGGATAACTTAGAAGCCTCTCCAAGTTGTGTGATTCCTGAAATATTCCTGTATTTCTGCTGGGTACTTGACTCAGTTGGTTTGTAAGAGCAGCATCAACCAAGAGACAGAGTGCCCAGAACTACCCTTAAAAAGAACAGCTCATTAAGAAGCTGAACTTCACTGAACTGTGGAAAAAATATAAATATAAATGCAATGATATCTGCAGCACTGAAGAAAGGAAAAGCTTTCTCAGTCCTGTGTCGGTTAAATGCATTTTTAATACTCCTGCTAACAAATAATCGTTTGATTTCCCTTCCAAAAGCTTCTGGCAGCTCCAGTAACTCTCCCAGTTCCTACTGTCTGCTCTGCCAGTCTCATAAATCTCTCTAGTCTCTCACCCCTCTCTCTGCAGAGCTTGAGTTCCTTGCCTTGGATTTTGCCAGAATAAATCCCTATAATCTTACAGTTTCCTCCCCTCCTGTCTGAGCAGGCCCCTGTTGTGTTTTTTAATTAGATGGTGTCCTTTGCAGAGAATGGGACTTGGAGGCAAAGAGGTGAAAAAAGGGTCACTGGTAATTTATTGCACTATCAGGGCTGAGAGAGCTCGTAACTGTGAGGCTGTAAACCTGAATAATTAATTTTGTAGGGAGCATTGGAAGATTTGGTACTCCAGGTGAAAAAAAGAAAGGATTCTGAATCATTACCTTAATCTCATTGAATCCTCTCAGGAAGTGTAAAAACAGGTCATCTGTCAAGAATTCCCATGTCATTATTGCTGGTAAGAAAAGATATCATTCAAGAGCAGTCTCTCAGTGGTTTAATCTTTTGGGATCACCTAGAACACGGAGTCCAAAAATGTAAACTAAGATGTTCTTTTAGGAACTAGGTTTTCAACTTGAAATTTTCTAAGATTTGCTTCAAGGAGCTGGTTGGCTCATGGATTTTTCATAAGTAGCATCAGCATCACGAGCACACACTTTTTGAAATTACTGTAGAATCATAGAATGGTTTGAGTAGGAAGAGACCTTAAAGTTCATCCAGTTTGAACTCCCCTGCTATGGGCAGGGACACCTTCCACCAGCCCAGGTTGCTCCAAGCCCCATCCAACCTGGCCTTGGACACTTCCAGGGATGGGTCAGCCACAGCTGCTCTGCCCAACCTGTGCCAGGGCCTGCCCACCCTCACAGTAGAGAATTTCTTACTAATCTAAACCTACTCTGTTAGTGTGAAGCCATTCCCCCTTGTCCTGTCACTCCAGGCCCTTGGAAATAGTCTCTTTCCATCTTTCTTATAGCTCCTTCAGGTACTGGAAAGCCACAATCAGGTCATCCCAAAGCCTTCTCCAGGCTGAACAATCCCAACTCTCTCAGCCTTTCCTCAAGAGAGGAGAGGTGCTCTGTCTCATCTTGGTGGTCTCTTTTGGACTGTCTCCAACAGGTTGAAAACACAGAATTGTGGATTTAAAACAGTACAGCTCTGGAACACAATGATACTGACAGGTCTTCAAGGGAATTGTTTGCCAGGAGGTTCCACAAAACCCTACCAAGAAGTCAACACTGGAGGAGGATCCTGGCATATACTGGAGGAGGATCCTGGCATCCCTGTAATAAGCAACCTTTGAACCTCCAGGGAAAACTGTTCCACCTTTCTGTGCCTGGAGAACCCATGGCTCTGGGCAATTTGGCACAGCTTCCTCCCAGCAGGACAATAATCATGTTTTTCAGTTCAGTGAAAGAAAAACAGAAAAAACCCAAAGTATATGGCTCAATAAATTACCACTTCTATAGTTCAGGATGGAAAACTGTAAAAGATGACAACACTGCCAAAATCCATACACAGCAAAAAGGGGGAGCTGAGGCTTGTTTTACTGGGCTGGGCAGGGCAGGGCAAAGCCAGGAAAGTTCAGAGTGCTGGGGGTCACCTGCTGGCCCTGTGGCCTCGTGTCATGGGAGCAGTTTTGCTCCAGCAGGAAAACCCACGTGCTGACCACAGGCTTGAAATCACTGCAGCATCACAGCAGGAGTTTGAGATTGCTCCAATTCTAGAGCTTGATAGTCCACATGGGTGACATTCTGGCCCTGCAGAAGTCTTGAGGAACTTTGGCACTGACTTTTGCTCAATTAGGATTTAATTTGCCAAGATAAGAGTTACGTCGGCAACTTCCCTGCAGTCTTACCATGCAGTCCTCATCCAAGCTAAAAGGAGGTGCTGAACTGTAGAATGTTAAAAAGATTAACTCCTTTCTGTTTATGTTTAATAAATAGAAGAAAAAAAATCTCCCAGGGTGCTTAATATTGCCTGTTCCTATGTATATCCTCAATTCCTGACTGATGCATTTTAATTCAGTCACACAGGGGGTGCCTCAAACAATCCAGTGCTGCATTATCTTCAAGATGTTCAAGATCCTGATTGTTTGTTCTCTCCAACATCCCTCACCCAAGAAGCTAATGAAGAATTCAGTCGTGATGGTATTGTTTATGACACACATAGCTGTGACACATGATAATTTCACAATCGTCTCAAGACACCATGTGGTTTCTTTTGACATTTTCTGACAGGCTGTGTTATCAAGCACAATTGTTTGCACAGGAAACAACTGAACACGTGGTGCTTGGGACATTATGTTATCTCCTGATAATGATGTCATTAACATGTGTATACTATAATTAATGACTACAAGAGCGATTCATTTGAGTAAGGCTTATGAATCCATTTCATCTAAAAAGGGAAAGAAAACCTATAATCATTTGGGCTCAGATCCTGAAAGCTACTTACTTGCAACCTGCTGCAGCTACGCTGGGTGACCCATTAATTGAGGCATATTAACAAGAAGCATTTATTTCTCAGTTATATTACAGAAGCTTGGATTAGAATCATTATCATAATGATTGTTCTAATAGAGATCAGTGAGAGAAACAGGAACTTAGCAGTGCTCCAAACCCCTTTGTCACCCCATCTCCTGCCGATGGCAGCCAGGAAACAATTACAGTTCATCAGTGTGCAAGGCTGACATAATGAAGCTGAAGACGTGGATGGCAAACCCTCTGCAGTTAATGCTGTCCCCTCCTGCTGTTGGGAGCCCTAAGATACAAAACACACTTCTCACACCCTTATCTGTGTGGCACCAAGGAAGAAAACGGTGGTAAAGGCAGTTCAGGCATGTGAAGTGTTCTTACATAAGAGTCATGGATGGGTTGAGTTGGAAGGGACCTTAAGGATCATCTTCTTTCAACTTTGCCATGGGCAGGGACTCTTCCCACTAAACCACATTGCTCAGTGCCCCATCCAGCCTGGCTTGGAACACTTTGAGGGATGGGGCAGCCACAGCTTTTCTGGGCAACCTGTGCCAGGGTCTCACCTCCCTAACGGGGAAAAATTTCCTCTTTAAATCTGACCTGTGTTTCCCTTTTACCAGTTGGAACCCATTCCCCCTTGCCCTGTCACTCCAGTTCCTGATGAACAGTCCTTCTCTGGCTTCCCTGTAGCCCCTTCAGATACTGGAAGGTGCTATCAGGTCTCCATACAACCTTTTCTTCTCCAGCCTGATCAGCCCCAACTCGCTCAGTCTGCCTTCATGGGGGAGATGCTCCAGCCTGCTTATCAACTTTGTGACCTTCTCCAACAGTTCCACGTCCTTCCATGTTGAGAACCCCAGAGCTGGAGGCAGCACTGGAGATGAAGTCTCACAAAAGTAGAGTAGAGAGGCAAATCCCCCCTCAGCTGCTGCCCACGGTGCTTTTGATGCAGCCCAGGACATGGTTGTTTTCTTCTGGGCTGCCAGAGCACATGGACAGCTCATGGTGAGTTTTTCATCAACCATCACCCCCAAATACTGCTCTAAATCCCTTCTCTACCCAACCTGTAGGTGTGCCTGGGATTCCCCTGACCCAGGTGTAGGAATGTGCTTTGTTATAGTTTTTATAACTACACTTTATATAATTATGTCTTACTAGTTCCTATCCTTCACTATTAAAATGCATAACCTCTTGACCAAGTAAAATACAATCTATTTTTGCAATTGTATTTTTTGCCAATATACTTGATAGTTCAGTGTTCTGTTAAAATCATAACATGGTTTTTGCATAATGTCCCTGCCAACTCAATTCTGCTTCTCACTCCTTACAGCTTTCTGAGAAAACAGATATATTTAGACCACCAAAATTTGCTTTCAAGCCTGATAATCCACTCTTCTCCCTCAAGGCTACACAGATTGCACATGGACTTTTTTTTTGTGTTACTCAGAGTTTCAGAAGGCTGTGTTCAGGCACACAAAATATTTTCATGGGGATATTTTCATAGAGAGGCAGCCACCAAAAAAACTGCTGGGAGTGAATGAAATTTCCAACCTGATGTAGCTCTCAGGAAAACTGTCTACAATATGTCTAAAGAAATTAGGATGAGACTGGATCCCTGTGAAGGTGTTTGAAAATAGCCTGGGTGGAACAGCTACAACTGATGAAGGCTGGATCATGCTGGGTCCTCCAAGAAGGTTAAAACAGGACAGGAGAGGGCCAGGAAACCAAGAGCAAACTTGCTCCTCCCAGCTTGTTCCAAAGAATAAATTCTGATTGGGGTTCAAATATGCACAAAGCTCTACCTGGGAAACTCAGCAAACCTCTCCTGTCCAGCTGCTTCACAACTCTGCAAAGTCAATCTCTCTGACTTCAGTTGCCTCTTTCTGTAGAGTGAGCATATGGATTATGAGTATATTGCATAAATAATTATTTATATGCACCATTAACTTTGCTCTGAACCACTAAACATGTATGTGCTGAGTAGCCCTTCTCACACTGTAACCCCAGAATAAGCATCACTGTATCTACTTCAGTTTGCACTTTACTTTTTAAGGTTAAAGTGAATAAAATAACAATATTCAAGTTCATGGTGTAAGCTAAAAAATATTTTTAAAAGTCAAGAAATGAAAAATCAGAATTTCTGGACTAGTAAATTAGAAACACTATTAACACCAGTTGATATAAGGGACATAACAAAGGAGTTAACACTCCCAAGTCATTCTCTCTACCTCAGAAAGATGTTTTATCTGTATTTGTACATGTTCTATACCTGCACTCTTCCAAAAATACTGTAATTTAATTAAAAATAAATAAAATTCAATTGTTCTTCCTAAACAAAACCCCTGATTCAGAATCAAATGTTCTTTTTCTTCCATGCAGAACATAAGAATTGGAAATGCTCAGTCTTGGTCTACAGGAATCTTTTATGAGATTCAGATGTTACAATTCAGATGTTATTTAACTTTTTAACTGCAGTATTTTTATAATTACTTATTATAAAATCCTTTATAATATTAGCTTAACAGAAAATGCTTCCTAAAGGAGAAATAAAACCTATACACCCATGAAAAATGAGTGGAGTTGTAGAAGCAATGAAGGAATGTATATTAAATGTTTCTATTGCAAGTACATCAGAGGTCTAATTTTGGAAATGCAAAAACAAATGAAAAACTGGCACATATTCAAAACAGGGATATCAGAGCTTAATGTAAATTTAGAACCCTGGCTTGACACAACAGTTGGAGGCAAACGTGCTGATAAAAGATTATTCCAAGCAGATAAGATCCATACCTTTTAAATGCTAAGCAGATTGGCTTGGCAATTAATGCTGCACAAAATTTAGCTGGAAAACATATTTTTCCTGAAAATACTCAATGGAAACAATATGTCAAGTGGTGCCATGAAGTTGCTTTTCCATGCATTATTCATTTCTGTGTATGTGTGTGCACAGAAATCCTGATAGGGGACTGTAGGAGACACATATTTAAAAATGTGTTCATCCTCACACTCTGAGGAGTCATGTTGGCCTTTTCCATACAAAGTCCTCTGTGGATTTGAAAATATGAGGGTTTATTCTCTCCTGGCCTCCAAAGAGACTTAAAAGTGGGGTTTCAGTGTATTAAGAGAGAAAAGGGAAGAGGAAAGAGAAGGGGAAAGGGAAGGGTGAAGGGAAAGGCAAGGGAAAGCAAGGAAAGGGTTGAATGAATAAACTGGATTTAAAGCAAACAGGCAATTTTTGCTGGGAAAACATTACATGGTGCACATGGAACATGCCAGACTTGAGAACCACTACATGACTTGCACAAAGGCTCTGAAAACCCCTCAATCTCCTTTACTAAACATCCAATGATCCAAATTAAATGGGTGCAGAGTCCACATCTTAACATTCTTTGGAGTACAAGAATTAAGGAACTCCCTCTAGGTCATGATCTCAACAATGACAAATATGTTTGTTATCCAGTGGTACTTGGGGCAAAACCTCCCCATTAGATTTATGGGGAGGGATAACAAAAAGCACAGAATCCCCCTGACTTTAACCAGTTAGATGATTTTATAACACTTCATGTAGCATGACTTTCCCTTTTCCCTTTCCTTGCTATGAAAGCGATTTATCTCATGTGAGAGTGTAACTCCTCGAGGTCACTCACATTCCAGCACATTTGAATTGTTCCCTTGGAAAAATTACATCAGCCTGCATGAGAAACAGGTTAATGCACTGCTAAGCCAAACTGCCTTGGCATAAGCAAGCTGGAAGTATATGATATATCCCTTAAAAGTACTCTGACTCCTGTGGTTTCCATGTGAAAATATCCCTGGATGGCCCCAAGTGAAATCCCTGGTGCTTCTGAGCTCCTACATGTCCCATGTTCAGCTTTGCTTAGTCAAATTCAGGAGCTGAAGCAGAATTTGTTTCAGGTTTATGTTTTGGGTTTCATCTCTCCATTCACTTCTTCCCTGCTTTAAAAAGTAATTTAAAGCTGCAAAAAAGTCAACTCCTGCTTCAGAAAAAGTGTCCAGGTGAGAGATTTATACTAAAACAGCCAAGCAATGTTACCATTAGAATATGACAGAAAAATCAGCAAAACCAGAAATAATCTTGAATGTGGACATATTACTGGGAATTGCAGAAGGCAGCAATATATGAACAGATGAATATATGAACATATATATATATATTTATATATATGAACATAAATACACAGTTTAATTACAACATATGAAGAACTTGCTGCATATCAGCAAAGCCCTGGTGACTGGCCAGGTCCACAAGCCCACCCCAGAGCAGACAGGAGGAAGTTCAACATCTCTAATTGTTAAGTAATTATTTTGCATATCTCCCATTCTAGAGGGACACACTGGCCCAGTTACAGGGGCTGGGACCAGTTCATCACTGTGTGGGTGTAACCAAAGCTGTGTATTCTACACCCTGTATGTAATTTCTGATGGACTGTTAACAATGGATGTTGGGAGCAGCTGCCCAGGGCACACCTGACCCCTCAGGCTACAAGCTGGGTGTTAGAGAACCCTGGGAGACAGGGGAGTGTTTCTGTCTTCACTTCAATGACTCAGGTGTGATAACTCCCCTCTAGGGAGGCATCAGCACCTTTGCCCCCAGCCTGAGGGGCCGTCTGCTCATGGGCCACCAAGGATTCCAAAAATACACCATGACTGACAGAGTCTGATCACCCATTGTGGGACTCCTCACCCTGGGGGAGATACTGGGCATTCCCACCTGAACCTGAGCATAGATAATCTTGTGGTTTGGGATCTTGGAGTAGCACTCGTGGGATCCAGAGGAGGACCAGAACCTCAACAGGACTGTGACTGCCACCCTTGACCAGACCGTGACCATCATCCTCACCAAGAGGTTTTCCTTTCCTTTTACTTTGCACTCAGGGGCCCAGTTGGGGCTCAGCACAGGGGCTGATGAACACCATTCTGTTCATGCCCCAAGAGGCTGGGTTATACATTGGTTTTTGTGGGTTAAAACCAGTTTTTCTCTGTATCATTGTATTCATTGTGATCTTTTTAGTAAATTTTAATTCTGACTTGCAATCTCTCTTGAGTTGGGTTCATTTCTCCCACTGGTTTACTTTTAAACCAGCACACACATGGATATCCCCCAGAGCTCAACAGATACCAAGCCACTGGCTCAGCCTCACTTGCTGGATTGTACATTTGAGCCCTCTCTTAGAAGAGAGGCTGTTTTGTTTTGCTCCTGTGCCTTGACAGGTGAAACAAGTAGATAATGGGTTAAAAGCAGCTCACAGCCAAGAAAAACTACTTAGTCATCCCAGCCAAGCTAAATAGTGCATAGAGCCAGCCTTCTTCTGGTTCTCTCCTTTCTCTGTTTTAATACCTCTTTAAGCAGTTTTGGGAGGTCTTTCACACTGAAAGGCTTAAAAGCCCAAAGGGAGAGAGTCAACATCTCAGTGCAATGCCTTGTTTTCATTATATGTAAACAAAACTCACAAGTCCTCCTTGACATCTGTCTCTCCACTGGCGAGTTCCTTGAAATAGGTCTGGGAACTGCCTGGGAATCAGCAAAACTCCTGAGGGCACCCAGGATTGCTGTGCTCTCCTGTAATGGTGTTCCTCCCCATTTAGGTGCATTCTCATTTTCCTCAAAAGCTCAGCACTTCATTTAGCTCTTATTTAAATCTTAGATCTGGGCATTTAGCAAAGGGTAATTGGATTTTCCACAACAATATGCAACCACTTATGAAAAGTCTGTTCTTCCTTATTTCAGCTTGGCAAGTCACCACTTAAAAACCTGATAGCAGGAGATTTTCCCTGCTGAAAGTACAGGTTTTATGGCTCTAAGAGCATGGCAAGGAGCCAGCTCATACCAGTTGTGAATGCAACAGTTGGGCTGCATTGTAACCAAGACAAAAATACAGCACAGCACTGCTTATGGAGCACTTACAGTAATAGGCACTTATTTTAAAAGCCAGTTTTGAGACAAGACCACAGAAGTGAGATCCTGCTGCACTATTGTGCATGTACATATGTGCAATTAGCAAAATCAATAACTAGTAATTAAAAGTCAGGAAAAAATAATGGTCTTAGAGATGCATTTTCTACCCCTGTGATGATTTGCATCAAAATGTACTTATGCAAAAGCTCTTTTTTCTGTCTTCTCATTCTGTGATCACAAGTTTATATCATCTAACTTTCAGCATCAACATTTGATCCTTCAAAACCTTTGTCCTTTGCAAGGAAAGACATGGAAGTACAGTGAATAGGATTGTTTTCCAGGTACTTATCTATCAATATGACAAGTGTGTCAGTGGCAAAATATTTTTGTTAGGTCACTGATGATGTGGTTTAAGAGTTTATTTTTAACTAATACAAGGAAAGTTCAAATGGGGAAAAAGAGAGAACTTGCAGAGCTGACTGAAAACCAGGCTGCTGACATCCATTAATATCCATTTCCAAAGGCAAACAACATTTACTGGAGAACTTTTGCTTAAAAGTTTAAGCCAAATTTCAAGACACCAGCAACAAAATCCCAAACCAACTCATATGAAACATATGTTTGATTTCCTGAAGAGCCACCTGCTTTGCTAAGCACCCTTCAGCATGTTGCTGATTACATGAAAGACATTGTATGCACACTATTTCTATAAACCAGGGTGTGCTTTAACAAAGAAAAAAATGGCTTTAGGAACATAATATTTAGGATGCATTTTTCTGTGTTAATGTGACATTAGGAATTAAATTTCACCCAATCACTGAACCCAAGCCATTCTATGTATCTATAATTCTGTATTTCTATGATGTGAGTGCCCCCATGGGCACACAGAAATATTGGGAACTGAGGCCTTTAGCTCAAAAAGAGCAAGAGATGTTTTCCAGTATAATGGCATCAGATGCTAATTTGCAAAATGAAAAATAGAAACTCTCAGCAGAAATTACAATTGTAAAAGCAGGGAGTTTGAATGTCATTGCCACTTCCTGCACACACTGGGCTGCTTCCCCTGCCAACACATCAGCTTGCACAAGGGAATTCTGAAGGAAAAAACCTGTTTCACAGGTCAAGAACTGTAGCTGGAACTATAATATTTATTCCCTCCCTGAAGGATCATTTCTGCTTTCTGAATTTGGTCATGTGCTCACCGACATCCCTACAAATACATGACTTTATATCCATACAATTACAAGGCATTGCTTTCCCAGGAGTAGGAATTTACCAGGAGGAAGCCAAGCACCCAATAATTGCTGATGGAGAAGGTAAGATTATTGTTACAAAGATACACATTGCCCAGATAACACCATTCCTACATGAGCAAATATTCTAACTCAGAAGGGAAAAGAAAACAAAAATTGAATGTAAGACTAATTATTGTGCAGCCTGATGGAAAAAGTTAAAAAATAAAAAAAAAGGATGGGGTTAGATTAATCATAACTAATTGGGCCAACAGTAAGAGCTCATTCTTTCATTATCTCCTGGTTTGACAGACCAAATCGATTCATTCCTTAACCCTGCAGGATTCTAATCAGATTTATCTAAAACTGGAGCCATGTTTCTTGAGTGATCTATACTGGGAACACACCCAGAAATCAATGGCTGTGCCCAAAAGTGGGGACTCCCTTTCCCTTTCTTACCCAAGAAACATAAAAGCAACAGATCAAGGTATGTTCAAGCATCACATGCCGAATATCTGAGCAGTGTGGGTGGGAGCTCAGAGGCTGGTGCAGGGAATGAATCCTGAGGGTTGGGAATGCACTCCAGGGGGAAGGAAAAGTGATTCCCACTAGGAAATAGATTGTGAAAGGAAATCTGCCTTTGCAGATCCTTTCCCTTACACCTGATATGCACAGAGGGAAGGGATGTTGGAAGGAATGCCTTAAACTGTCCTGCCTGCAGCATCTTCAGACTCCAGGCAGCTTTTCTTCCTCCCCTGCATTTTCTGTTCGTTTTGGGGCCTCCCAGATATGAATTTAATTTTTGTTTGAATCTATACCCCATGTTCATCCTGAGCACCACTGTAGGATTTTCACAGAGGGATGTGAACAAAACCACCATGGAATTCTTGAAAAAAGCTGGTTTTTTGAAGACAAAAAGGAAGTACTGCAAAAAATTACACTTTATGTTTGAAGGCAAAATTGCTTTTCTTAAAAAAAGCTTAAAATTGCACTGATGGAAGCAGTTGTAAAAGATCATGGGGGACTAATAGCAACAGTTGATGTTATATTTTAAAAGAAATAAACTCTTATCAAAACCGTAGAATATTTGCATATAAACTACCTTTTTTACAGTCTTCTTTTACTGTAGGAGAATTACACAGAAAATTGTATGTAACTCATTTGGCATCTGTGTCACTTCATACTCAGATGTAGTTTATATATTGCATATCTCTTAAGGTATTGGGAAATTTTTAAAATTCTTTTTATTATAACTCATTACCTCTTCCTTTTTTTTTAATGCAAAATTTAGGGCCCTTTTTTACATCAAATAAAGATATGGATTAAAAAAAACAACATTAATAAATAAATAAAATGAAAAATTATAAAGAATCGTCATGCAGCTCCTGTGACACCATTCAATAATAAAAAAGTGAATAAACAGCTGAAACACAGGCCTTTTACTGAAAACAACTGTGATAAAATAATTCAAAGTACAGAAGGACCCAATAAATAAGAAGAAATATAATTAAAAACTGTCCATTATTTCTGGTGTTTAAAGGACATTCTGCAAACCCCAAACTAATACAAGTTGTGCTGGTTTAAAGGTGAACCAGCAGGGGAAATGAACTCACCACGAGAGAGATTATAAGTCAGAGCTAAAATTTAATAATAATATTACAATAGCAACACTAACACACAAGGGAAATTGCTTTCAACTCACAAAACCCCAGCAGTATAACCCAGTGCCCTGGGGCACAAACCCAAGGGGGTTTGTTTGCCCTTGTGCTGAGACCCCTGTGGTTCCCCCAAGTCCAGAGCAAAAGGAAAAGAAAAACCTGTTGGTGCAGGCAAGGGCTGTGGTCTGGGCAAGAGCGGGGATCTCCTCCTGTCAAGGTCCTGCCGCTGCTCTGGATCCGACGAGAGGTACCCGAGGTCTTCTTACCCCCACCCCTTATGTACCCTCAGGGAGCTCTCAGTCCCTCCCCCTGGGCGGGGACTCACACAATGGGTGATTAACTCTGGGAGCCAGGGGGTGTTGAACTGTTGATGGACCATTAGCAGCTCCACCCCCTCAGGCTGGGTGTGAAGTGATAATGGCTCCCTGGGCAGCTGCTGCTAATGGCCCATTGTCCTTGGGGAATGAATAGAGGGGGTAGAATACACAGCTTTGATCACCCCCACACAGGGTTAGCTGGTCCCTCCTGCTGAACTAGGACATAAGTATAATAGTGGGGAGCTCTGAAATGGACAGAAAGATGTATGAGGGATGGAAAAGGATTTAAGAAAAAGAAGGAAGGGATGGCAAAGATGTGAGACTAGACATGGACAAAAAGAGATGAAGGGAATGGGAAAGGGAAAGGAAAAACAGTACTGTAAGAGCTGGCTTTTCTGAAGTGGAAATAATCATGTGTACTGCACATACCCAGTAAATTAATTTAAATCCCACTATCGCTTTTCAGTGTCTCTTGATTTATTTAATCTTTGCTAGCAAGACTTAGACCCAACTTTTGATGACATTGCAAATATGAAAACAAGCAGCAATAGATCATGGATTCACATCCTCCCCCAGCAGCCAACATCAAACCCAGCAAACACACTGCAATCAGCTCCCAGCCCACAAATGGAACAAAGATATTCACAGCAGCATCTGGATTCTAAAATGTTACTCAGAAAAATTATGAGGTTTAATATCATGAGAATCCAGGTAAATGGACACACTCTAAGAATTAAATGTCCCTAAAGGTAAATATTCAAGAAGAACCAAGACTGTGTACCTATATCCATGCTGCATTTGCAATCAATTTGATTCCAGATAAATCAGTGAACATCACCACTGAATTCTGGGCATGGTCAGTATTTTGTCATTGCTCCTGTACCACAGGGATTAAAGGAGAAAAAGAAATAACCTATGAGAACATTTTCAGAACACTGTTTGTATTAGGACACACTTCAGTGTAGCTGATTTGAGATTTATAATTTTAAGAAAACATCAGAAATAAAAAAATTTCAAATATTTTCAGAAGAGTGGTGTGTTCTAGCAAGAATTTCTGAGGTAAATGTCCAAATTGAATTACTGTACTCTGGGCTCTTCAGCACATCAGGGAGATGGAGCTCCAGGGATGGGTCCAGTGGAGCTTGCAGAGATACTGAAGGGCCTGGAGCATCACTGGGAGCAGGACAGGCTGAGGGAGCTGGGGCTGTTCAGCCTCCAGAGCAGCCCCTGAGAGGGACCTCCCCATGGCTGGCAGTGCCTCAGGGAGGGGGCAGAGCAGGGGACACTGAGAGGGCACCTCCCCATGGCTGGCAGTGCCTCAGGGAGGGGGCAGAGCATGGACCAGGCTCTGCTCAGGGGGCCCAGCAATGGCACAATGGCAGGAACTGATGCCCAGCAAGTTCCACCTGGACAGGAGGAAGAACTCTTTGCTGTGCAGTGACCCAGCACTGACCAGATTGCCCAGAGAGGGTGTGGAGTCTCCTCATGGGAGATATTCCAGACCCACTGGACACAATCCTGTGCCATGTGCTCTGGGATGGCCCTGCAGGAGCAGGGAGGTGGGACCAGATGACCCCCTGTGGTCCCTTCCAACCTGACCCATCCTGTGACTCTGTGTCCTCACTTCTCTGCCCATCTGAGAGATGTCACCACAGCCCATAATGCCATCACTTCCAGCTCCACCCTCTTAGTGCTCCACTGCTGTGTTCTGAGTGATGCTCTGAGTGATGCTCAGAGTGTGTCCTGCAAACCTGCTCCACCCAAAGGATCCAGCTGAGCTGCTGTGGGTCGAGCCAGGACCTACACCCTTGGCTGGGCTCTGCCCACTCCCTGCCGTGAAGCTTTGGGGCAGTGCAGAGCCCAGGAGGGGCAGGGTGGAAGAGCCAGGAAGAAGGCACACAACCCCTTTGCAGCCAGAGGTGGAAAGGAAGAGAGATCTGAGGATGTTCCACCTGTCCTATCAAATTAGGAGGAGGATAAACTGGCTAAACCTGGTAGATGAGTAATTCCAAGATAAGAAATTCCGTCTGCAAAGTGTCTTATGCTTACTAGCATATATTTTTCTTAACAGCTTATTGGACATACTGTTTTCTAGAAAAGTATTGATTCCCACTTCATGTGAAGACAAGCCTGAATCTGATAGGTATGTTTTAAATTCTCCTTCAAGAAAACAACCTTCCAAATTACCAGTAAGAATAATTTCCAGTGTATTTTCTCCCAGCTAAGAACCTTTCAGGATTACCATTTATTCTATTCCAGCACAGTAGGGTTTGCAGCACTGTGTTGAATAAATACACTGAAATTTGTACCTTCTCAATGATGGTTATTTGGAATGGATTATCTGTCTGACTTGTATCAATCACTGCACCAGAACCACCTCAGCTGGAGGAGGAGAGCAGAGCAGGCAGTATTTTCAGGTGGTGTTTCAGCACTGTTCAGAGACAGAGGAGCTGCAGTCCTTGATCTGAAATATCTCTGTGGCACAGAGTCTACTGACCACAGTTGGCCAAGCTTGGACCCAGAGTTCATTGCAATCTGAGAGCCATGAAAGATCTCTGAATAAACAGTAACTTAACAGGATACAAGAGTTATTAATATTGAGGGGAACATGTTAAAATATCTGTGGTTTACATATTACTAATGTGTTCAGTGAAGGAAGAAAATAAAACAGCAGCCAGAGGACATAACCTGTGAATCCTATCCCTTATGAACCTTTGTAAAAAATGGGAAGATGTGAATTTATTCAAAGAGTGAAATCATTACAACTTTCTTTAACTGTTCACTTTACAGGAAAACATCAATATTATGTACCCAGTATGAAAATTTCCATAGAAGGAAAACTTCTGAACATGAACCTTCCTTTTGAATGTTGTCATTTGGGCAACACAGAGTTGAGAGAGACAGGTATTTGGGGGTATAAAATAAATAAATATAATAGTGTTGATACAAATGGAAAAGATACAACAGAGCCTGTGCGTACTTTGTGGAAGAAAAATACACTTAATTTTTGTGCTGAAACATTGCTGTGCAACCAGCCTTGAAGAGAATTAAAAGGGCTGGTAAATACTTTCTTTTCTTGCACCCAATTAGAAAAACATTAAAAAAAATAAAAAAAGGGATGAGTCCTTACCTCTCCTCTATTTTTAACTGAGAGTATTGGAAAGATTTGCATACAAAACCACTTGAGTGTTTGGACTGCAGCACATCTGGCAATTATCTTACAAGGGAAAGAATCCCTTTGAGCCGATTGCCACAGGCTCAGCATCACGGAGACGAGCAGAAAGCACAGAAGGCAAAGGGGGATTCCAGCTTCCTACCAGCTCCCTTGAACATCCTTCATGTTTAATTTCCCTGCCTTGCCACGGGCGCTGTGTTGTTCTGACAGCTGCTCTGCCATGGAATAGCTGTAAAGGAAAACCAACAGAGGAGCCCAGCGCGATTCTCTGGCGCTCCCGTCTCGCCTGTCGCGCTAATGGCACATGATGGGTGATTAAAGTGAGAGGCCCTAAATCAAAGCTGTGCCAGCGCTGGGAGGAGGCACAGAACGGCACTCAGACCCTGCTCGTTTCTCATCGTGGGAGAACCTCATTAGGAAAAAAACTCTGCTGTTTTACTAACAAGGGGAAGTGCTTTTTTTTTGGGGGGGGGGATTTCCAAGATTCACCATAGCTTTCCCACAGCATCCTTTAGACCGTGCATTTAATGAAAATAAATAAGTAATTATAATCTTAGAATCATGGAATGACTTGGGTTGGAAGGGACCTTAAAGATCATCCAGTTGCAACCCCCCTGCCACGGGCCAGGACACAGAACTCAAACAGATAAAGAGCACTACAGTTCATCACTACTGACTTGGAGTTTAAACTGAGCTTGAACAGTTTGTTCACATTCTCATATTTGACACAGGTTTTGCTTTTGTTTGCCAGGAAATAGGTGGTAAAAGAAGGATCTGCCTGTCATGAGGGCAAGGGCAAAGGTAGGCAAGGGCAGCTCACCAGCTCATCAGGAAAGACTCTTTGGGATTCAAGAGTACTTTAATTTCATGGAAATTTTGCTTTTCTTTCCCTTCACTCCACTCTTTCATTCTGAGGACACAGGCAGGCCATACAGATAAAGATTTATACCAATTTTGGCCAAATTTGTCCACTGGACAAAAACGTACCCTACCTGAGAGAACTGCAAAAAATGTTCAAGTACCAAAAAAATGAGAAAGTCTTTTTTTCTTGAAGATGATGAAATATCAGGAGGAAAAAAAAACATTAAATTGGACTGAGCAATCAGACCAGGGGACTTTGTTTCGTTTGCCACAGAAAACAGTATTTACAGACCATGGGACTGTAGAAAAACTGGAGCAAATACAAACTAAGAAATATCAGAATCCCTGGGCTCATTGTGTTATTGCTGTTCTTTCTATAAGCATTTTTTGAGGTATCAGAGACAGCAACTTTTAGCTTCCTTTACCACTTATCATGGGCTTTATATCTTTGCTAATGCAGAACAGGCAATGCCACCCTTACTGGCATCTTGAGGGATATTTGCATTTTAAGGAGAAACTGCATTTTTCACACAAGAAGAAGAGAACTCTTGATATTCCTATACTCTCAAGAAGGAATTCTTTTCCTAAAGACTAAAATGAGCATTTAGGGGCACCCTGGTGAGCAGAGAACAGGGAGTTCTCCATCACATCTTGCTGGTTTTACTGCTGGTGTCGCAGCAAGCAAAGTCATTGGACTGGTCATGTGGAAAGGGTGACTTTCTCCTGCCCAGATGCTGTTTCACAGAGGAAGCCAGGCATAGATTTCCATCCATTTCAATAAACAAATTGCTGCAGTGCTTCAGCCATATGGTGGAACAACTGTTCTCCACAAGAAGTGGAGAAAAAACAGCTTTGTGAGATTCAGAACCTCCATTCATAAGCATCTTTTGGGTTTATTTGTGTTTGTAACTACTATTATAATTCTTCTGTGAAAGCAGCTAGTTATGGCATTGAGATCTCTTTGTTCCATGAGTTATCTGAAGATGGTGAGAAGCAAATCTTGCCTGGAAGAGGTCATGCTCAACATGGATGAGTGGCACTATAAGGGAGGCAGGGGCAGCAGAAGCACAAGGTGGTGCAGGAACAGGGCACTGGATTCACTCTAAACTGTGACCAGGTTCTCTTTCACAGAATCATAGAATGAACTGGGTTGGAAGAGACCTCCAAGATGATCAAGTCCAAGCCTTGATCCAACACCACTGTGATTACCAGATCATGGCACTAAATGCCATAACCAATCTCACCTTAAAAACCTCTCGGGATGAAGAATCCACCACCTCTCTGGGCAGCCCATTCTAATGCCTGACCACTCGCTCTGTATAGAATTTCTTTCTAATATCCAACCTAAATGTCCCCTGGCAGAGCTTAAGCCCCTGCTCTCTTGTTCTCCTGCTGGGTGCCTGAGAAAACATACCAACCCCCACCTGGGCACAACCTCCTGTCAGGTAGTTCCAGACAGTGCTGAGGTCACCTCTGAGCCTCCTCTTCTCCAGGCTAAACACCCCCAGCTCCCTCAGCCTCTCCCCACAGCACTTGTGCTCCAGTCCCTTCTCCAGCCTCGTTGCTCTTCTCTGGACCTACTCCAGCCCCTCAATCTCTTTCCTCAACTGAGGGGCCCAGAACTGAACACAACACTCAAGGTGTGGCCTCCCCAAGGCAGAGTCCAGGGGAAGGGTCACTGCCCTGGGCCTGCTGGCCACACTGTTCTTGATTTGGACCAGGATCCCAAACAGCCTTTTCTGATATTCCATCAGCTCTTGTCATAGGTAGCAATTTTTAAAGACTTTTAAAAAATGTCTAAGTGGTTAAACTTGGCCTTAAAAGAATTTGGTGGGATTAGTGTGTTCCTGCTGAAAGGAGCTGTGGATCTGACTGACAGCTTTAGGTTTATGTACCAAACAAGTGCAATGCCAATACTTAAGAAGCATATTTGAGAGAAAAGTGAATGGAGCAATTCTGTTTTGTTGGCAGACAGGATTTACTGGAAATGTTTTGATGATCAGATTAAAACTTGTCAGGCTCCACACTGTCATGAAACTAAGTGACAGATTTCAGAAGGGACAGGGCTGATTTGACCACCTCCAACAGATTATTTACATAGGAACATACATACCCTAATAAAAGTTTGCTTTTTAAGAGGTAATTTTTTCAGAATACCATTCTATTGTGTCATATAGAGCCCCTAAAGTGGAATTAGGAAGTGTGACATTTATTCAGATGAAGGCAAGCAGTCTGGTTTAAGCAGAATCTCTCCCCTTGTGACTCCCAGGCAACGTTTAAATAATTTCAGTTCTTGCCTTCATGTTAAAGGCTCATTATCCTTTAGAGAAATTCTTCAGAAGTCTTCTCATCCCAAGCACCAGGAGTAATTTCTCAAGACAGCACTAGATTCCTTATTCCAGATCTCTCATAACTTTCTAATATTGTATGTCTAAGTGAATACACAATTCAAGAACTACTTATCCTCAATTCAGAAGAAGTGAAAAATTAACTGATCATGACTTTTATGTCCATTTCTTGAAAAGAACAGGAGAAGAATAATAGCTGCTAAATGAATATTCTCTGCATTCATGGCTGCCATTCTAGCCCTGTGGATCCTGACCCAGCATTGACACTGGCAGCTTTCTCTCTCCACATTCCTGTTGACATTCCTGAAGCCTCTTTCTTTTCCTCTCATCTTTTTCCTTTGCACTCCCTCCTCATACAACCTCCTTTGAACCAAGATGTTGGATCAGCTTCTCTGACATGAAAGTGTCACACAACAAACACTCAAGCACTAAATAAATGTATATCTGGAATTACTATGATTTCCTTCTTAGCATTAAGAGACCTGTTGAGCAAGCCAAGGTGGCTTACAGATTGAATTGGGTTTTCACTACAAAAAAAGTCTCAATTTTAGAGGCAGCAAGTCAAGGAAATATATCAGATTGTTGTTCATCTTGTGCCTCCTGAAATAGCAGAACAAAAATTTGCCTACTCTCTTTTGACAGCATTTTTGTTTAGATCCAGATGACACTGGAAATTCTGGAAGAGTAAAGCATTGGCTCATTTAAGAGATTTTTAACAGGATCTATGAAAGCTAAAGATTCATCCAGCAATGTTACTAACAGAGCAGGTAAAACCTTTTATTAAACATGAAGAAGGACCACCTGTGTACAAGAAGGTCTATTTTTAAGTTCACAATGATGCTATCAATGGTCAGCATCTGCATCCAGGAGGTACCTGTGGCACAAAGGATTGTTAAGAAGGGAAGGAGTTGCTGTAAAGGCACTGCTGCCAAGTGTTTCTTTCTGAGAGCCAGTCTAGTTTCATGATCAGTGACTAAATCCACTCTACTCTTTCTTGAGGTGGTTTCAGCTACTGCTCAGACAATCCATATACAGACTGAAAGAAGGTGGGAAACCAATTTGTCACAAAAAACTGTTATCAGTGCTAATCTTTGTTTGTGTTTTGGAAGGCTGTGTCTTACTCACCAACTTTGTCACCCATACACAATTGCACAGGCCAGGCCTGCCCTCCTGCCTCTCACTTGAGAAGGCATTTAGGGTGACCTTGTGGAGAAGGATCAACTAACTGAGAATACCATGACTTTCATGAAGGAAGCTGAAGGTTTTTACTAAATCTGAGGGCCAGGATCCAGGAACAGGCTTGTGGGGAGAAGGAAAAAGAACCACTGAGAAAAAGACACTAGAGAGATTAAAGGCAGATCCAGACCCTCATTTTGGAGTCAGTCCACATGAACAGGTGCAAGTATTATGTGCCACAGCCACGCCACCAGGATCCAGCAGTACCTGGAGGCCACCATGGCCCAATTCCCCAGGGCATCTTGCCCTTAGTGTGTGTTTGATGAAAGCCAAAGCTGTGCCTCTCTGCACACACCATCACTACCAGCATTGCTCAAAGAGCCGTGGTGGGAGCGGTGTCAGGGTGGGTTTGGGAGGGGGTATGGACGTGCTTTCCTGCTATCTCAGAGCCAGAGGGGTTTTCATTAGATTCAAACAGCAACTGACTCTCCAGGGAAGCTCCTGCTCTTATTTGATAAGGGATGCTCTTTTATCACACATGAAACTGCATGCAGTGATCAGACAGGCAGTGTGCAGAGCTGCCAAGCAGAGCAAAGCTGGGCTTCTGGAGCACATTACAGCACTGCAGCACTACTGCAAGTGGAGACTGGCCCCAAAAATGGCAACCATAGAAGCTGGAACTTCTACCAATCTACAGGAAAAGTAGACACATTACACTTCTTGGACTGGTTGGAATATCATGTTAATTTTCAGAAGAAAAAGTCACTATGGTAAATTATAGTGGAGAGGACATGTGAGGCAGTGGGGCTTGAAATAATTTAGTTATTCATTCTCAACTACAAACAACACCCCTAAACCTAAACATTAATGGACTCAAGTACACTCTCCAATACAGAATACATCATATTTTCCTTCCTTTCTGAAAAAAAAAATCTTTTTACTTTCAAAGGCAAACCTTTTTCAGGCTAATGACATCCCAGAACCTCAAAGCACTCAGTAAATCTTCAAAAATCTGACAAACATGAAAGTGCATGGGGTGGTGACCTCCTTCAATACTGGTTTGATAGGTCATCCAGGAGCACTTGGCACACCGAGCTGTCAAGAGTCTTTTTTTATTCTCTAGTGAGAAATTAAATTCTCTCTACAGCTTTTTTCAAAACTTCTTTTTCATTACATTTCCTCTGTTTCAAGCTACATTTAGGTTTCAAAGAATTCTATCCAATATCCACTTGAAAACTGGATTGCTTTTGTCTCTCATGCTTGGAAAGTACAGATAGGTTGAGGTTGTGTAAGCACTTCAGATTCAACAGAACTAGATGCATTTTCTAAAAATTACCTGCCTAAGGCAGAATTACTACTGTGGGTGTACCTATAAAACCTTATAGGATGTTATAATATCTTATGGTATCTACCTATAGTAATTGTATATATAGTATCTGTCTATGGTATATTTAGAAGTGATTAAGGACTTTTTAATCCATATTTCCTTCAACTTCTAAGATTTCTAACAGTTGCTGTGGGTACTTCTCCTTCTTTGTTGGTTTTCACTCTTACCAACACATTTTCTTACTTCCCCTTCATTGCTCATCTGTAGCTCACAGATGTGAGATAAATTTTTGAAATGAGATGTTAATCCTTTCCACATCTAAGTCCCCTTCTCTTCCTCTACTAAAAAAGATTTTTATTAACCATCCTAACTTTCATGCAGCTGAAGACCAAAATTAAAAGAAAACTGAGGAAACCAACCTCTGCCCTCCCTCCCCACCGACCTAAGGACGCAGCAGACAAGCCTTTTTCACTCAATGGTAACATCTGGATCACAGAGAAGTGTTTCAGTTCTTACTTTTAACAGTGAGGTACATGGACTTGCTGACGTCTGCTCCCACATCATTGCTGACCTTGCACAGGTAGTATCCACTGTCTTCTTCCAGCACGTGTTTGATCAGCAAGGAGCCGTTGGTGAGCAGCTGGATGCGGCCGTTCAGCGCGATGGGCTGGAACTGAGGGACCCCAGCACCTGGAGCAGCAAACCCACAGCAAGAGGGGATTAGGAAGGAAAACACCTTTAGTGTCTCAAAATAACCACGGCTTCCTGTTCTTAGAGACTCAATGCAATTAAAATATTTCTGACACCATCAGAACAGACAGGACGGTTCTTTGCCGAAACAAAATTCATTCATTCAAGAGAAGGAAGATTTTTGCAATGTAATAAGTAGGAATAATTGGCACATATTAAATGTAGAGGGGCAAAAGGAGCACAAAGGAAAAGAACCAGAAAGGTGGAGAGAGGAAATGAAGATTTTCAGACCATTCATGGGTGAAAAGGCACATTTGTTGTACATTTAGAGGCTGATGAATTATTGACAATTACAGCTGAACAGTCACACAAGTCTGAATCTCTAATGCATACACCAAATGAATTTCTTATGAGTAAGAGGGATGTCTGTTGTAGCAAACATGGCAAACTCAAGAGACCTCTAGGACCTTGTTTAGGAAACACTGGGTAACATGGAAAACCACATCAGTGACTGCTGCTTGTTTCCTCCTACACCTGATGGGCTGACGACACATAAAATCTCAGCTCTGCCATGTTTGTAGCCAGACTGTTAAAAAACCCCTCACAAATTCCACAAAAAAACCTAAAAACCAACAGAAGAAAGAAAGTAACAAATATAAACCTCAGACCACTAATCAGGCATGAGGTACCATGTTTGGCAGGAGTGTAAAAATGGAAGGTCCATAAAAAGACATGAAGCCAAGGATTTTTGTATCAACTTTTGGCTTAAAGAACTTAATTTTCCTTAGAAATAAGATACTGAGTGATTTAGGCAATAGGAAACAGGGTATTACTGTCCAGAGGCCCACCACAAGTTCAGGTTCCTCCAAGTGTATATTAAGAAACAGTTCTTGTAACAAAGGGGTTAATAACCTACTTTGGCAGCAGGAGGTGGGATTTTTCAGGGAAATCATAAGGTGGCCTTCAGTGGAATTCTCTAATACCACTTTCTGTCCATGAAGTTCATATCTGTCAGCATTAATTACTATAAGCAATGGGCTGAGTCAGACCAGGAGGAAATATGATGAATAAATATTACAGGGAATGATTTAGTATAACATACTAAGCTGGAACAACCTATGAATACAACATCTAGAATATTAACAAAGACCAGACATGCATACTAAAAATCCCTCTAGCTCTAGAAGAGTTTGCTTTGGGAACTTAAGAGTTACACTGAGGGTTTGGTGACCAGTACTGTGAACTCAAAATTGTTAACATTGTAATGTTTTCATAAAAATTCAGTCCCCATTGTTGAGTTTTCAACTCTTTCAGTCATGTGCATATTCCACTTTTCCCTTTGTCTATATTTTTTCTTTAATGAGACATTTTTCCTGTCATTTAGTTGGAAGGCTTATTTATGCCTTACTAACTGCACATGCCTGTGATTGATTGTCCAAGTAGATGCCAGCTCTCGCTTCCTGTATTTCTTCACATGAAAAGTTCTGGGAACAGTTTAATGTTTACAGAAAGGAAAGGGCTGATGCTCCTGAGGACACCTACTGGAAAAACTGGAAAAAATTTTCTGTGGCACTTTGCAAAGGCTTCCTACTCTTCATGCATTTTTTTACTGTTATTCCAGCCAAGCACCTTCCTGAGCAGGGACAACAGCTTGTCCCATACAACTGCATGGATGGGTCTGCCATGAATTACAGAATAACAGACTTGTTGAGGTTGGAAGAGACCTCAGGAGGCCACGTGGTCCAACCCATTTGATCAAGCAGGACCACCTAATGCTGGCTGCCCAGGATCACATCCAGGTGGACTTTGAATATCTCCAAGGATAAGAGTCCACATATTTATGAAAACTTTATTTGATTTACAAGCTTCAGAGTTGTTAATTGAAAATCTTAAAAACAGTCACTTGATGGTAGAGTGTCACTCCCACTATCCCTTTCTCCTTCATATAAGATTTATACAGGGTTTAGAAAAAAAAGTTTTGTGAGGAGCTGCTGAGGGAATTGGCAGGGCTCAGTCTGGAGAAAAGGAGGTTCAAGGGAGACTTTATTCCTCCCTGCAACTCCCTGACAGGAGGTTACAGCAAGGTGGGGGTTGGTCTCTTCTCCCAGGCAATGAGTGACAGGACAAGAGCTCATGGCCTCAAGCTGTGCCAGGGAAGGTTCAGGTTGAACATAAGGAAGAATTTCTTCACTCAAAGGGTTGTCAAGCATTGGAAGAGCTGCCCAGGAGGGTGGATGACTGTCCATCTCTGGAGGTGATCAAGGAATGACCAGATGTAGCACTCAGTGCTCTGGGCTGGGGGACAAGGTGGGCATTGGTCAGAGCTGGACTTAATCATCTTGGAGGACTTTTCCAACTTTAATGATTCTGTGGTTCTGTAATCCCAAGAAGGGCTATTTATCTCTTCACAGTTAATTGCAACATGTCAAGCTTGGCTTGGCACCATCCTCCAGCAATCAAACACAACAAAACAGAATTATCTCTTTGTGACCTTTACTCATAATTAAAACCTTCACATATCATTGACATTAATGAAATTTGGAACTGCACCCTTCTTGCAGTGAACCAGAATTTATCAATTAAAGCAAAAATAGTCTATTACATGAAACTTCTCATCCCTCACCCCTTTTTAAATAAAATTTCAACTTAGATCCTAAGGAAACCAAAAATGACATAGAGTATCACAGAAAGATGTCTTCTCAACAGCACCTCAATTTGTTTTCTAAAGAGTTAACTCATTAAGATTGGGTACAGAGTTTGGATATTTTTTTTCTAAGACCTACCACAAGACAACAGGCCAGAAGATGCAATTTATCAGACAGCACCTTTAATTAAAAAGCACTCAATTTCCTGTGGTTATCGAGGGTCAAGTGGGGCCAGTTTTAATGCTCTGTTACATGAGAAGAAAATGTTACAGCATTATGTAAAGCACCTACTGAATTACTGCTTATGTTAATGCTACCTGACCTTTCTTCTTTGCTGAAAGGATATGATTGGCCATGTTATCATGAATTTTGAAGGGAGGGAAAATAAGCCAAATGCTGCTGGTGAACCTTGTTCTGAGGCTGTTTCAATTAAAGCAGTGCCTCTTTTCTCTCAGCCATCCCTTACCTGCTGAGGCCACAGCTAACACAGGAACACGGCCACAGCACTGGGACATCTCTGAGGCAGAGCAAAAGTCCATCCAGCCTTGTGTCTGTGTCCTAGTTCAGCAGGTGGGACCAGTTTATCACTGTGTGGGGTGATCAAAGCTGTGGATTCCACACCCTTGATTTATTTCCCATGAACTGTTAACAATGGACCATTTGCAGCAGCTGCCCAGGGCACACCCAACTCCTCAGGCTGTGAGCTGGGTGTGAAAGAACCCTGTGAGATAAGAGCTGGGATAACTCCCTTCCAGGAAGTCATTAGCACCTTCACACACAACCTGAGGGAGCGTGTCTGCTCATGGGCCAGCAACGATTCCAAAATACCCCCTGACTGACAGAGTCAGATCCCCCATTGTTTAACTCTCTGCTCTGGGGGAGGGACTGGGTGCTCCCACCTGGACTTGAGGGTACATAATCTTGCGGTTTGAAGACCTCAGGGAACCATTCATTGGATCCAGAGGAGGAGCAGAACCTCAACAGGAGGAGACCACCACTCTCGACCAGACTGTGAACATCACTCTGCACCAAGAAGTTTTTTATCTCCTTTTGCTTTGGGCTCAAGTGAACCACGTGGGGCTCAACACATGGGCTAAAAGACCCCTTTGTGTTTGTGCCCCAGGGCACTGGGTTATACCACTGGGTTTTGTGGGTTAAAACCAATTTCTCTTTGTGTCATTGTATTTATTGTAGTATTTTTTAATGAAATTGGAACTCTGACTTATAAACTCTCCTGAGCTTGGTTCATTTCTCCTGGCAGTTTCCCTTTAAACCAGCACAGTCTGACAGTGGCCAGCACTATGTGCTTGGAGAATTGATTTAAGCACCATAAAAACACAACTGATGCATCATTTACTGCATCCAAACACTCTCTGGCAATATGAAAATTAAAGCAGCAACTTGTGTGATTAAGTTATTACTAAACCCACAGAAATCCTACCTTTGGAGTACTTCCAGACGATGGTGGGAACAGGATAACCCTCTGCAGAGCAGTTGAGGATGACAGCTTTGCCATAGATGCCATCCTGGTCGCTGGGCTGGACCACAAACCGTGGGGGCACTGTGGGAGGAAGCAAAGGGACCAGTGGCAGTGTGTGACACTCATTAGGCACCTCAGGCAAGCACAGAGACGCAACATAGCACAGCAGAAACAGAAAATTGAAATCAATCTTTTGATGTTTCAGTGACATAGTACTGCTGGTTTTAACAGATTGTTTACTTTCCACACACAATCTCAATATATTTCTTGCCAGGCACAACAAAAGCACTGGTCTTTATAGGATGCAGAAAGAAATTTATGAAATGTCTCCATAGGAGAGGTTAGAAATGGAGTAATAGATAAATCACGCTGTTGTGGCCAGAAAATAAATGCCTTCTAACAAAGGCAGAGGTTTGTCAGATGGCTGAGAACAACCTTTTTCTGTGTTTGCTTTTAAGAGCAGTGAACTAGTAAGCTCTAGGGAAAAAAAATTAAATTATGTTGTGTAAATAACCTTAAAAATAATGCTTTTAACAGCAATCAAATAATTTCTTATTAAACAGAGGGTGTTTGAACCATAACTTCTGATAAGACTTATCAAACAGCCATAGAAAGGTTCAGTGCAATTTCCTTGCATTAAGTTGAAAATAAGCCTTTCTTCAGTGCATCAGGGTATACATATTATTAGATTTATTCAAGGGAGCATAAAACCACTGTGAGAGTCTTCCAAACATGGGCAAGTATGTACCTACTTATACATAAATAAGAGAAGAGCTGCTGATCTCAAGGAAAGACTCTGTGTGTTCCAAATACACGTGCACAGTAAAGAAAACCACCTGTGACAATGTTAGGCCAACAATTTGCCAAGACGACTTGATTCTAAATGTCAAAGTCTCAATAAAACTGACAAATTTGACAAGTCTGAAAAAAACCCTGAAAGTGAATAATGTGGAAAACCTCTGAAAAGTTTTGGAGTATTAAAAGTGTTTAATGGCTGTATTAAAGTCAGTTAAGCTCACAGATATTTGCTGACCTCCCACTCTTTGGTTCAGAACCTGAAGGAGTAATTATATGAGAGAAAAAAAATAAATTATTTGTGTCCTTACCCCGCATATTTTTGTCATTTCTTAGAGTGCCACTGAGAAACTGTAGTGAGGAGACTGAGCCCGTGGCTGACATTTTTCTTCTCAAATAACTTTGCTTTTTGAAATGTAGTTTAATACAGCATCACATTAAGACTTAATGCAGCAAAGGAGAAATCCCAATAGTTCCTTGCTTTCCTCACCCACCACAGTGTAAGAAGCCTCATGGATTCACAGCTCTGCAGGTTCAGCCAGTGCTGACTGAAATTTGGGGAACTGAATAAAAGGTCAAAGATTCCATCACACCCCACCAGTTGCCTCTCCAGAAGTGCCAGAAATTAGGAAAGGATTCATGGGAGAAGGTTGTGTCACAAGAAAATGCAAGGCAGCGCAGAAGGGGAGCTCAGTAAAGGGAATATTTGCCCTGGGACCTGAAAATCCTCTTAATAGCCAGGAATGTAGAACTAATTATACATCAGAAGCACCATGCAACAAAACCACAGCAGAAGCACCAGTGCTGTAATATATAGCTCTCAAGTTTGTCTCAGTACAAAAACTCACATAAGTTTATGTAAATACTACTAGAGAGTCTCAAGTTTTCCTTAAGGAGCAGCTGGACCTGTCAGGGTTGGTGTGGACAGTGGACAGGGCTTCATTAAGTTGTGAAAACTCTCTCTGCAGGTTCAGAGAACCTTCCTCACAACAGCTCAAGTCTCTCTTCTTGTGCCTCCCTAACCCAGACTCTCCCTCAGCTTTCCTTTCCACATTCACAGGCACAACAGCTTTTTAAAAGAGGAGAACAATCTGGAGGGAAAATAATCCCCCTAACTGGACCTTTTCCTCCTCAAATCCTGTAGTTACCATTCCAAGGTATTTATTGTTAACAGTGCAGAAAAGCTCTGCTGCAATTTGGAACAAGGCTAGAAGAGATGGAAGGAACCAACAGTGACAGAGGCAAGAGATCCCTTTGCACTAGAAGGTGTTTTCACTGCTGACACAATTTTTGGCTGTCCAAATGGCTGCCACACTGACAAACATTTATGTGAGTCCATGATAGGGAAGCATCAAACCTGAAATCCCGGTAATAACAGCCCTGGGCAATCACCCATCCTGCTCTAATTACCTTCTCAGAGAAGGCATTTGCTTCAGTAGCTCCTTTCTCACAGTTCTTTGTTCATTTTATCCCAAAACACAAAATTACTTATTTTCCAAAGCAGGTGAAAAGTACACTTAGTTACACAAATAGATTTGCTTTTATACGACTCAGCATCAGCTTGTTTCACCTCGGTAGCTGTGGGTAAAGTTCTATTTACAACTCTCGAAAAATCAATTACAAGCTGCTTATGCATAAAGAGGGTTAAAAAAGCAACACAAAATACAAACCCAGCTTGGCAGTATCAGTCTTACAGTCCTACAGGTGAATGGTTACAATTGATGTAATGGAAGGACGGATAATTACTGATAATTACTCTTCTACCACTGAAGAGTGTGAAGAATAAAATGCCTTTTAAAATCTCTATTACAACACAAAACTTCTGTAACTTAGAAACATAGAATCATGGAATCGATTGGGTTGGAAAAGACCTCCGAGATCATCGAGTCCAACCCTTGGTCCAACTCCAGTCCCTTTACCAGATCATGGCACTCAGTGCCACGGCCAAGCTCAGTTGAAAAACCTCCAGGGATGGGGAATCCACCCCCTCCCTGGGCAGCCCATTCCAATGCCTGAGCACTCTCTCTGCAAAGAATTGTTTTCTGATCTCCAACTTCAGTTTCCCCTGGCAGAGCTTGAGCCCATCGTGCCCCCTTGTCCTATTGCTGAGTGCCTGGGAGAAGAGACCAACCCCCACCTGGCCACAACTTCCCTTCAGGCAGTTCCAGACAGTGCTGAGGTCACCTCTGAGCCTCCTCTTCTCCAGGCTAAACACCCCCAGCTCCCTCAGCCTCTCCCCACAGGGCTTGTGCTCCAGTCCCTTCACCAGCCTTATTGCTCTTCTCTGGCCCCGCTCCAGCCCCTCAATATCCTTTCTGAACTGAGGGGCCCAGAACTGAACACAACACTCAAGGTGTGGCCTCCCCAAGGCAGAGTCCAGGGGAAGGGTCACTGCCCTGGGCCTGCTGGCCACGCTAGTTTGGATCCAGGCCAGGATCCCCTTGGCCTTCTTGGCCACCTGGGCACACTGTTGGCTCCTGTTGAGCTTCCTGTCCCTCAGTCCCCCCAGGTCCCTCTGCCTGGCTGCTCTCCAGCCACTCTGTGCCTGGCCTGGAGCGCTGCAGGGGGCTGGGGTGGCCAAAGGGCAGGACCTGCACTTGGCCTAACTTGTTTTATTCCCCCTATCTTTGAGAAACATTTGCTTTATATTCCTCACTTGGTATGGATTACACTGGCAAGATGTGTTAATTTTTCAGGAAACAATTTTTTTATTAAATGAGCAGGTATATGCAGAAAGTTCTGGAAAAGTTAAGCACTACTGCTTAGCATGGAATAAAGGCAACCAGTTTTGAAAATAGTATTGGCATTACAGTTATTTGATAAAATACATTTTTTGTCTAATACTGTTGGGCATATATAAAGAAAAATGGATGGATGCCAAGTCTAAATGTTCTTTGAGCATTTCTATGGAAATGCATCCTTGCACATCTTTATAAAACTCACAAGGATATCCTTGAGGTGTTGTGCCTTTAAAGCTGACAAGCTCTGAGCAGGACTTTTCACCATATTGATTTCACTGAATTTTGGATATATATAAATCATACATTTTTGCTCAGAAGTTCTTGATATTCTCATTTTCATCCATTACTTTCAATACAGAGTGATATCAGACTGGTAACTGCAGAAATGAAATTTTGCTATATAGCTCCAGGTGTATGATTAGAAATCATGATTTCCTTGTTCTGCCCCATGAATAAAGCCTGATTCAGCATTACCTGGCAAAAACTCAGCCCACACCCAGTGACAGAAACAGCTTCTCTGTTCACTAAAGCTTTGGCCTTCCTTTAGGACTACTGACAAAAGTGCCAACTGCTGCTCTGATTTTGATGACACAAACCCTTGACAGTCAGGCTTAAGATTGCCAATAGAAATCAGGAAAGATGCTACAGCAAAATAAAATTATTCCTTCAATGACCTTTCAATTGTTCCTGTATTGCTGTCTAGGTAAAGCCACAGAGCTTTTCTTCTTATATAAATGATTAAAAAGCAAACAGAGGAGATTTACATTTTTTTTTCTTCTTGCTAGTTTGCTTCTCAGTTTTATTTCAAATTAATAACTTGTTCTGTGCTATGTGCTCCCACAGTTTGGAACACAAAGCTGGTAACTACTTGATCTAGACTTTGATATTTAGCTTTAGATTATAACCCTACATTCACTTTTTCATTATCTTTCAGGAGTTCATTAGCCCTTAAAGAATAAATGCTTAGTGAGAATTTAACAAAGGTAATTTGTCTGATGTGCTTGAGTTAATGGAAGAAAGCAAACAATTAGTTCTCCTCCTCTCTCTTTAGTTGCAAAGGTGTGGGACTTCTCTGCCCCTTTAGAGGTGAAACACTGAAATAGCTCATGAATATGACTGAACAGTTCTACCTTTATTATCAGCCTTGTCTCAGCAGCACAGTTCCTTGAGCCTGTAAAGGAGGGCATTTAAAATTGTTTTAACTGACTTTCTGCCAGGCTCTCTCATTTAATGCAGCCCACGGATCTGGGATGAGAAATGAGCTGTTGAATTGCTGAGGGTAAGAGCAATAAGTTGACAGATGCAAACTATTTAATGGTTGAACTCAAAGGACCTAAAAAAGGTATTTTCAGTCAATATTATGATTAGCAGTCTCAGGCACACGCTGAAGGAAAACAAGAGATGAGAGCAATCAGAATAGGATATTGAAGATAGTGTGTGTGTGTCATAGGGCAATTTTAATGGAAGGAAAATGCTTTTAGTATCTCCTTGTGTGAAATAATCCTGATAAGATGATAAAATATGAGTTGGTACCCTAAGAACATACTGCTTGCCAATGTCATTGATGCTCTCAACAACTGACTTCACGAACAAAAATCGATTTATGTGTGTGTGCTAAAATTCACAGAATCATGGAATCATAGAATGCTTTGGCTTGGAAGAGACCTTAAAGATCATCCAGTTCCAATGCCCTGATGTGGCAGGGACACCTTCCACTAGCCCAGGTTGCTCCAAGCCCTGTCCAAGCTGAACTTGGACACTTCCAGGGATGGGGCAGCCACAGCTTCTCTGCCCAACCTGTGCCAGGGCCTCCCCACCCTCGGAGTAAATCATTTCTCCCTGCCCTGCTGCCCACACAGGATGAGCCCAGGGCATGGGGGATTCTGGGCTGGGTCAAGTCCAGCCTTTCTCCCACCAGCACTCCCAAGTCCTTCTCCCAGGGCTGCTCCATCTGCTCATCCTCAGCCTGGACAGAGCACAAGGCTTTCCCTGACTCAGGTGCAGCACCAGCACCTGTCCATGTTAAACCTCATGAGATTCCCGTGATCCCACATCAATTCCCTGATTAAAGTTTGCTCTATGTAAATCCAAGAATTATTTCCACCTGCGCTTTATTCCAGGCACCAGATGACAAACTCACACACTCCTGCCTGGATTTCAAACCCATGTGAGCGCTTCTGGCTCCCAGGTACAGTGATCAGCACAGCACTCTGGAGAGCAATTCTGAAGGCTCCTGACAAGAGCTCCTCTGGTGGGGCTGCTGGAGTGAATTAAGAAATAATCTATGACATTGGCCCAGAATAAGATGTTTCATTTTTACATGGAATATTTGTACTTTACATTTAGATCATACTGTCAAAATGATGGAAGAAATTTAATCAGCCAAAGCAACCATTGATGTATTAATGAATGAGATCATTAAAAACTGTACTTTAGCAAAGATGAACAGTTATTAAATTTGGTCATTGGACCTAAGGGGTCGATTTAGCTGGTTTAGTGAAACCATTTGCTATGCAGCTCAAGAAAAAAGATGTACTTTTGCAAAATGAGACTGTGCCCAGTGGTTTGTGTTGATCAGGTTTGTCTAATGAGAACATTAAATACAAGAGGCATTTTTGAAGCCTCAGTGTAAACACCAGCAAAGAAAGTGAGTTTTAACACCAGCTGTGACCATAAATCTTCCCTCCCTGCTTTTCTGTCACAAACTGCATTTGCTGCATCACACCAGCACCAGCAAACATCAGAAAGCAGATGGATATTCACTTCCTACCAGGAAGATTCAAAGCTCAGGGACTCCTCATTGGGTGCCTAACTAGCTAATGGTATTCGACACTCCTGGCAAGCACAAAATGAAAACACATTTACATTTAATGTACTAAATGCATTATGGGGGGGTTATTAGGTGTGTAAAGACCTTATCTCAGTTTTAACTTGTGATGTGTTCACTGACAGGAGTTATAAAATCATGATTTATGCATCCACTACTATCTTTGAATTCTCTTTTATGGTAGCATCAGAAAAATTTTGAACTCATAATACATTTAAGAGCTTTTTCTTTTTGGTTACCAATTAAAGTCTTTCTCACTGCTTTTTATTTTATAATTACTTTATTCCCATTTTAGGAAACCCTACAGAAATGAATAACACATGATAAAGTGTATATAGATTTTTAATCACTCTTTAGAAGACAGCCTTAATGAGTAAAGGCTTAATTAATTCCTCATGATGATATAAGTAGCTGACAGAGAAGATATTTTCCTAATTTCTATGTATGGCTCTCATGACAGGATCCTATTCTTTTCTTTTTCTTAATAGCATGCCTAGAAAACCAGGAGTGTGCTAAGAAATAAAACCAAAATAATAATAATTTATGAGGTTTTGAGAAAGCCTTCTAGCTTGCAAGTTTTTAATGCATTCCCAGAGGGACTGCAGGCCAGGATCTGGGAGAGCACATGATTTTGAGGAGACCTCCATTTTAACTCACCTTGACTTCCTACCTGCAGTCCCTAGAAGCAGTGAACAGGCTTCTCCCAGTGGCTAATTAATGAGCTTTCAAAAGATATTCCATAAACATGAGGCCTAATCAAGCCTGCTTTTCTGTGGGTTTATACCTTGTGTTTGAGCAGAGATTCCAGCTGGAGCATTTCCTGTGTTTGCAGAAGGCTTTGCCTGTGTAGATTCTCTGGTATCTGGTGTTACACTCAACATGGATAAGTTACCCATCACATCTTGCCATTAAGTTTGTAGGATTTTAGCCACACTGGAGGTGTTTTCCCCTCTTCCATTTTGCCTAAAACTGGCCAATAATTTGTGGAGAGAAGTACTGACAGATGTGTGTCCAGAGCATTTGACTCTGCCTCATTTCCAGGTTTTCACCAGGAAATCCATGGCAGAGAGAACTGAGATTGCCCTAAGATCTTACCCAGATGCCCAAAAGCTTTATCATCTCACTTTCTCTCAGCTGGTGCCTTCCATCTCCTGTGTACTGCTGTGGAAGCTGATTGTCATAGAACAGAATCATAGAATAATAAAATCAATTGGGTTGGAAAAGACCTTCGAGATTATCAAGTCCAACCCTTGGTCCAACTCCAGTCCCTTTACCAGATCATGGCACTCAGTGCCACGGCCAAGCTCAGTTTCAAAACCTCCAGGGATGGGGAATCTACCCCCTCTCTGGGCAGCCCATTCCAATGCCAGATTACTCTCTTTGGAAAGAATTTTTTTCTGATCTCCAACTTCAATTTCCCCTGGCAGAGCTTGAGCCCATCGTGCCCCCCTTGTCCTATTGCTGAGTGCCTGGGGGAAGAGACCAACCCCCACCTGGCCAGAACTTCCCTTCCTCTGAAGATGAAAATCCAGCCATGCTGGCCAGGTATTTTTAGGACTCCTTATTTCCACTTGTTTGCTCATATAAAGCACCAAATAACTGGAACAGGAGAAAGATTTACCATAAGGTGCCCACAGATTTTAAGAAACCAGTGCTTGTTTTTCTTCTGCTATTTAATACTCTTTGCCAAATGGCAGTACAGCTTAGATATGAAAGACAATGCTTGTAGGAAGAATGTAGGAAATCTAATTTAAAACTTAACAGCAATATATGAATGACAAAATAATGGCAGATACATGTGATCTGACAGAAAATATTGAGGAAAAATCTAAAGCTGTAAAAGCTGAAGAATTTATGTGTCTGTATGGATTGTGCAGAAGTTTGTGTATTCAGTAGCAAGTCAGATGTAGCAATGAGCAGTTGGCCTGTGATTCTTCATTTGTCTTAGGAATGGACTGGATTTAGATTCTACTTCTAATTCTGCCCAAGTACTGTAAAATAAGATGGATTCCCATTTATTCTGGTAACATGGTAGCCTGCATTGTTTTAAAGTCTACTGAAGTGAATACAAGGACAGTACAGATAAGGAGAAAAAGAGACTGTGTGGGTAACAGTCATATTACACTGTCTAGTCTCAGATCAAAATCCATGGTCTGCACATAAAAAAGATATTCCCAGAACACATCTCCAGACATTTAAGTTTAAAGCACACAATGTGGATTAGAAACATGAGAACTTAAAGTTTCTCCCTGTATTTGGAGATAAACCACTAAGGTGATTTAGAAAAACACTATGTTTCAGTTATAGGAACAAAAAGATGAGGAGGGATCAGAAAGCTTGGAGAATGCATAGGCAGCAGGAGAACAAGTCCTAATTTCATTGTGTATAGGTCAGGTTGGATGCAGAGGAGGAGGGATCACAGTGACTCTGCTGGCTGTTTGTCTTCTGGCCTCTGTGGAATGAGACAGCTGAGGCAGTTCAGGGGGAAAGGTCAGTGTAGGATTTTGGCAGAGAATTCAGGTCAAACATAATATCACATTTTCCACTTTCCTTCTGAGTGAGAGCTGTTATCTGAGATGCCCGTGCACAACTGATTAAAACACTCCCATTTAAACTGACGGCAAGAGAGAGAAGAGAGGCTTCAAAGGAGGCTGTGCAGAGCATGAGCTGGGCAGAAAGCTAAGAAAGAGGGGAAATGAAGTAGCTTTCAAACCTCCTAAAAAGTTGGGAGGACTAGGACTCCAAAGGGTCAAAGTGGGTGAAAAGTTCCCTTCTGTCATGCCCATGGGTTTAACAGGATGCCCTTCAGGTGCACACCCCAAGAGCTCTCCTCACACCCCTCGTCAGGGGGTGTAATTAGAGCAGAAGGCACTCAAGGAGGACATGGAGGTGGAAATGGAGGTGTTGGTGTCAGGGGAGTGCGAAAGGCACCAGAAAAGGCTTCCCAAAACTCCTCCCCTGGACAAGAGGGGAAATCTAATTAGTGCCCCACAGGGCAGCAAGAGGCAGAGGAGTCCAGGGAACAAAGGTCAAGCCAGCCAGGGGCTCTCCAGGGCAGGAGTTCCCCACTGACAGCAGGAGACACAGGGAAAGTGCAGTTCAGGAAAGGCCCAGAGAAGTAGGGCAAGGCAAGGCTTGTCCCCATAAGTGGGCACAGAGCAGAAATCCCTGCGTGTGGGCTCACTTCACTCAATCCCTGAGGTCTCCAGGGTCCCAGTGCTGAAGGGGACAGACAGTGCTGGCTGAGAGCCAGTTTTCAGTGGTAGAACCAGATTCTCCCACCATCCCAGGTGTGAGGAATGTGTGTAGGAACCCACACAGAGCTGCTACAGCAATTCCTTCCCATCACTTCAAGAGCTGATACAGCTGCAAATCAGCTACAATCTCAGTTGTTATTAAATGTAGCATTTCTGAATGGGGCAGACATGGACAGTGGACTGCCTGTTGTGATGGGTCATGGTTAACTTTCCCTTCTGTAGCAGCAGAGAATGAGAGGAAAATCTCTAATTGGGTTAAATGCTAACAGAACAGGTTAGGAAAGTAATAATTAACTGGAGTTAATTAGTCCACTCAGAATTACTAAGTAAATGAGGTAAGTAATAGACATCTACACTAAATAATCTTAAACAAGATGTAAATCAGTGAAATTAAAAAAGTCATATTTATATCAAAACTAGTGGAAAAGTAATGGGCATATGTGTCACTGAGTTTGGAGAATACTAGCATAAAAAAAAGCAAACATATGCATTCTATAAATGGGAAACTAGGGATTAATCCACTAAGGATAATCTTACAACTGTGGGAATATTTGACTTAAAAGGAAGAGCTGTTCAGAAGACTTTGCTTCAAGTGAGTCTCTGAGGCGGAAAAAAACCCTGGTAAAAGTTGCAAAAAACCCTTTAAAGTTTTAAGATTTATCTTGGTAAACTCACAGAAGGGGATATAAAATGTAGTAATCTTCAGCAGGCAGAAATAACTGGTGTTACTTGTAGGATTACTCAATGTGCCCTCTTGGTGCCAAGGAGGAGATGGTGGAGAGGCAATAGTATGACAGTCTCATTTTTTTTAAAGTGAAAATTTGAAACACTTTGAAAAACTTCTAGAAAGGCAAGGAAGCAATTTGCTTTTGTTGAAGCATTTCACAGGAAGTTTGAAAATACATCACAAGGGATAATCTCCAACTTGGCTGAGGTGTGACTTGAAAGGTCTGTTACACATAAAATGTTTCCTTACTTGAACCTACAGGCACATCCATTTCAAGGCAAAATATTGCGATGCCATCATGAGCACATGACTCATGTTAATTGTTTAATTAACACTAACAAGGGAAAGAACAACCCAATAACAGGGGACAGTCTTTTCCCCATGAAGTCAACATCAATGCTTTGCTTTTTTGCTGGCATGATGTTACAGGAGAGTGACCTAAATTAAAAATTTAGGGTATAATCAGACTAAAACAATAGCAGAGAATAATTTGATGCCATTGCAAAGGTTTGACCCCATGAATGGGTTTGTGCCTCACACAATTTTCCAGGAAGTCACTCTTGCTGCTCCCCCATCCACCCTGTGCCCTCCAGGGTTTTTGATTAGTTTCAAGACTTTGAGTTACAAAAAAGAGGGAAATATGGTAATCCCTCTCATTCCGTGTGTTCTCTGCTATGAAGAGAGGGATTACCATATTTTCCTCCTTTTTGTCCTTCCCATTGAAGAAATGTTGTTATGAAATACTGATGAATTCCACCTAATTGGCGCCCTCCAGAGTAATGCCATCTCCTTACCTCTCACAATTAATTGGCTTTGGTGCTCCACAGCTGCTGCATCATTCCGGGCGATACAGGTGTAATTCCCATTGTGCATCAGCGAGAGGTTGGAGATCCTTAAGGAGCTGGTGAAGTCGATGTTGTCGATGGTGACACCAAGGCTGGCTGGGATGGGCCGGCCGTCCTTCTGCCACGTGATGGTGATGGGCAGGTCCCCAGAGACCACCACGCAGGGGATGAAGACCCTCTGCCCAATGGAGAACCGCGGGAACTCGAAAGGCTGAATGAAAGGTGGCACTGAAACAAAAACAGGAGAGAGGAGCCGTTGAAGTCAGGGGCTTGTTTCTGAAGAGAACACATTGGAGCAGATGTGCAGTGTTGGAGTGTGTTGGGAATTAAAAACTGTTGACATTTTGGTCTGTGCTTTTGCCATTGCCACCTGTGAAAAGATTTATCCTTTTCCTGCCAAGTTTCGCCCTTGAAGGCAGACTTTGCATAAACTACAGTTACTTGAGTCTTTCCTATTGGTTGGACAGCCTTGAGAGGAGAACTGATGGGGGGGGAGCAAGGAGGAAGAGAAAAGGAAAAAAGAGTGAGTGAGTGAGAGTGAGCAGCAGGGTCTGTGACCTCTTCCTGGGGGGGTGGAGGTCTCATTGCCCCGGGCAGACAGCTCCAGGAGGCTCAATGGGAAGGGTGAGAGGGCTCATGTCTTGGCATTGGTGGTTCTTTCCCCCAAAAGACAGCAGGGACACCTGCTGTCTGCCAATGCTTCGAAGATGAAGCTCCTGCCTTCGGGGGAGCGTCCTGAGTTGGTAAAACAATCTTATGTGAGTAACTCTTTGGTGACTGGGGTGCTTACACATTTGGGCTTGGTGCTTTAGTCTCCCTCCTTCTCTCTCCCTTCTCTTTGGGTTCTTGGTATTCAGTCTCTCTTGTTAATAAAGGTACTGTGTTTTCTGAACTCTCTACTGTGCTCAGCCTCATTTTTCCAGCAACTGTAGAACCCACCCAATTACATGGAGATGCACAATCTACACCTTCCACAGGCACAGGGCATTGTGTAGCTGGGAAAACCATGTCTTTTGAAAATACCTTTTCATTCCTTGACTATCCAGTGCATGAGCAGAGATGACAAGGAGGGAAAGCCCTGATTTCTAGACACACCTGACATCACTGGCAGACTCTTGCAAGAATATTGAGCACCAATGCCAGCTTGAGGCTTCCCAGGTCCTGCCTCGGCACTCCAGGAACAGCTCAGCACCTTTCAAGATCTTGTTTAGTGTTACAGAATAAATGTGAAAGAGGCTCCAGATTTGCTTCTGGAATGTGATGAAAGGCAGTGTGAGCTTCTCTAACTGTTCCTGACATTTATTTCTAAGTGTTTCAAGTCACAATTTCTTATTAAGACTGAGTAGAGTCAAGAAGAGAAAGACACATACAGTACTTGTGGGACAGCAAATTAAGTTAAAACTCATTTCTAATCAGGGAGTCAGTAAAAGTTATAAATATTCAAGCTGGTGTTTAATTCCTGATAAGGAAAAATCTGTCAAATCTTCTTTTCTTTCTTTCTTTTTTTTTTTACCTAGTATTCTGTAGCTGAAAAAAAAACCATGAAAGAAATTATCTTATTTTCTATCAAAGTGAAGAATTCTACTTATTAAAATAATTTTGTTTTTAGGTATTTTTAATAACAGCAAATGAAACAGTGGGTTAGATTAAATATATATAGAAAGAATAATGAGGGTGCCTTGCTTTCTCTGGGTTGTGGTTGGAAGGTTTACCAACAATTGAGACTCTAAAACTTACCCAGATGAAGGAATCAAAATCTTTCCCCATCTCCAGGGAGCATTCTAACAGCTAGAGCATTGATCTAAGATGGGTTTCTATCAATCACTCCTGAATGGGCTGCACAACCAACTTTGCAAGCAGTACTCAAATACTCATTTATCAAAAGAGATGGTTCCTGGGGGTGATGCCCCTTGGATACAGGAGTGCATTCTCCTGTTGCCTGAGAGATCACTTACACATAATGTGTAGTACATTTGAACATCTTTAGCAGGCAAGATGGAAGGGTACCCAGAGCAGAACATTTATAGTGATCTATATGAGAGAGCTTCAGAAGAAAATGGAGTTGGTGGCTTTATCTAATTGCATTTCTTTTGTCCTTTCTCCCTTTAAGAGATTATAAGGCTGTGTCTTCCTCAGAACTGAAGCAGGAAAGCTCCTTAAAGGGGTTGCCCACTGAATTCCCCAGTAGCAGTTTTGCTCCTGTGCCAGTGTCCTGTTTCTGGGATGCAGGAACAGATACCTGTGACCATTTCCATGTCAGCTCAGTGCATTTCCTTCAGGCTGTCCTAATTGTGGCCTTCCAGAACCTGAAGGAGCCAATAGAAAAGATGGAGAGAGACCATTTACAAAGGCCTGGAGTGACAGGACAAGGGGGAATGGCTTCAAACTGACAGAGTAAGGTCAGACTGGATATTAAGATGAAATTGTTCCTTGTGAGTGTGGGCAGGTCCTGGCACAGGCTGGGCAGAGAAGCTGTGGCTGCTCCATCCCTGGAATTGTCCAAGGTTGGGTTGGACGGGGCTTGGAGCAACCTGGGCTGGTGGAAGGTGTCCCTGCCCATGGCAGGGGTGGCACTGGATGAGCTTTAACGTCCCTTCAACCCAAACCATTCCATGATTCTATGATAACAAAACTCCCAAAGGACCAGGGTGTTGTTCCAAGACATGTTCAAATTCCTGTGCACATGCACATCATGGTGTCAGAGTTTGACAGAAATCAAATATTAACTCTCTGGTTTCCAGTTAAGCTGTGAGGCCATTTGATGAGGAGAAGTTATGACCACACAGAACTGTCACAGAGGTGACATCAGGCACAGGATAACACAGCTCATCCTTACAGGCTTTCCCTGGCTTCTTCCAGGAGTGGCTCACTGTCTGTGGCAGTAAGAAGTACCACTGCAATCAATTTTTCTGACATGCCTCAGGACTTTGCCAGTCTGCCATCTCTCACACCACTAAAACCTGTCCCGTTGCATTGTGAAAACCTGGTAGATCAGTCAGAGGGAGTAAAAGAAACTCGGTATGAATTACTGTGTTTATTTGAACTTTGAGCACTGGGGACCTGTTGTCACAAAGAGAGGCAAAATGCCTGCCTGCCTCTCCAAGCTACCTTAGCCCAGCTAAGCCATTCCCTGAGTTATCTCACATTCTTTGTACCTCAGCAGAAAAAGGCCAAATTCTCTCTGCATTTATTGACGAGCAGTTTATAATATAAATGGGAGTGAGAAATTACTTGACTGTGTCTGTCAAAAGGTTTTGACATAACCTTTCCCACTGATGAGAGCAAATATCTGCTAAATGCCAGCTCCCCCCTCGAACATTTCTGCCCAAACCCTCCTCATACTCTCAGGCATCATTACTGAAAGGTATTCTAAAATTCACATCAGGGTGGCAAATTGCATCTCTATTTTGTGCTGAGTGTGTAACAAATTTCAACCAATCTTTCGTGGACTAAATGATACCAGAAGTCAGAGAAAATGTTGCTCAAGGATTATTATGTGCATCTTCACTCTGCATCTCCCTGATGAAGAAAACAGGGAGCAGGATCATTTGGTCACACTGAATTATTTTTCAGAAAATATTGATTTGCAAGGCTGCATTTACCAACTCTAAAATTTAAGTAGCAGCCTGCAGAGCATTCCAGAAATTGCCTAAAATATTTATAGACAGCACATTTTCCCTCTACTCGGGTTTTTAGGATATAGAGGAAATCAACATATATTTCTGCTTCATAAAATATAATGTATATTCCACCTGCAGCAGCTTGCAGTCCTGACAAGGAGCTGATTTTAAAAACCAGTACTTTAACAGAACTAAGTAGTCTAGCAACAGCTTTGAAGTATTGAAGAACATTTTTCAAGTACAATATTCCCCAGTTTGGGCTGATAAAAGAAGTTTCTGGTGACCTAACATAGTAGATAAACTTTCTAGCTGCTATTTTGAAGAAGGAAATGATCAGAAAAAAAAATCACTTATTAAAAAGATATGATGAAGTTGAGCAATTAATTTTACTGAAATGATAAATTTGCCATCCATATATATATATATATATATGCAGTACAAAGTTGACATATATCCTTGACAGAAGAAAATATCAAGCTTGATTAACTAACATGTGGAGACTTTTTTTTGCAAGCTATAACTGTATCGTTGCCAAACAGCACTAAAAATATAACAGGGATGTTTAGTACTTTGAGAGATAAAATTTACAGTAGGACAGATATTTAAATGTGTTTGGAATACTTCAAGGTGTGTTTCTGTATTTTCCTGCCCTATCTGTAGCTTGAGTTTGACCATACTTCAAAGCTTGTATTTGATTTTCTGGGGAGGTGAAATGATGCTGTTTTATATTTATGTTGTTACATCTTAACTGGAGAAAGAGAGAACAGGATATGTGCCTGTGACTGTGTCAGTGGAAGGGATGTTTCTCTCTCCCTGCAGTGGGTCAGAGAGTGAAAATCTGTGCTTTGTGCAACCAAGTGCAGTGTCTTGGGAGTGCTTTATTGATGAGTGCTTGAATTAAGTGTCTGTTTAAGAAGAGGAGCATGGGCCAGCCTCATTAGTGCTAATACAGGAAGATTGAAATTATGTTTTTGTGCCCTAGCAAGGTCTCCTGCACCTCTGGGAGATTACTGCAAAGGAGGGCAGGCAGGGCTTCCACGCTGCTCTCCATTAGCAGAGGAACATCCTTCATTTCTTGCCCTCGGTTCCATGGGAGTTATGTCGGAAGGAACTGCTGAGATGATTCACTGAAACAGAGCATCCTGCAGATGGCCTGTTTCCTGCAGCAGCCTTGTGAACATGCTGGTCTCCTCCCGTGGCTCTGCACAGCAAAATGAAAGTCATCCTGTGCTTTAGCAGTATAAACACTTCCCTAATGCATTTTCTTGCAACAACACAATTCCGGGAGCTGTGTCTGCAATTTAAAATAGTTTTGGCCATGCATATTGGTGGCTGATGCTAAGTAATAACCAGCAAACTGTGCAGCCTCCTTGGGCAGCTGTGTGAGCTCAGCTTTCAGGTGCTAAGGCTTTACCCTTCCCCTTAGTCCCCACTCCCCTTTCTTGCCAAGCAACACCAGTGGCTCAGAGGCTCCCTGATGCTGCTATGGGAGTTCCTCCAAAAGAAGAGAGGATTTCCAATGTTGCATAGAAGCCAAGAGTGCTTTTATATCATGTCTCATCCATCTATAGAACTGAAAGGGGTCCTTTCAGCCCCTATTGGGAGGGGAAAAGTGCATGCCCTGATCATAGTGAAGCACCCTGCAAACCTGGGATGGTGGGGGGCTCAGTTCCCTGCCCAAGGGGATGCATCTGCTATTCATTTTTAAAAGAAAAAACCTTGGTTTGAAGGTAAGAAAGCAGCTGCAAGAGCATATTAACAAACAGTTAACCCTCATTGTTAAAGTGCTGCCTGATTATGTCTCCCTTGTAGGTTATATGTCCAGAAGTACTAAGCAGTTATTTTTACTATTCTTTTGGAGCCTAGTCCAGAGCTATTGCCCTTGTTAAGCCCCTACAGGATCTAAAATGATCTTTGTCCTCAGGTATAGCTGTGTAAAGTTAAGACTGACAAAATCAGAGCCAAAAGTTACAGATTTAGATCAGAAGGGGCTTTAATAGAATTATCTTTGTCTCTGGAAATCATTCCCTTGAGCTGTTTGCTTTCACACTGGCATCCCTTTCACCTTCACCCCAGGACTGTACACAAGCAGCTGATTTTATACCACCCTTCTGCTTCACAGGGTTGTTCCTTTGGAGGTTTTTTAGGATGATACATGTTTTGCACATTGATTTGAAACTCAGCCAGGGTACTCCAGACCTGCCAAACACACTCAGTCTTGTTTCCTATATGTCCTTACTACGTGTACTTGCACACACACTGCTAATGGCTCACACTAACATGGGGCAGGAAAGTGCTTAAAACTTTAAGAGTCGTTTCAATGAATTTATAAAAAACAATTTGAAACAAAACACACACAGAGAAAAAGAGCAAGAATTTTACTTTTTCCAAACCTTAAGTCAATAAAGCTGCACTGTAAGAGAGAGGAGGTCTGGCTATTGACAAACCCAAGCATAACATCCAATACTCCTGAACTCCTAAGCTGAGGCTCTTATTCAAGTATTAAGGCCCATTTCACATTGTTTACATAATTAAAAAATAAAGGCATCCATACAGAGACTTGTGTTTGAAAGATCCAAGACTGTGCACAAACCCAGACAGCTTTACTTTAGATTTAAGTGAAAAGTTTTGTACTTTTACGTGGTAATTCCTCAGCACGAAGACCAGGATAGCAACAAAACAACTTTAACAGATATTTTTGGGTGACCATTCCCTGCAGTGTCAGAGGTGAAGTCATTAGGAATATTAGAAGTGGATTCCTGCAAAACAAGGCAAAACTGCAGCATCCACATGACACTTGTGAGATTTTAAAGAAGGTAAGTCAGCTGTTTTAATGCAAAGCCAACCTCGAGTTGCTGTTTGTTGAACTGCAAAAAAGACTTACACAGACCTGCCAAGAAGACCAGACTGTTTTGTTCTTTTCTTGAGGCATTTCTACAGGTTAGATGCTGGATTCTCACAAAGAGACATCCCTGATGAAGTGCACATTCCCTTGAATCAGACTCTACCACTGCTGGCCCCCCATGCCCATTCTGAGAGCTGAGGGAGACTGGCAGGGCCATTTTTGCAGCGTGTTTTGCACAACTGCACATTCTTGCCCGTCCTCACCATGTGGTCCTTGCATGACTCCTGCCTGTGACAACTCTGTCACTTTGAGACATCTGAACACTTCTTCCTGAAGAAGTTGTGACAGGCTTGAAGGGATCCCAATCCATACAGCGTGGGAGAGTGAAAAGGCAGAAAGTGATGTAATGCAAGGAGTATCTGAAGGACATCAAGGCCAGAAGTTTTTTCTGACTCAATTTATTGGTGAGGTTCAGCCACCAGGACAGAGAAGATCTCAGATGTGTGCATGAAACTGAACCCACACTTGCCATACTCCATGTCATGGGCTGAAACTTGTACAGATTAACAGATTGATTGATGACAGAATGCACCATGGTCCCAAGAACCTTAATGTTTTTCCCCTTTTGTGCCTGCACATTTTTCACCATCTAAACCAGCCCTGAACAGAACTTCAATGCAAATTCACCAATAATATTTAATAGCCTAGAAAAAGCTAGATGTTTCCCAGGAAAGAGAAGGAGAATCTATTCAAATGGGAGCAGCATGAAGTTATTTACAAGTAGCCCCTATCTGGTTTGCTTGTTTTTTAAAAAGACACAAGGCTGGTACAATTCTTTGTCGTGGTTCACAACAGGTGAAGTGCTGCCACTTTGGTATAAGGCACTGAGAAGCCTTCTAGATCAGTGAGATATATAAGCTCTGCAAGATCAGAAACAGTCCTTTTGAACACCACACTTTTTATTTTAATGATGCAGTACCCTTCCCTCTCAGGGGCTTCTTTTTCAATTAATTCATGTTGGAGAAGTGTGAATAGCAGCAGGCTGTTTACTTGAGAATGTGTCCCTCGAGACTGATGACAAGAAAATCATCACTTACTACTGATGGCTTTTACTGGAGCTGGGAAAACTATTACTATAACTTGCATAATGAAAAAATGGAGATAATAACTCACTCCTGTTTTTAAAATGCTCTGAGATCTACTAAAATGCTGTAAAAGAGATGCTGCTATCATTATTTTACCATCTTTCCAACTCAAAGGGGTTTTTTTTCAATGGAAATACGAAACTCACAGATGGGGTGGGTAATAAAACCTCTTGTTTTGTTTGCCAACACTTCTTATTAAAAGACTATTTTCATCTGCTTGCAGTTTGACTTTTGTTTGGAGAACATTTTTCCAGGCCAGGTGTCTGCCTCAGGCTGAGTCACTTCAGCTGGAAAGCTTCAGCTACAACTCTTTGGCCATTTCCAAAATAAGATGTGAGAGTGGAAAAATAGAGATGCAGTATAAATAAATTCTACTATAAAAGTAAAAAAAAAAAAGATACTGTGAGAATCTGAGAAGACCCAGCAGTTAGCAGCAAGGATTTCAAGTTTGGCAGGTGATGGCAGTAGCATCAGATATTCTTGCTGTCCTTATGAAAAGTCATCACAAAAGGTGCCCAAATTTTGTTGTCTGAGTAAAACTGAGTAAACAAATGGACAAAAATCCCACAGTGATCATACCCTGACTAACAGCAAAGACCTCCCAGGGACTGAGTAGCACTGAACACATTGTGGCATTACCCTCAGTGTCTGAGCCAGTTCCAGATGTGGGGCAGGTGCAGCCTGGTGAGAAGTCAGAAGTCAGAGTAGATTTGTCTCTCTAGTGCTTGAACAGCTGCCTGTGCTGGGCCCAGGGAGCATGAAAAAGGTTGTTTGGATGCAGAGAGAAAGAAAGGAGATGTGGAGGCCAAGGAACCAGCGTGGGGAACCAGCCTGTATTCCTGGGCATGCAGGTGGCAGCAGCAAGGGGTGGAGCAGAAGCTCCAAGTGGCACACAGGGGAACAAGGGAATTCTAGAATTGCATTTGGGCCAGTGGAGGGATGTCAGAAGTTGGCACAGGGCTTGTGGTGGGATTGCAGAGGTGATAAGGGTTGGTAAAGCAGAGCTGGGAAACTGCCTGGGGATGCAAGGCTGGGGCAAGGAACAGTGGGATGAGGCACAGCAGTGATAGGGAACAGAGAGCCACATGAGGGGGCACAGGCTGAAACCCAGAGGAGATGGAGCAAGTGAAGCCTGGCAGGATCACCAAATGATTTAAGTTGGGAAAGACCTCCAAGATCATCGAGTCCAACCTTTGACCAAACACCAATTTGTCAACTAGACCAAAGCTGTAACTAGAGGCTGGAGAGAAGGTTGGGAGCTCTGAAAGTGAAAGCAAGTTTTGAGTCATGAGAAAAAGGCAATGAAAAAATGAGATGACAAAGCCATGGAGGACACATTGATTTTGGAACCCAGAGCAGAAGAGCCAGGATTTGGGCAAGGATGAGATAAAGAAAATTAAGGAGGACAGGTCATTCTGAGAATGAATGGACACAAAACATGAATCTTCTACAGGATGTTCTTCTCCTTAGGATCTCTGACTTTGGTAGCACTCTGCCAGTGGCAGATCTATATGAACCCCCCAAAACACCACGAGAGCTGGGCCAAACACAGAGTGAGAAATCAGTGCTGCTGAGAATAATTCTGTTCTTGGCAAGGACCTGTGCAGGGCTAATCTCAGTGATTACTTCTGAGGATGTCAGTAACTACTGTTTCCACTTTGAATGAAGGAGAGAAAAGTTCACTTTACAAAAAACAAGTGGAAAAGAAAATTTAACATGGGCCAAAGCAAAACATGTTGAAGAGGTATTATTATAGTTGCAAAGGCAAGTGGTTGACAGGTATAGAAGACCAGAAATTATGTATGTAAGTACAGTCATAGTCTCCCCCTGTTACTTATGCATTACAGGGTGGGCAGTTTTCATAGCTTGGTGTCAGAACTGGCCAATTCATTTGTCTAAATATAAAATAATAATGCCAAGATGGCTTGATTTCCAAAAAGCTCCGTCAGGACTCGGGCACGGATCCAACAGAGCTGTGTGTGCCAAGCAGAAACCTGCATGTTTTCCTGCCAGCTGATCCCGCTCAGCTCCCAGCAGCTTCTGGGACTACCAGCTTCCAAAGCCAGATTTGGGAACAGAGACAAGGAAAAGGCAAAGGGGAGGGGACTGACATGCCACATCTCTGTAGGACAGTTATTTGGAGGCTGCAGACCTCTGGCATGGGTGGCTATGCAGTCAAGGACACCAGTTATTCCTAAAAAGTGGGATAACTGATTTCATGGGGTGTCTAATTCATTCCTCTGATCAACAGTGCAAAGAAGTAGGGCCTAAGGTTGAGTAGCACATAAATGCCCATCTCCCAGGGTTTTGGCTTCCTGGCAGCCTGTCAGGTGGGAGCCTGCACAGCAAGGCTTTGAACCCCCCCTCAGGTTCCTTGGCAGCCAGGATTTCATTTGGAATTATGGTCAAGAAACTTTCTGTTCTTCTACCTGTGACTTGATCTCCAAAGAATGACTTCACTTTGATTCTGATGTTTGTAAACCCCCAAACACCCTACAGAATGGGCAGCCCTCTTGTATTTGATTACAGCTGATGCTGTTGCGTATCTTTATTTAAATGTTGATTTCAGCAAGTCCCCATTCAAGGCAGAACAAGGATGTTTCACGTGCTGGAGGATTTGGAAAGTGGGAAGTAAATGTGGCAGAGGACTGCCAATGAGAAAAGCCATTTGCTCACCTAATGGTGCCCTGCAGAGACAAATTCTGCATCACCTTTGCCACAGATCTCTCAGATAGAGCTAATTAAATTACTTAAATCTGTCTTTCCCAGAGGGTGGTTAAGCTGAGTGATGTGAATGCTCTGAAGAAGGAAACAGAACTCTCAGAAGAAACTTCATTTCAATGGGAGCAGAGCTTTGAACATATAAATGTGATGTAATAGCAGGTGAACTGGAAAAATTAAGCAGTAGGCTTCTGAAATCAAACATACGAAAATTTCTGGATACTTTTAGTTCAGTCTGTGCCTCAGTTGCCATTTTCTAAAGCACTGCTGATCACCCAGGTGGGTTTTAAAAATGAACATGTTGTTTCTGAAACATTCTGATACCACAGAGGTTCTATAAGCTCAAGAGGAAATTAATGATTATGTCCTCAGAACTGAACATGGAGGGAATAAAATACTAAATAACAGCTCATTAAGTCTCATCTATTCTGAATCACCCTTCAAGTGGATGGTTTGAGGTCACCCAGCAAGCTTGTAGCAGAACTGAGAGCAAACCAAAGGACTTGGGGTGTTGAAGGTGGGCAATAATTCTCCATCTGTTTCTCTGGAGAAGAAGTAAGTGCACTGATGGTAGGAGAGTCTGAACCATAAATAAGGATATTGGAACACTGACATTAACTCCCTGACAATGTCATAGTTCAGAGTACTTTTAACCATCAATATGCAAGCTAGACCATATGTGGTATTCTCAGTATCAAATATAAGTGCCTGAAACTCATCACATTAACATTGGAGTCTATAAAATGAAAAGACAACACACACATTAATAATATTTTAAAGCAACAGGCTACTCTTGACTTCCCCCTAATATGTTAGATAAAATCACTAAGTAGCTATGGAAAACAACACATAACCATCTAAGAATCCACTGTGGCAATACTGCCCTCCAGATACAAGAGAGGAACCTTGAGAACTGTTCAGGTCTAACATATAAAGCTCACCTCTAACTTTTTAGGCTTAGCATATGAGGTCAGGTTATTAAACTTTTGTTTTCAAATAACAGTGTCTTGTCAAGGCCAGGGCAAGATGGAGTAGGGAGGGCACTTGGCAGCCAAATTTGGCCACTCCAATAGATTTGAGCCACAGTGACATGCTTGCTTTGCATGCGCTCTGGACCAGTGACAGGACCTGAGGGAATGGCCTGAAGTTGTGTCAGGGGAGGTTTAGGTTAGATATTAGAAAGAGGTTCTTCCCCCAGAGGGTGGTGGGCACTGAACAGGCTCCCCAGGGCAGTAGGCACAGCCCCAAGGCTGCCAGAGCTCAGGGAGCATTTGGATGATGCTTTCAGGGACGTGATGTGACTCTTGGGATGGTCCTGTGCAGGGCCAGGAGTTGGACTCAATGGCCCATGTGGATGCCTTCTAACTTGACATATTCTGTGATCCTGTGTTGCAATTTGGGCTGCTCTAAGGCACCTGCCTTATGGAGCACCTGAGAGATGAGCCATCACACCTCTGTTATGAAGACAGGCTGAGAGAACTGGGGTTGTTCAGCATGGAAAAGAGAAGGCTCTGAGGAGACCTTATAGCAGCCTTTAAGTACATAAAAGGGGCTACAAGAAGGTGAAGACTTTTCATAAGGGCATGGAGTGATAGTCTATAACTACCTGGAGGGAAGTTCTAGCCAAGTGGGGATTGGTCTCTTCTCCCAGGCACTCAGCAATAGGACAAGGGGGCACGATGGGCTCAAGCTCTGCCAGGGGAAATTGAAGTTGGAGAGCAGAAAACAATTCTTTGCAGAGAGAGTGCTCAGGCATTGGAATGGGCTGCCCAGAGAGGGGGTGGATTCCCCATCCCTGGAGGTTTTTAAACTGAGATTGGAGTGGCACTGAGTGCCATGATCTGGTAAAGGACCAAGAGTTGGACTTGATGATCTCAGAGGTCTTTTCCAATGCAGTTGATTCTATGATTCTATTCTATGACAGGACAATGGGAATGGATTTAACTGCAGGAGGGCAGGGTTACATTGGATATTAGGAAGAAATTCTTTACTGTGAGGGTGGTGGGGCCCTGGCAAAAGGTTGCCCAGAAATGCTGTGATTGCCCCATCCCTGGACGTGTTCCAAGACCAGGCTGGATGGGGCTCTGAACAACCTGATCTAGAGAAAGATGTCACTGCCCATGGTGGGGATTTGGAACAAGATAATTTTTAAGGTCCCTTCCAACCCAACCCATTCCAGCAGCAGTTCAGTCCTCTGCAGCTCAGCCCTCTGTCAGCCTTTAAATGTGCCACAAGTTTATGAAAGTTATTCAGAGCATATTCGTTCACTGTTTGAGATTTCTGATCAGCCAATGGCACTGAATAACCAAAACTAGACTAGAACACCTCCAAGGAAATCAAATCATTGACAAAAGCAACAGTTCAATCAAAACTGAGAGGGCTGGAAATCTGCTTTCTGGGGGAGGAATTGTCAAGTTTGAAATTGTAACCTAATGGAAGATAAAACAGTATTGTACCTGAGGTACCAGCCAGCGTTCTCAGTGACTGGTATTGTTTTTGATCTAAATGCCTGAGCTGTAAGGATGCACTGCTGGATTTGTTTTGTCTGGCTACATTCATTTTGACAGTCATTTGAAGAATGGTATCATTTAAGAGGCAGCATTCCCCACCAGATTTACCACAGTGGCCTGTTAGTGCAGCAGCAACACAGTTACTGATTTGTCATTCAGTTCCTAAACTGTATCAACAAATGTGTGAGATTATTGTGATGTCAAGCAAGGTCCAACATGCATGAAAAGAGAAGGCCTTTTATGCCACTGCATGTGACCAGTGCCCCAGGTGGTCTCAGGTGTGTGAGATGTCATGCCTTTCAGAGTCCAAATTGCTCATGGCTTAAAGCTAATCCCCTAAACCTCTTGAAATAATTAGCAATTACCTCACTCCAGACTGATATCAAAGGGCAAAACTACCAGAGCAGAAAGGAGTTAAAAGATCAGATATCTATAAAAAAGTCATTTTACTTTACTGTATCTTAGCCGAGAATGGATACAGGAATCAACCTTCCTTACTTCCTCCCCCCAGGGAAAAAAAAAAGAAAAAAAGTCCAGGAAAAGTTTCAAAGAGCTCCAGGAACAGTGAAATCATACCTCAATTCTTCCTACAAGTTCACATGAATTGCCCTATTTAGTGGCCCCATTGCACAAAACTAGTGCTATTGCAATCAGGTTTTCTGTCTTTTGTATCCGTATGAATAGGTCTGAACATTGCCAATATCAGAATAGTCAGGACACAATGCTAAAATTTTCTATTCTTCATCTATTGCTGAAGCCTTTCAGGGCCATCTGAACATCCTTGTTTTGGACCATTTGAATAGACTTTTAGCATCCTATTAGAATTTCAAGTCACATTTATTTACAGTGTTACGTTTCTAAGCGTGAAGAGCACTCAGATAATCACTTAATAAGAGGAAGGCAAGGTTAATGCTTTTAGTTCCTGTCTCTGCTTATTGGCAAAAAAACAGACATGAAAATTGTCATCTCATTTTTTAAGAGCTGGAAAGTGACTGGCTGATAAAGATTTGAACTTTGTTATCCCACAGAGAAAACAGTCACCAGTGAAATGTAAGGCACAAACCATTAATCTCCTGACTTAATTGTTGCAGGCAAAAATGCTCATGGACGAGTTGCCACTGCAAGGCTCCCACTTAGAGGGCTCCCCACTTTGCCAGTTGAATGAAGGAGGGTAAAAGTCAAGAAAGAACAAGACACAGCAACTGTTTAGCATCTGTGTCATCGTTAAAAATAAGCACAAATCTGGATTAACCTTCTTAAGTGCTCATTATCTGCCTGCCACGACAACCCCGTGTGTACCACTCTGCCTCTCCATAAACTCCACAGCAATTAGCCTGGCCCTGGTTTTCCCAGGTAGCCTCACCTTTCACGGTCACATGCACGCTCTGGCTGGTGGACAGCTGGGGCTGGACGAGGACGTTGCACGTGTATTCCCCCTCGTCCACCTCCTTCTGCACATCCGAAAGCTTCAGCGTCCCGTTGTTCTCAAACGCCACCTGGCGATGGTTGAATGGGAGCAGGTTGGAGTTCTTGTACCACTTGATGGAGTAATAGGGGTAGCCGATGACCCTGCAGTGGATGTAGGTGTCCCTCCCGGCTATGGCCGTGATGTTCTTCATGGGCCGGATGCTGGCTGGCCCTGGAAAGGGAAAAAGAAACTCTTGGAAACAATTTAAAGGCACATCTGCTCGAGGAAAGGTGTGTGTTAATTTTTCTGGGGGTACAAATTTTGAGGCCATTTAGGGATGTGGCTCATATGACGCTTCTTAACATTTGACAGTTCATCCTTCCAAGAGCTACTTAAGCAGTTTCCCTAATCTTTATATGCTCTAGTTTTTCCTCACCCTGCAGCATCCATACTAATTATGTGGGGGGATATGTTTGCTCTACCCAGCCTGATAAAATCTTTGCTGATAAAATTAAAGGGCTGACTGTGATTTAATTAATGGGAAATAGTAACACTGATACAAAGGTAGAATCCTGTTACACACGAGAACAGTGACCAAGACAGCTTTTTATTTTTTATGTGTATAAAGTATAATACCATGAGGATGGGTATTTGTGCCATGTAGAACCAGAAATTCAAGCTAAAGTTCTGCATACATGAATAATTATAATGAATGCTGGACAAGTGAAGGAGGAAAGAAAAGTAAAATACCCCATGCACAGCAGGACTAAAGTAAAGAAACTGTGAGTTAATAGAGATGATTATAGGAAAAACAGACTGTAGAACACAAGCCAAAGGGTTCTTCTAGTATTTAACCATACCATACCCTTTCTAGATGGGGTTGGAGAGACAGGAAGGGAAAACAGAGTGGGGAAGAAGAAAAGGAGAGGGAAAACAGTAAGTTGGTTTTGGCATTCCAAGACTCATTTCATCACATGCAACAATCTTCTTCTCCACTACAATGACTTATGTGTGTTGTTTTTTTTTGAGGAGCTGATTTGACAAGCACCTCTTACGTTTATTCGAGCCTGGTACGGGACGACTCCAGCAGAGTTGTTGGCAGTACAGCGATAAACGCCCCCATCTCGGACCTGAGTGTTGGAGATGTTCAGGTAACTGACCACGTTGCCCTCAGAGGTGATAATCTGGCTGATCCGGTGGCTGCCGTCCTTCACAATGGGATCTTCATCCAAAGTCCAGGTGATGGTGGGCAGGGGAGTCCCCTTCACGTTGCACATGAGGGACACTGGCTCTCCTGGACTCACCACTTTCTCACTGAAGGCAGAGATGATTTTGGGAGTTCCATCTGCCGAGGGAAAGAAAAGCAGGAAAATGGTGCTTATGTGGTTCCCTCTATCCTGAACCCTAACACATGAGCCGAGGTCTCTTTTAGAAGTGATGCAAACAACTGCATTCCAGGATGTAACTCTAATTATTGAGAGAGGGAAACAAATTTTGGTAGTAGAACGCTTAAATCACCCTTTGCTTATGGCAGGCTTCTTTTTCATCTCTTGAGAAACCTGGTACTGACTGCTGTAGGAAAAAACACTTGAATAGATGGATCAGGCATCTGCACAGCTATTGGACCTTCTGGGCCCCTGCAGAAAACTTTTAAAGCCATGTGTGATTCATCACAAAAGACATACAGGAAAACCTCAATACACTTGGGGGTTTTCTTCTCCTGGAAAATTGCAGCTTCTTGGAAAGCTATGGATGAATCCTATTGCCAAGAGCCAGGCATAACTTGCATAGGCTAATTCCACACAGCTATGCCAATGCAGTTTAGTCCTGACCCACAACACCCACTTTAGGAAAGTGTTAAATTAAGCTTTTCTGAACACAGATTGCTGGTAACAGCAGTAATGCCAATTTCTTTCTGTGGTCATTTTATGCTACAGATAAGTATTTCCCTCGATGAGATCAGTCAAATGCTTTCTCTTGTGAACAATCTCCCCATTTACTCAGCCTCTATCAGGCAAGTGAATAAAGGAAATGGATGGACACAAACTTTGTAAGCAGGGAGCAGGATTAAATACCCACCTCTCCAGAGGGTTCAGTGGGGGAGCATTTGGCAGTGCTGACATCACATTATTAGGAAGTTCTAAGGTCTTTCAATGCATGCTTGTTTTCCTTTGAAAATATTCCTTGCAAAGCTGTATGTAGAAGGAATTTCAGTGTAGTTGGGAGCAGTAAGAATAGAAGGAGCAGTCTAGTCTGAAGTTTGGTTTTAAAGAGCCAAGTGACAAACAAGCTAACTACTTTGGTTCCTACAACATTACAGAGGATGCCAGGACAGGACTGAAAGGTCTCATGTCCTGTGTGATGCCCTATTTGTTTGTCTCTTCATGTACAGTCTGCTATTACTCACAAATTTAGGAGGATTGAACCATAACAACTCCCCTGGAAATCACAATTCCTCCATTGCAATTTCAGTGCTCCATCACACAGGAAACTGAGGGAACTGGCATGATGTGTGTAACTCCCCAAAAAACAGAATTAAAAACAGGGCTGCAAGATTTCCTTCTTTTCCATATGGTAAAAAACATAAACACAGCACTCTCAGAATGTGGAAAGGCCTCAGCATCCATGGAAGAGCATTTGATTTTATTTGATTGCATAATTTTTTTCCTCTGCACCCCTCTCTAATTTCTGTCCAACTGATTGTGTGACAGAGGTCTTATTTATTTATTTATTTATTTTCACCTCTAACTCTCTTCCTCTCCTTTGCTGTGTATTAGATACTGTCACCCCTCAGAAAACAGAACAACAGCAACAAAAAAGAAAGCTTTTTATCCTGAGAGAAAGCTGACACAGGACCAATAAATCTGTGAGTGTGTACACTATGTCCCTCTGCCATGCCTCCTCCTCTTTTTTTCCCCCCTTTTTTTAATTCAAGTGACAGGCTTTTTTTGAGATGAAAGCAGACATTATTTTCCCAGTGAGACCCAAGTGTCTTTGAAATCTTTCCTGCTGTTGCTCTCTGATAACCTGCACTCTCTCGACACTATGATAGATTATCAATATGCTCTTTAGGCTTTCTTAGTCACGGGAGATGGTTGCCGAGGTAACTCGGTCCAGGCAGGTAATCTCTTCTTTTCCTATAAAGACTCTAAAAATAGTGTCCATGGCATACCTGCACTACAGCCTCATTAGTGAGCAGCATTTGTACAAATTGATGACTTTCCTCACTTGATTATCATGTAGAATGTTGTGTCAGTTATTTAAGATGATCTCCGAGCCCTCCTCCAATATGGCCAAACAGGAAAGCTTTGCTCAGGAGAGGTCTGGATTTGAACAGAGAACTGCTTGGGAAGGTATAAGGGTAGGTTTATGGTGAGGAGATCTGGGCTTATTTCACTTAGGAAGACTTTCCTGCCTGGAAAAGGCATCTTTTCCAGAGACAGTTTTAGATGTTTTCTCCTCCTGCATTCCAGAGAAACTCTCCCTGGTATGAGGAAAAGATAAGTCCTTGCAGACATCTTTGAAGGCCCCCCCCAGAGGGGATGGCTGGAGGTGATAAAAGCCCTGAGAAGAACAGGGAGTTTGTCTTTCCCCAGCCCCGGTGTTTACAATGCTGTTAAGGTTAATGTTCTTCAAGACTTCCAAGACTTTGGAAATAAATTTTCCTACAATCCTCCCACTGCCTGGATTTTGGAGGTACCTGTGCATTATCTTTCCTCACAGAAGGATTTTTGTATTGAAATCAACTTTTCTATTTCACTAATTCTTTGCTCAGAGTGGGGCACAATAAGCCCCACTGACAGTTCGTGAGTGCCCTCTTATTTTAAGGTCCACTCTCTTCACTTTACAATGACAGCACCAAAGACAACTTATACATCCCCATGGCTACCAGGCTGGCTGAACAGGTGGAGACTGACCTTCCAGAACCACCTGAACATAGTCTTGGGCAGACATCTTGTCCTTGCGCACGAAGCACTGATAAGCTCCCCCGTCGCTCTTGGCCATGCCGTCCATGATGAGGTTCTCCCGGTTGACGCCGGTGATCCGCACGTTGTTCCCAGGGTTGATGATCTCACCGTTGCGGTACCAGGACAGCTCCTGGTCCTCCGTTCCCGTCACGCTGCAGGACAAGGACACTTGGCTGCCAACGCTGCTTTTGACTTTCCGAGGGCTGATGGTGGCTTTTAGTGGTTCTGGAGAATTAAGTTGAAATAAGAGAGAGGGAAATAGAACTTATTAAGGATCAATGTGCATTTTTGTGCAAGTAACAAATTAACTCTTAGTTAATTTGAATAGTTAAGGTGAACAATAAAAATCACAGCCATACCCTTAAAAAACCCTCAAACCAAACCAAACAAACAATAAATGACTGTGTTTACTCTAAGAAGCATTCAGCCACCAACTTCCATGACAAAAAAATAGATCTATAGGGATAACCTCTTCAACACAAGTTATAATCCCATGCCCAAATTAACAGTAGATCTATACAGAACACTCTTGGTGCTGAGGGCCTAGACAGGCACTACACATGTTTTGGGAGGGTAGGACATTACTTCTCATGAGTTCAGTGTGGACATTTGAACTGATGCATTAAGTGCATTCCTGAAGCTCATCTTGTGGTTTAGTTTCCTACAAAAGAAACCCAGTTTATGTTTTCCAAAGCTACTCCCTGGTGTAAGCAGTAAATACCAGTGATAAGGAGATTAGCTTTCAAGGGTGGGAGGTGTTAAAATAAGTACACCCATGGATATCCATCAGACCTGTCCACGTGGAAGTGTTTTAGTGTGTGCACTCAAAACATTTTCTGGTTTGATGTGGGAGTACTGCAACATTTTCAAGTCAGCCTTTAGAAACAGTAGCACATACATAATGCAAGCTTGACACCATACAAAAGAGGAGGAAGTGTTGAAGAAAGTCATAAACATAAATGCAAGGAAAGCAGTCTTTATCCTGCCACCCAATAGTTATCAGCATTACAGAACACAGATTTCACCTCATGCTTTGTATATATTGGTTTGACTTCCTTATAAAGACAAGGGATTTAGAATCATAGAATCATAGAATCGATTGGGTTGGAAAAGACCTCTGAGATCATCGAGTCCAACCCTTGGTCCAACTCTAGTCCATTTAGTAGATCATGGCACTCAGTGCCACGGCCAATCTGCGTTTAAAAATCTCTAGGGATGGTGAATCCACCACCTCTCTGGGCAGCCCATTCCAATGCCTGAGCACTCTCTCTGGAAAGAATTTTTTTCTGATATCCAACTTCAATTTCCCCTGGCAGAGCCTAAGCCCGTGCCCCTTTGTCCTATTGCTGAGTGCCTGGGAGAAGAGACCAACCCCCACCTGGCTATAACTTCCCTTCAGGTAGTTCCAGACAGTGCTGAGGTCACCTCTGAGCCTCCTCTTCTCCAGGCTAAACAACCCCAGCTCCCTCAGCCTCTCCCCACAGCACTTGTGCTCCAGTCCCTTCTCCAGCCTTGTTGCTCTTCTCTGGACTCGCTCCAGCACCTCAATATCCTTTCTGAACTGAGAGGCCCAGAACTGAACACAACACTCAAGGTGTGGCCTCCCCAAGGCAGAGTCCAGGGGAAGGGTCACTGCCCTGGGCCTGCTGGCCACGCTAGTTTGGATCCAGGCCAGGATCCCATTGGCCTTCTTGGCCACCTGGGCACACTGGTGGCTCCTGTTGAGCTTCCTGTCCCTCAGTCCCCCCAGGTCCCTCTGCCTGGCTGCTCTCCAGCCACTCTGTGCCCAGCCTGGAGCGCTGCAGGGGGTTGGGTGGCCAAAGGGCAGACACTTGGCCTTACTGAACTTCATCCCATTGGAATCAGCCCATCACCACTATTTACTATCACCACTGAATATCTCTCTGTTTCCTATAAAAAAGAGCACAAAGTCTCAAAACTGTCAACAACCTATTCAACAAAATAGTCACACTTCAGGGCATCACCAGCACCCCAGAGTCATGATCATGCAAGTGAACCACTTTCTCCATTGCAGAGGAGGGTAAAACTCCTTTCCCCAACTGTTGCTTTCTGTCAACTTAACCCAGAAAGTATCTACTGGCTGCTTGACTGCAGAGTCATGAGGTAAAACATATCACCAGACACTGGGGGTGTCTTGGTATCACCAGCAATATAATTCCAACATCTCTGGAAGTTTTGACTTTGTGTCATACCAGGCAGACTGAATTCAACTCATATCATAAATATTTTGAGAAGCAAAGCTCCTCCTTTATAATTTATGAATTGCTGAACTTTAACCTTGGTTTTATTTTGCTCCAAACCATTATGTGCAATTTTTTGTGAAGGTATTTTTATGGCCTGAACTGCTCACAAACTTTCTCCATTTTATTTGCTTGTCATGCTGTATAGATGGAAACCTGAGTTCACAAATTATTATTTCTATTCCAGGAAATAATTTTTTTATAACAATAGAAGAATAACACTTTTCCAGTGAGGTTCTCCTGAAGTAATAATTATCTTTGTAGAATTTGTGAAACATTCAGGATATTCACACCTGAATACTCGGCTGAGGGGAGGTATGAGTGTTCAATATTACTGAACAGCATGAGTCATGGCAGGGAGAGTTTGGCAGCTTTATTTATGAGAACACTTGCAATTCCTTTTAAGCATCCAACTCAAGCTTCGAAATTACATCTCCTCCATGTGATAAATTACATAGCTACACCAGAAATTGCACCTATTTGCACTTCTGATTGCTCAGTTGGCCAATGAACTCATCTCCACGGGGCCAGTTTTCCAAAACTCGGAGAAGTTTAATTGTTGCTGAGATAAATTAGCAAAGCAGAAGGTGCAGCAAGATGAGGCAGCACCTCCCCTGGTGCAAACACCCAGGCAAGAAGTGGTCTGAGGTCTCTGTCCGGCCCAGGACTTACGTTTGACGTGGAGCCTCCCAACCATCTCGGCAGTGCCGTAGTTGTTCCACACCTCGCAGACGTAGCTGCCAGAGTCCGAGGGCCGCGTGTCCTCGATGAGCAGCCCCGTCACTGTCTGCCTGAACCTGCTGTCAGGCTCCCAGGGGACATTGTCCTTCAGCCAACGGTACTTTGGTGCCGGGTGCCCTGATGCTTTGCAAGGCAGCTCCACTCGCTGTCCTGCCATGGCTTTACGGTGGTCAAACCCATCTAGAATAGATGGAGCTGAATTCGCTGGATCTGGAAGAGAAAGAAGAGGTTTTCAATGGGATCATTAAAATTCATTACTAAACAGAGGGTGGTTGGGCACTGAACAGGCTCCCCAGGACAGTGGTCAAAGCACAAAGCCTCACAGAGCTCAATAAGCACTTGGAGGATACTCTCAGGCACATGGTGTGACTCTTGGAGATGGGCCTGTGCAGGTCCAGGAGTTGGACTCGATGATCCTTACAGGTCCCTTCTAACTCAGCATATTCTATGATTCTGTGATTTTTTTTTTCCTCCTGCATTTTTTGACTCACCAGCCCAGTGTTTTGGGTACTACAGTTTGCTACTCTGACCCAGGCACCAGTCTGTAATCTCTCAGTAGTGGTGGCTGGGATCCAGCAGCACATGCTGCTAAAAGCAACTCAACTACTTGGAAATCCTCTCACTGGATTTCTTCCAGGTGGCAAACATTTTGCTGGTCATCCTTTGTGTTCTCTATCAGAGGACTGGAGAGCCAGAAATGTGTTGCCTTGACAATTACTGCTACTTCTCTACTAGATTGAAGCCAACACATTGTCCCTTCTTCTCGGTGGTCTGAAGGCTTTGAATTAAAGGAGCAATTTATTCCCTTGTCAGGAGAGAAATGGGCAAAGGCACAGGAATTTCTGTCTGCAGTCTAACTGACAGACGAGCCTTTTCTTCTTCTCTAGAAAAAGAACTTAAGGTGACAAGAACAGCTTAATATTGCACCTTTCTGTGCTCAACTATCTGACAAAAGCAGCTCTCAGATGAACACACTTGTGTAGCACCTGGCATGTATTTATGTATCTCACAGACGTCTGGCAGGATTGCCTTCACCAGAGGTGCATGTACCCAAAGAGGACCCTGAGATTTTGGTTTTTTAAATTTGAAAACTTTTGGAGGTTGAGGTTAACATCATTTACAGTTTTGTGCAGCATGATGGAAGCCCATCCTGGAGCTATTGCAACATAGATGCTGAACAATAAATCAACAAATGTTTATCTCATCACACACCCCTACTTTGCTAAGATTTCTGGCTCACAAAGAAACATCACTTGCTGCTCAGCTCCCATCTGACACACTGAACTCTTTTTGGGTGTATCTACATCAGAGTTGCCTGGGTGTAGGTGTGATTACAAGCATTTTGACATTTTCAAGTGGTCTTTAACTTAGCAAACTGAGGTACTGCTCACAGGGCAGCTGCTGGAGAGATTAAAGGAGCAGTTCACACTAAATTCAAGTTCCTCCAGCAATAGTATAATCAATACCTGAGCCACCTAGTTTAAAACTAGCTTAGATGTAATTCATGAACTGCAGACACACCCGGGAGGGCACCCATGGGTCCAAATAAGTTGAGGCACTATGAGAGCTGCACTACCAAGCCAGAAACCAAAACTGTGATGCTAAAAAAATGGACTGAGAAAATTTTATGTGAATATCCAGATAATCCTCCCCCAAAATTCCAAGTTCAATGAAAGGTGACAACAGAAATTTTTCTGCTCTCTGGGTGCCAGCAAAACCTCGAGCCACCGAAGGCAGAGCCACATCCAAAGGACACCAGTGTACTGTCTGTCTCATTAGAAACGCCTCAGCCAGTAGTTAAACAAGTGAATTTGCACAAATCAGCGCCCTCAAGGTCCACATTTGGCAACAAGATGTGGTATATTTTTGAGCCTGCCATGCTGTTCATGTCTGGCTTAGTGGAAGCACAATCTGCCAGGCTGCTATTGGGAAGGCCAATGTCAATTTGACTAATTGATTAGCCATCTCCTTCCTCGCCCTCTGGGTCAGCAGGCAGCTCTGCTTCCAATGCTGAGATTCTGTTGTGCAGCCCGAGGAATTAGCTGAGTAAAGCCACAAGTAGGAAAGAAATTACAGCTCTGGCTCGTAGGAAGGTGAAATCAATTTCTTCAATTGAAAGTAATAATTAAATAATAAAGAAGTGGAACTGGCTTTTAAAGGTATTGTCTGTGCATTGCTACTCACACAGCACACCAGTCCCTGGGCCCTCTATCCCAGGTTCATTTTATGTCATTTTTTCCCTTCTCAAGCTGAGCCTTGGCAGGAGAAGCCCAGGCTGGAGTTCCACCTGCAGAACAGCTAAATTTGGATTTACCAACATCATTCAGAAATCTTGACCCTGTTCTTACAGAGGAGGTATTTAAGATATATTCAGGGATACACAAAGTATGATTTCAGTGACCTGCCTTCTTGCACTCTGTACTTCTATATTTAGATGGACAGTAAAAACATCCCTTTTTCCCTGGAACAGGCTTGTTTAGAGCTCCTACACTGCATATATTCCAACTAAAAAAAAAAAAAGGAAAAAAGAAAAAAGGGACAAAGGAAATCCCAGGATTCATTTGCAATCACCTGCAATGAGGCAAATAGCAAACTAACAACCCAGTTCCAATATGTGGCATTGACCCTTTTGAGTTACTATTTTCTTATGGTTTAACCATGAGCTGTAAAGGACTTTTGGAAGGACAATGGTGAAAAACTGAGGCAAAATATTGCTCTAAAGCATTCTGCTTTGGATCTTCTTTGAAGGACAGAGGAAGAAACTCACTGTGCTTTCAAAAATCATAAGGATTTTTCAGAGGAGGTAAAAATCAGTAAAGAGCTGGAATTCATGGCAGAACAAAATGGTTATTGGAAAATCACACTATAATGAGTAATAGAAGAATATTCTGTCACATGTTAATGGCCTTGGTTTAAATTTCATTTAGAAAGTCCATGTGATTTCAAGGAGATGTTCTTACATTAAATTTGCTTTGGTCATAGGCACACTAATTGTTCACATGTGTGTTTGCTGTTGTCTGTGCATTACCTTTCTCATTCTTTTAACCAATAATGATGCTTAACTTGTATTAAACATGTGGCCAACAGACTATGATCTATATCCACCCCAAAATGTTTTATCCCCAAAACGTGAGGAACATACATGGATGGAAAAGGCAGGCAAAAATGTAGGTGTGATGCAAGCAGACCTTTCACAACTATGTTCATGGATTCTCTGATCTTAGTTCCTAAAAGATCACTCTTTAAAATATAAATTCCAGCAAAGAAAAATGAAAACCTGTTAGAGAAATATTAAGAGGCAAACTCTGCCCATAATTGCTGCATTTGTTCAGTAGATTAACAGGACTGGAAATCACAGTCCATTCTAGCTCTGATCAAGGATAATTAATCCCATTTAATTAAAAAAGCCACTTATTGCACACAGGTAAAATTTGGTCTTTTGATTTTGTCTTTGGAGGAAAATAGAAAAGGCAACTCCACACAGAACACATCTTTTAGGGTGTTTGTCCTGGATTACAAACATGACAGAGCTTTCATTTCCCCCCTTTTGTTCAGTGAAATAATTAGAATTTTTCTTGTGGTAACCAAGCTACAAGCCTGATTTTATTTATGCTACCACTGGCTCAGCTGTGGCGTGATTTCATTCAGAAGCAGACCATGTTGTGGAGCCAGCCAGGATAGGACCCTGCCTATCCTTATAAAACCAAAGCAGGCTGACTGTTGGGCAGGAAAACCCCTTCATCTGGCTGGGAAAATCAGAGGCAAGAGCTTTACCCACAGGGGAAACCTATCAAAGGAAGAAACTCCTGGATCTGACTGGTAAGTGATTCTAACCTGAAAAATCACACCATTTTTTTTATCATTAGTATATTTAAGTACTGACCTGCATGTTCAGGGGGGTCCAAAATGCTTCAACAATGATGATTTTGGAGTAGGGCAGAAAGCATGTTATTAATGCCAAACCTTGTGTTCACCTCTGTGTCCCTTGGGGCTCTCAGACAGAGGGGTGGAGAGTTGAGATTTAATCACTAGAGTTTTATTCTTACTAAAAGACCAAAAGAGGAGCAGACAGGGTCAACAGGAGAGAGACCCCAGTGACTGTCAGATTGGGAAGGTCATCGCACTCTGACTGATCTTTAGGGCAACTCAGTAACAGAGAAAGGGAGGAAAAGCTTTCAGTGGGACAGTGGGCATGTTTTCTGTAGGGCAGAGATACAAGGAGAAAGATGATTCTGGGATACAGCCTTAGTGAGCTCTGTGGATGCAGGAAAACAACTCTGGGTTTGCTCACATGCCAATACAGGTCACAGAGCAAATGAGGGAGGGGAAGGGGAGATGGAGAAGAGCTAATCCTACACAGAGGTGTTTGAGAGCAACTTCCAGGCACAGAGTTGGTGGCATCTCCCCTGGCATCCAACCAAGGGTTGGACTTGATGATCTCAGAAGTCTTTTTCAACCCAATCGATTCTATGATTCTGTGATTCCATGATCTCCTCTCACTGGGACAAAATGGGGAGAGGCTGGGATTGGAGCAGCTCTGTGCTGACACCCCTAAATGTGTGGTGAGGGTATGTGTGGAACCCAACTGTGCTTCACTCACACACCAGTCAGGAGATGATTTGCAATTTTAAGGATAAGTAAAGACACTCCATCTACCTTCTCATTTCCCCACCTGCGGCACAAACCCATTGCCCTGGCACTTTTTTGTCCTGAGCAGCCACCAGTTCACCCTCCTGCCTTCCCACAACACCCTGGGTGGACTGTCACAGGCCACAAGCTCCTCCTGGCTGGAGATCCCTCCTGGAAGCACTGCTACACTGATAGAAGTGTGATGAATGAAAGAAAAGGAAGCTGAAATGCACCTCAGCTAACCTGAGACTCCTGCAGTGGAAATACCTACAGCTGAGCTAAATATCCTGAGCTTCTGTGAGGGTTAACAGAGAAAAATAGACACCATGGGGCAAATCATCTCACCCCAAAGTGGGCAGCTGAAGTAGGTCGGGTCACTACCCCTAGAAGTGTTCCTTTTTTCTGGTTCTTCTTAACAGGGAAGTTCAGGTGATTTGATACTTTCCCTGAAAAATTCAACTTTCGATGGGATGAATCCCACCCGCAATCCTTTCACAAAGCACTCGGAACCTACTAAAAATCACCATACTGTCCAGTACACCCTACAGGCTCTTTGGATAATATAAAATCATAGAATCATAGAATCATAGAATCGATTGGGTTGGAAAAGACCTTCAAGATCATCGAGTCCAACCCTTGGTCCAACTCCAGTCCCTTTACCAGATCATGGCACTCAGTGCCACGGCCAATCTGTATTTAAAAATCTCAAGGGATGGCGAATCCACCACCTCTCTGGGCAGCCCATTCCAATGCCTGAGCACTCTGGAAAGAATTTTTTTCTGATATCCAACTTCAATTTCCCCTGGCAGAGCTTGAGGTTGTGCCCCCTTGTCCTATTGCTGAGTGCCTGGGAGAAGAGACCAACCCCCACCTGGCCAGAACTTCCCTTCAGGCAGTTCTAGACAGTGCTGAGGTCACCTCTGAGCCTCCTCTTCTCCAGGCTAAACAACCCCAGCTCCCTCAGCCTCTCCCCATAGGGCTTGTGCTCCAGTCCCTTCACCAGCCTCGTTGCTCTTCTCTGGACTCGCTCCAGCACCTCAATATCCTTTCTGAACTGAGGGGCCCAGAACTGAACACAACACTCAAGGTGTGGCCTCCCCAACACAGAGTACAGGGGAAGGATCACTTCCCTGGTCCTGCTGGCCATGCTATTTTTTTTATATATAATAGAAGATGAAAAACAGAAAGAAAGGATTTTAAAGTGGGGCATTTTATTTTGCAGCAGCAGCTCACAACTCACCACTTCCATCTGAATTTTACTGCATGAAGGCATAAACCCCTGCCCTGCCAGCTGAGCACATTAGAGAGAGACACAGACACCACTTCATTCAGCATGACACAGGAAAGAATCACCTGATACAAAAAGTCTTGCACTGTTGCTTTGTCGTGTTTCTCCAGTGTATCTGTGCCTTGTGATACATCGGTAGTTGTACAGCCCATCTTCATTTTGTACATCTAAAATATACAAGGCTCCCGTGGATGTGATGAGAAATCTAGGTCCTGAAAGACACAAAAATTGGCAGTGTTTAAAACACCTGCAGGTCCTTCTGTCTGCTCACACTGGAGGGTGGGTGACACAGCCTCAAGGTACTGAAGACTTTTGTTTGCCAGCCTCGAAGCTGCCAATCATAAGCTTAATAAGTACTCATTGCAAATGCTTATAAAGGTATTAATTCATGTGTATTTCACTGGCACTTCATGTGCAAAAAGGTTGGGATCTTTAAGGAAAAGGTGAGGAATGAAGGAAAGAAATGTGCCAATACCACAACTGAAAAATAATATAAGAGGCAGCTGAAGTAAAACACAGTGTAAAGAACCAACACATTTAATCCAGTTTAATATAATGTGGTAGAATGATATGATGGCAATTCAGCAGCAGAGCTGGAGGTGTTAGGAAGGCAGTGAGGTTGTGATACCTGTAAGGAAAACAGCAACAGTGTCAGGAGCATCCCCAGCCCACCCTGTCACATCCAGCAGGATGGGCAGAGCTCCCTCTGCACCTCAGGAATTCCATGGCTGAGCCACTGGCAGAGGATGATTAATACATTATAATATAATAACACTGCAGTCTGTGATCAGAGAAGCACAATGTAAGCAGGTAGACAGATTGCATCTGAAAGATGAGGTTCAACAAACAGTTCAGGATTAGTCATTTAAAATCCAAAGTTTGGTTTTTTTTTTAATTCTACACAGGAAAGTTGGTTTTCTTCAGGAAGAAAATTAGGTTCAAGAAAGTTACTTCTCCCTGAAACTGAACAAGGCTGACATGTTTGTGGTAGGCATTTGTTCATTCAGATTGGAAGTAATATAGTTTAAATTTCCTTCAAATATATAATTTTTTGGTAGTAATTGTAGAATATGTGGAAAATACAATAGTATATATAGCCACATGTGCAGTTTTGATCAAGTGACAGCTGCAGCAGTGCCTCCATCTGGACATAAATGTTTGCTCTAAAAGCAAGGACATTAAAAACTCTTAACATCTACATGGTACATGTTCACTCCAAAGCTTTCCTCATAATGCCATAAATGGAATGCACTGCAATCTTGAGCCTCACCTGATTAATCTTTCCACTTTAAAAATACTATAGTCTAACCTGTGTGTGCATTTCTAAAACTTTTACACTGGAGAAAATATTATGTCTTTTTTTTCTTTTACATCTTCTATTTTCTCTCTAGTGGCTGGTAGATCTTACAAGATACATACCTGTACCTATGTATTATAAAATAAACCTGGCTCCAAAATTAGGGGAGAGAATACACAAAGATGAAACCCATCATGAGCTAATATTCAAGAAATAATTCCTTTTCTTCAGAGCTCTTTTTGAGCAATGACTTTTTAATAATTAAGTGTAGTCAGGATGCTTGCTCACAAATGCATCAGTGGGAAAGCAATCCAACAGAGAGAAGACAGAAAGGAAATGGTATCATTACAGAGGGCAATCTCCTTTAAAACATAATATAAAAAATGGGGAAAAAAATTAACAACCTTTTAATGTCACAAGACAGGACTGACCCTTAGAGCAGAAAATATTGAATAAAGCAACATCAGCCAACCTCACCCAACCTTATATAAATATTGAATAATTAAATAACCACACCATGGTTAAATAACTGGTGGGGTTGTTTAACCTGGAGAAGAGGAGGCTCAGGGGAGACCTTGTTCTTCTCTGCAATCCCTGACAGGAGGGGGGAGCCAGGTAGGGGTTGGGCTCTTTGCCCAGGTAACAACTGGCAGGATGAGAGGACATGACCTCAAGCTGCACCAGGGGAGGTTCAGGTTGGACATCAGGAGGAATTTCTTCCTGGAAAGAGTGGTCGGGCACTGGCAGGAGCTGCCCAGGGAGGTTTGAAGGTCCCAGCCCTGAAAGTGCCCAAAGCAGGACTGGCCGTGGCACTCAGTGCTCTGGGCTGGGTGACAAGGTGGGCATCGGGCACAGGGTGGGCTTGATGAACTTGGAGTGTTTTTCTAACTCAAATGATTCTGTGATTCTGTGAAAATAAATCGAGGGATAATGAGGGCATGGAAGGTGTTGAGGTACTTGCCCACTGAAAAAGGAGAATAGGAGGGCAAGGGAAGGTGTGAAGGAGGAGGGAGAATAGGATGGCAAGAGCAATCTCCTCAGCCATGAGCAATACTCTAGTCCAGCCTGGTTGGATTTACAGATTTACAGGCTAAGAGGTTTGTTCTTATAGAGGAACCACATTGAATTCATATGCCTCTGAAAATCCAATTGCTTGCACACAGAAGGCTTAGGAACAAATGTGCTGTAGAGTGTCATAGGAAAAGCCCTGACTAGGTGGCATCTCTGTTTCACAGCCAAGTGTCTGAAACGTGGCATTTCAAAGCTTACATGAAAAAAACAGATCTCTCTTACATCCTATATTTTAATACATTAGTTGCAATGGTTGGATGAACTGATACAGACAGTTAGTAGTAATAAATTAAACCAATAAAATACACTGTAGCCCCTAGGTATAATGTAATGTCCTATTTTAAGTGTTTCTTCCTTTTCTTTTCACAATCCCCAATTCCTCAGAACACCGAGTGTTTGCAATACTCATAAACACTTGTGCCACCCTCTCTTCTCATCACAGTGATATTCAACATCTGAACCCTCTAACGAGGTTTGCCTCTACCCCTAACTTTAGGTCAGAAGGATATTTAGAATTTTGGTGTCAAAAGCACAGGCTGTTTGACTCTGGTGTCACATGCAGTTTCCACACTACTGAAATATTCATAAAGCAAATCCACCTTTGCCAAGAAATATATTATAAGAACTACAGGTAATGGAAGCACAGTCATCTCCCTTCTGCTCTGTGGGCAGCATAAAATGACAGCTTCAGGAGCTGGGAAGCACATTTAAGGGCTTTACTTGGAAGACACAGCAAAGGCAATCTCTTCTGGCTGTTGTTTCCAGCTGTGTGAGCATTAACCAGCTCTGCATCCCAGCCAGCACGGGTGTGTGATGCCCACAGCAATGCCACTCTGCTGGCACGGCTGCCAGGCTGTGGGTGCCCCATGCAGACATGTCCTCTGCAGCCCAATCCACACTGAAATCAGATGTTTCCAAACCAGGGGTGGATGTGGCCGAGACGCTGCTCTCACATCACAGACCCAGGAACACAGAAAAAAGGTGCTAATGGGCTGGTTGTGACCGTTTTGGTCCCTCCAGTACATCTGCACATGCTGTGCATTTGTGTCAAGTGAGTGGATTCTAAACAGCTGAGAGGCAGAAATGTGCTCCCTCTGCAGTGGAGATTTCTTTTTCTGGGACCCATTTTTGTCTTTGCTAAATATACATAATTCCTGCACAGTCACACTGTTGGAGACCAGCAGTACACACAAGTTGGAGATCACACAAAATGTGGCCAAAGCTTAAAATAAATTCCTTTCCCTATGCTTTTGTAAAGCTCTCACTGTTTTCAGATCCTCCACACAGTTTTGAGGGGTAGTCTTTAATAATTAAATCTGTCTCCCTTCTCAGGATAAGAATGAAATACCTGTCACAAATTAAGTTAGAAGATCAAATTCAGAGCTCCCCTTAAAACTGCTGAAAGCTCACTTTTGTCAGCGTTTTTACCTTGTACAAGTTCCTGCTGCTCATACTTGCTCTGAAATCACAAGTGGGGTGTGGATTGTGGATGAGGAGCGGCCACTGTGAGGCTGAAGAGTAGATGTAGATTTGTCAGCTATTTCCAGACCCCATAGGGCTGACTCATATTTGAGTGAAGCCTTCCCTCCTCAGCCCTGGAAGTGTTCCCTCAGATGCAGTGATGCATCTGGGTCTGTGAGAAGGGGCACACTTATTAAAAGCCTGCCACTTAATTAAAGAGGCTTTTGAAAGCTGTGCAGAGCCAAGAAATTGTTCAGTGTTATCTTGCTGTAGTTTCTGGAGAAGTTATGAACATACTCGAGCTATCTAACACTGCTTAGATCATCTTCCTGTTGGAAATTACTCAGGCAATCGTATAATAAAACCTTCACTTAAAGCATTATCCAGAGATTTTTGCTTCACCCACTTTAAAGATAACTGAAAGCAAATAGTTATTGCCACATATCAGATGTTATCCCACATTTCTCACCAACAGACATTGTGTATAATTGCAGGGCTAAAGCTTTTCCTTCCCCCCCTCTTCTCCTTAATATATTTTGCATACTTATGTAATGCTTTAATAACCAGCCCCTCCTTCTGCTGGAGAAAGGCGAGACAGAAAAGATGACAGAGAAATAAAAGGGGAAATGCCTGTAATTTCTGTCAGCTCCTAAACGGAGAGCATTTTCATGAAAGCCGACAGGCTGTCAGCTGTGACAAAGCCCAAGAGTTGAGTGTTCTGCCTTCTGTACCTCAGAAAGTGTTTAGAAATGCAGAGGATGGGAATCGACAGGCTCTCGTTGCCCTGTTGATCTAAGGGAGCGCTTTCTTCTGGAGGCGCTTCTCATTTAATTGCTCTTGCTTTGCTGCAATAAAGTCCAATTTTTTTTGGCTCACCTACTTAATATGCCAAATAAAGATTTTTAATGAAACAACCTTTCAGATAAACTGGAGCTTTTTGTTTGTTTGGCTGTTAGCAGGCTTCAAGAGAGGAAGACAGAGAAGCCTCCTTCACAGCAATTAAAAAGAACACTGTCAAAATATAGCTCATAATTCCCATTTATTATTCCTCCTCGGCAGTGTTTGTATTAATGCCTTGAAAACTTGATTATAATAATTTCAGCATCTGATTTTCAGAGACATTGAAATTTTTTTTGGCTTTCAATGCTTGGTGCCTTCGAAAATCTGGTCCAACATCTGGAATATGTGTCTCAAAGAGTCCAAAGGCTGCCCTGAACCCTCACTACCTTCTGCTTTGGTGCTGCAGGCAAACATAGAAATATATTACTATTTAAATAGTATTGAATTTAGTTAAAAGTCATATTTAAACCCTAGACCAGGTTGGATGGGGCTCTGAGCAACCTGGTCTAGTGGAAGGTGTTCCTGCACATGGTGGGGTGTTGGAAGTACATGGTCTTTAAAGTCCCTTCCAACCTAAACCATTCTGTAATTCTATGAACATTTAAATGTCTCACAGAGAAGCTGACTGAGATCCACGGAGTGATGCACACAAGTCAGTGGAAAACCAGGGAATGGAACCTATAACTCTTCAGCATCCCACCTGTCATTAGTACATGACTTTGCCTCTCTGTGAGACTGGAAACAAATTACATAGATCCAAGGACTACAAAGACCATTAGAGTCATTTATTCTCACCTTTCATGCTTCCCCCATTAACTCCTGCACCAAGTCCATATCTGGAAGTTACTCTATAGGTTTTTTTAAAAAGACATTAGTCATGATTAAAGATTTCTTGTAAGAGGAGAGTGTGTGACACCCCTGGCTAAATTATTCCAGTGGTTAATTATTCTCACTTTTGAAAGTTAGTGTATTGTTTGGGTCCATCTGGCTTTGCCCCAGTTATTGGATCTCACTGTGCCTTCATTAAAGATTTCCTCTGCAGTCAGAAATCTTCTGCCCATTTAAGTACTTACAGAACACGAGGAAATTACCTCTTATATCATCTTTCTCCTTATTTAGTTATACAGATTGAACTTCCTAAATCATTTCCTGTGAATTATTCATATCTTGGAATATTCCTGTAGTTTTTTTGCTCAACACCTTCACAACTTTTCGAAGTTCCTTTTCAAGTTTGAATCATGCCCAGAAGTTCAGTAAATGAAGAGCGAATGTAAAATGTCACCATTCTCCTTTATACAGATTTTTCTTCAATTTGCCCATCCAGGAAATTTAGTCCTCTTATCAATGCTAAACTTACTTCAGTTATTCATTGAATTGTGATTTCAGAGTCATGGACTTAGAGAATAATTTCCTCCATTCTGTGTCATCTGTCTGTCCTGACACTGGAATTAGTTGTATGGAAAATTCCATGTTCCAACCTTTAACACAGGATCCAATCTCCCTGCACAGCTCACCAGGCTATATCATCATTTGTCTTTGCACCAACATTCTATCAACAACTTCCCTTAACAAAACTTCATTTCCTAATTAGAACTTGAAATTCATGTCTTCACCTGAGATATTAGCAAACCACTTGACCTGAAGATATATAGCAAGTCCCTGAAGAGATGAGTCTTACTCTCCTGAAGAAAATAAACAGGGGAGAGGTGGAGAAAACTGGGTCATACCCAGGCTTGACCAACCTCAACTAAAGGCCCCAAATCCCAGGACATTTTTGAAACACATCCCTCCTTTTACTATCTGCTGACTAATGCCCTAAACAATCCACGACTTCATTAAAGTTGAGCTGCACTAACAAAGGTGTTCATTTCTCTGAGAAGAGGTCACATTAACAATTATGAAATTGCTCTTATATAAGGTTTTTAATACTTTCCATTACACTGTATAATATTAGAGATTAAAATAAAATTTTACAGGTCTGACTAATGAGTTAAAATAATTCTGTTTAGGTTTCCTATGTGAAATTGTTCTCATGTATAATTCATAAGAAAATGTGAACACTTTCCTGTCAAATTAGTGCGTAATATTCTTATATGAAAATGAGAATATTTTAAAACCCCAATGTTAATTATTCTTTAATCATGCCTTTTTCCCCCAGCATGCTGGTAGTCTTTAAATAGGTGCAATGTTATCCTCAAGATGGTTTAACAAAATCATATTTGATTTTTACTTTGTTGGAAACACATCTAACAGCGCTCTGTTATTGCAGGCTAAATTGGGTTGATGGAAATTAAGAGAACAGATGGCTGCTCTAACCATGTGCCAAATGATAATACAGAACAAATAAACTCTTATCAGCACTCCTTGTCACCTCCACTGGATGGAACAGCTTCTGCTCAGCAAGTTTCCAGTGCGACCTGTGCAGAAAAGGAGAGAGACCTCCCAGCAGAGCCAAAAAGGAGTAACCATCACTCAGTTTTACAGCACTGCTACAACATCACTCTCAAAGCAAAACAATCTGCTGCTCTGGGCATGGACAACGTGCTGGAAGCAGCCAGGCTGAAACTGTGCCCTGGAGACACAGTCCTGGGAATGCTTTTCATATCCAACCCAGAGATTAGAGGAGGAATGCGATACAGAGGGAAAGAGGGAGGTAAGGTGGGGGTTGGTCTCTTCTCCCAGGCACTCAGCAATAGGACAAGGGGGCACAGGCTTAAGCCCTGCCAGGGGAAATTTAAGTTGGATAGCAGAAAAAAATTCTTTCCAGAGAGAGTCATCAGGCATTGGAATGGCCTGCCCAGAGAGGGGGTGGATTCCCCATCCCTGGAGGTTTTTCAACTGAGATTGGATGTGGCACTGAGTGCCACGATCTGGTAAAGGGACTGGAGCTGGACCAAGGGTTGGACTTGATGATCTCAGAAGTCTTTTCCAACCCAATTGATTCTATGATTCTATTCTATGATTCACTTTGCAAGTGTCATTCTATGTCCTCTACCCACATGAGACACCTGGGGTGTTGCTCATAGCAGGTGCTGCAGATGGTCAAAACATGACCATGCTCCCCCAAGCAGCACAACTTCCCCTCATGTGATGCAGCCAAGCTCACAGACCCTACTAGCACACCTTAGAGAGGATAAAAATGATTTTCACTCAGCCCTCAACTCTGGGGTCTACAAATATCTTTGGAGCCTGTTGCCCACTGTCCCTATCCCTGTCTGGGAAACAACATACAGCTGATGTCCAGCAGAACCAGGAGCAGGAGAGAAGCCACAGCACTACCCAACAGCCCAAGGGCAATGAGCATTATTAATCAATTCCAAGCAAATTACCCTTGCCTTGGGCTACACTTCAGACTAATTCATACTGACTCTGCTTTACATGTCCTGGTCTTTGCCTCTCCTAGATCTGGGCTTAGATGACTGAAGTGCCATCATGGTAGGATGTTACTCACGGGGAATTAAAGTCTTAGATATTCCCATTTTTTCAAGAAAACAAGCATAAAAGCTATAGGAGGTTGTTGTCCAAGGGAGAGGAGGCTGCTGCCATATTTGACCTGTTATTCCAGGCTTCTCAAAGCCCACAGAGATGTATCCCTATCATGTTCTATATCTATGTTCTGCATCTTTCCAAAGAAAATGGATTTAAAGACATTTAGTTACTTGGGGTTTACTTCTCCATTCCCCAATATCTCACTGTCTCAAAACTAGAGGTTTTGCCATAGCTATAGTTTCCACATTTCCATTGATATTTTGCAGGAAATATTACTAACTAAGACAATAAACCTGACTATTTCTTGTCCATAAAGCCGTAAGGTGAATAAAATTGGAGAAGGAAGAAGGAAGGAAAGGAAGGAAGGAAGAAAAGGGAGGAAGGAAAGAAGGAAGGAAAAAAGCAAAATTAAAAAAAAAAAAGAAAGGGGAAGAGAGGAGGGAGGGAAATGGAGCTCCAGTTTGGCTTTATAAATTAAGCTGAGAGAGATTATCTGCTGAGTCAATGACAGCTTTGCCACAGGAACAAGAGGTTTGGCACCCTCTTTGTTTCTCATTGAGACAGGATGAGTCCTGAACACAGTGCTCCAAAATCCAGCAGGTCCTGAAAGCCGGTGGTAGCCGCCTTCATGGCCTTAGCTGCTTTAAATTCAATTGTTCCCTGAGTTCATGTCTGTCTCTGTGACCTCAGAATACAGAAAGTCACATGAGCCTTTTGCTCTTACGTGTGCAGTGCTCTCATTTTCTGAATAACTTTGTGTACTTGGGCAATGGGCATCCTGAAAATGAGATTGTTGGGCAAGTTACACAAATCAGATCAGATTTTATTGTCCTCTCCATGTTCCTGAGACTGCAAAAATGTATTTCATGCCAACTGCCCACACCAATCCCACTTATGTCAGGTATGCAGTGGCCTTTAAAAAAGAGGAGGAATAAACATAAGGGGGTTTCTATTTATTAAATAAATAATAATTGCATGCTCAATTTTCATGTACACAGACTAGGTTGTGTCAATTGTTACTATTTTGTGATTGGTTAGCACAGACCTGACTGATTACATAATGTTTATATTTAATTGTTCTCCCTCTTAATCGTCTATGAGTTTATTAGGCATGAGCAGCTACAGTTCTCTACCTGCTGTTTTAACTGTCAGTCCTCCAGGATATTAAATAAACCTGCCATAATCTTCAATAGCACAGTTTTGGATGATTTGAGTCCTTGCATACACTGCTGTAGAAGCTGCTTTCCTTATTTCAGCTAGAAAGCAAGCAGATAATATTAAATCACTAGCTAGTTTTAGGGGCTCTGATTAAAGAGGATTCAGCTTTGCCCATGATATATGGAGCTGTCTGGAGGATTAAAATCTTTTCCCTCAAGCTTTTGCTGGTGCATCCCACGTAAATAAATAGCCTGGAGCTGACTGGTGGCTTAGCACAAATAAACTTATGCTCTACTCTTTTTATAATCAAGGAACATAACCCATCCCTCCCTCTGCCTGCACGGAAATTTAAACAGAGGCTTGTCAGCTAAAGGGAAAAGCTCCATCTCCTCTGGCCTGAACAGCAGTTGGTTTATGTCACCATCATCAAATGTGCACCTTAATAGTTTAGAGAAGTCATTGTATTTACAGAATATGAAGTGTTACAGACAATATGATCAGAATAAATCACGGCCCTGCATACACAGAATTACAAGTGCCACCAGCAGCAGAATTATGTTGACTGACTGCAAATAATCAATATTGCTCTACATCAATTAGAGCAGCTGCAACTCTGTGGCCCCACATGTTTAAGCACATTTATTCTGCAGGTAACTATGAAGGTAATGAAGCAAAGGAACAGGTTTATGAGAAATTTATAACTGTACCCTCTCCCTTTCATGAAAAGAGCTATTCAGAGCTTCACAAGACACCTGAGCATTCCGAATTTGTGCAGGAGCAGTGACAAAGCTTCCTATGGTACATTCTACTGTAGTGTTTTTATTTGATTATATATTTTGAGAGTGTAAAATTAGGGAAAGCTAAACAGGTTAATTTGGGTTTAGGGTAATGACATGGGAAGGAGTAAGTATCTTCCTTGCCCTATTTGTAAAATTAAACCTTTGTTGTTTGGATGAAAAGTACTCAAAATATTCACTGTGGGAGAAAGTGGCTCCACTAGACATTAAAGACAAAATAAATCATTTTCTCTGGAGAGTCTTGGCCAGTCCTCTGGGGAGAGAGTTCAGTGAATAATTTTTGAAAGGAAGAAAAAAGCAGTTAATAATGTACATTTCTATCTTTTTGAACAAGACAATGGTGTTAAATCCATGGAGTCACTTTTCCACAGTTCTTTAAAAACTACTTTTTATTTTCACAGTGTCCCCCAACCATCCCTACTTTTCTTCTCCTTTGCCCTCTCTCACACACACCAGTTTCCCCTCTAACGTAAGTTTTTGTGGGTTACAGTTTTATAATTCTTACAACTGCTCAATAATCAGAAACACTTTGGCAAGGAGTTACAATATTGTGAGTGGATGTGTGGTTATCATGCCATTCATTTTCTGTTTGCTGACATCTTCGTCAAACTCACTTTTTAACAATAAAGAGGGTTCATTAAATATAACTCTTCAGCACAGACTAAATTCACCGTGTGATTTATGCGGGGCATCAGCTCAAGATTATGGGGTATTTCAATTCAGCCTGAAGATCTATGTGAGATAAAACTGGGAAGGATGTGTAGTTCCAGACTCCCTCATAAAGATTACTGTGATTCTGTGCTATTACTTCCCTCAGACTGGAAGCACAAAGAAAATATCATTATAAGCACAACAAGCATCATTCCTTTAGAATAAATGTAAGCATTTTAGGAGTTTTTTATTGCCTTTTCCGAACTGCTGAGAGAATCATCACTTGGAAGCCTGTCCACATATCAGCAACATTATGCAAATATGCCCAAATACATTTCTCAGATAATTTCCATCATTAGTCTGTTGTTATTTGGTTGGGAAATTGAGGCACACTAGAGCTAATTGATTTCCCCAAACTTCACTTGCGTGTTTGTGGCAGATTTGGGAATCCTCTATCCCAGTTCTGGGGTTTGAGCTTACAAACATCCTTTCTTACTCCTCATTTCACATGCTGTGCTTGAAGACCTGCCAGATACATTCAACTCTTTATGGAGGGGCACAAGGACACAGTTTGATATGGAAAGCTCCATGTATGAGCTAAATGTTACTACTGTCCTCCTCTTTCCATCCTCAGAGTGTTCACTGTTTTGTCTTCACCAGTGCTCTTGTGTGAAGACCTCAGAATAAATTATTTGGAATATACAGCCCTTGGCAAGACTAATGTTTCAGGCAACGTGTGTTAAACATTCTTCTGCTTTTCCTGAGCTTTCCCTGTACTTAAAGATACAATTAGTTCTACAAATGATGAAGAGCACCTGTTTTGTTAGACCTCACAGCTCTGATTTAGGGTTGCATAGCAGCATTTATGAAGAAACCAGAGTCACTACGATGTTTTTTTCTCATCTCTTTTAAATGGTGAATGTCAAGGAAACAGAGGTCTTCTGGAAAAATTACTGCAAACTCATATACTAAATATTGGACTTTAGGCTGAAAGTCACACGAAGCACTTTCCCCACTTTTAAAACTTATTTTTCAGGAAACACAGCATTAGATTAAAATTAAATTAAAAAAAGGAAATAAAGCAGAGGCAGATGAGCATTGCCTAGACTTTAAACAGCCTCCCTGAGCAATCATCCTCTCTATCTCCACAGGTCACTGAAGAATATGTTGAGTCCCAGAGTGACCATCCTTGTCAGCATCATATGACAGACACAGGCACAGATGGCCTTGACTGTGCTAATAACACTTATACATGAAGATCTATATAATTGACTTTCCTTACATTCCCAGAAACTGCAAGCAGCACAAAGTTGCCTAAGCAGGATTGAGCTGACAGAAAAGATTACACATGTACAGCACCTTCAGTCCACCCAAGACATGCAGAGCCCCAAGTGTGTCCTTGGCACCTGTCCAAGGGCACCCAGTGTAAGTCAGACACATCCACAGCCTCCTGCACAACTGCAGGTGCAGAACAACACCAGCTGTGTGTGTGGAACTGCCACAAGGATCATCAGAAGCAAAATGGGCAGCAGGTTGAGGGAGGTGATTCTCCCCTCTACTCTGCTCTGGTCAGACACTGAAGTTCTAGCCAGGTAGGAATTGGTTTCTTCTCCCAGGCACTCAGCAATAGGACAAAGGGGCACGATGGGCTCAAGCTCTGCCAGGAGAAATTGAAGTTGGAGATCAGAAAGAAATTCTTTGCAGAGTGCTCAGGCATTGGAATGGGCTGCCCAGAGAGGGGGTGGATTCCCCATCCCTGGAGGTTTTTCAGCTGAGATTGGCCGTGGCACTGAGTGCCATGATCTGGTAAAGGGACTGGAGTTGGACCAAGGGTTGGACTTGATGATCTCGGAGGTCTTTTCCAACCCAATCCATTTAAGATTCTGTGTTTCTATGACACTGCCTAAAATAGTGTGTTCCGGTGCCCCCAACATCAGAAGGCCATGAAAGTGTTGGAACAAGTCCAGAGGAGGCCACAAAGTTGAAAAGGGGGCTAGAGAACATCCCCTACAAAGACAAGCTGAGAATGCTGTGGCTGTTCAGCTGGGAGGAGAGAAGGATGTGGAGACCTCAGAGCACCATCCAGGATCTGAAGGAGCTACAGGGAAGCAGGAGAGGGACTGTCCATGAGGAACTGTAGTGACAGAACAAGGAGTACTGGGTTCAGATGGAAAGAAGGACATTTAGGTCAGATTTAAGGATGAAAATCTTTACCATGAGGGTGATGAGACACTGAAACAAGTTGCCCAGAGAAGCTGTGGCTGCCCCATCCTGGAAGTGTCCAAGGCCAGGTTGGACAGGGCTTGGAGCAACCTGGGCTGGTGGAAGGTGTCCCTGCTCATGATCTTTCGTGATCCCTCCTAACCCAAACCATTCTATGATTCTGTGTCTTCAAATACATAAGGTCTGTAAGCACTCTTTTTTGGACAAATTATTCTAAAGTAAGGATATTCACTCAATTTGCTTTGATGCCATTCTTTCTCCTGAGAAAACACAGTACAATTTTAACATTTTATGTGAGCATTCAAAAAATGCTGGTGTCACTTAGATGAGAACATTTAAAAATAATTATCCCTATTTTTCAAAACTAGGCAGCAAAAAACAATGAAGAAAAAGCTCTGAACTAAAACTATTTTTCGTCTCTCTTCCTGATACTCAACTTTAATCTGGGTATAGTATTTTATGCAGCCAATGGCTTAGGGATATGAACAGCCATAAATGAATCTCATAGAAAGAAAATTAACAGAGGTAAATCTGACAGCTGTATGGCATTTATTCTAAGCAAATTCTGCATTGGTTCAATCTCTTGAGCAACTGTTATTTGGGTCAACATTATTGCTTTCATAGTTCACAGTCTTTATCTCCTGGGAGAAAGCCAATTCTTCTTCACTGCAATCCTCTCAGGCAGAGCCCCAAGAGTTCGTGTCACTGACCTGAGGATTTGAATTCTCCACCATGACCATGGCTGAGACTCAGTATCTGCCTCCCTAAAGCATTGCCATCAAAAAAGTGGAACATAAATGCAATCCTTGTGAACTGAGCCTTGAGGACTTGCAAGTTCCTCCTGGGGCAAAGGGAGAGTCGTACAAAGCACAGGGCAAAGGACACAGAAGGAAGGAGAGAAATAAATAAATAAATAAACAGATACACAGCATTCCATAGATCCAAAAGTCAATATCCTGTATTTCATTTCTTTTCCTTTCTGACAGTAGCACTGGCCCCAGAGCCCGAGAAGGGGCAGCTCAATAATAATGATCTAAGGCTGGTCTTCAGCAGAGACTCAGCACCTGACAGCTCTTCTGTTCAAACTGACAGGAGCACAAAGGAAGGCTTGAATAATTAATTGTGAATGGTTGGATGGGATTTGATTGTGTGACCAACCTGTTACATTGACTTCCTTTCACCTTATCTTTCAAAATGAGATATTAAAGCTGAAACTCTTCTATGCTTTTTTCCCTGTTACCTGGTTATCTCTCCCCCTGTGGCAGAGTCTGTAGAACATCCTTCCATGAGGTGAGAGGTGCTGAAGGAGAGATCTGATCTCACCTGGGTGGACAGGACTCTGTACTCCAAGCCTGCTTGGTCTCTATAATAAATGCTTTTAATTTCTATTATACAGATGCAGCCACCAAAAAAAAAAAAATAAAAACAGCGATGAGGAAAGAAAGTGACATTACCAAAGGTAACAGATATTCACTAACTTCTTCCTACCGTAAAAAACAAACAAACAAACAAACCAAACACACACACAATCAAAATCCCAGTCCCTTTTCTCACCTAATTTCTGAGATCCTTTTAGCCTGACTTTTCCTGGAGCAGTTTCCTGTTTAAATAGAAACCGCAAACACCCGACCATTCAGAGGTAAGTGATGTGATTAGCACCATTCTGAACATAATTTGTATTTGGTTTTAATTGGGACATAATATGTTAAAAAGCACAAATTCAGCATAGCGTTGCCTTTTAGCTCAGATGCTGCTTTTCCTGCATCAGCAAACGCTCAAGCAGCAGGGGCACCATCAATCTTTGTTTCACTGTCATTGCCCAGACTTGGGTGATAGAAAGCGTGGGGACCCAAGAACTTCTGCTTGCTGAAGTTCTTCTGATAAGAGAAGGAAAGAGCATCACTTTAAGGTCTGCAAATGAGCAGGTTTGTGTTTGGAAGGACTATTTGCTACAGAGAATTGTGGTTAGAGTGGCAAACACTTTCTATACTGTGCCTTGGGAAACTGAGGTTCTCTCAGTGATTAATAACGAGTATTTTCTGTGACACTCAGACTCCCCTCTTCCATTTTTCAGACAAAACACTCACTGAGTTTTACTCTGTACAGGAAGACTGACTAAAGAGTGAGTATTTTAAAGTTTGTTTGGTAGGTTGTCTTCTGAACAGCAGACACCACTTAAATGAAAGAATATGATTGCTTAGGACAGTCTTGTCCATCTCCCTGGGTTCTAGTCCCAGCCTAGCCCTGCACCACAGCACACAGTGCATGGAACTGAAATAGTCTCCAGTGCTTAAGTATAAGAAAAAACCTGTATCTTTTAAACCATGACTTTTGTTTAAGGCTCTTAAAAGACAGTAAGTTTTGAAGAAGAAATTGGGACACATTGAAGTAGAATTTACCTTCAATAAGATGATAAAATTTTAAATTACTTTTATTTATCCTCTCGAACAAATAATATTCTGTTTCTAACCCTGTGTACCCTGTGGCCTGTATTAGAGTTGCTGAAAAAAATTATTTTTCAAAACTTCCAGGAGCAATATGTGCTTAGACTATAATCTCCCTTAAATATTTATAGCTTAATCTTTAGTTTTATGTAAGAAAATAGTCCATATATGCATGTGTGCACATGCATGTCCTCATCATGCAGGTGATAAATAATAGAAGGTCCCTCTTTATGATAAATTATGGATGAGATGTATAATATATGAATTAAAGTAAACAGCAGGAAAAATCATTCAGACACAAGAAGCTGGGGGTGGAACTCAAAACTGCAAGGGAGAGGTGGCAAAGAATTCACATTTTAGTGCAGGAAAACAGGTCTGAGGATTTCACAACTGTGCAGCTTTCTCTGTTTTTTTTAGGGAATTATTTTCTTCCCCCCAAAAAGGGAAAAAAATATTTTAAAAAATTAAATATCACTTGAAATATCACAGGAATAACATGGAAAATTTTACAGGATTCAGGTTAGAGCTGCAAGAAGCTTCCAGAGCTGGAAGCCCAATTTTACAGTGGTAGTCTGAAGAGAAAAACACCTCAGGTTATGAAAAAAGGACATGACAAAGAGAAGTGAAAACAGCCTGAAAGATGAGAGAGAAGACTTTTAAATTAGCAGGTCAAGGCATAACTTCATATCCCATCAGAAGGTGAAAACAGAATTGACTGAGAGCAGAGAGAAGATGGAAAATTCAAGCAATGGGGTGTTCACAAAAATACCACAGTTCAAGCAGAAATTGCAAGGTGGGTTTAGGAACTCCACAGTAAATTCCACACAGAAATGTAGGAGGTCAAAACAGATTAAAAGATTGTTTAGAAAAAGAGCAGAACTTTGGTCTTTCCTATGAGAATTTCCTTAGAGAGGAAAATTTGCTCTCACAGAGCAAGAATTGCTCTCCTCAGGTGCTGAGAGCCTGATCCAAGCAACATCCAGAAACGTATTTTGAGACTTTATTTTGAGTTTAGATCCAGATCAGTTTTCCTCCTTATTTCTATAATTCCTGTTTTCAGTTTGGATTAAGACCTCATTTATATCAGACAATTCGAAGAGGTACTTACTATTTCCTACTATTTATTCTTTCAGAATTACAACAGTATAAACTCTCCTCTCTTTTTCACCTTAAAAGCCATTTATGTGCTAATATAAAGCCACATTTTACTCCTTTTTCCACACACTTTTCACTTTTTTTGTGAAGCAGACACAGATGTCTTTGTGAGAACATTTGCAAAATCACAATAAAAACAAGTACTTTGTGCTTAATTCCCTTTCTCAAAAGCATCTTTGATGTCTTCTGGGAATATTAATTCCTACCATTGGAACTAGGGAATCACTCCTTTATTTTTGATCCTTGTTCTGGTGTAAAAAAATGTGAGAATGAAAACATTTTTGAATACTGTTTGCAGCCTAGAGGTTAAAATTAGACTGAAATTCAGTCTATTCTCTTTCTCAAATTCATGTAGGAATAAATATACAATTTAAGGAGAATATACTACACAAACCCACCCTCCTCCAGCTTGTCTGCATTCCCTTCCTCTTCCCCTTGGTTTTAAGAGCAACCCAAAAGTGAAACATGAAACAGGAAAAAGCTCATCCAGGATATCACCTGTAATCCCACCTGATTTTGTTCACAAAGGACATCTCAAATCAGAATTAAAAATTGGCTATGTAAGTGCTTAGAGGAAAAGAGAACCTATAATTTAGAGAGACCTTTAAAAAGTTGGTTTATTTATGCTGCCAAAATAAAGGGAGCAGTAAATGTGTCAATAATAATGGTACAGTCTGTAACAAAATATGTATGTTTGGGTGCATATCCCAGGGGGAGAGGAGAGTTGTTCAGCTTAAGGAGCATTACTGGAATCAGATTTAATGGCTTTGAATTATCCATTAATAAAACTTGGTCTAGACAACTGGAGAAGATTAGAAGATTGGGAGAAGATGGAGAGCTTCCCAAACAGAGCAGGAGGGAAAGCTCCTTTTTCCAAGAGGGAGCCTGGGACAGGATTGGCAGTGACTGTGAAGTAAAGCTTTGGGCACTAAAAAAAAATTGTATTTGTTAAGCTTTCTCTGCACATATCATATTTTGTTGATCCTACAATTCAGGACTGATCATTAATTGCAGGATTTAGGGAGCTTCCTTCCCCCAGGCTCTTCTTTGATGCCTCCTGAGCAGTGAGCAGGATGCCTCCCTTTGCTGCAAGGGGATGGGCAGAGAACAACTCTCTGAGGCTTAGAAGACCTCAAGGGCTTAGTTGGCATCTGTTGTTTGCCTGCCCAGGATTATGGGCAGTCCCCTAATTTGGGAATGAACCACACTGACAAGGTCCACTGGGCTGCTTCTTTTCCTTAGTGTCACTTGGGAGTTACTTTATGGGACAGTGGAATTTTGTAGATCTGTTTTTCATCCCTGCTCCTCATTGTGTCTCATGGTTTGGAGTTGGTTGTTTCTGCTTGTTGTTTCTTGGGTATTGGTTTGGGCTTTTTTTTTATACATTTAGGTTCTGTATACCAATTTTAAGATCAATTCAGGGAGTGTTTAGGGTGTGCTTTTTAGTTTGCAGGAGTTTCTGAGATTAAGAAGAGATGTTCTGTGAACTCTCCAGTGTTATATATTTATGGTCATGGAACAGATCTTGATGACCCAGGTCATTCTTTCCCTAAATTCTAATGGAAACTGAAGTTATTTTTAGCTTTTATTGTCCCCATTTTAACTGAGTTTCTGCCCGTGGAAAGTTTCACAGTTGGGAATAAAGTAAAAGACCAATTTTCTTTTTCTTGTGAGGATCTCTTTCTTTCTTTCTTTCTTTCTTTCTTTCTTTCTTTCTTTCTTTCTTTCTTTCTTTCTTTCTTTCTTTCTTTCTTTCTTTCTTTCTTTCTTTCTTTCTTTCTTTCTTTCTTTCTTTCTTTCTTTCTTTCTTTCTTTCTTTCTTTCTTTCTTTCTTTCTTTCTTTCTTTCTTTCTTTCTTTCTTTCTTTCTTTCTTTCTTTCTTTCCCCCACCCCCCCTTCAGTTCTGTCAAACTGGATTCAAGGATTACAAGGACAAAAGGCTTTTGGAACTTGGTTGAGGAGCTTCAGTTTCTTACAGAAAAACTGAATGTCTGATTTGACATTTATTGTACCTATTTGACATAGTTCTTGCATTTATTTGCAGTAAGTTAAGAGTGATGCACTCTGAAGACAGAAAATAAACCATCTGGTATTTCTTGAAAGTCAGTGTAAGATCTTCACATGAGGCTTGCACTGTGCAGTGCATGCACAAGGATTATAATCACTATTGCTAGTCATGACTTACATCCTGCTTTGCAAAACTCAGGTTTGTCAAGCCACAAAAGGAGCCTGTATACAGTGAAAATTATTGTGGCTTTTTTTCTCAATTTACACCTTGGATACTGTGACTATTTTTGTCACAGTGTCACTGAATAAAAATAGCCACAAGAATATTTCTGCTGGTCAGGTATTGGACACTCTGCTCTTAGTGCAAGTGTCTCAATTTCTGGACACCTTTAAGGAGCAGTTGGAACAGAGAACATTAATCACAAGTGATCCTTATGGAAAGGACACCAAGATGAAGGACTGTCCTTTAAGAAATACAATCAATAGACAAATAAAACAATTTGCCATTTGAACTGTTCCCAAACTAGACATTTGGAGTGTATTGTTGCTAGTTTTATATCTGCCACTAAAAACATCAATAAAGCCACCAACAGGTTAAATTTCCCAACTTTCAGATGACATAAATGAGCACAAACTGCTGTGTTGAGTTTACTGTTGAAATGGGCAATGAAAACATGTGGGAAGGGAAAGACAAAAATTAACTATTTATTTTGTATCCCAGGGTGGAAGGGAAATTTTGGGCAAGCGGAGAAATAGTGGAATTCCCAGGAAGCAGTTGTGGGTCTTAGGGATAAGAACACCATAAACTAGCTGAAGATCTGACTTTAAGGTAGCAGGAGGTAATTTAGTGAAGGGTGATTTGTACAAGAAAAGTCTAAGGGTTCCTCCTCTGATTTTAATTCAAGTTCTCTCTGTGTAAAACATCTTCCTAGAAAAGAGTGCCCTGAATTCAACAGCCACAATAACTTCCTCATGACCATGAGACCCTGTGCTTCAGCTCTCAAGAAATAAAATTAATGAAAACCAAAACCAGTACTACTTTTAAAACTTTGGCTTTACCACCCGAGAATGTTAAAATGTATTTCCAGTCTATTTACACCCTTTTTATTAATACCTATTAATTAGGAATGGTTAATGCCACTGCCTCTGCTGGAAATGCAGGTGAACACCAGATGATGCAGAAATCACAGGACCTCATCACTGAAATGTGAATGTGAATCTCAGGAAAACACAAAAACAAAACACAGGCTTGTTCTTCAAGATTCCTTGGAGCTGCAGAGCCACAGAGCATCCGTAAAACCTGACTGTAAAATATTATCCCATTTCTCCAGACAAACCAATAACTCCAAGTGTTGACACAAGTGACTCTAAAGTTTCTTAAGGGGTTGTGCTGGTTTAAAGGTGAACCAGCAGGGGAAATGGACTCACCACGAGAGAGATTATAAGTCAGAGCTAAAATTTAATAATAATATTACAATAACAACACTGACACACAAGGGAAATTGCTTTCAACTCACAAAACCCCAGCCGTATAACCCAGTGTCCTGGGGCACAAACCCAAGGGGGTTTGTTTGCCCTTGTGCTGAGACCCCTGTGGTTCCCCCAAGTCCAGAGCAAAAGGAAAAGAAAAACCTGTTGGTGCAGGCGAGGGCTGTGGTCTGGGTGAGAGCGGGGGTCTCCTCCTGTCAAGGTCCTGCTGCTGCTCTGGATCCGACAAGAGATTCCCGAGGTCTTCTTACCCACCCCTTATGTACCCTCAGGGAGCTCTCAGTCCCTCCCCCTGGGCGGGGACTCACACAATGGGTGATTAACTCTGGGAGCCAGGGGGTGTTGAGCTGTTGATGGCCCATTAGCAGCTCCGCCCCCTCAGGCTGGGTGTGAAGGTGATAATGGCTCCCTGGGCAGCTGCTGCTAATGGCCCATTGCCCTTGGGGAATGAATAGAGGGGGCAGAATACACAGGTTTGATCACCCCCACACAGGGTTAGCTGGTCCCTCCTGCTGAACTAGGACAGGGGTGCATGGACAACATTTGTTAGTTTTGACTCTCCCTAAAAAATAATTCACAACCAATTCCCTGAACACTGAAACCTGCAGTGGACCCAGGAAACCTCCTGGGGGCCTTTCCTCTGGAACAAGACACTTCACTCTCAGAATCACCAGAGCAAAGCTGTAAAATATATGAAATGGACGACCATAAAAAGGTTTAAATCCTCTAAGGTGTTATTCAGAATGAACATGTAATGTCCCAGCAGTCCAGCATCTAAATAAGTCAGGGACAATAATGTCTAACAAAGTTGGGTCATCTCCTGTTGATTTTTAAGGACAGAAAATGGGCTCAGCAGTTCACAGGTGAGGGAATGACAGACCTCATTCAGTGGCCATGCTCCCATTTGCTGCTCATTGCCACCAGGACAATTCCTCACCTTCTCCACACATGAGCAATGAAAATGTTATTATCTACTGCATATATTACCCCAGCTCCTTTGTGCTGAGAGCCTGAGAACTGTTCTCCAAACTATAAAGTACCTTCCAGTCTCTCTAATGTTGCTCTTGGCAACAGGGAACTTAAAAAGTTAAAACCAAGAGTGTGAGAGTGAAGAATGCTGTGAAATAGTCATCATGCATACAATTAAGTTGGTATCCTGTTGGGCATTATGACTTCTAAAAATTGTGTTTTAAGTATTTCAAGTCATCTTGAATTGGAGGCATTCAGAAATCATTAATATTTGAAATATTCTTGACCTTGCATCTTCTGGAGAAGTCACTGACCTAGTTTGGTTTGGTTTTTCAGCTACTCCAAGAAGTGTTGCTCATAAGGTAACTGAATGGAAAAAGAGAAAAAGCTCTTCCCAGACCTCAGGAGGGAGGAGAGAGAAGGTGTGGATCCTAATTTTAAGGGGTTATAATGATCCACAAGCTCTCCCGCTTGCCTCTGGAGGAGGATATGAAAAAATCTTGCAAACTTTGCACCCACAGACAAGAAGCAGAAAGTGGAGTCTGTTCCTCCAAAACTTCCTGCTGGGCAACACTGTTTTGTTCGGGTTTTCCTTCCTATTAGACAGGAATTAGGATTTAGCAGCTTTTAAAACTTACCCTGGTGTAACTATAAGCAGAACTGGATCCCAGAAGAATACACAAGTAGCATTCAAGTCTCAAGTGCAAATTACAATTATTCCTGGTCTAGATCAAGTTTATTCCTTAAATCTGACTTGTTGTTTGTCTTTCTTCTGGGCCCTGGGATTATCTTGGCTAAGTACACAATTCTGTGCTTTTATTTGGGTTTGGTTTATTTATTTTTCCCTATACTTTGAACTTCCTGGGAGAGGGAAAAGAATATTGGCATGTGCAAAGCGATTGACTGATCATTTGCTAAGCATTATTAAAAGCTCCCTGAAATCACTGCAGTGCTCTGCCCTTTCCAAGCCATCAGCCATCAATTCAGCCCATCAAATGCGATTACCAGAGCTCTTCCTGAAGCTACTTCCAAGCCATTAGTCTGATCGAAAAGCTGTGTCTTTCTTTGTTCCCAAGTGCATGGAAATCCCCCCTACCAGTGACTCTGTGTTTGTGTGGTGATTCATTACACTCCTGAACAGCATTTATGGTGCTGAAACTCCAAGGCGAGTCAGAATTCATTAAATTTGTAGAAATTGTCCTTATTTAAGGAAACTCTTTTCAAAGATATGCTCACATGTTCCTTTCTCTTCTATGCAAGTCTGTCCATTATATATTTAAAATGTGCTTGTTCTACTGGTGTGTGCAAAACAGATTGACTTGGAAAAGTCCAGTTAGACTGGGATCAAACTGGGTCCCAGTGTCCACCAAACATCCTTCTTTTATGGAGGATATTGTGGCTACTTTCACACTTCTGTCTGAGCAGGGATGACTCCAGGATCACATTCATCCATGGCCCTATGAAATATTTTGTAGAAAAGCAGTAAATGCTTTATATTTGCCCCAGATTGGTTGTGGGAAGTCCAACTAAGCACATGTATGATTTTCTGCCCAGAGTTATAATTGAACTCAGATGTTGACTCTCCTTCCAGCCCAGCTTTCACCACAAGAACTCACAAAACTACAAGTAGGAACAGCTCACTCAGGAATATTGAGCTTGGACTGGCCACCAAACTGACATGTGAAAATTTTAGCAACTCCCACCTGCTGAATTTTGACTAAAAATGTAGGAAACTGAATATTCTCTTATAGAAAATCATGTCTCAGCCATGTTACCAGCTGGTCCTATAGTACAATTGAGTAGCTTTTCACTTCTGTGGGCCTTTCCTTTCTGTGGTTTTTCATTCTGTAATTGGAATATAATGCACCAATTCTTTATCTTCACCTGACTAAGAAACCATAAAAAACCCTCACAAAATGAAAAGGTCCCTCAGCAACAAAAGCAGGAAAAAATCATTATAAATGCAAGACAGCAAGATAGACAGGTAACTAGAAGATGCACCACTCCCTGCAAATAATTTATAACAAATCATTTATTTATCCAATTTCACTGTTTTTTCTGCTCACAATGCATTAGCAAGAGCCCATAGTCTCAGAACTGACTTTTTACTTGAAATTATTCATGATTTTTTCCCTTTAAAGATAAAAAGGTTTCTCTTCTCCTTTCTTTTCAAAAAGACGTTTACAAGGTTTGAAAATTATGTAGAATTAGATTTAAACTAGACAACTTTATTTGAGTTTTAAAGTATTGAAAACTCTCTAGGTCTTAATTTTGTAGCACAATTATTTTAAAGTACTTTTTTTAAAGGAGGCTTTTCCAAGCTGGATGCTTCAGTCATCGTATGTAAGTAGTTAAGATTCATTCCACTCTAATTTTAAGCAAATCAGCTGTCTAAATAGCACATTGTCTTTAAGTAAAGGTAAAATATTGTGCAGTGGGAATCTTTTGTATTTGTCTCTCGGTTTCAAGTTCTTCTCTTATTCCTCTTGCTGGTACACTTTGCCACAGACCACATCCTGTGTGCCCGTGGGCACAGTAGGTCATTTATAAAGCAATATATTTGCCTTCAGCTTGGCTTCCTTGGGGCTGGCTGAGCTCTAGCACTGGGTTAAAGTGTCTGGGCCTCCTTCCAGCATGGTCAAAGCTGTCTGAGATGCACACTCAGCTTTTAATAACACTGTGCTGGTTTAAAGGTGAACCAGCAAGGGAAATGAACTCACCATGGGAGAGATTATAAGTCAGACCTAAAATTTAATAATAATATTACAATAGCAACACTGACACACAAGGGAAATTGCTTTCAACTCACAAAACCCCAGCGGTATAACCCAGTGTCCTGGGGCACAAACCCAAGGGAGTTTGTTTGCCCTTGTGCTGAGACCCCTGTGGTTCCCCCAAGTCCAGAGCAAAAGGAAATGAAAAACCTGTTGGTGCAGGCGAGGGCTGTGGTCTGGGCAAGAGCGGTGATCTCCTCCTGTCAAGGTCCTGCTGCTGCTCTGGATCCGACGAGAGGTTTTCGAGGTCTTCTTACCCACCACTTATGTACCCTCAGGGAGCTCTCAGTCCCTCCCCCTGGGCAGGGACTCACACAATGGGTGATTAACTCTGGGAGCCAGGGGGTGTTGAGCTGTTGATGGCCCATTAGCAGCTCCGCCCCCCTCAGGCTGGGTGTGAAGTGATAATGGCTCCCTGGGCAGCTGCTGCTAATGGCCCATTGACCTTGGGAAATGAATAGAGGGGGTAGAATACACAGCTTTGATCACCCACACACAGGGTTAGCTGGTCCCTCCTGCTGAACTAGGACAAACACACTTGGAAATAATCTCACTCAAACACAAAGTTAGAATCATAGAATGGTTTGGGTTGGAAGGGACCTTAAGGATGATCCAGTTCCAACCCCCTGCCATTGGAAGGGACAAATTCCACCAGCCCAGGTTGCTCCAAGCCCTGTCCAACCTGGCCTTGGACACTTCCAGGGATGGGGCAGCCACAGCTTCTCAGAGCAACCTGTGCCAGGGCCTGCCCAGCATCATAGGGAAGAATTTCTTGCTTTTATCCAACCTAAATTTCTCCTCTTTCACTTTGAGCCCCTTACTCCTTGTCCTATTACTCCAGTTCCTGATGAAGAGTCCCCCTCCACTGAAAGTTGAAAGGCAGATGTTTTTTCCCCTGCCCCTGGTTTGACCAGAACCTCCTCTTCTTTACTGAATTCATTTTCTATTAAGAATAATCATTGCTTCTGTGTCTAAACTTTCCCTTGCACAACAAAGTGCTGCTGAGGCACCCCACAACAGGGTGTCTGCCCTTCTGATCTACAGCACAGATGTTTTCCCTAAAAGGTGTATTTCAAATAAGCATAAATTGCTTTGGGAAACATTTGGGAGGTCTCTCTTCCTTTCCACCTCTGGCTGCAAAGGGGTTGTGTGCCTTCTTCCTGGCCCTTCCACCCTGCCTCTCCTGGGCTCTGCACTGCCCCAAAGCCTCATGGCAGGGAGTGGGCAGAGCCCAACCAAGGGTGTAGGTCCTGACTCGACCCACAGCAGCTCAGCTGGATCCTTTGGGTGGAGCAGGTTTGCAGGACACACTCTGAGCATCACTCAGAGCATCACTCAGAACACAGCAGCGGAGCACTAAGAGGGTGGAGCTGGAAGTGATGACATTATGGGCTGTGGTGACATCTCTCAGATGGGCAGAGAAGTGAGGACACAGAGTCACAGGATGGGTCAGGTTGGAAGGGACCACAGGGGATCATCTGGTCCCACCTCCCTGCTCCAGCAGGGCCATCCCAGAGCACATGGCACAGGATTGTGTCCAGTGGGTCTGGAATATCTCCAGTGAGGAAACTCCACACCCTCTCTGGGCCATCTGGTCAGTGCTGGGTCACTGCACAGCAAAGAAGTTCTTCCTCCTGTCCAGGTGGAACTTGCTGGGCATCAGTTCCTGCCTGTTCCTCTCTGCCATTACTGGGCCCCCCAAGCAGACCCTGGTCCATGCTCTGCACTCTCTCTGCAGGCACTGCCAGCCATGGGGAGGTGCCCTCTCAGGGGCTGCTCTGAAGGCTGAGCAGCCCCAGCTCCCTCAGCCTGTCCTGTTCCCAGAGATGCTCCAGGCCCTTCAACACCTTTGTCATCTTCCACTGGACCTGCTGCAGGAGCTCCATGTCCCTGCTGTGCTGAGGAGCCAGAACTGGCCCCAGCATGGCAGATGTGCCTCCCAGGGCTGGGCAGAGGGGCAGGATCCCCTCCCTGTCCTGCTGGCAATGCTCTTCCTAAAGCACCAACTGGTAATAGTGACTTCCTTCAGCTGCTCAGTGTCAGACCTAAGTGTGGTCTCGGTGTTGGTAGTTCCAACACTTGACTCAGGCACTGGCACAAGGCAGCACGGGCACAACCCCCCCAAGTTTACTATTTAAGAACTCACTTATTTCAACACTGCCCTTTGTTTGTGTGAGCAGCTCTGGCAGCTGAGCTGTGTCACCGAGCACCAAGCAGGCCTTGCAGAACCTGAAACAAAAGGTTCCCGTGCTCTGAGGGCTCTCCCGAGAGCTGGGTAATAAAACTGACAAGAACTGAGCACCTTTAGCAAATGTTTAATCAGTAATTTCTTTTGTGAAGGAGTGTTAAAAGCTGTTGCAATATTAATGGTTCTTGTTCCTCAACAATAGAACACCTTTAATCATGCCCGTGGCATAAAATACTACTTTTAACATTTTGACTTTCGGTCAGTATTAGAATACACATTAAATGACATTATATGTTGCAACATAAATTAAGGGCAAACCCTTTGCAGATCAGCCATCTTGTTCATTTAGAAAACAGGCAGCATATTCAAAACATTTTCTTCTATGGTTTTGCATTTTTTTAATCTACCCTCAGTGCTTTCTTTTTCTCCCACATATACTAAGCTACCTATATTTTCCTCAGTCCATATTTGCCAAACATAATGCCTTTTTGCCAGAAATGCTGCTCATAAAGGGAATGTGAATAAAGTACATATTAAAGTGATAGATGCTACCAAAAGGAGAGGGAAGAGGAAAGTCAGAAGGTCTCTTTGAGTTTTTACAGTCACCCATCATGTTTTCACTTACTAGGTACCAAGGCAATATATGTTGATAAATAAACTAACCATTGATACAACATTTAAAACACACAAGGACCACATTTTTCATAGCTGGTACCCCAAAATCACTTGTATTTTTGTCCTAACAGGACTGTCAAGTAGCATAGTTGTTTTAAAAGCTGTATCCTGAAAAGCAGCATTAAAGGTATGAGCACCATTTGCTTTTACTGCCTTCTACCAAAAATAATGTCATATACCAATAATTTGCAGCCAGAGACTGAAAATTCCAGAAAAAAATTCCACAGTTTGGTACTGCAAATAATTAAGCAGGAATACGTAAGAAATGGGATGCTGTGGGAATTTCAGAAGCTTAGTATTTGAATTAGAGATGGTTTAATTTTTGGAACAAATATTTCTGAAGCTACTGCACTGGTAGGAAGGCTGAAGTATTAATATGGCCCAACTAGACAATCAATTTCATTGCTGAGACTATAAATAAACAAGTTTATTGATTACATTTTGCAAAAGGATCAAAGTGGTATTCAAATTGTTTTAAAGCATGTCCATCACCATGTCAATTTTCCACCCATAAAAGAACTGATGAAGAAATGGAAGAATTTGCTATTTCAGTGCTTAACACCTGGAATGATCATCCTGTGGTTTTAAAACCAGAAGCTATAATAATTAGCTAACATCGTTATAAACTTTAAATAAATACACACATATAAGTTGTTTCATACTTCAGGGACTTCAGAGATGTGTTTCACAGGTGGGTTGAAACACCAGCCAAGTCAATGACTTCAGGAATACCAGTCCATCTGTACATAAAAGTAGTACTTATACCCCAAGATATCTGGACTTCCACTGCATTTGAAGTAGAAGTTGTGCAATTTTGCTGAGCCTGGACTTAAAGTTTTGCTGAATGGTTGAGGATTCTAAAATAGACTCAGCACATATGAGCCCAGCAGGTGGTTGGCTTGTGTACAAGAACTCAATTCTGTGCTGCCCATGGCACAGGAAAAGTCTTGACTACACAGAATTGTGTAAGAGTTTTGGTTGGAGGGGACCTTAAAGATCATTTAGTTCCAATTCCCTGCTATGGGCAGGGACACCTGCCACTAGCCCAGGTTGCTCCAAGCCCTGTCCAGCCTGGCCTTGGACATTTCCAGGGATGGAGTAGGGACACAGCTTCTCTGCCCAACCTGTGCCAGGGCCTGCCACCCTCACAGTAAAGAATTTCTTCCTAATATCCAACCTAACCTTACTTTCTCTCAGTTTGAAGCCATTCCCCTTGTCCTGGCCCTCCAGACCCTTGAAAATGGTCTCTCTCCATCTTTCTTGTGGACTCCCTTCAGGCACTGGAAGGCCACAATGAGGTCACCCCAAAGCTTCTCTTCTCCAGGCAGCACAATCCCAGCTCTCCCAGCCTTTCCTCCCAGCAGAGCTGCTCCATCCTCTGCCCATCCTGGTGCCTCCTCTGGACTCTCTCCAGCATCTCCATGTCCTTCCTGTGCTGCCCCCAGGGCTGGAGCAGCTCTGCAGGTGGGTCTCACCTGAGGGGGCAGAGGGACAGAATCCCTTCCCTACATACAGGCCAGTTTAGGCATGTATAGATATTTTTGTGAATGTGTCTGTGTGTATAAAATAGTAGTAAAGTCCTGAAGTCTTTTCTGTGCTCTCCAAGCTCTGACTCTTCTCCAGTGACAAGGACTTTGCGATTCACTTGTTTGAAATAAAGCCATTCCCTGTGTTGCAGGACACCCCAAAGAGGGTTGTTCTATTGGGCTGTTCACACTGAGTGTGTAAAGCTGCCCAGTTCATTTGGCACACAACATATTTTTGCATATTTCTAGGCTCATTTCCATGAAGGAAACGAGTACTGTAAGCATGTACAGGTCTCCACCACACTGCATCTACCCAAATGCAGCCCTGTCCTTGCAACCCCTGCAATCTCATTCCTAATTCCAGCTGGCATAACCAGTGTTCTTAGGCTGATGTATTTCTGATTAATGAGGCATTAGTTCTATATCAGGTAGAAATTTCAGAATAGTCTATTTCCAATGAGTTATGAATATGACTTGATTATTACCATTTGACCTACTCTTGTGTTGAGATGATTTGTGGCTGCGTTTTCCCAGAGGACCGACCAAATGTCATTACCTTGAAATACCACTGTTACGTTCCAGTAATTAAGGGAAGACTTTTAAAAAATTGCATGGTAGGCCTGGAATCTGCTCATGGCATTCAGCAGCCTGCACTATTTGTACACTTGCTTACAAGAGAATTTCCTGAGCATGAGTGAAAATGAGCTACATAAAGATTCTGCAAGTGTTGACCCAATACAGAACAGATTCTACCTTCCAAACATTCCTTTACCTTATTTACACCAGCCTCATGGCAATTAGAGAACAAACCAATCACCAGGCACAGTCAATACAGGCTCACAAAGGGAAAGTCCTGCTCAACTAATTCAATATCCTTCTATAATAAGCTCATCCACCTCATGTATGGAGTTTTTCTGGATTTTAGTAAGGCTTTTGATACTGTTCCTCACAACATCCTTCTGGACAAGTTCTCCAGCTGTGGGGTGAATGGGTTCATGGTGCACTGGGTGAAGAACTGGCTGTAGGGCAGAGCTCTAAGGGCTGTAGTAGGGCTACATCTGGCTGGTGACGGTCACCAGTGATGTCCCTCAGGGTTCAGTTCTAGGGCCACTTCTGTTCAATACATTTATCAGCAATCTGGATACAGGAGTTGGATGCACCATTACGAAGTTTCCTGGTGGTACCAGACTGGGAGGTCCTGTTGACTCCTTTGAGGGACAAGGGGTCTTGCACAGAGATGTGGATAAATTGGAGAAATGGGCAGTGATTAATGGTCTGAAATTTATCAAGTCAAAACAAGGGATTCTGGGACAAGTTTGGAGTAACGACAGGCACAAGGATGGACTGGGAGAGGGGTAGCTGGAACACAGCCCTGCAGAAAGGGATCTGGGAGTGCTGGCTGGCAGAAGCTCAACATGAGCCAGCAGTGTGTGCCCTGGCACCCAGGAGGAAAAACCACATCCTGGGTGCATCAGACGTGGCTTCAGCAGCTGGTTGGGGTGATTATTCCACTTTTCTCAGTGCTGGTGTGGCATCACCTGCAGCACTGTGTGCTGCTCTGGGACCTGCAATCTAGGAAGGATGGGAAGGTCCTTGAACATGTCCAGAGGACCAGGACAAAGCTGGTGGAAGGGTTGGAAGAAATGTTCTGTGAGGAACAGCTGAGGACTTCGGGCTTGTCTAGTTTGGAGAAAAGGAGGCTGAGGGGTGACCTCATGGCTCTCTGCAGCTTCCTGAGAAGGGCAAGCAGAGAGGGAGGTTCTGATCTCTTCTCCATGGTATCCAGTGAGAGGACATGTGGAAACAGTTCAAAGCAGCACCAAAGGAAGTTTAGACTGGACATTGAGAAGCATTTTTTACTGAGAGGCAGGTTCCCTAGAGAAGTGATCAATGCCCTAACATAACCCCTGAACCTCTAAAAGGGAATCAGACAAAGATCATTTATCATCCTGAGACCAATTAAACACTTTCCAATTGTCCCAAACTATAACTTTGCTAAAAAGTCTGCAAGAAAGGTTGAAAGAAACAACAATATACTTATCAACACCCTGGGAAGGAGTTCTTCCAGCATCTTCTACTTGTTGATAGCTGTGATATAAACTAGTTGCCACAATTTTAATGACTTGTTGTATTTTGTTCTGATGATGAGGTGGATGGATTTGTTATAATTTATATATTATATAATAACAAAATGCACATTATTATCCCCTAAGGAGATACTGAGAATTAAACAGGCTTGAAAAGCACAGAAATAGAAGTCTTGAATTATTAGGTCACTTAATGAGATGACCAAGAAATAATATTAACAGCAAACTTCAGCTCTTGCTGTAAGATGAAGATGATGACTTTGTGAAAAAGAATAGTTGCACATACATTGTCACATGCCATCTGTTAAAGAGAAGTCATTCCTCTTTTTAAAACAACAACAAAAATGAAGGGCATCTTTATTTAAAATTCTTTTTGCCTTGTGACTTGCTGTGCAACTTGTCACACTTTTTTTTCAGAGTAATCTTTTTCAGAACAATATGACAACTTGAGTGCTAACTTGGATACTGCTGAACTTCACTTTCCCCCAGTTTGATTACTCAACAACAAAAGGTCATCCTTTTCTAACGGCTTTTATTCACTCCTTTGTTTATTCTGAAACAGGAAGGCATCACATCTCCTGGGAAGAGCAGAAAGTGAACCTGCAAGCTAGAAAGAAGCAATTTCATCAAACAGCACCAGACAGAGCACAAAACCCACACAGCCAATTTGAATTCAAACATCTTCAGAGGCAGAGCACGTTTTATCAAATTTGTTTGTGACAAGGGGGTCCTGAGTGTAGAATCTTAGAATAGAATCACAAAATCATTAAAGTTGGAAAAGACCTCCAAGATCATCAAGTCCACCCTGTGCCTGATGCCCACTTTGTCCCCCAGCCCAGAGCACTGAGTGCCATATTCAGTCATTCCTTGGACACCTCCAGGGATGGGGACTCCAAACCTCCCTGGGGAGTTCCTTCCAATGTTTAAAATCCCTTTCAGTGGAGAAATTCTTCCTGACATCCATCCTGATATCCCCTGCTACAGCTTGAGGCTGTTTCCTTTTGTCCTGTCACTTGTTACTTGGGAGTAAAAGTTGACCCCTCCCTTGCTACAACCCCCTTTCAGGTAGTTGTAGAGAGTGATAAGGTCTCCCCTGAGCCTCCTTTCCTCCAGAGTAAAGACTTCCAGCTCCACAGCTGCTCCTCACAGGACCTTGTTTCTAGTAAGAGAGTGGAGCTTCTTGATGTCCTGCAAATGCTCAGGACTTCCCAGTCCCAGACTCAGGAGAGCTCTGTGTGTTCAGGAGCTGGTGGAGGACAAATAATACACATGACATTGGCCTGCAGGTCAATAACTGGATTTCCAGTCTAATTTTGTCCTCCCTAGGTGATTTGCTGTAATTATTTTTCTGCCCTTGTACAAAGTCTTTTATTAAACCTGGAACATCAAATAGCACTGGAAGAAGATAACTGCAGCCCTGTGCTCCCCAGAAAATGCAATTATCCTCACCTACACTTGGGTTAGTTACTACAAACACATAGACCAGCACATTTTCCTTTTTATGGTGAGGACTGTGCAGTTCCACACACATTTAGCAGTTTTGCTTCATGTCCTCTGAAGGTCTGGCTTGAATTCTTTCATGTATATTAAAATGCAGGACTGAGATGCAGCCTCCTACCCATCACCTGCATTGGCCTGGACCTAAGCAAAAAGACACCACTTTGGGATGGGGAACATGCCCTGGGGGCAGCCAAGAGCATCACCAAAAGTAGGGAAACAGGGCAAGTGATCAGCTTGGGCATGAGACAAGGCAATGAGTAAGGAGCGCTGTCATTTAATAAGGTCTGTTCTCAGTAATTACAGCGACACAATTTGATCAGCAAGGACTAAGTATCTTCATCTGAAAGGGATCAGATGAAATTAGTGCTGATGTAATAAGTACCATTTGTCACTATTAGGGAGAGAGGTGTTGACAGGTCCCTGCTGTTGCCATGGCAATGTGGCAGCCCTGGTTCTCCCGGCCTGGGCTCCAACCCCAGCGAGTTCCACAAGTCTGGGAGACAGAGGATGCCCTGCTGGGATAACCCACTCACATCCTTCCCCAGCTGGGCTGTGCAGGATCACCCAATGCCACTGATGCCTGGATTGCTGGGGCTGGACTTGGGGCAGGGATCCTCTGCTCGGGTGTGCCATTCCCCAGGCTCAAACCTGCCTCAGCTTCTCCATTACCAGTGCCCTTGGGGATGGTCCCTCTGGACCATGCCACCCCTGGCACCGTGGTGACAACCCTGTTGCATCTATCTCCAGAACAGGTGGAAAATTCCTACCTTTTCCTGGTTTGTTTTGACAGCATCCCTATGGTCCTGCTGGATTCTTTTCTCCCACACACCCTTACTACAAGATTTGGAAATGCTGAAGGCTTTGTGTTGGCCAAACTAGAGCTGAAAGGTGTCCTTTCCAGGTGATTGCTTCCCACCAGGCAGCTCCATGAAGGAAAATTCCCTTTCAAGCAGAAGCTCAGCTTCCTCTGACACTGAAAGTCCAGACACAAACAGTGAGGTTATTCACAGGTAGGTTCCATATTGTTACAATATTTTCCACTGACACATTCCACAATGTGGAATAAAAAAGCAAGATTTGCCTCCAGCAGAGTAAAATATTGAGTGTGAAATAATACATGAAAGGAAAAAGTGAGATTCTCTTGATCAGATTCTTGTAATCAACGTACACAGCCCAAATGCAATCTTAATTACTATCAGTGGGTGGAAGTTTTCTGAATGTTAAATTACCTGCAGCAATTATGAACTACTGAGTAACCTGTTTACAGCTTCCTGAAATTATCATCACATAATTTGGCAATCTGCCATATTTTATTTCATTAAAAATTTAATGTACCATAACATAATAGCCATAATAAAGCTGTCAAGAGCCACTCATTCTATTTACTTGGATATCATCTGTTTATTATCTCTCAAAAACAACAGCCAAACAGAAAGTAAACCTGGAAACTAACAGGTCACACGAGAAATGGGGAATATGAAGAGCTCCTTCTTTCTGCTTATACAGCCCCAAGATCCATATCCACCCCACTTGTCTCACAGTCAAAATCATGCACAGAAAATATCTAATAACCTGATTTTGAAGACCTTAGCTGCTTGCTAAAGTCTGATGTGTTTAGATGGGACAAAATGCAACTTGCCAGAACCCAGTCCTAATCACTAGTATTTTACACTGTATCTAGCACTAGCACTGCCAGTAAAATCATCATGATTTTCAAGTTGTCATCTGGAAGAAGTGCATCTTCTGCCAGGATATCTTTAGAATTAATTACTGAAGCATTTGAGGAAATTGTAGGACCTGGAACTGACGCAAAATCAAAAAAATCAGTGACTACCACAAAATGCAAAGCCATCAGATGTCTCCAATCCCTCCAATTAGTGCTCCACAGCTTCAGCCAGAATGGGCTGAGCTTGAAGCTGTGCTCTTACCAGGTACTGCCTTCTCTGAGGTTCCATTGTTCAGGTCTAGAAACACAAGTGTTTACAAGTCATCTCTACACCCAACTGTTCTACTTGGAGCATGTCCTTGTTCAGCAGCTGGGACCAGTTTATCCCTGTGTGGGTGTGACCAAAGCTGTGCATTCCACACCCCTGATTAATTTCCCAGGAACTGTTACCAATGGACCATTTGCAGCAGCTGCCCAGGGCACACCTGACCCCCTCAGGCTGGGAGCTGGCTGGGAAAGACACCTGGGAGAGGAGCTGGGATAACTCCCTTCCAGGAAGTCGTTAGTACCTCCACACCCAGCCTGAGGTGTCATGTCTGCTCATGGGCCAGCAATGATTCCAAATATCCCATGACTCACAGGGTCAGATAACCCATTGTGTAATTCCCCGCCCTGGGGAGGTACTGGGCAGTCCCAGCTGGACCTGAGGGGATATAATTTTGGGGGCTTTGGGACTTGAGGAACCATTCATTAGATCCAGAGGAGGACCAGAACCTCTACAGGAGGAAACCACCACTCTTCACCAGACTGCAACCATCATCTGCACCAACAGGTTTTTTACCTCCTTTTCCTTTGGACTCGAAGGGACCACGTGGGGCTCAGCACAGGGGCCAACAAACCCTTTGTGTTTGTGCCCCAGGGGGCTGGGTTATACTACTGGGTTTTGTGGGTTAAAAGCAATTTCTCTTTGTGCCACTACATTTATTGTAATATTTTTATTAAATTGTAACTCTGATTTATAATCTCTCCTGAGCTGGGTTCGTTTCTCCTACCGGTTTCCCTTTAAACCAGCACAGAGCTGAAGTGTTGATTCCCTTCCCCAGCCACCTCCTCAAGCCCTGACATGCACCACTCCTGCTGAACTTTGGAAGCAGAAGAAGTGCTAAGGCTTTTGGAAGAAATGCCTTTGCATTGCCACGTACAGGTGTGGGTGGAACAACAGTGCAACAACAGCTTCACACGTGAGCAGCAAGAGAACAGCATTGACAGAGCTGAGATATCAGAGAAAACCCACACCCTGACAGTTGGTGCATTTAATGCACTAATCTCCACCATATCAATGACAAATACTGAAGTAGTTTCACCTACTTCTACGTATGTTAAAAACAGACATACCGAGTAGCACATTCGTTGGTATATTTTGCCCACTTGGGGTTTTTTTTGCTTATAAATCAAGCAAATAGATAAAATTCCATTATGTTTCTGTGCACCACTAAGTTGTTGAAATCACAATGACAGAGCATTTTATTTGCAAAACGTTCAACGGCAATTTCACAAATGGGGCAAATAAAGCAAGACACAATGCATTAAGTTTTCAAGTAGTGAGGGATAAATTAACACTCTGTTTCAGTGCTCATAGACAGCTAAAAGAAGCATTAGTTGATATTGTTTAGGTAATTCACAGTTTTAATCTTCGAGTTTTCAAGCAAGGGAAGAACTGCTGGATATACCCCATTTACAGGTCTGAGTTTTAGACTGATGCATCAAATAGAAGATAATCAACATACATATATGAACTGAAGAAATCTGAAGGGAACCTGTAATAAAATCAAACCCTTGCAGAGAAAAAAAAAAGCACTTTTCATTAAAACAATTCTGTTGACATCATTTTACCCCTGGGTTGGACATTAACCATAAGTGTGATTTAAAGTGAGCGTTTCTCCTGGTTACAAATGCTGCAGAGTTGCACTGCACACATTTCCAGGGCTAAGCAGGCAAATGAGTGCATTTTCCTCAGCTCATGCCTTTTAAACACAGAATATTAGATAAAAATTAAAATCAAACACTTCTTTGACTTTCAAATTCATATCCAGGTATATTCTCTTAGACAAAACCCCACTACAACAGTTATACTAAAACCTCCACAATACTTCCCTTGCACTGTGAGATCACAGAATCATTAAGGTCATCAAGTCCAACCTTTGACCAAACACAATTCACATTTGTCAGAACACACGTTCAGGTTTTCCACTTTGCCTCTGGGTGCACCTGGAAAATGGAGAGAAGAGGGAAGAACTCTGCTCCCATCCTCAATCTGAAGCACCCCACAGAGAGACTACACAATCAGCAACAGCAAAAATCAAGGCTTTTGAATCCTATACCTGAATTAGGGAACAAAATCCAAAAAGTAAAGTCTGGGGTTTATGCAACACTAAGATGTAGGCTGGAAAATAAGTATAGAAGAGACTTTAAATCCCAGTTCTCAACCAGAGTCACTGGCATAACTGGAACAACTCCAGTCCAGTCAAATGGGTTTGAAATAAGAAAAATTGTCTGGTTACTCTAAGCTAAAAAAGGATGGGAATTTGGTCTTGGCCAAGTGCCAAGCTCAACAGGCTGAATGTTTCCAGGGTCTGGATGAGCTCACCTGTGCCAATATGTCACTGGACTGGGCAATGCAGACTGCCTCTCATGAGCTGTGCCAGGAACGGGACCACCAGTGGCAGATCAGCCACAGAACAGGCACTGGACTCCCTGTGTTCTTCCTGTGTCATTAGCAAAGGATCATGGAATGGTTTGGGTTGAAAGGGACCTTAAGGATTGGGCAATGGGCAAGGACACCTTCCACTAGACCAGATTGTTTCAAGCCCCATCCAACATGGCCTTGGGCACTTCCAGGGATGGGGCAGCCACAGCTTCTCTGCCAGGGCCTCACCATCCCAACAGTAAAGAATTTCTTCCCAATATCCCACCTAACCCTACTCTCCATCAGTTTGAAGCCATTCCCCCTTGTCCTGTCACTCCAGACCCTTGGAAATGGTCTCTCACCATCTTTCTTGTGGCTCCTTCATGTCCTGGAAGGCCACAATGAAGTCACTCCAAAGCTTCCTTCTCCAGGCTGGACAATCCCAGTTGTGCCAGCCTTTCCTCCCAGCAGAGCTGCTCCATCCTCTGCCCATCCTGGGGCCTCCTCTGGCCTCTCCAGCAGCTCCATGTCCTTCCTGTGCTGCCCCCAGGGCTGGAGCAGCTCTGCAGGTGGGTCTCACTGTTGTCCCAACCTTAATTTCTCTACTTTTGCTTTGTTATGGTAATGATGCCACAAATAACTGGACTCCTTGAGAGCTTTTCACCACAACAAGATTTTTTTTTTAACAAATGATTTTAACCAACTTATTCAAATGCATCCTCAGAGAGAGTTCAGGAGTGGTTGCATCATCCTGTCCTTCATGCTGTTATCATTAGAAGGGATGTGCCATCATCACTGCCTGAGATTTCTAAAAAGGCTTTAAAATAACACACCACAAAAGCACATCAACAGTGATGAACATGCTTTGGCAATAATTTCTGCTTTTACAAAGGCTTTATTTAATCTGAAACTTGTACTTAAAGGGAAAAGGCTCAAAATAGTCTCTGCTCACAGCACAGCAGATGGTCCAGACAATAAAACAGGCAGAACTATTTGAGGAACGTGAGTATCTGATACAGATACAGCCAGTCAACAACTGTGCAATGAAAATGGCATTTCACTGGAATAAATTAATTTGTAAAAGACACTTTGAAAGCTTCATATGGATTAATCTTGACTTTTATTTCCTCTTTAAAAACGGTGCTCTCAACTTGTCCAAATGGCCCATTTTTAAATGGAAATCTGTGTTTCAAAATGCTGTTTCATTTTAAAATCTAATATATTTGTAGTCATTTATTTAAATATCGTGGGTGGAAAGCTTGGCATGGTACACACATTTCAAGCCAGTCTCATTTCACATATATATCCTATAGATACCTTATTGCAGAATGAGAGTAGAAACCTTAAACTGCAGTTTTTCTAGGACATAAAAATTATTTCCTTTTTCAAATGAGTGTTTCATGTAGTCAAAGAAAGGGGGAAAATAATCATGACAAAGAGAAAATACTGGAAAATCATAGTTAAATATTGAAGTTACCTGATTAATAACTTGGGGCTTTATTAGCACACAAAGGTAAAATCCATGTCAGTAAGTCCTTTAAAAAGCCACCTCAAGGTGGAATCTTTGAAGTCATATCTGAAATTTGCAATAGCTGTAGGGTTAAATAATTATACAATCTTCATGTATTGAGCTTCCAACTATTGCTGTTACTTTAAGAGGTAAACTATCCCTTGAACCTTTACCATGTGCTTTCCTGCAGTTTCATTCTGTTCACACAACAGTTCTTTAAAGATCATTCAGGAGACAGTGGAAGCTGAAGGGATTTTCTTGGATAACCCACCACTGGCTCCTGCTTTAGTAGGAAACAACAGAGGAACTGTTTGATAGGCCAAGGAAGCATCACCCAAGGCTCTTTTGCACCACAATCCCAGGAAAGGGAGACTCAGAACTCAGTCTCTGCTGATGCCTTTCTTCCATTTTCCAGGCTAAATGTGTTTGGGATCAATTTATAGTGATGCTTTCCTTTATCTCTAACAGCTTTTTGCCCTCCCTGGCATTTTTATATTACTTTCTTTAGAGGAGGAATTGGTATTTCCCCCTTCCCTGACATATTTACCCTAATTAAACTATTTCATTAATAAACTTTTAGCATTCCTTCCTAAGATACTTCCTTTATCCTTCAGTCCTGTCAGTTTACACTTATTCCAATGTGAATTTATCTCTGTTGATGGCTATCCATGAAGAAAACACTCTGAATGAAGTTGTACATTGCTTTTCACAACAATCATCCTTCTGCAGGTCCAAACCCTGTGACAGGAATCACCAATTTTAATGATTTGAAAGGAAACTCCAGCATTCCATGGCTCCTAAGCTTTGGCTACACACTGTAATTCTTGCTGCTAATGAGAAAGCAATCACTGGGACAAAGAATTTCAATGCTTCCACATTAACAGTTACCATTATATGCTAATCACATTTTAATTGCTACCAGAAAAGAACAGGCTACAAAAGCAGCAAATAAAATTCATGAAGCAGAAGCTTTAGTTTCTCTCTCCTTTCATGTTTAATTTCCATTTAGTTACTATCTGACTCGCATCTGTGTGAACTACATTTAGCTGCAGAAGGCTCAGAGCCCTTGGAACAGGTAATTCTATAAAAAAATTAGTCTGACAGATGTTCCTTTTTTTCAGCCAGTCTAAGCCAACATTTTGGGTTTTCCCACTCTCAGTTTGGGATGGATACAAACCCTTTTTGTTCTCTGTTGCTCTCAGCTTAAGGTCTCCAAAGTTGTCTGTGCCCAACCTGTGCTTGTTGTAACAGCTGCAGCACCAAATCAGCACCTCTGCCTGTTCTCCAGGTGGGAGCCAGCACGGTGGGGCAGATGTTTTCAAGGCCTGGCACAGTCCTGGTGCAGCTCACTCAGCCCTACAGACCAGAACTTCACCTCTCTCTGCTTTGGCAAGCCAGTGAAACCCCCTCTTTCTGAGGAATCCTACTCAGGAAAGAAGTTTTCAGGAGAAAGATGTAAATCAATAAATAAAAGAGCAACCTTGTCCTTTCTGTTACTGTTTCTACCCAAATGCAGATGATACATGTTATATCTGAACCCTTGAAAGCTTCTCTGGCCCACAGAGGGCCTTGGAAAGGTATTTCAATCCTGTTAGCAAGCTTAGAAATCTTTTTCTGCTAAAGTGCTGAGCAAAAAATAGTTGAGAGTGGCGTTTAATGGAGAGGCACGTGGGAGACAAAGTTATCTGGTTTCTCAGGAGGAGGAAAAAGCCCTTCAGGGTAAAGGAGCCTGATGGAGGAGGCTCAAGGAAGGTGGTGGAGGGCTGAGGTTGACCTTGTCACAGGTACTGCACCAGGGGAAGTTCAGGTTGGATATGAGGAGGAATTTCCCCATTAAATTAAAAGGGTGGTCAGGCACTGGAAAGGGCTGCCCAGGTTGGTTTGGAGTGCCCAGCTCTGGAGGTGCCCAAGGAAGGACTGGATGAGGCACTCAGAGCTCTGGGCTGGGGGACAAGGTGGGCATTGGGCACAGGGAGGGCTCCGTGGGCTGGGAGAGCTTTTCCAAACCTAAATGATCCTGTAATCCTTCAGAGGGTAAACGACCTTTGGGTTTCTCATTGCCAACTACCTTAAGGGAAAGAGTAATAAGATAACTCAGATATTCTACAGGAAACAGGAGCAGCTTGGCAAAAACCAGTCACAATCAGTGCAATTCCCTGCCTTTGACCCCTGATTTTGCAATTTTTATATGCATGTATTTTTCCAACAGGAAAGAGATTTTTCCAAGTCTCATTGTTTTTGCCAATACTGACTGAAGGCTTCCCCCTTACAGTGTCACTGTGATTTTTTTTTCTAATTCAGATTTAAATAATTCCCAAATCTAACTGCTGCAACAGCTAGTAAGGCTAAAAATCACCTACAAAGATGGTAGTGTGAGGAAACAAAGCAGCTGAGCTGTGAACGTTTTATTACAGCTCTAAATGTTCTTCTACAGACTTTTAAAGTACAGCTCAGGAGAAAAACAAACAAAGTCAACAGGAAAAATACCAAAACTTGAAGTTGTTTCAGTTATTCTGATATGAAAGCACATCCTATAAAATTAGTTATTTCTTACTATAAGCTCCAGATTAACTAGTAGTGGTAGTAGCTCTTAAATCATACACCACCTCTGCCTTGTAACCTTTCCCTGGCAATTGTCAGCAAATGACCATCCCACTCTTTAATTAGGTGGAGTTTGGGTTAATTTTCTAACTTCTACAAAAGAAAAACAAATTTTGCCCACATCAGCAATGGGCACCTTATGACCAAGCAACAGAACTACAGAACACAGTTTATCACACACATGCCCCAGAGAGAAATGTGTGCTAACAGACACCAGGAGTCAAAACAGTGACTAAAGATGCTCCATTCCTTTCATTGACAGGCTGTTGTTTGCAGAAACAGCCTCACACTTGTATTTATATGTTACTTTTCCATGGCATTTTCAGGCTCACCTGTGCTGGAAGGAGGCACAAAGAATTATCTTAGACCTACATTAAAGAACCAGTTTTTAATTTCCCTACAAGCTGTCCATCCCTCTCTCTCTGATTCTTACTGGCATCTAGTGGTACAGCACAGCTTTTGTTTAATGAAGCAGATTCTTTGCTGGTCAGGAAAGAAGTGCCCAGAGATAAAATGCAGATTCTGGACTCTAGAGGGTTAAGAGAACAAAAAAGCCTTGGGTTTAGAGGTCTGGTGGTGTCACTAAGCAACACAAGCTGCTGCAGCCAGCTCTTTTCAACCTCCTTGCTCCTAATGAAGCCTGGTCTGCAGCCTGGGCTAGAGACAGAAATAACAAAAGCCATGTTTATTCCCTCTTCTCCCTTCACACTTAGTTAAACAAACCCCCCCAAACTCAAGGCTGATGCTGGAATTGCAGGTGCACCCTGTTGGAATCAGTTAAAACCAGATTTTTTTTAAGGTAGGGATGAAGGTCCTGTGTTTTCACCATGTTTCAAGAAAATGGGTGTAGCTGTAAGAGCAGGTAGAAAAAATAAGTTGGAGGGGGACATGAAAGAAAATGTCATCTCATTATCTTGAGCAGTTTTGAGCTTGTAATTACAAAAAAGTGTTTTTTCAAAGAGCCATTAAAATACAAATTACAGCAGTTTGTGTCTTTTTAATTGGGAAGTTAGTTATGCTATGTGCCTTTTAAGCTTGGAAATTCAGTTACAGAATGTTTCTGTGGCTTGGCTGATGGTGTCATGCATTCTTACCTGTTCTAAGGGATTAAACATGAGCCTGATTTAAACAGATTTCTGTACAGTTGCCTTGTAGACATTATATTCTTTTCAGTAAAACAGAAATATTCAAGACATTGTAATAAAGTGAAGCAAATCTCATGATAGGTTGTTTTGCAAACCATTTGTGCAACTACACAAAACTTCCTACAAACAGGGAAAGAACAAATGACCCTCAAAATCCACAGGAATTTTACAGAACTTGAATACAATGCAATGAAAATATACCAGTGCTGTGCAATCCCCAGGGTATATTTAGTTTTCTGAATTTAAACAAAACAATATCACATTATGAGGCCCAAGAGAGTCAAGGTTCTTGCAATCAATGCTTTCAGTTCCTTACCATAAATCTGAATTCAGCATCCACACAACACTGACATTTTTGACAAGCCAAGTTATTTACTTTATTTGAAGATGGATTCTTGTACATTTGGCAAACTTGTTATCCCATGGCAAGTACAAAAAATACAAGCATGTTGCATTATATTGCCAGAGCAGCAGCCCTGTGTAGTTTGGAACACACACAACATGACCTGTGCCCTACCAACTTGCAGTGGCAGCACATTTTCCCCAGAGGTGAAATTCAGACACACTAAACCTAATTCCACATTTCATGTAAAATGAGTCTCTCCGTTGGCCTGGCTAAGATACAGCATGATTCATTTGGGGTTTTACAATGTGTATTAGAGGTTTAATTAATATGGCCACTCTCAGAATAGAGATTGGAAGCTGTTTCCACCAAGGTTCTAATCCTGCACCCTGTTCAGGTTTTGCATTCCAGAGTAAGCTCAGAACTGCCAGGCCTTTGCTGCAAGTGGGTTTTTGGTTTTGCAGACAATAAGCTTTAATTCCTTTACCTTTGAAATAACTTTTCAGACAGTACTTTCATACACACTGTCTTTCAGGTTTAATGCCCTCCCTTCTTCATGCAATAGGTGTTCACACACCCACTACAGCCCAGAAAAGCCACAACAACACTGTTGTAATTAAGGAGTAGAGAAGCAGCGGCCACACTCAACTGTGTTCTGTGTTTGTGGAGCTGAAATTCATTTTAGTCTCAAAAAATATGTATTCCCAGATTGGTTACCTCTTTTGACAGCTAGAAAACAAGCAATCATAGAATCACAGAATGGGTTGGGTTGGAAGGGACCTTAAAGATCATTCAGTTTTAACTCCTTGCCATGGGGAAGGACACCTTCCACCAGCCCAGGTTGCTCCAAGCCCCATCCAATGTGGCCTTGGACACTTCCAGGGATGGGGCAGCCACAGCTTCTCTGGGAAACCTATTCCAGTGCCTCATCACCCTCACAGTAATGATTTTCTTCTTAACATCTAATCTAACCCTACTCCAACCTAATCAGGTTCACAGAGAAATAATAATTGCACTGATTTAGTATGATGACTCTACACACAGTTCTCCAATCTCTTTTAAGATAAATGGAGAACAGCAAGTCAAATCAGTAGGTTCTAGATCAGCCATCCACCTAAAAATCTTGGATAACTCCTTGAGAACCATCTAGAAAAGAAATCAAACCTTTCCTCAGAGATGCAGTTTCTAATCAAGGCAGTTGGGCTTGTACAGGAGGCAGACCACTGACTTTCAGAGCAGGTGGCCAACAACAAATCTGAGCCCAAGGAGAGCATACAATATGTATACAAAAATATCATAAACTGGAGGTGCTAAATCTGTGCTTTGCCAAGGCAAGGAGACAAAATCCCACATGTCCCTGCTGGATGAAAAGGTACCTACTCTAGCAAGGACAACATCAGAGACCACGGAGTGCACTGTGTTTAAATCTCAGCTGGCTCACCCTCATCTGGACTTCCAGCCCACACAGCCATTATGAAACCTTAGGGCAAGTGATTTGAAGTCCAAACATCACCAAGTGGGCAGCTCAGCTCTTGGTTTTCCTCCCAGAATTCACCTACCCCATGAGAAGCATAGTATCATAGAATGAACCGGGTAGGAAGAGACCTCCAAGATCATCAAATCCAACCCATGGTCCAACCCCACTGTGATCACCAGATCATGGCACTCAGTGCCACATCCAGTCTCATCTTAAAATCCTTCAGGGATGGAGAATCTACCCTCTCTCTGGGCAGCCCATCCCAATGCCTGACCACTTTCTCTGGAAAGAATTTCTTTCTAACATCCAACCTAAACCTCCCCTGGCAGATCTTAAGCCCCTGCCCTCTTGTCCTACTGCTGGTTGCCTGGGAGAAGAGACCAACCTCCACCTGGGTACAACAGAAGGTGAGATGCAGCCCCTCACACCTCTCGGACCAAGCACCCAGAGTGCAACCACTGTCCTGGTTTAAGGACAGACCAGACCTTCTCAGGCAGAAGGTTCCAGCATATGTGTGAATGTCTTACTGAGCACTGGTGCCTGCATAGCAAGTGTTGCAAAGGATGGCAGTGGTTTTTAAGCACCTGCAACATAAGACAGCTGTGATTGTTCTGTGTTATCACTGGGCTGACAACCAACAGGTACAGCACTGTCCCTCTGTGTGAAGGCAGGGTGGATCAGAGGCAGTTTGCCACAGGCCATTTCATCTCCTCCCCAGCTCAATTAGGAAACAACTGTCTTCTCTTCTCAGCATGCTCCTTTTATCTTGTCTTACTTCTGAGTGATTTACCCACCTCACCCCTTCCCTATCCCCCCTCAGCACCGGCTCAGAATGCTGATGAGATGCTGTGTGTCACCCCAGGGAGTTGCTTTGGTACTTCAGGTCCAAAGACTCCCTGACCCACCAACACGCAGAGACCAGTCAGTCCTGTCACCTGACAGGGCCCCAAGTGCCACGTTGGTGCTGCCCAAACCAGCCAAAAATCCACACACAGGCACAGAAACAAATCCAACCCCTGTGCAGGTGGTGGGGAGTAACAACACCAAAGCCACAGTTCTGAGCAGAACAAAGGCTGAGGAAAGATATTTGCTTTTGAAATGCACCATCTCTGGCTTCTCAGAGACCTGCAGTAATTAAGGATAAATAGCAACTTAAATGTATTTTATTTTATTTGCAACACTGAAAGCTCCAATTTTCCTTCATTGAGGGGGAACAATGTGTTTCTTTCCAGCAGGAAGAAAATTGTTCTGTGATTATAATGACATCATGCTGCCTCTCGTGGATTGCTGCAAGTCTAAAAGCTTGAGAAGGAGGAAGGGCACGTGAAGCACAGCACAGCCTTTCAGCTGCTGAAGCACAAATTCCTATACATATGCATGTACAAAGAGCAAGGAGTAAATAATTTTTTTTCTTGGACTCTGAACTCTCTTTTCCTTAGCTAAAACACTTATAAAAATTGGGGTTGGAAGAAATGTATGTGATTTTCAGTTTGATTTTCCTCTGTACAAGAGCAACAAGCCAAAATGAGGATCTAAGTACCTTTGGAAGCAAACGGCAATCTCAGTAATGTTCAAATTTTACAGTGTAATTTCATGGCCATATTTTTTTCCACATTTTATACTGAAAAGTATTTGATTACTTTTGGTCCAACTTACATTACAATGAGTGAAAACTGTTTTCATGTCATTCGTAGAATTAAAATACTAAAATGGGAAATCATGAACTGGTTTCCAACTCTTTGGGTCTGTGCAATTAAAAATTAGAATTGCTCCATCCAACAATGTTTCCTGAGCAATAATTTTAGTGAAATATATTTACATCTTAGGGTCTTTGGGACCAAAACCATAATGATCATTTATTTTGGGTCCTCTAAAGCCAAACAGTGGCTATTCATAACTAATTTGCTAAAAAATGGTTGCTGGATGCTGCCAATCCTCATGGTGGGGGGAAGACTCAGAGGGAACCACAGTGGTGCCCTGAATAAACCTGTTCCTGCCTCCTCTCCTGCTGCACCAACACCTGTCCCAGGACCCTCTGAGGTCACCTGCCCCTTCCTTCTACCACTGGTCCCTTCTTGTGATTCAGGTCCCTCACCTTGAGAGCAGCAGAATTCAGTTTTACTTGCTTTACTGCCATGCCTAAAGCTTCCTCCAAGCTACTGCAGCACACAAAGCAGTGACTGCTCTGAGCTCCCTTTCCTGGGAGTGTGGCAGTCCTGTTGTCATTCTCAAATTTGGAGCACAAAAACTCCCCTACAAAAGACTGAGGCAAAGCCTCAGCCAGTGAGGAATTGCTGGATGTCATTACTCCAAACAACACTGCAGAGAGCAGTGCATTGCTTGTCTGCACATCACTGTTATTTGGGAAATGTTTTTATTACAGAGAAACTGGAAGGGTACAGATGTATTTCATGAATCTTTGCCTATGTAGGACCAAAAAAAGGTTACTTTCGTGACTGAAATGTTAACATTTGTAAGAAAAAAAAGAGTTTTGTCTGGTAGTAGCCACCTAAAACTTGTGAATAAAGGAAACCAGATCCACACAGCTTCCTGAGAGCATGGGAAGGTTATTATTGGTGATTTTAGGGGTTCATAATGAAAACACACAATATGGTTTTTTTTATTTCTATTTCTATCACAAGTTTTATAACTGCACAGCCTGTTATGGTAGGAATGCCAGACATACTGTAAGATACTGCCTGAGCTCACCTTCATTTTCAAGCTCCCTCCTTGTCCAAACTCAGAAATCTGGAAGGAAAATCTGAGTTTTATAAATTGCAATGCAAATGTAACATTCTATTGTTAAAACTGAGGGAATTGGGACTGTTCAGCTTGGAGAAGAGACACTTTGAGGTGACCTGACTGTGGCCTTCCAGTTCTTGAAGGGAGCCCACAAGAAAGATGGAGAGAGGCTATTTCCAAAGGCCTGGAGTGACAGGACAAGAGGGAATGGCTTCACATTGACAGAGAGGAGGGTTAGGTGGGATATTGTGAGAAATTCTTTACTATGAGGATGGTGAAATATTGGCAAAGGGTGCCCAGAGGAGCTGTGGCTGCCCCATCCGTGGAAGTGTCCAAGTGTTGGATGGGGCTTGGAACAACCTGGGTTGGTGTGAAAGAGAAAAGAGACCAAAAACCCCAATTTTGTGAAATTTTCTAATACTGCTTTGCAAAGTGTTTGCATGGCAGGAACACTAAACAGCATAAAGTGCTGGAGCCACTTTGTTCCAGGACAAATTGTCTATTAATTATAGAAACTAATGTACCATGAGTTAGAAGTCATACATTAAACTAAGCCAGACTTATCAATAGGGTGAAATGGTAAAGATTCAAGATTTTGGAGAGTTGGAGCCAAGGTTTTACAAGTCTGACAGGTCATGTCACTGAACAAAGAAAAGGCAAAATTCCAGCAGTGATGAAGACGCTTCAAGATCACCCCAGGGGATGAAGTCAAGAGATGACTGCTCAAATTCTAAGCCAAAAAGAAAGCTCCACCCAAGATTTTGCCCAGTCATTAATATGGAAATTAGAGGGTGTTGACTATGAACTTAAAACTATAAATGGTTTATTTACTCCAACAAGTTAGGCAAGTTTTTGCCAAGTATGAACTGGCTGTGCCTCCAATGTTGTCAATAAATACCTTTGATGCTATTAGAATAAAATTTTCTCTTAGCAGTTCTTTTTGTGGTGTTTTCACTTATCATGGTGGAAGATGTCCCTGCCCATGGCAGGGGATGGAACTGGATGATCCTTAAGGTCCCTTCCAACCCAAACCATTCTATGATGAGTCTGACTGTTCCTGTTCAAACAAGGAGGGAAGCTGAGGGAGTGGTGAGTGGTAACATCCTTCCAGCAGTTTGAACCTCTCTTCAAGACCCTTGCAGGTGTCAGTGAATCCCAACTGAGCTTGTATCACTGGGAGAGACCAGTAACCCCTCAAATCACCAAGAAAATAATGATTTAGCTGTGCCACCTGATAAACAATCCAAAACCAGATTGGCACTGGCACAAAACCTGGAAAAACCAGCACTGCATTTTCCCACCACTCAAGCAGGAAGCTCAACCTCCATCAGCCTTTTGAGATCCCAAATCCTGCTCAAGCAAAACACAACATCCAAGCCCTGAGGCAGCTGAGGCTTAGATAAGCACAGAGACTCTGAAGTGGGAGGGAAAGTCAGATCCTTCTTGCCAGGCACAGGTGTGAGGACACTGGTCTGGCTGCATCTGCAATTGGTCCTTATAAGAGCACAGATATTCTGCACAGAGGGTTTTAAATACCTCTCCAGTCCTCTCTTCTGGCTGCCACAGCTGCTGGGGTTGTCTGATTTAGGGCTTAGCTTGGTCATCTTTCAAGAGCAAGTTTCCACTGAGTTAGTGGAGATGGGAAAGAGAGGATTTATTCAGCACTGCCCTGAGGAGCTGATGGGAATGAGCAGGAAGAGGCATTGTTTGAACATGTGAGCTCATTACAGGCACTAATGTAAATACTTATTTTTAAATGGTATTTCTGCAACCTGTCTTGTCAGATATCCATACTCTGAGCATGGCCATCTGCAAAGGGGGTGATAAAAAAATCCTGGGATAGTTTCCTGATGGTCCTGACAGGCATGAAATTTCATAACAAACTGGAGAGATCATACCTATGGACACTCAGACCATTAAATTTTATTAGCTTTTCTGTTCACTGTTGCAAACACTGAAAGAAAAAGCAAAAATCACCTCAGGAAGCTCTTCCTGGCAATCACAGCCATCAGTCTTTTCCCATCTGCAGCTCAGGCTGTGGCATCCAATGGCCTGAGATCAATCAGCCCACTGAGATCTGCCTTCAGGATCCCAGAACATCTTTTCCTGAAATCAAATTTTTGAAAGCAGATCCAGCCTTCTGTGACTTCATGCTGAGCCACTGATGAATAATTTCACTTTGGTGGAAAATTTTTTATAAGCCTGATGGCTTTTCTGCTTCTCTAGAGTGTACCATTGATTTCAAAATAAAGTACAATCTATAAGAAAATGCAGATGCTAAAGGTAAAATGCAGAAAAACAAAGTACTTCTTTTAGCTCAACAAGAAAATTACTCAACATACAAACCCACCTGAATTCACTGCATTTCTGAGATTTTAATTGTAAACTACCATACCAAAGTTCAAATTCCAAACAAGATCATTAAACTCCCTCACTTTAAAGCCTGTAAATTATTTGCTACACACTCAAAGGGTTCTTTTTGGTGCTTTTAAAAGCTCCTGTAGTCATTTTGCCATAATTACAGGATGGAGAAGGATAAACATGTAGGAAGGCACCCCTTCTTGCAGAGCAGCTGGAAGCCAGTTGTTAGGATTTAAAAACATTTCCATGCTTGTACTCTGGCAATATTTAAGCATTTGGAAATAGCCCAAAATGCTGTGTGGGAAGGGAAGTGATAGCAGGTACAGGGAATAGGGAATGACAATTCCAGTCAGAGAACTAGTGAGAAGAAGATGGGGCTTGGACTGGAGGATCTTCAAAGCTCTCTTCCAACCCAAATCACTCAATAGGTCTATGAAAATGCCATGACTTTTCATTTAGGAGAGATTTTGGAATTTTTCAACCCTTTTCACTTCCAGCTGTGGCTGTGACTCCATCATCATAGAATACCTTCTTCCTCTCTTCTCAAAACAGGTGTGTTTGGTTTATTTTTTGAATAAAAATAATAATAAGTGTCCAGATAGCATTTTGAACGCAAACCAACACTCTGTGGAATTAATATACTGAGCTGATACTGAACATGATAATTCTATGCTTTTTTCTATTTCTATACTCTATTAATCTTCACAATTGCTGGGCTCCAGTTTTGTCCTGTAGCATTAACACCAATGAGTCTGACTTCTCCAAGCTTTAATTAAGACCTACCTCATCAGAGGGTTCTCCAAACAAACAAAACACAAACCAGGTATGATAATAGGACAGATAAAATACATACCAGCTTTACTTTAAATATTTTGTTGTTGTTTCATCCCCCTAATTGTACCAGTCAGGACCACTGAGGTACAGAGATCATGTTCAGCTCCTCTGACATTCTGGTGAACAAGCAGGTGCCACCCAGGTTATTTCCTGCTCTCTGGGTTCCTCCTCTACTCCCATGCCTCTGGATAGTGAGGAGCAGCTGTCCCTGCCTCACTGTGGGACACCAAGTTGGGAGGAGACTCCTTGCTTTTACTCCAATCCAGAGGAATGAAATTCTGCTGTGTCTCTGCCCTCAGAGAACACAACACCCTGTATGAGGAAAGGGTTCCTGCAACTACATAATCCTCTAAGGCATTTAAGTAAAATGGAGTTGAACCTGAACCCTTACAGAGAAAAGATCAAGATCTGTATTTTCAATAAGAATTTCCTGCTGGTAATCTAAATTTTTGGAGAATTTGGACCGTTTAGTTTTAGTGGAGGAAAAGGAGAAGAGAGCATGTTTGTGAAGTAGAAGATACGCCCCATGTCAGAGCTGACAATTTGTTACATGAGCAGCAAAACAAATGAAATCAATTCTATTATTTGTGCTGACTTTTCTGGTATGTAACAGAGCACCAGGACTGACTAAGCCTTTCCCACCACTGAGTTATGCACAGCAACAGCCTCCTGTTTGGATTCTTGTGACTCTACTGAGAGATGAACCCATGGTAAGATCCTGCCCTCAGCAGGAACACTGAGTATGGCTCCTGCCCTGCAAGTGTTTCCTCAAAACTTGCCAGGATGTGGAGAGTTCCTGCAGTAATTTGTGCTTGTCAAATGCAGCAGGTTCAAAAGCTGCTGACCCTGGGAGAAAGACATCCCAGGATGTGACTCTGCCCCTCTGCCCCTCAGGTGAGCCCCACCTGCAGAGCTGCTCCAGCCCTGGGGGCAGCACAGGAAGGACATGGAGCTGCTGGAGAGGCCAGAGGAGGCCCCTGGATGGGCAGAGGATGGAGCAGCTCTGCTGGGAGGAAAGGCTGGCACAGCTGGGATTGGCCAGCCTGGAGAAGAGAAGATTTGGCCTTCCAGAACCTGAAGGAGCTACAAGAAAGATGGAGAGAGACCATTTCCAAGGGTCTGGAGTGACAAGAAAATGGGAATGACTTCAAACTGACAGAAAGTAGGGCTAGGTTGTATATTGGGAAGAAATTCTTTACTGAGAGGGTGGTGAGGCCCTGGCACAGGTTGGGCAGAGAAGCTGTGGCTGCCCCATCCCTGGGAGTGTCCAAGGCCAGGCTGGATGGGGCTTGGAGCAACCTGGGCTAGTGGAAGGTGTCCCTGCCCATGGCAGGGGGTGGGACTGGATGATTTTAAAGGTTCCCTCCAAACCAAACCATTCTATGATTCTGTGATATAGACACTGATGGAAATACCAGTAACAAGATCAGATAGTTCTTGTTTTCCCTGAAAGCTAATCTTTAAAAGTTTCCCTTTTTTTTTATGTGGCCTGAGATGAGTTTTTTCTTGGTGAGAAAACTTAATTTAATAGGACAAGTTTGGCAAACAGCAGCAAATGGCAGCAAGCATGTTATCTCTGCTGTATCTGTTTGTATCCAGATATTTGACAACACAAATACAATACCAAGTCAAAGGTCTTCTTCATATCATAGTTTCAGTACTACTGTTTTGAAAAACAAAAACAAAACAAAACAAAAAGATGTCATTTATGGACATTCTTGTATCCTGTTATCTGTGGTTCTATTCGGTGCCAACAGTGGCACATATGGAGGCTGATTTGAAAGAATCACAGAATGAATTGTGTTGGAAGGAACCTTAAAGGTCATCTAATTCCAACCTCTCTGCTATGGACAGGGACACCTTTCACTAGACTAAGTCTCACATTTTCTGATGAAGCCACACTGTGTGTCTGTGAAAAGGAATCTGTTATTTGCACAGTCCACATCCTTTGGTGCTCTCCAGCAGCTGCAAACTGGAGCTGGAACGGGGCGTTTGCACTTCGTTTGCATTTATTAAACGCACGATGATAACTGTATAAAGCATCTGAGTGCCATTCCAATCCAGCTCTGACATTTCAAGTTTGTGCTTGTCACCCAATATTAAAGCACCACAACCAGTTTGCCAGTTTAATTCCATTTTATAGGTTCGCTTTTTTTAAAAAAAAGACATTCTAACGCACAAGATGCTTCGCTGCATGACCTTTCTCTTTGGAGTGGTCATTAAATCATCAAGCCATGAATATCCCATGCCCCAGTCCTCTTCTTTAGGATGTAAGCACTTTGGAGAAGGTGAAAGGCAAGCATTGGGAAAGCTTGGCTCTGTCCTGTCATGTTGTCTTAGTGTGACATGAAATTCTGTGACATGTGACATTAAAAAAAGGTCATTTTGACAACCTGACTACTGGAATGCAACGTATTGTTCACTACTGCTGGCAAATGAATGGCAACTCAGGCAATGTCTGCAACCAACAAGAAAAAGATTTCCTTTCCCTTTTTGTGTTTTATGGAGTTTTATGACCTTACGCAATTTTAAAACACTGTGGAGTTTCTCCAGCTTCCCTCCAGTTTTCTCGTTTCTTCCCTGTAGAATTTTCTTGGTTGCAATATGGTTTGTTTTGTTTATTTTTAGGGGGTTTATTTATTCTGTTAATCATTTCCATATTCCTTCTTGTTACATTGCCCAGAAAGAGAAGGAAAATTGTATTTTTAGCGCTCTGTTTCAAATGTAAAAGAGGAAGGAAGCCAAGAAAGAGATGTGAGACAGACCCAAATCTTGCCTTTGAAGAATTATCAGCAGTTTTTTATATCAGCTGGAAGCCATTCTGATATGACAGAGGCTCTAATTGTTACCACAGCAGCCAAATCCGCTTGAATTTAAATTTAGGAATTAAAAAGTGAGGACATTCTTAAGGAGTGAAGTCACAGTTCTGAACCTACACATAAAACCTTGGGTAAAATCTGATAAAGCTGTGCCAGAAACCAAAACTGGTGTCTATTTTCCTTGAGGTTTTTGTTACATAATTGATGTCATTGGTGTATTATCTGTGTGTTCTCTCAGGCTTCACATGGTTGGATTCCTATGAAGACAGGATGAGAGAGTTGGGGTTGTTCAGCCTGGAGAAGAGAAGCTTCTGGGGAGACCTTGGAGCCCCTTGCAGTGCCTAAAGGGACTCCAGGAGAGCTGAAGAGGGACATTTAAAAAGGGCATGTAGTGACAGGACAGGGGACAAAAGTTTTAAGCTGACAGAGGGTAGACTAACATTGGACATAAGGAAAACATTTTCTGTGGCTGCCCCATCCCTGGAAATGTCCAAGGCCAGGCTGGATGGGGCTTGGAGCAACCTGGGCTGGTGAAAGTTGTCCCTGCCACAACAGGGGTTGGAACTTAATGTTCTTTCAAGGTCCCTTCCAACCCAAACCATTCCCCGATTCTATCACTGGCATTGGAACTTTGCCATGGGCTTTACTAGAAGATGATAAAACCCAAAAGAGGTAGAGTCTGGCTCACAATAACAGTCCAGTTTTCATATCACCTGCATGCCAGAGGTGTGCACAAGTTGATTATAAGGACAAATGACAGGTTATGGAACACAGGACATGATCAAAATCAAAGTGCCATCTATCTATCTATCTATCTATCTATCTATCTATCTATCTATCTATCTATCTATCTATCTGTCTGTCTATCTATTTATCTGTCTATCTATTTATCTATATCATCTATATCGTCTATCTATCAATCATGTATCCATCTATCTAATCTATATCTATCTGTCTATCTATCTATCTACCTATCTATCTCTATATCTCTATACTCAATCTATCTATCTATCTATCTATCTATCTATCAAGCTCGGCCAGGGGAAATTTAAGTTGCAGATCAGAAAAAAATTCTTTACAAAGAGAGTAATCAGGCATTGGAATGGGCTGCCCAGAGAGGGGGCGGGGTGGATTCCCCATCCCTGGTGGGTTTTAAGCTGAGATTGGCCGTGGCACTGAGTGCCATGATCTGGTAAATGGACTAGAGTTGGACCAAGGGTTGGACTCGATGATCTCGGAGGTCTTTTCCAACCCAATCGATTCTATGATCTATCTATCTATCTATCTATCTATCTATCTATCTATCTATCTATCTAATCTATATCTATCTATATATCTACTTCCACCTATCTATATATGAATCTAATCTAATCCAATATAATCTATACATCTCCCTCTATCTATCTATCTATCTAATCTATATCTATCTATCTATCATAGTTATTGAATAAATGAGTTTTCAGCTGTGTAAAACACTGATGCTCAGCTGCCATTCTGAATAATGAATGAAACAATCTCTCTGCATTCCCTGTGTTCAGAAAGCAAACTGAGTCAAAAGTTTTTACTCAGATACCTCCCGGAAAGGACATTTCTGAAAGAATCAAGCCAAACAGCAATGCAAGACCCATAAGGAAAAAAAAAAACTTACTGAATTCTAGAATGTGTTTGTATTCAGCTCACAGCACCAGCACTTTTTTTTATTCATTCCTTAGACTTTCACTGAGACAATTCATAATTGTTAACATAACTGCCTAAAGCCTTTTAGGTGTAAATCAGTAAGCAATGAAGTGAGGTGGAAAAGCAGCTTCCCTGCGACAGATGCGTGCTTGAAAATGAGGTGATAATAGGTAAAATGGTATTAGGAAGACTAATGACATACAATAACAAGCCTGTCTAATTGTGAAGATTTAATTAAAGCAGAGCTGCTGTGATGCTGATGCAGTTATTAAGAGAAAATCTGGCTTTCTGTGTCAGATCAGGATGCTGTTTCAGAATAATATAATCTAGACCTTTAAAAATGTCTAGATCCTAGCATGCCACATGCATGTTTTAATCCATGGAATTATTTGGGCTGAAGGGGAATTCAGAAAATAAAAAAGTATTTCTGAGATGCTTCAGTAGCACATTATGTGTTAAGTCCTTGCCATTCTGCAACACATTTATTGTCTGAAACTTTTGTAAACAAGATATCATGAATGATAAAGAAGCTGGATGAGTGACAAGCTGCAAAACACACAACAACATCTTTTTATAAGGTTTGGTGGCCTGTGACAACTCTAAAGGTGCTCTCAGCTCTTTCCCACTGAATTCTATTTGCAACTGTAACTAGCACCATATGCTGTTTGGCATTAACCAATATGTGTTAGACACTAGAACCTGGTTTCCAGGAGATTAATGTAGGAAGCAGAATTCTCCTCAGGCTCCTCGGACTTTTGCTTGCAGTGAAAATCTACACACTCCCTGCAGCTCACAGCCCAGAGCAGGGTTCCCTGGTGAAGGGTCCGGAGGGTCAGACATAGGAGGAGCAGCTCAGGGAGCTGGGGGAGCTCAGCCTGAAGAAAAGGAGGCTCAGGGGGGATCTTCTGGCTCTGCAATCCCTGTCAGGAGGGGGAAGTTAGGGGGTGTCAGGCTCTGCTCCAAGGCACAGGGACAGGAGAAGAGGAAATGCCCTCAAGCTGCAGCAGGGGACGTTCAGGTTGGACACGAGGATGAATTTCTTCCTGGAAAGGGTGGTCGGGCATTGGAAAGGGCTGCCCAGGGAGGAGGTGGAGTCCCTACCTCTGGAGGTGTCCAAGGAAGGACTGGCTATGGCACTCAGTGCTCTGGGCTGGGGGAGAAGGTGGGCATCAGGCACAGGGTGGACTTGATGATCTTGGAGGGCTTTTCCAACCTTAATGATTCAATTATTCAGTCCTATGATCCTGTCTCAGGAAACCCTGATCTAGAAACTTCACTAGGTGGTAAGAATTTCTCATTGTTCCTCCCTTCAGCATAATCCCAATGTCCAATCTTCCCGGGGGGCGGGGGGGCTCCTACATAAAACATGAGGTTGGAAAGATAGATAAATGGCTGACTTCAATCTCCAGAAATTTCTGCTTGAAAACTGCTTGCCAAGTGAAACAAAGCACTTCCCTAGTCTCTGCTGTCACCTCCATACATGCCGTCCTCTGTCTGCTTCAGCTCCTTTTCATTCCCTGCTCAATATCCATTTACTGCCTTGGTCTCCACTCCATGGTGACCTCAATAACTGCTATGCCCAAGGAGCTCCCTCAGCATCTCTCTTCGGAAAGCTCTTGCTACAACATGACTCAGAAATCCCAACACAACCCTCTCTTTTCCCTCCACTGATTTCCTTATTCATAAGGAGTCAATTTATGCACCCTGTTTGACCCCATCAATACCTTTATGCCATGGGGGATTTTGACTGTCAAACAAATCCATGTTCAAGATTGTTCTGAAAAATGGGCTCACTTGCAGGAATAATGGAGACAGAGAATAATGCAGTTCTGATGCCTCCACAGTAGGAGATCCCACATGTTCTTGGTGTCTTACTACAGGTCCAAAAATCTTGTATCATCTGGACAGATCAGTGGTGGGAAATCAAACACACTACAGCACAGCCCACCACGTGATTTTCTCTGTTTAATGATCTTCAAAATGACATGCTCACCTTGAGGTTGCTCTACAGGTGAACTGTCACCTAGAAAGAAAGCAGAACCATGGAGAACAACATGTCTGAGCCCACATTTAGTCCTGCTGCTCAGCTTGTAAGGCAGGGAAACCTTTTCTGACCTGCTTAGTAGTATTTCACTGAGTGGCCAAAGACTTAAGGACAAAATAAGCCTCTATAAAAGCATCTCAGAGGGATTGATTTAAAGTATCCCATATGCAAGAGATAATACAAATTCTATCATTATCTAATTCAAATTGGACAAAATTCAAGTGGAAGGAAAGTTTCTTTTCCCTTTTCCCTCCAAAAAGCAATAAGGAAAATTAACAGCAGATGGTTTATAAAATATTAGCCATTTCAACAGTCATTGAAAGTCCATTTTAATCCTTTCACATATGATTTAAATCATTCTTCCTTCCAATCACAGTCATATCTTTCCTAGTTATTTCCCATTCCAGCTAATAACCAGACATGAACACACTCTTGAATTTTGCAGAAGGTTTGGTACAGATTGAATGCCACAAATGCAATAATCTTTATAGCCAAGGAGGGAAAGGGACAAAAGCAACATTGTAAATAGGACAGAGAAATAATTCAGAAGTGTTTTTCTATATTGAAAGTTAAGGGCTTGAGATGGCAGCCTACAGCTAATGAGATTCACACCTCCTGAGCAGTAATTTTTCCAGTGATTCCACCCCAACAAACTCCTTTGATAGTTTCTGTTTACTCTGGGTTTTTTATTAATTGATCCAAAACATTATAAAGAACATCCCCCCCAAGCTCTGCTCCATTTTCAGCTTGTCAAACATTGTTCTGCCTTCACACATTGTCTTTCAGACACGCTCTCCTCACCCTTTCAACACTTTGCACAAGGCCTGTACATCAAAATTTACTCAAGCACTGTCTTATGCTAAGACACCTTGTTTTCAGCATCAGTAATGATATCACCAAGGAGAACATGCTTTAAAGGCTGAAAAGATTGCACAAATTTAAGTTTCAGGAGTTGCAGAAAAACAGTGGAGGGTCTTCTTTACTATTTGCAGAATTAATTTTCAATATGTGAATTAAACAGAAATTACAAAATAAAAGGAGTCCTTAATTGCCCATGCTTTACAAAAAGCTTCCTCTTGCACTGCTTAATGTCTGTTAAATGTCTGAAATGTGTACACTCTAAAGCTGAATGAAATCTCCATGTCTTCACACCCAAACTTGCTTTCCTTCTTTCCAGCTCACTAATGTTTCCTTCTGGAAAGAGCTCTGAGGTCTTCCCAGATCAAAAATATGGTTGAAAATACTGGAAGTTACCAAAACTGACATCACTGGGTAACTATAACTGCAGATAGGGCTGGTGTACAGTCTGCAAAGCCCTCACCCCAAGAGCTATCACAGAAAGCAGAGCATCTCTATAGGACAGATGCATCATCACACAATGCTCAGGATCTGCTGAAATTTATAGAGTTTCTCTATGTAAATATAGACATCCTCTCCACCTCAGACAGCATTTTCCCACAGAAAATGGAAAGGCAGAACTATGCAGATGGAAATAAATCTGGGTATGGAAAAAAAAGATTCAGAATAAGTTATTGGCGAAATTGCAGTTGTATCTTTTTGTTGTTGTTGTTGTTATGTGAAGCAAACTGCTTGGTTTTACAAAACAATAACTTGCCCAAACACAACTTTTGTGTTATGTGTGTCACCAAATTGGCTTCCCTGCATTTCATATCTGTAAAACAAGATGTGTTTGTATTGGCAATGACTTCTATTTGCAAGGCACAAAAAATTGGCCCCATGGCTAAAAAAAAACCCAGCTAAACTCACACTAAATTTAGAAGGACTAGTCTTTATTCACAGATTTACTGTTTCTCAGCATCCAGTTGTAATTAAGCTAATTCAGGAATAATTCCTTCATGGGAAGGCTTGTCAGGCATTGGAAGGGACTGCTCAGGGAGGTGGTGGAGTCCCCACCCCTGGAGGTGTCCAAGGAATAACTGGAAACAGTGACAGTCCTCTGGGCTGGAGGACAAAGTGGGCATTGGGGACAAGGTGGTCATTGGGCACAGGGTGAGCTCCAAGGGCTGGGAGTGCTTTTCCAACCTAAATGATTCTGGGAATCTGTTATGCCTTAATCCTGCACATTGTCATGTGGATGATGACTGTGCCCTCTGCAAGACCACCCACAGCTCTGTAAGAGCCCCATTTTTGGTGTTCAGAAACCAGTGGGCAAATGGCAGTTTGGGGCAACACTGCCATGGTGCAAAACGTCCTACTTCTTGCATTTCTGGTGAGCAGACAAGATGAGAGTGAATTCCATTCCCTCTTCCAGGTCATGGATAAAAATGCTAACCTGAACAACTCAGATTCCTGTGGTACTCCATTTTTCACTAACCTTTTATTACAGTACAAACCATTAATTAATTATGACCTCCTAAATGCAGCCATCCAACCTAGAGTCACAGAAACAGAGAATCATTTAGCTTGGAAAAGACCTCCAAGGTCATCAAGTTCAACCTTTGAACAAGTCCCTTCCAATGCCTGACCACCCTTTCAGTGAAGAAATTCTTCCTGATGTCCAACCTGGACCTCCCCTGGAGCAGGTGAGGTCATTCCCTTGGTCCTGTCACTTGTTACCTGGGAGAAGAGGCCAAACCCCACCTGGCTCTCCCCTCCTGCCCTGCACTTGTCCACACATCCAGATCACAATGTCCTGACTTGGACACATTTTCTCAAAGATTACTGAGAACACTGATGAATTTGAAGGTAAATGTCTCTCCTCACCCACAAATCTTGGCATTTTATTGTGGAAGGCAACCAGGTTGGCCATGAAATATTGGTTTGATCTGGGGTCAATCCACATTGGAAATTGTCAATCACCTTCTTCTGACTTCTTGTGGAGATTCACTGATTTTCTGTAATATAATGGACTTAGGTCCTGTAACATTGGCTTTAACATAAACTCTTTTAGACTCAAACTTTATAGTGTCAGTTCATTGGTCATTAGTAACACTTAGGAGTCCATTCCTTCAGTAAAGTTACTCTTCATTTAGGATAAAAAAAATAACAACAGAGTAATACAGCACTGGATCAGGTTTGCCAAGCAAGTTATGAAATCCCAACATTCAATTATCAGCCATTTAGAGATTTATTCCTTTGGAAAAGTGTCCTTAGGGCTCTTTGCTGTAAGCACAATAATTTCACTTTCACTGTAAGTCTGTACAATTCCCTTTTATGGCACAGAAAATCTCAACATTCAAGCATCATTTTGTAGAAAAGTACTTTGTAATTCTAATTTATCCCTCCCTAAGATTGCACTCAGGAAGACAAATAGAACAGAATGAACTATAAATTTCCTTCCTGTTTATGAATGATCAGGATCCAGCAAAGGTGTTGTGCCTGATATAAATATGGGAAATATGGTCTTTCACTGGTGAATTTAAGGAAATCTGGTTTAATAAAAAGGGGCTAAAAATCTCTTTGTGATTATGGGAGATCTCAAATCTTTCTCTGAGGGAAAAAGTTAAAAAGATGCTAAAAAAAGAAGGAGCAACAGCATTTCTTGAGAGGTATTGTTGACCACCTCGAGCCTTGAATGGATGAGAAGAAAGCTGTACAAAGGCAAACACATGTCACATTTGTTTCTATTTCTGCCTTTCTTCTTCCATTTACCTCCCCAAATGAAGGGAAATAAAACATGCTACAAAGGCATTTGCTTTAACAAAAAATAATTATAGCCTCTAAAATATTGTTAAATTGAGGTAATTTCTTTGTATGAGCTGCTGCTGACTATGATTCTACTCACGTTTGGCTCATTTTTTTGTCCCTCAAAATATTTTGTTACTCCATTATGGGGCTTTAATTCCACAAACAAGTCAAAAATTTGAAGCATATTATTTTGTAAGTATTGCAGCCTGCAGCCTGATAAAATTAATGTACTGCAGGATTTCAAACTTCTTCTGTACTGTATTATTTCCTCTTATTAGTGTTCCATCCTTGGCTTCATCACACCATTTTGAAAGCTCTGTTCACCTAAAAAGGAAATAAAAATTTCTCCTTTTCTGTAAGTGAATGGATTTAGATGCTGCCTTGTCAGCTTCAACATCACTTTTTGCTGTTAGATACTGAAATCCACATGTACAGTGCCAGTTCTCTAATTATTGCTACAACCCCACTGCCTGCAGGGAAGTCTCTCCTGAGTTACACAAGTGGAAATAAGAGAATCACTCTGATGACTGAAGCATTAAAAAGTCTTGTGCAATGGGCCAACCCAGAGTCCAACACTGTAGAACTCAGGAGAAATTTATAAATATAATACACACTCTGTGTTTTGAAATGTATGGCTTTACTTCTCAAGGGGAGACTTTGCTGTGGCTGCTTTGCCCATCAATCCCTGGGCTGGAGTGTAACCATAATTAATATAGACCCATATCAGATTAATAAGATGGAACCAGATCATCTGTACAACACATTTTTATTCAGTGTTATAAAGTTAATGATTAATCCACCAGTTTATATCCACTCTATAATCAAAGTAACAATGGAGACATGTTGTTTTATCCCTATTTTATGTGAAAATGGAAGCTGAGAGATCCCATTCCCTCCCTTTGTAAAAGTATTGTGGCCAATGTTCCTTCCAAGGTGGACTCTGAGGTTCATGTTTATTAATTTAACAAGAACTTCCATTTGGGAAAAAATACTTCCAAAGACAGACTTCAAAACCTTTCTTTGTAAGTGTTTTAAAGGTATGTGTGGAGTGAGATATCCAGGAGTGACAGGACAAGGGGAATGATTTCCAATTGAAAGAGAGTAGGCTTAGATTGGATATTGGGAAGAAATTCTTCCCTGTGAGGGTGGACAGGCCCTGGCACAGGATGCTCAGAGAAGCTGTGGCTGCCCCATCCCTGGAAGTGTCCAAGGTCAGGTTGGACAGGGCTTGGAGCAACCAGGTCTAGAGGAAGGTGTCCCTGCCCATGGCAGGGGGTTGGAATAAGATTATTTTCCAACCTAAACAATTCTGGGATTCTTTGGATCCATAACTAAAACAATTGGCATTCCTTTTGCCCATTGTAAGTCGAAGAACAACAACCCCTTCCATACAACAGCTCCATCTGTACATTCACAGCACAGTTTTGTCACTGCCAAAATGATGTGACTTTCTATCTCTTCCCAACATCCCACCTGAAGGCTGAGCTGTTGCTCCAGTGCAATTCCAGCTTGACTTAAACAAGGTTTGCCTCTTGTATCAAGGCAGCCAGGTTTTCATCATTTGACAATTGGAACAAATTATGAAAGAAAATAGAATTAAAACAACCCAAAAGGCTGCAGGAATTTATGTAACTTGCCATTTTTTCTCTTTCCCTCCCTTAGACATCATTTCTTTGGGCCTCAAGGAAGCTATTTATTTTCTCCATAGTTTTCACTATGTCCAGTACAATTGCATTGTAGGGGAAAAAAATTGAGGGTGAAAAAAACCAGCTCACACTTATTTTTGTAAATTCTAAAAACGTAAGAAAGCAAAACATTAGTATTTATAACAGGACAGCTTGTGGGCATTGCAGTAGTTAAGGAAGGCAATGTTATCATCCACATTGTATAAACATATACACAGCCTGTCACAAAATCTTATTCAGAGAGTTTAAATGGACAATCTAAACGGACAAGACAGAGGGAAATAGAGAGAAAACTGAATTACAGAGATGACAACCTGTCCAAGGTCACACTGCAGATGTCTAAAGTCACTGTGTCAACACAATGGAGACACTGCTGGCTGTGCTACTAAAAGTTCTGATATTTTATTCAATCTTTAACTACAGCTCTATCCATGGGACTGTGCTCCTTATCAACTTTCAAATACACTGGAAGTAGCTACATAGAGTAGGTTAGTCCTTGGAAGAGAAGACAGGAGGATTCTTGCAATTTAAGTATTATTATACCAATCTAAAGAAAAAAAAAACAACAGTAGAAACAGCAAGCAGCTGGATGGCAAAATGTTACAGATTAGTATTAACCTTCTTATTACTCGTATTTATGAACTGATTTACTTCAAGCAATAACAAGAGACTCTCAGGGTTGTTGCCAACACTAACCAATTTTCATTAATGGCCTTCTTATTCCTTCTTACACCTTCATTCCCAACTCCTCTGAGGAGGAGACAATTCAAAAGAATGGAAGGGGCAAGAATAAAGGAAAAGCAGTAAAAATCTTTCTATCTCCAATGCCTAATGGTCAAAACAGTAAAATAGGCAACACATCCAAATATGCTGCAAGAAAGCTGAGAGGAATTGCCACTTCAGAGCAAGCTGCTGGCATGTGTAAAATGATCGTTTTTACTTTTATTATAATCATCACATGAGAGATTCAAAGCCCTGAACAAACATGTTTTAGGTGGAATTTAATTTCTAGCAAAACACTTTTATAAAAATGTGTTGAAATAACCACAATGGTAAGATATCAAAGTGAGGTCAATTAAACAGAAGAACCAGAAATTCTATACTGCAACAAGAAAAAGTTACTTCAAAATAATTGCTTCCAACATATTCTACCAGTTACCTAAAGAAGAAGGTGGAAGTGTGGATTATGAGGCACAGTTTGTTCCCTGAAGTTTAAGAAAGGAAGAGGAAACAAGATTGCCAGCCCTGTGATTTTAGATAACACCATACAATAAACCCATGGGAAGCACTAACAGATTGAGAGAGGGGAAAGGATTTTGTATCTGCTGCCCAGAAAAGTTACTGCAAATGTAAAGATCCACAAATAAAACAGCACCAACAGCTTTGAGAATATGTTTTCCTGTTACAGATCAACAGAATGAGCAGGGAGGGAAACCCTTCATTTCATGGAAGGCTGTGGATAAGGTTCATGTGCTGGTCTAAGATGAAGAATCCAACCTCTTAATTAAAGGAATGTCCTTCTTGATAAATTAATTTCCAGTAACTGTGGTCTATGCTTTGGAATACCCAGATCATAAATATTATCACTTTAGACTCGGAAAAAGCTTCAAACATCCCATCACTCCCTCTGACTTCAAATATATCATGTTTCTTTTCAGCAAACTACCACAGAAATGCAACTTCACATGAGAACAGAAGGTAACATATTAGAAAGGGAATTTATGGTCATCATTATTTGCATTTCTCGAGCCTACAGAACCTGCAGTTTAATCCAACTCCTGTACAGGATTTTCAGAATGAATTAGAACTCAAAATTAGAACTCAAAATTATCCTTATTTTATAATTGCAAAACAGAGATAATCCAGGAGCTCCTGTCAACAGTTGTTGTTTTCTGTCATCCTGTTCCCTTTGTGGAACTGCAGCCCTGGGTGAAGAAAACCAAAGACCTTGAGAGGCAGATTTAGAGGCAAACATTTCAACAACGTGTTAGAGTAAGGTATTGGAAAAATACCAGTGAAAAGCAGTTTATTTCAAACACATAATGCATATAATCATATGTCTGGTCATCAGTTTCTTGCCAACACCCTTAAAATGCATTCAGTGAGGGAGTCCCACATCCCAAAGTTCCTACCATATAAATCCACTGGGTGCAACAACTGCATGTCTCTGTTTTCCCTCATTTGCCCTTCTCTGCCAACCTCTACCACCTTCCTCTCTCTCAGGAGAAACGACATTTCAGAAGGGTACAGATAATCTAAGGGTGTATTTTCATGTTTCCATCAGGCTGGAGCCAAACTGGGTACACTTTGGGGGATGTCTATCCATGTTAAGTGGAGAATACCAGAAACAAGAGGGTTTGACAGTGACTTTGGGTGCAGATCTCTTCAGTGTATTATCCAGTCTCAGCACAACAGCAAATCAGACTTTAAAGACAAAGCTTTAAAGGAATGTTTCAGAAAAAAATCTATCTCTGCAGCTGGTAAAAGGCACAGTGCCCAAGCCTTGGCTAAACCAAAGTCCAGAGCTTCTCAACAGCTTAAGAGTTTTCATCAGATTATTTAGTCCATCTGGAAGTCAGCAAATACTAGAAACTGTCAAACTATTGTTCTGAATTTGTATTTCTTTAAATATGGAGGTTTGGCACCTGTCAGTGTCAAAAACAAGGCATTTCCAACTACCAACATGATTCTGAGTACCTCAAAATCTTAAATTAGTGCTGCACAGAATAAATTCCACTACAGTAACTTTTGTGTAGGACATAATATCCTCCACTATTTGTGCTACTCTGTTCCATTAAATGTTAATTCCAACACTATAATATTTTTCTACCATCCACAGAGCACTGCCACATAAGAATATTAGATAATGTCCAAAAATTTCTTATGTTGGTACTTGCATCTTCTCAGCAGCAAATAATGCAGCACATCTCTAGTAAGACAAGATCTTAAGCATCACTTAAAAGGAAATAATGATTTTGCTTCTTAATCCTATGACCATATGCAAAAGTCAGATCTTCCAAACAGAAATTAGATCACCTGTTATCTCTTTATCCTCTTTCCCCAACAGCCTAATGACTTGTTTGCATTGTTCCTTACTGCTGTGCTCTGCCTTGATTATTTCAATGACTTTTCCACAATAATCAACACTTCTTTCCTCATCAGTGTACTGGATGATTGGTTTCTTTTTCCCAGACTAATTATTTTACATATTTCTATACCACACTATTTACCATCTGTTGACCCAATTACCTCAATGATCCAAATCCTCTTCGGTCTGGTTGCAGTTTCTAATTATTTTCTTTAAATTCCATTCCAGTAACACCCATAAGCCATGAGGGTTTATTTTCCTTCCTTTCTATGTATCAGGAGATCTTCAGACTGCAATCCAGGGGGTCAGAAACCACTGAAGAATAGTGCAAATCTGATGCACTGGGCAATTATTTCTTTAAATCATAGAATCATGGAATCGATTGGGTTGGAAAAGACCTTCGAGATCATCAAGTCCAACCCTTGGTCCAACTCCACTCCCTTTACCAGATCATGGCACTCAGTGCCACATCCAATCTCAGCTGAAAAACCTCCAGGGATGGGGAATCCACCCCCTCTCTGGGCAGGCCAAATGGTTTATCAGGAGAGAGAGAAACTATTTACAAGAGCCTGTAGTGACAGGACAAGGGGGAATGGCTTCAAACTGACAGAGAGTAGGGTTAGATGGGATATTAGGGAAGAAATTCTTCCCTGTGAGGATAGTCAGGCCCTGGCACAGGTTGTCCAGAGAAGCTGTGGCTGCCCCATCCCTGGAAGTGTTGGATGGGGCTCTGAGCAACCTGGGCTAGTGGAAGGTGTCCCTGTCCATGGCAGGGGTTGGAACTGGGTGATCTTTGAGGTTCCTTCCAACCCAAACCATTCTATGATTCTATGATGCATATGAAACTTCTGTATTATTTTCAAGTTTAGGTCCAAATGTTCATTCATCTGCTCAGCCTATTCTTCACTTCTAAGGATTGCAGAGATATTTTTGAAGTATGTAACTATCACTGCACACAGAAATCATTTGCTTCTCAGCTTTGCCACATTTGTCTAACACTAACTAACTACTAACTAACAGAAAGAAGGCCAAAACATAACTGGCTGCTCATGTCCTCAGATGCTCCTGACAACTTGAGTTGCTTTTCTGATATTCTGCAAGGATTAAACATTGCACTTTTCAGAGATACAAGTGAGTTTCTGAATTATATCTTACATTTCATATGAAGGTGGCTGTGATATCAACTCAAGATGCTACAGGAAACTTCAGTAAGCAGCAGTGCCTTTGAATTTTGCAAGAGAAGACACCAACACTGTTCCTTTCTGAGAAGCAGCAGGATGGAGGAGGGTTTCTAAGGTGGTAAAGAGCCTTTTCTCCCTATGATTTTTAAATAAGTGGGAAAAATCAAAAGGGAATGGTCTGTGCACAGGGAGAGTTAAAAGGCTGGAGGGTTTTTAGGGCAAGGGATTTGCAGTTTGCTCTAATTGCCTGCTTATTCCTTCATTATGGTTGAAGGGTTCTGGTAATTCACTATTATTAAATATTCAAGGACTGATCTGGAGGAAGCATTCTTCAGGGATTGCCTTCACCACTCCAGTGCCAGTTCAAAATCCTGCTTTGTGCCTGTCCATGTGTGCAAATAAAGCTCTGCTTTTCCTTCCTTACTGACTCCCTTTACTGAAAAGGCTTCAAGCATTGTGGTAATGTGAGATTATTTAGCAAATTAACATTTGTGCATCTTTTATGGAGCTGTCCACATACCAGCAAGAACAGTTCCTGCCCCTGAGTAGAGCCTTCATATGGCCACAGTCCTTCCAATCCCCACCATGCTTATACTCTCTCCTACCTTCATTTTCCTCACCTGCAGAACTCATAATGGGACAAGCCCGTTCTCTTCCTTCCCTGTCAAGGTGAACCAGAGTAAAACCACAATGATTGGCAATACAGTAGTTTCAAGTCACTTGAAGAACACATGGCCCATTCCACCAGGGAAATATGCATTACTGGAAAGGGTCCATCATTTCCAGGTCCCTGTCCTAACTGGGAGTATTTCCATGTGCAGTAATCAAGCATCCTGCCTCCAAATACCTCCTACCAGGTAGAGACAAACACTACCTACAAAAGCCTGAGAAAAGTGCTTGGCTATTGCATAGGCCTGGTAAGGATATCCCTGAGGCCTGAGTTGTGTGCTGGGAGTAAAAGTGAAAGTCATAGAAGCACAGAATGGTTTGGGTTGGAACAGGTCTGAAAGCCCATCTAGTTCCAACCCCCTGCCATGGGCAGGGACACCTCCCACCAGCCCAGGTTGCTCCAAGCCCATCCAACCTGACCTTGGACACTTGCAGGGATGGGGCAGCCACAGCTTCTCTGAGCAACCTGTGCCAGGGCCTGCCCACCCTCACAGCCAAGAATTGCTTCCTAAAATCTAATCTAAACCTATTCTCTTTTGGTTTGAAGCCATTCCCTCTTGTCCTACCACTAATTCCTGATGAAGAGTCTTTCTCTGGCTTGCTCATAACCCCTCTCAGATCCTGGAAGGTGCTCTGAGGCTCCACACAACCTTCTCTTCTCCAGGCTGAACAGCTCCAACTTTCTTAACCTGTTTTCCCTTGTAAGGGAGGTGCTTCAGTCCCTTTATGAACTTTGTGTCCTCTGGGCTTGCTCCAGCAGTTCCATGTCCTTCTTATGCTGGAGACCCCACGGCTGGAGGCGGCACTGCAGGTGGGGTCTCACCAGAGTAGAGGGGCAGAATCCCCCCCTCGACCTGCTGACCATGCTGCTTTTGATGCAGAAATCCTTCAAACGGTGCGGAGGGATCTCAGCTGTCACACAGCAGGAATTCTTTGTCACCAGGAAGCACCTTTTGAGGAGGCTTGAGAGATCCCCCCGGAATTACCACCATGCAATGTTTGCACTTCAATGTCCAGCTCTCTATATGAGTGTTCATTTTACAATTTATAACAAGTATGTAACATAATTTCAGATGCCAATGTTCTGCATTGCCACAAAGAAAATTACAGAGAGAGTGGAATGACCTTCTCAGATCTTTACATATGATTCCATGTGAAACTTAATTTGGCAGGGATTGGGCTGGATTTTGTCCTGGCTAACCTCAGAAAATCAAAGCAGTCATGGCCAAAGTTCTGCGTTGAGATTTTTTTAATCAAAAATTACATATAATTTATGTTTTGCCCAAAGCCAAATTCTGCTTTCATTTATATTTTGATAATCTAAGACATGATCTGAAGAAAATGAAGGAGCAAAACCTTGCACTGATCATACAGAAACAAAAAACCCCAAACCCTTGACAACCTGATGAGGAATTACCAACAGTGAAATCAGTATTACAAGTGATAATTTATAATTCTGAGGATTAATCACTCCCCCTATTTATAGCTTTGAAAATTGTAGATGCTAGGGAAATTTTCTGTGTTCTGTCCTGTATCAAAACTAGCGTGGCCAGCAGGACCAGGGCAGTGACCCTTCCTCTGGACTCTGCCTTGGGGAGGCCACACCTTGACTGTTGTGTTCAGTTCTGGGCCCCTCAGTTCAGAAAGGATATTGAGGGGCTGGAGCGGGGCCAGAGAAGAGCAACAAGGCTGGAGAAGGGACTGGAGCACAAGCCTTATGGGGAGAGGCTGAGGGAGTTGGGGGTGTTTAGCCTGGAGAAGAGGAGACTCAGAGGTGACCTCAGCACTGTCTGGAACTCCCTGAAGGGAAGTTCTGGCCAGGTGGGGGTTGGTCTCTTCTCCCAGGCACTCAGCAATAGGACAAGGGGGCACGATGGGCTCAAGCTGTGCAAGGGGAAATTTAAGTTGGAGATCAGAAAAAAATTCTTTCCAGAGAGAGTAATCAGGCATTGGAATGGGCTGCCCAGAGAGGGGGTGGATTCCCCATCCCTGGAGATTTTTAGACGCAGATTGGCTGTGGCACTGAGTGCCATGATCTGGTAAAGGGACTGAAGTTGGCCCAAGGGTTGGACTTGATGATCTCAGAGGTCTTTTCCAACCCAAACGATTCTATAATTCTATGATTCTATACCAGAGTCTGACACAACCTTGTTTTGGAATTCCTCTTAGAAATGGGAAAACATAGATTTGAACTCTAATCCTGAGAAAATTCTGACCAGATCTAAGCAAGAGTTTTCTGAAAATGCTGTATTTGCCAAAGGAAACTCGATCTACTCAGACTCAATCTAGTTGCAAATTAGTTTCAAATTCACCAAAGTTTTTCAAACTAAATGAAAAAAGGTGTTAAAAGCTGATTTTCACAAAACTGTGGTTTAGTGCTTTGAGCACTTCAATACACAGATGATCCATTTCTTTTCGGACTAAATAAGCTCCAAACACAAATCTTGCCCTCCTTGGAGACCATCCTGACTAGCAGCCTGTAAGCATATTGGATTTTTTTAGATCTGCTTTGCATAACTGATTAAATGGAGGTGATAATTCTTTCACATCTGCCATAGGCATCCTGTCCGTTGCTGTTGAGGTTTTTGTGGGGCACTTTTTTTAAAGGTGGCTCAGAATTCACACTGGTCTTGCAATATTAAAACAGCCCCTGCAGCAGAGAGAGGCAGAGGGAAGGCAGGATTTTGTGGTCAGGTAGTTTCAAAAGTCATTTTGGAGGATTCAGTGGTTCCAGAGTTTGCACTACTGAACATTTCCTTATTTATGTAACTGGAAAGTGTCAAACAGGAGAGAAAGAAATTGCATTTTACCTTCCTCTGAACCTATATACCCTATAGGTGTGTAACTGTGATTCTCTTCTGACAGGGAATGACCTGGGCTCATCTCTCCTGTATGTTTATATCTGTTCTATTGCATAAAGGGGCACATTTTTTCAGCAGTTAAAAAAAAATCACAATAAAAGCCAGAGTTTTCACTTGAAAATATATATATATATATATATATATATATATATATATATATATATATATATATATATTTAGATTGATTGATTAATTAAATCAGGCACCCAGGCTGCATCAGACCATCTGATCTCTGATGGGTGAATAGTATTGGAGACTGTGAGAACAGGGCAAGCACACACTGATATTTCAGAATACCCTCCCATTTTCTAGCAGTCTGTATCTTAGGGATCTCTGATGGCATCTTTGCATTTAATAGTCCCTGATGGGATGTTTCCTGCCATGAATTTGTCCAACTGCTTTTCAAACCCATGTAAATTTGTAGTATCTCTGACATCCTGTGCAATAAGTTTCCCAGCTTAATTATGCGAGGTGTGAGGATGTACATCCCATTGCTCATTCCAATCTACCACCAGATAATGCAATCTGATGGCTTGTTCTTAGGGAGGGAAAGGAGGGAGCAGAGAGAGAAGAGAATATTAATTTGTCACCACATCTTCCATGGCACCCGGGATTTTGTCATCTTCTGTCTACACTACATAATAATTAAGTTATATATGATAATTCTGTGTGCACGAGCAGCTTCAGGAGAACCAAGTGTGGCACATTTCTCTGAATCTATCCTGAATCCACTGCCTCTTTCCTGAGGTGGAAGTGACCCAGACTGCACACAGCATCCAGGTACAGCATGGAATGATACACATATAGAGCAGAGAGACCACTGACAGGAGCATGTAAAGACAGAACAAAGGTGAATGGCTTCACACTGACAGAGAGCAGGGTTAGGTTGGGTAGTAGGAAGGAATTCTTCCCTGTGAGGATGGGCAGGCCCTGGCACAGGTTGCCCAGAGAGCCTGTGCCTGCCCCATCCCTGGAAAAGTCCAGGGCCAGCTTGGATATTGCTCTGAGCAACCTGGGCTGGTGAAAGAAATCCCTGCCCACGGCAGGGGGTTGGAACTGGATGGTCTTTATGGTCCCTTCCAACTCAAACCACTCTGTGATTCTATGATTCTATGATATATTAACAGTATGATAATGGTTGTTTTGAAGCCTTGTCCTGTCTCAGCTCCTCACATGTTTTTTGACCTGAGCTGAGAGCTCCCACAGCCCCAGGTGTGACAGCTGAACATTCTCACTCAGCTCATGGCCTGTCCCACTGCCCACACAGACACTGCCCTGCACTTACACCAAGGAACTTGGCCAGGGTTTTGTCACACTTTTGTTTAACTTCTTAGAGTGAGCCCTCAGTGATGTCACTCAGAAACCCCATGCACTGTCGCAGACTTTAGCACCTCACTCTTCACACCCTTTCACACTTTTGCTGGTGACTTCCCAAAGAAGTCTCCTAGAACTGTGACCTGCTTTTTAGACGGGTGTTTATAGAGGTACAGGACTATCTTCTTTTTCCTCAACAGTTTTGGTTTTCCCTTGGGGCTTTTTGGCACTTCACATATTAACTTAGGCAGGTTTTTGTTTATATTTGAGCACTTGTGAGTGTCCCGTGATAGTAATTTGCTGACATTTACTCTGTCTATTTGTTCCATGGGCCTCCTCTTCAGTGAGGGATCCTTTGTGGTTCTTTTGTTACAGTCTTATCTTCCCTTAGCAGTCCTTTCCCACATTCCTAATCTACTGGCCCTTTACTCTGGCAGAATTTCTGCTGCTGTTGTGCCTGTAAGTAGATGTATTCTTTTCTGGATACCTTTTCAAGTTGCTGCTAAAAATCTTTGTGGCTTGACATGTTATGTTTTTAGACAATAAAAACTGCCAAAGGTTAAATTATTTCCTATTTTCCTCTTTTGGACATAATGTTAAATTTCTGAAGGATGACTCCTTTCTTCTCTTATCCTCCCTTACCCTCTTGTTTGACCACAGCAGCATTTGATAGATGAGAGCTTTGTAACAGATGACATTGTCTCCAAAAGGTGATCTTTCAGCAGTAGCCATGACACCTGCAAAGATATTGTGCTTTCAGCTGACCCTTCTAGTTTAATTTTTAAGGTGCTGCTTCATTTTTCTTGGCATTCCCTTTTTGCCATCAAGTGTGAAGTGCTGGCTGGTCTCTGTCGCTCCTGTCCTGCTGTTCTTGGCACTGGTGAGGCCACACCTCGAGTTCTTGTGTTCAGTTTTGGACTCCTCACTTCACAAAGGACATTGAGGTGCTGCAGCAAGTCCAGAGAAGGACAATGAAGATGGGGAAGGTTCTGGAAAACATGTCCTAGGAGGAGTGGATGAGGGAGCTGGGGGTGATCAGTCTGCAGAAAAGGAGGTTCAGGGGAGACATTTCCCCTGATGCTTTCCCTCCATCCAGCATCGGGAAAGCTTTGCCATTCCCCTCCAGGTCTGAGATTCCAACCTGCCTGTTGTTTCACTTCCTCCAGGGATGACAATTAACACCAAGTTTCTCCACCACTCATACCAACATGACCTATTTTATTATATTATGCTTCAAAAGGTTTGGGACTCAGTCTGCTACTCCAGTATGAGTCCAAAAGATAATTTTCTGAGTTTCATTGCAATATGGGACATTTTTTCTTCTTCCATTTTCAAGTTTGCAGCCAAGGCAACAGAAAACTATTCCCCAGCCCTAATTCAGCAGTTTTCAGAGAAGACACTAAAATTTTTCCTTCTTTCAGTGTTTTTCCAGTTGGCCATTATTTATGGCTGTAAATTAGATTGGGATATATTAGCATGTCTGCATCAATCAGCTTAGAAAATGTAAATTAAACTTAATTACACTGAAATATGAGGTGAAATATAAGTATTATCTCAACTTTAATAGTGTCAAGGAAACATATTTCAATACTTGAGTAGTTACAGAGACCTGCATTAAATTATATTTCTTGTGCTATCAGTAAGGGCAAACTAGACCATAATTTATCCCTTCGACCTTTGTTTCTGCAAGTACATAGTCCTCTCACATACCATTATCTCCAGTTGTTTTTTCCTCATCTTTTCTTTCTCCTTTCTCTTTTTTTTTTTTTTGGGCCTTGCTACATCAGAACATCCATAAGTTACTGCACAAGTTGTTTTGACGGGATCCACCTGCGTTAGTGCAGACACAGCAGCCCTGGCTGGGACTACACCTTTGACAGGTAAATTCCAGTCAGTTTAGTCATCAACCATTCTGAATTACCAAAGGAAAACTATTAACAAATTTCTGACATGAAAGCACTGCCTCTTGTCACTGCCATGCAATTACCAGAATAAGCAAGTAAGCAAGTGCTCATTTTCTCATTGAGCTGACACCTCTTTAGTCTAATCCACCAGAGCTTTGGTACTTAGCCTGTCACATACCCACAAGAACTACAAAATTTTAAAGGGAAAACTTTTCCAAAGAAAGTTCCAGTTCAGTTTAAAATCCTGTGATGTTCTACACTTGCAGAAATGGCATTTGGAGGTAGAAGCTGCAGGTGAAAGCTGCAGGAGAAGGAACCTTTTTTTGGTCGAATCTCTTCTCCTTTACTTACAGCTCCAAAGCCTGAAGTAAATCAAAGCTGGAGGCATTGCAAAGTTTGAGACACCACAATTCAAATAAAATCAGTGTCAGCAGAACTCCCCCACTTTTACCCAGAAACACAGAAGTGCTCCTATATTTTCCTGAGTTTACATATGAGCTCCACTTCAGCCTAAATCAAGGACTTTGTCTCTCTTTGCATGAAAATGTAAATTAGTGAAGGGAAAGGAAGGCAGATGCTTGTTTTGCATAATATGGGCATGGTCTGTCTTTCACTGCCTTTTTCATATCTCATCCCTGATTTCCAAAAGTTTTCTCATTCATCCTGTTCCAAAACAAAAATATTTTCATATTGCAGGAGAAATTTTTCTCTGTCAGGCCCATGACAAACCTGATAACAACAAGTTGTATCTGTATGCACAGGGGTTCTCCAATAGTGTCAGTAGTGACAGAGTTGATGTGGTGGTCAACCTGGCTGCATATTTTTATATTATCTGTCAACTCAAGGAAGACATCTGGAAAGAGGTTACAGGTTTCCTGTTCTCATTATTTTGAAAATACACTTTCAGAGTTATATTCATTGGTGAGAAGTGAAAGTTTGAATATCATAGAATCAATTGGGTTGGAAAAGACCTTCAAGATCATTGAGTCCAACCCTTGGTCCAACTCCAGTCCATTTACCAGATCATGGCACTCAGCGCCACGGCCAATCTGCGTTTAAAAATCTCTAGGGATGGTGAATCCACCCCCTCTCTGGGCAGCCCATTCCAATGCCTGAGCACTCTCTCTGGAAAGAATTTTTTTCTGATATCCAAAGCTTGTGCCCCCTTGTCCTATTGCTGAGTGCCTGAGAGAAGAGACCAACCCCCACCTGGCCAGAACTTCCCTTCAGGTAGTTCTAGACAGTGCTGAGGTCACCTCTGAGCCTCCTCTTCAGGCTGAACACCCCCAGCTCCCTCAGCCTCTCCCCATAGGGCTTGTGCTCCAGTCCCTTCTCCAGCCTTGTTGCTCGTCTCTGGACTCGCTCCAGCACCTCAATATCCTTTCTGAACTGAATATATAACATAACACAAGTGATTGAATCATTCAGCATTCTTTCTGTATTGATCTTCTTTTCAAAAGATGAAAAATCACATCATATTTGAACAAAAATATTGTTGCACTGGCATTGTATTTGTCTTTATTCTTTAAAACTAGGTAGAGAGTTTTGGATAGAATCAGCAAGTCAAATCCCTTCGAAACCATTGAAAATACTGAACTTCAATTAAAGTTGTGGAGATTTCACCTCTTTAATTTTTAAAATTTGCTTACTGCTGCAATACTTTGCACAAATCCTTTGGGGGGAAAAAAAGTGGTAGCTGTTTCCTCAAGCTGTTAATGAACTTCACACTAAACACTTTGTAATCTTTAGAAACAAGGGACTTAACCTGAATTGCTTTTGCATGATTTTGAAATATGTGGCACTCTTCCCAGCTGGAATATTAGGGGGTTTTTTACTGGTGCTGTAATTCACAAAACTACAGTCTGACTGGAATAGTCTTGTCCTGGTGGAGTTTGCTTCATTTCATGCCTCCTCACATGAGGATGAGCCACCAAGATCATGCCCAGCTGGAGGTCAGAGAGGAACTCTCAGTTTGGAATCTCCCAATTAAACCATTCCCCTGGGACTTCTCTCACACAACAAGGTCACTCGGGGCTGCCCAGGGACAGTGACAAACGGGGCTTCTAATTAAAGAAATCCAAAACACTCTCAGTGCCATTTGCAGTTTCCTGGAGACCAGCGAGAAAAATATTTTTAACATCACACTTTGCTGACTATTAAGAGATAAACATATATTTGCAATTAATGAGGAGAGGCAATAATAAACATTTGGCCTTAATTTCTTTTAAGTGTGTGGCAACACGGGATCATAGAAATTAGGTGTACTCTGACAGGCTCTCCCAGGGAATGGAAACAACCACACTCAGTGGAGTTGAGCTACAGCAAAGCATCTTTTCAGGCTGCTGGAGGAACATTCATTACAATGTCCCACACTCGTGTTTCATTAATGCAGAACCAACATCCAGAATTGCTCCGTTAATCTGGGAGACAAATGACTCTTGTCAGGGCTTTGTTACAGACTTATCTCTACCACCACCACTTGTGCACTGAGACAATAACACCGCACTTGCTCTTGAGTAAGGGGGGAAAGAATATTGCCAGTAATTAAAACCACTCCATTTAGGCAGTTGAGCTCATATTCTAGGAGCTGGTACTGTATTTTTTCATTAATGAGTCCCTGCAAGTACCAAACACCGGTGCTGACCTACAAATATTTAACCTGAAAGGAAAAGCAATTAATGATACTTGGTGATTGGGGGGTTTTAACCAGTTTCTTAAGCTTCCTGCTTTCAGCCAGAAACAAATGTACATAAAAGTCAAGAGATAAATAGGTCGAAGGTGAAGGAAGATTCAGCTGTAATTAACTTCTGGGTGCATTGCTCTGCAGAAAACTGAATGGCCATGCTCATAACTTGGACTCTCTTCAGTTTGATTCCTTGTCAAATCGGATTAATGTGCACCTAAAATGATGGCTCTGCAGAACAGGAAAAAAAGGAAAATCTTGCAGGCTGCATTTGAACTCTTGTGATTGTCTTATCACATATTCGCTCTTCTCTGGTTTAGTCTCTGTGAGGGATGTGTCAAAATTCAGGATGGGCTGAATGGGCTTTGTTGACTACACAGAGAGGAAATTTGCTTCGATTCCCAAACTCTCTCTGCTGACGCAGTGGGAATTAGGGAACTTCAGGAACACGATGTTTCACAGCCTACAATTCCAGCCTTACTTTGTAGTAAGCAAAATTTATCAACCTCTCAGATTATCCAACAGCACAAATTTTACTGTGGGTTGTATGTTCACATCACACCAAAGTGGTGCCCACCTTGTTTTCTAAGAACTTGGCATATACCTGAATTTGGGTCCAGAAAGGGCAGGCAACACTGTTTGAGTAAATCACAAATTACCAAGATACTTATTTTTATAAAAGAAAATGTTCTTCTCACTTTTCCTACTGTCAAAAAGCAGATTCCAAAGAAAAATTATTTAATTCTGTCATTAAAAGGATGACTATATTAGAAAGTGTATTGAATGGAAATATAACATTAAATTAGTAACAAAATCAGTTTTATTCCTATAAAGCCAATGTATTACTGCCATTACTTTTTCAGTAAAATTAAAAAAAATTGCTTTCTGTTAATAGTGAATGTTTAGTTCGATATATTTTACTTCATCATTCCTATGATCACTCTTTCTTTGTTTAAATTACTGTGCTCTGGTTCATTTGGGGAAATGTGTGTCATTATCATGATTTTGCTGTGATTATTTTATTATATCCCATGAGAGAAATACAGCATGCCAGTTTAGCAACAACTGGGAAAAATAAATTCGACTTCAAAAGAAATAGCAGTGAAAATTAAATATTTTTTCTGAGTGGAAATAAGAGCCTTGGTGGAGAATAAGCTCTAGAACGCTGAGTATTTGGGGTTCCTAAGACCTACATACTTAACACTGCTATTGAGGTTTGCCAATGCAAACATATTTAAATTTGCTGCTTGGGTTTATTTCTTAAGTAAATGGTACCTTTTCTGGGGCAGCTGTTCTTTATGGAACAAGTTCTTATATCTTGATATGTCAATTCTCTCTCTCTGATGTCTAACCTGACATAAAATTATATTTCCATGTATTGCTAAATAGTATCCCATTACCCATCAAATGAGCCTCATTCCAAATCCGTGAATGCCATTAAGACAGTTCACATGTTTTAAAGCACACCAGGGTTGGAATGTTTATTTTCTTGCCCATATTTGAAGGAGACAGAACTGCATAGCAACAGGGAAACAAGGAGAGAAAAATAGCTCTGAAAAGTTGCGAGTTGAACGTTACAGGAATTTGGCCTGACATGGTGCCTCGGAGAGGATGGGGATCTGTAGCCTGGGGAGGCAGGATGAGGTTACAGCCTTTAAGCCATGCTGGGCAGGAAGATCCACAAGAAAATCTAGGTCAGTCCCTCTCTGCTCAGTAGCAGTGGCAATCTATATTTGGCATTTGTGGCAGAGGGAGGCAGAAGGTCCTCACCCGACCCCAAGCACAGCACCAGCCAAGAGGTGGTAGTGGCAGAACATGTTCCAGTGGCTAAATCTCCATGAGGTGCCTCACTTCCAAGTATTCCAGATGTGAACTCCTTCCTGCAGGCTTTCCCCTCCTTTAATTCCTATTACTA